>NC_138202.1:110426388-111026388 GCF_964194415.1 Vipera berus | reverse complement strand
AATACTATGATGAATTCCAATTGGATGAGAAGAAGTATGGGAGGTTAATCCCGATGCCGTGGAAACATGTCTAGGATGAATTCAGCAATGCCGATGAAATAGACAACTTGTGCAATACCAAAGAGTGGAGCAATGACCAAGGCTCTGCAATATGCCCCTTTAAAAAAGGCCAAGGGACCCTCATTACGCCAGATTTTCCTAGAAAAAGACACAAAGAAAAGAGATGAAATCACAGCTGGCTTCAAATATCATGTTAAACCATGGCTGGTTTTAATAATGGTTTGCTGAATACATTGCATTAACCCATAAATCAAAGCTTACAAACCACACTGTCTGGAGTTGGCAAATATGCCAAGCCAGTATAAAATAAACCACTTTACATGTCAGGTTTACACACCAAATCTTGAGAGGGGCCCCAGAGGAGGAAGTACCTCTCTTAAACAGGAGTCCACCTAGGTTTCAGGTCTGACACCAGCCATGAAATGGGGTGGGGGTGGGGATAACAATTGCAATCCAGGAGGTCTTCAAAGCTTTCAGAGGCTCTGCTCTGGAGATAACCAGATATAAAACCCTTCAAGATGGGCTATAGAGAGCTGTTGAGCTTGTTGGTGTTGTACTGGACTCCCTGCTTGCAGCAAGAATTCTGTCTGAATTCTATTGCTGAATTAGCCATTCAGTCTCTGTGGCTGCTAGTTCTTGGAGCTTAACTTGCTTGTGAGTGATACGGAGTATGGGATGCTTAAGGATCACCTTGGTAACCATGGACCTGACCCAAGTCTTTGAGGACTCAACAGACAACAAGGATAACACACTAAATCTGATCTTATCTTGGGCCAGTTGTAATGTGGAAGACGTCACCATAAAGGTTTTTTTTCTGCCATAGTTGGATCACTCTATGATTGTTTGCTGAAGCTGTTTGCTGAAGCTTTAGCGAGTTTTATGCCAACCACTCTAAAGATATCATCCTTCCATTGCTAGTCCTCTATTAACTACTCATTAACAACATCCTTCAGACAGAGATAATTTACCTGGCACAGTCTATTATCCCTGAATATGTGTCCTCATTGACTCCTCTCTGCAAGGACTGAAGTCTTGTCTTGATTACTGCAGAAAGATATAGTGGTAGAGCTTGTTATAATGCCTTAATTTGTGTCAAGTTATTTTTTTCAAGTTTTTCAATTGTTACAGATACTTCTATTCAATTACTGGACAAGATTTTATCAATTCTCCCTCCAAAAACATATCAATATTTAATCTTGGTCTAGAACATTCCTCTTAGAACTACAGTATGTGTGAACAGCTCTCAGTAAGCTTTTCTTGAAGAGAGAGAAGAGCCCTTAAGTCATATTCTTTGATTATCTAAGGCAGGGGTGTCAAACTCAATTTCATTGAGGGCCACATCAGCATTGTGGTTGCCCTCGGGGGGGGCGTGGCCAGGGGGGGCATGGCCTACTGGGTGGGCGTGGCTAACGTGCGTATGGCCTACTGGGTGGGCATGGCCAGCTCTACATCGTTCGCATCAAGGGGCCTGGGCAGGAGTGGGACAGATCTGAGGGTCTCTGGCAGAAGGAGGGTCTCTGGGCCAGGGCCAAGGCAGGGGGGGCCGTTCCCTCACTGTTTCCAGGATGGCTTCGGGGGCCACATGAAACCACTTTGCGGGCTGCATCCGGGCCCCGGGCCTTGTGTTTGACATGTTTGATCTAAGGGATTTCCTTGGGAACCATACATTATCTGATAATGAGAAATTTGGATAATGGGCTGTGTGATTGACTTTGGAGACAGAAGGAAGAGCTGAAGCTAGACATCCTCATGTAAACGTATCTCAACCCACAGAAGGAAAAGAGGAGTGGGGACCATTTCAGAAGGGATCCTCCCGAATTCTCTGTAAAGTAAAAATAAAGGAGGGGGGAGTGCTTTCAGACCCTAACATTAAGAGGTTTTCAATGGAAAGAGACATTGACAGCTTTTTGTTCAGAGTTGTTTGTGAACCACAATAAAATACTTTGGAAAATCCCACTGCTGAAGAAAATGAAACTAGGGTTAGGTCTACTTAGAGTAACGGCTGAAAAATATTTATAGAGATATATTCTTAGCAGTTTTCTAAAAAAAAAGAGTGGGTAAGTGTCTTTGATGTGTGGGAGCTAATTTTAATTTAAAATGTTCCAAACACATAGGGCTTATTTTAATTATAGCTTTTTAAATGTCTGTTTTACTGTTTTTCTTTTGCTTTGGTTGTTTTCCTCAGCATCCATAGCCAGCAAGGTTGATGGATCTTCCTGCGCCTGCACCCCAATGAATGCTATAAAAGTACTTACCGTCACAAGGATTGACAGCTACAGCTGCTGTGCTGCCTGCCACACATCCAGACAGGAAGGAGACATAGAATGGAGCCTTGACCTCAAGGCTCTTCTGCCCCAGTTTGTTCAGGTTGGCAAACAGTGGAAAATAAATAATGGAAAATGGGACATCCCTACAAAAGGAGAGGCACACAATGAGTGGGATTTCTGAAAAGCTGTTTCTGTCTATCCTGTAATAGTATTAGTTGGCCACACACTTGTTCATTATAACTATGTGTGCGTTGAGAAGGTAATTCTTTATACTTGCATTTAGCTCCAAAAAGCTACTCCACAGAACATCCCTGGCACGTTTTTGGCCTTCCTAACTGAATGAACACTCAAGGGAAGGTAATGGTGCTCATTCAGATCCACCCCTTTCCGGCCAAGCCCTTTCTTCTCTCCTACAATATTTTCTTGCTTCCAATTTAAATCTTCTGAGAAGATTTGTTTCTGGGGATTTTTATTTATTTATTTTGCTTGTAACTAACCAAATCAGCAGCAAGCAGTAATGATCCTTAACATAATTTTAGTAATACCTCAGAAATAATAAATGCAACACTTCTGATAGACACACATGACTTATTTTGAACCAGGGATGGAGCCAAGTGGCTGTGCTCAAAGGCAGGAATTTCCCATACATTAGGACCTTTTATTTAAACACACACATGCAACTGAAATGGTTGTGTTGAGTCTGGAGAAAATGCCAACCTAAGCAACGTGGCTCCAAGTCCTTTATACAGTCCTGCAATGCCTTTGCTCCGAAGCAAATCTCTTGTGATCTGGATCGCTGTCATTCGTGTCTCTACCACCGACTCTGCAGCTCCAGTGCCAGTGGATGGGCTGAGCTGAGCTTGTCCTATCATGGACTTCTTCTGAGCAGCTGCAGAGGAACCAAAACAACAAAACCACTTAAAAGATTCTTCCATTTTAGTCTGAGGATGCAGCACAAGTGGAAACCCCAACCGATGGTTAAACTGTTAAAATGGTATTCTCTGACCTCAGAATAAATAGAGCACAAGACACAAGAATTTTACTTGTTCTTATTCAAAGATTACTTTGGTACATATGCTAGGGGTGTGCTCATTTGTAATTTTTTTTATTGGTTAGCTATTACCATTATGATGAACCAGGTTTCTGGAAGACCAATATACTGTATGTATATGCTAATGTACTGAAAAAAACTAGAATCCTTTTATCTATGAAAAAAAATCTACTGTATATCAGACTTGGACTGATATGAAAGAAGAATATCTATTCCTGAGACTTTATATGTTGGTTTAATAAAACTGTCAACATTCACCCTTTAAATTAGCTGGATAATATTACTGTATAGTTAGTCCTCGAATTACAACTACAGTTGTGACCAGAATTTCTGTCAAATCCAATTTTCTGACAATCATGCGGTTGTTAAAACAAATCCAGCTTCCCCAGTGGGTATTTTTTTGCTGGAAATAGGCAACCACCCCCACCACCCCGAAATCATGAATATGAGCCAGTTGCCAAATAGGTGAATTACAATCAAATGACCACGGGGGTGATGTGACAGTCATACCTGCAACAACATCTCATAAGTCACTTTTTCCAAGGATGTCATAATTTTGAATCATTGTTAAACAAATGATCATAAGTCAAGGACTACCTGTATAAGGTCTAGGTTTAATTCATTATTTAAAAATTGGATCATGCTTTTAAAATTAAAGTTATATAATTTCAGTAGCCTGATACATTGTTTTCTTTGTTATTCAACTCCCTCCCCTATAGTTAGAATTAGATATAATGTAGGTGTAGGTTTTTGTTTTTAGTGTTGTTTCACATTTCTTGTTTAAATTTTTTCTTTTCCTTTTCAGGCAGTTACTTTTTTTTCTTTCCTTAGGTAGTTTAGAATTGCTTCCCCCCTTTTTTCACTATATAGCTCTTTGTACAGTTTATAATTCACATTTAGCTCTTTGTATATATTTTACATAATAACGTACAATAGTCCTGCATTCATTAATAATATAGTTATAATTGTTATAATTAAGATGCTGTTTAGGTTATACACAATATTATAAACTAGCAACTAAAAGATTTTTTTATAAAATAAATGTTAATGTTTCTAAAGTGTATAAAGATCATATTTAATAATAATAAATAAGACTTCTGGGAAATCAACAGCAAATTGGAAGACGATACCACAAAAAGTGGAGCCAACAACCACAGGAGAATGAAGAGCTGGCTATCTCTTGGATAATTCCTCTCAGGACAAGGAGAGGACTTGAGATTGCCCACAAGTGCTCCAGATGGTTGCTCCTCACAAGGAGACTGCAAGACAGCAGTCTCTTGCAGATTTAGAACTGTGGGAGGTGAGGAAATAGACCTCTTGCACAAAGTATAATCCATGCCTTTAAAAGGGCACTGGGTTCATATAATTCCTTTTCTAATAACTTCTGAAATTTGTTTGTTAACTGCTTCAGGAAAAACAGATCGTTTTTAGAAACCTTTGAAGTGACAAGCCTTATGATCTTGCCAGACCAGAAATCTACCCTTAATCTCAATCTTAATCATGTAAGTCTACCCTTAATCTTAATCTTAATCACCGCCCTGAGTCCTTCGGGAGAAGGGCGGTATAAAATTTTAATAAACTTAAACTTAAAAGTTTTACTTTTTCCCCTCTGAATTTCAGCTGAGGTCACATATCAAAGGCAGCCATTTTAATTTACATTTAAGATTTACACCCTCTGCTTTTTCCCATTAACTACTCCCTTTGTAATTCTCCTGTTTTTTTTGCCATAGAGCTACATGAAGTCCTACCAAAGCTAGTGCGTAGAGTTAAAATAGTTTCTAAGCAACTAAGATACTTATATCAAATTTTGTGCTACAGTGACAATTTTCTGCAAAAAACAAAAACAAAAAGAATCTGCATTACCTTATTTGAACCGAAAAAATGCAGAGATCGGAAAAAAGAGGCAAATTAAAGTATAAAGACTGCTCATCCATAGCAGTCTAGCTTGACATAATGTCTATACTAGACTGTGGCTTTAGGAAATGAACAGTGAAGATAGCTCAGCTTCAGCAAGAGCAGGCATTCTTCATTCAGCTCTATGTCCCACACTAGCATCACTTCAGAAGGAGATGGAAGGGGCTGCCAGAAGCACTATGGACAGCTGGTTTGGGGACCTACAACCAGCACTTGGAAGGTGTCCATTTGGAGATGAGGTGAATGTCCCGTTCCTGAATCATTAAAATTAACATTTAATATAATAGTTAAGGGACGCGGTGGCTCACTGGGTTAGGACACTGAGCTTGTCGATCAGAAGGTCGGCAGTTTGGTGGGTCGAATCCCGAGTGCCACGTAACAGAGTGAGCGCCTGTTACTCGTCCCAGCTTCTGCCAACCTAGCAGTTTGAAAGCACGTAAAAATGCAAGTAGAAAAATAGGGACCACTACGGTGGGAAGGTAACAGCGGTCCGTGCGCCTTTGGCGTCTAGTCATGCCGACCACATGACCACGCAGACGTCCTCGGACAAGCGCTTCGGCTTTGAAATGGAGATGAGCACCGGCCCCTAGAGTTGGAAACGACTAGCACGCATGTGCGGGGGAACCTTTACCTTTATAATAGTTAAGTGAAGTACAAACACATTCATCCTTTTCCTGCTCTACACACAGATTGAGTACTGGGTTTTGTTTTGAAGTAAATCAGTCCACCAAAAAAGATAAGTTGTGGGTGTGTTTGTGTGTCTGTGTGAAGAACAGGGGCACATAAAATGTGTCTAAGGCAAAACTAATACACCTGTAGGGCTCAGGAAAGCAACTGTACAAGTGGGGGAAAGAGAGAAAGTTGAATAAAAGCATCAAGAGTGACAAATTCTCTTCCTTGTATGAGTTCTCCAGTTTAATAATTTACCACCACAAGAAACCTATTTTTTCCTGTCTTTTTCCACTATTTAAATACTTAAAGATCCAGTTTCATTAAAAAGGGGTCCTATAAATGAGGTATATCTGGACAAAAAGAGAAAAGACTTCTCCATAAAAAAAAGGAGAGGGACTATTGTTATCACAGCTCTAATTTGTCAGACTCCAAATTTATTCCTAAACTTTATTATTGAATTCTGCTATTAAAAATTGAGCTATTTAAGAGACCTTTTGATTCTTAATATAATCATCCATTTCTTATATTTATTGCTATTTGTAAGCTGTTTCTATCTTTATTTTAATGATTTTAATCTTTGGGAGGATATTTATGTAGACTTGTAATTGTAACATGGATATTTTAATAACATTGTGATTGTAACCTGCTGAGATTTTTATCGACTGCTATGGGTGAAAAAAAGAGTAACAATAACTCAATATTCCTAATCTGGCATCCTGTCATTCTTTTATAAGGCTGTCCTGTTATCTCCATAGTCCTGACCATTTTCAGGACACGGTAGAAATTTTAGTCTGAATCTATGGCTAAGATGGATGGTTTGCTAAGAAGCTGCATCTTTCTCTTTGTAAAATCTTAAGTTAGGCTAGCTTGCCTCAAGTCCCTCTAGCCATGACGCAGCTTACTCTTAGCTTCCTTCCATTATTAGGAACCACTGAATGCATTTTCTGTTATTACATGAGCGCTATAAAGAAAGGAGAGAGAGAGAGAGAGAGAGAGAGAGAGAGAGAGAGAGAGAGAGAGAGAGAGAGAGAGAGAGTGTGTTAAGGTACCAATTCGGCCTGCATCTTGCAGCTGGATTTTGAGCATCTCCATGGGAGTGGTGACAATCACCTGGCAGGTCCCCGCCCCACAACCGGCCAGCATCTCTTTTAGCAGCGTCAACTTGCTCCTGGCAAAAACACAGAGAAGAAAGAAAAAAAAAACACAAAAGAAAATCAGCTAGGCAATCCAACGACCTGCTTGATTTCAAGCAGCAGTAACAACAACAAACCAGCCAGTTTTGTTCTTTCAGTCAAATGGCCAGTTTTTGCTGCTAAGGAGTCAAATGACAAACTGTGTAGAGAATGAGAGTCATCAAACCTGTCCAGTTTGGGTCTTCTTGATCATGAATGCAATGGCATATAAAATCTGAAGACGACTAGCTCAATGACACAGCACTGCAGCACAATTTTGAAAGACCAAAGTGTTTTTTTTAGTGAACAAAGACAGCACTCAGAAGAATGCAAATATATACTGTTCTTGCTTTTTTCAAAGACAGTTTCTATGTTGTTATTTTAAAACAAAAACTACAGACAGATTTATCCAAGCACACTCTTTGGCAAAATACTGGAGACATAAATTAATAAACCACAAACATTGGAGGAAATGAAAAAATTCTGGGGGAATTAATTATGTTAATCTGTAAAGCTAGATGTCTCTCTAAGAGGCTGACAAGAATCCTGTTTTGGAAATAAAGCCACCACAGTGCTAGGCAGTAAATCTCTCCCTTACAGTATTTTGGCTTTGCAGAAGGGTAATGCAAATCATACTACTGCGTACAGCTGTCATCACCTGACACCATTGCAATCAAAATGTAATAGGAGACTGTAGCCACAGGAGTATCACCACCATCAGAGCAAAGGAAGATAACAAGATAGGAATTTGGTTTTCTTAGTCAGGCAACACTTTGAGAAAGAAGTAACTTTCAAGGAGGGCGATACAACAGGGATGAAGGAGAGAAGCAACTGCCTCATGGGTCTTCCCTTTAACCCTGAGGCATATTGGCTTTTGGTATTAGCCCTTTCCATCCAACTACAATCTGTTGCTGTAGAAATTTCTAATTTCAAAAGCCTCATAGGTAACTCCAGAGTGCCTATAACATTTGCCACCATATTGTATGATTTTCATGGGAGAAAATGAAAATTATTAAATACATGGGGATTAACTTAATTAAAGCCCTGTTCACCGCCCTGAGTCCCTCGGGAGAAGGGCGGTATACAAATTAAATTATTAAATTATTATTTTTAAATACTGAACTATTTGGTTTTCCACTATTGGCTGCAAACAAATAGGAAGTTTCACATACTTTTGATAACTTAGCATAATATAAGACAAGTGACCAAGTCTAAAACTCTTAGCCTGTAATACCAGGCAAAAGCAGAGTAGTTCACAGTGTTGGGAACAGAAGTGGCTGAATTCCCATCACACTCAACTCATCAAGTGGTTATTTTCAAAGCCAGAATTAAAAGAATACGCTACCTGATTAAAAAAACAAAACCCTCCCACACTCATGCCTACTGGTAGAACTCAAGAGACTTTCTGTTTTCTTCCTTTTCAACATACTACTTAATTCCACGATCTGAAACATTTTATTATGTTTATACGGTATTTTTTTTAAAGGGGCTTTTGAGTTGGCACCCATGACCAATGACCAGCCTAATCAGAAAGAATGATCTGAAACAACGCTTTCACATTTTAATATGTACTCATTCTTTTGCATTTTTAATATATCTATTACTGTACACGAAGGGGAAAAAATGAGAGGAGACCATTAAATCACTTCAGTTACACTGAATAAAGAGGATCAGGAAAAAATAGTTTAGGTAAGAGATCCAGAGTGAATGCACAGGCTGGCCTATTTCTGGCACTAAGGTTAATTTGTCACTTCTCAGAGAATTCAGAGCAGCCAAAGATCTTGGCCACCAGCCAGAGCTGGAAATGAGGTGGTACATTGCCCAGTTATGTCTTCAAAGCCAACACCACGTAGCTGAAGCTTAGCATCTGTGATCCATCAAAAACCTCCCTCTGTGGGAAGCCTGGAGTAGCATAACATTCATCCCCTTACCTACAGTAGTGGCCAAAATTGTGGAAACCCTTTGGGGAAAGTGTATTTTTGAGGTTTGATGGCTAATAACACCACTTTTTTTGGGAGTAGTACCATAAAATTATATATCAATGGAAAGATAAGTTAATCAAAAATGTAATTGCAACAAAGTTTGTTCAATTATCTGTACTGTGTTCTATGAAAAGTTATAGCCAAATAACCAGAAAAAGGAAGCCCAGCTTGCTTAGGTTGATATCAGGTAGCTTTCCTTCATCTGATTGTAGCCAATGAGCATGAGTGTTTAGAGAGCCAATCAGGTGTCATCTTGTTTTGGCAATGAGCCAATCAGATCACAGTAGGACATGACCACGGAGACGTCCTCGGACAAGCGCTGGCTCTTCGGCTTTGAAACGGAGATGAGCACCGGCCCCTAGAGTTGGAAACGACTAGCACGCATGTGCGGGGGAACCTTTACCTTTACCTATTGAAGCTGAGAGGAGGACATTTGTCAGTGTGTTATGTGATCGCTATCAAGTGGGTTGGGTTTTTTTGTGTTCTTTCACTTAGAGAGCTTGTAAAATGTAATAAAATTAAAGTAATGGTGCAAAGAGTTGACTGGTTGCCCAGAAAGCGATGTAAAATAGTATTATTAAGTGAACAAGGCTGCAGTTATAAAGAAATTAGAAGAAAAAAATGGTGGAAACTTAACCAAAGGTGGCATTTTTACTGTACACTTTTCCCAAAAGGTTTCCACAATTTTGGCCACTACTCTGGAGGGACTGCCACTGCCTCTCGGGCTCAGAAAAATAGCTTCAGGCAACCTCATGCAGCCAGTTCCTCAGTCTGCATGATTGCTGCTTAGGTGCGGAGTTCTCTAATCTGAGGAGATTATAGTTGTAAGGCCGCAGCAGAGATGAGCAAATCACTAAATATAGATTTCTCCTTTGAGAATATAGGAAGGAATTTTCACTGCACGCAAGTGTCACATTGGTACAAGAAGAAAACAGAGAGTTGGCAACATCCTTTTGAATCCATTAAAGCAATCAATTCCCTCTTTGAATAGAATCTGGCAGGGAATCAAGTCCTCTAAGGGACTAGTTTTCTGTATTAGTTTTTTTTCCTCACAAAATACAGATAGTCCTCAACTTGTAACAGTTCCCTTAGTGAACGCTCAGTTACAACGGCACTGGAAAAAGTGACTTATGACCATTTTTCACACTTACGACAATTGCAGCATCCCCATAGTCAGGTGATTTACATCTGGATGTTTGACAACTGACTCACATTTATGACAGTTGCAGCGTGCTGGGGACATCTGATCACCTTTTGCAAACTTCTGACCAGGAAGGTCAGTGGGAAAGTCAGATTCACTTAGTAACCATGTTACTAATTTAACAACTGCAGTGATTCACTTAACAAATGTGGCAAGAAAAGTCATAAAAGGGAGCAAAACTCACTTTAAAAATTTCTAACTTAGCAACATAAATTTTGGGTTCAACTGGTTGTAATTTGAGGACTATCTGTAACTCTTAAATCCCTCATAGGTTTAGATTTTCTTTTGAATATCTGTTGAACATTATTTTCGTGTGCTCAAAAACTGAGAAGTGGGCACTAGATACTTTAAAAATGCTTTTAATCCTTTTAAAGATTAGTTTAGTTTAATTTAATTTAATTTAATTTAATTTAATTTAATTTAATAATATTTCTATACCGCCCTTCTCCCGAAGGACTCAGGGCGGTGAACAGGGCAAGAATAAAAATACAGAATTACAAAAGTTAAAAAATGATTAAATACATGCCCACTAAAGAACAATCAATACATATTAAAACCCCAATAAAATGACAGTAAAAAACCCCCCACCAATCCCCCATCAGGCCAGGCCGGCTTGTTCGAACAAGTATGTTTTGAGATCGCGGCGAAAGGAGCGAAGATCGGGTGCCATCCGGAGCTCAACCGGAAGCTGATTCCATAGCTCCGGAGCGCCCACAGAGAAGGATCTCCCCCTGGGAGTTTAGTTTAGTTTATTAGACTTATATACCACCCTTCTCCCGTAGGACTCAGGGCGGTTCACAAGGTTTTTTAAAAGAAACAATACTACAATTACAAAAGTTAAAACAATTAAAATGATTATATTAAACCTTGAATATAAAAAACCTAGTTAAAAACCAGTTAAAACCCCAATTAATACCCTCAGTCCAGGCCAGAAAGCTCGAAGAGCCAGGTCTTCAGGTCCCGGCGGAATGAACGGAGGTCGGGGCCAGTCCTAAGCTCTGCGGGCAGCTGGTTCCAAAGGGCCGGCGCATGAGCTACAATATTTTAAAAATTGGAGCTAGTTTGTCACTTGCCTCCAAAACTTTTCCCCAAAGTTTTCACTGAAACATGACTGAAATAACCTTACTTTCTGGATCAGGATGGGCAGAAACTAGGTCATAGCCTGTTTGTGATATCTATTTTTGGTAAAATGTTGAGCTTTTCCTGATTCCTGAAAGCCTACTTTGGAAAAACTCTCCACATATGTTGGAAAAGCAATTCCCAGTATTTCTAATTAGCAAGGCTGAAATCACTATGGAAGCTGCAGTCTGGTGGATACTGCTTTGAAAAATGCTGTTCTAAAGAATGCTGGATAAGTAAAAATTATGTAATCTTTTACAGTATATGCATTTATAAACCACGTTTCCACTCACAATTTCTCAGAAATGAATCATCATTAATAAAAAATCATTTAAATAAGCTTTTACAATTTAGAGGTCTTAGTAAGTAAGTAAACGGAAAACCCATGGTAGAAGCTTTAAAAAAGGAGCTCATACCATATTTAGCAAAAAACAAAAACAATAACTCATGAACATAATTATAGTTGCACTAAAAATAAACAAATTAAATATTCAGTATTAATTCAAACAATTGAATTGAAACAATTTCCCAAGAATATTATAAAGTTAGAAAAGAATTCTATTTCTCATAACTAAAGCTAGCATACCAGGGGTCCCCAAACTGTGGGCCGCAGCCCACTACCGAGCGGTGCCCTCTTGGCCACCGGACCACATGAATGGCTGGCCAGTGAGTGCACTCCCCACCCACACACTCACGCTATTCCTGCCCTGAGTGTTGCACAGGTGCTAGGCCTGCTCCCAGCGTTGCACGGGCGCTTGCACTGTCACGCAGAAGCTAGCCCCACTCCACCCCCATTTGCATCCCATACACGCACGCAGCCCCATGCTTCCCCCTTCCTTTCCCTCCGGGCCACCAACCTAGAAAGATTGGGAACCTCTGTTCTAAGCTGTTAAACTGATGAGTAAGGAAAAGGTTGCAGAGGGCATCAGGTTGATCTTCAGAATTTCCTATTCCAATCTATGCATCTGTGTCAGTCCTTTGAGCTAGTCCTGACAAAAAGTATCAACCACAGGTGCCAACAATACCTTTACTGTAGTATTACATAGTGGAATTTTGCCAGTATGAAAGTACGTGTCCCCTCCCTTACTTTTACATTCCCCAAAACTAGGGAGGATCATTTTTGAGATACTTTGTCTACCTCCACTCCTCTATTAAACTGAGATTTCATTTATCAGACGATCCTCATTGACTTCACTTGTCAGCAGGTCTTAAAGGGAGCTCATATGACCCCTGGACACTGCAACCGTCTTAAATATAAATCAGTGGCCAAGTGTCTGAATTTTGATCACATGACTATAGGGGTGCTGCAATGGTTGTAAGTGTGAAAAATGGTCATAAGCCACTTTTTCAGTGCCACTGTAACTTCGAACAGTCACTAAATGAACTGTTGTAAGTCGAGGACTACCTGTATGCCATTTCCTATCACCCCATTCCATTGGACTACCACCCTTTTAACAGAATTAATCTAAGCTGCTTTTACAACCTAGTAAAACGGACTTTGAATATGAGGGTAGGGCAGCAGTGGCCCCAGTTAGGTTTTTGAAAACATGGCTACTTCAGCAGAACAGTTGTTACAACGCAGTGGTGGGATTCAAATAGGTGAACCACCGGTTCTCTTTGTGGATGCCACTTCCGGAAGTCCGTTCTGGGCCTGGGCAACAAAAAATTAGCTACCGGTTCTACTGAACTGGTGCGAACTGGCTGAATCCCACCACTGTTACAATCTGGCTAGCCAATCAAAGAACTGTCTTTACCAGAAAGTGAATTGATGAAGATACACTTCCAGGATGCCATAGAGCAGGGGTAGGCAACCTCGGCTCTTTTATGACTCATGGACTTCAACTCCCAGAATTCCTGAGTCAGCTGACTCAGGAATTCTGGGAGTTGAAGTCCATGAGTCATAAAAGAGCCGAGGTTGCCTACCCCTGCCATAGAGAAACCAAGCATTGTAAGTTCTCTCTCGTTTTTGTGTATTAAGCAAAACAGTATCACTTACAGGAAACATAAAAAGGAGGGGGGAAGGTATCAGTTTTCCTGCTGATTATGATAGGATGCATAAAGAAACAGTTAATGGAGCCATGCTTAACAACCAGGAAGGGAAAGAAAAAAAGCTCAGCAAATTTCTTTGGCCAAACCTAAACAGCAATCTGAAGGTCAAGATAAAAAGAATAAGATTTTATTGCACCACGGGGAGGAGTTGATATTAACTAAGATAAAGTTCCTTTGGAAAAAGTGATACAGATAGTTCTCATTTAGTGACCACAACTGGACCGGCAACTTGGTCATTAAGTGAAGTGATTGCTAAGTGAAAGCACAACTGTGCTTTCAATCTTACTTCAGCTTTCTTTTGCTTTACGGAGCTGCAAAAGTCACAAATGCAAGGCTTGGTTGCAAATTTACTATTTGATCACTGTTGTAATTGCAGTCACTAAATGAGGCAGCCGCTAAACAAAGATTATCTATAGTCAGAACATTTTTAGATGTTCGAAACTATTTACAAAAAATATTGTTTTTACTAGCAATTTTTGAGACACATTAACCAATGGGGCCAAATGATAGTATACATATGCTCCAAAATCACCTGTAGAAATTATGCAGTGCAAAGCAGGATACTATTTTCAGACTCTTGCAAGTACATATTTTTCTGCAATAAAGTCCTGTAAATATTTACTCAGATGCAAGTTTCACAGTATTTGAGAGGATTTGCACCTTTCAGAGGCCTTGACCATTCTTCTTTCCCCCCCATGAAATCTACCATCATTGGTATAAAATATAGCAAAATATTGAACTGGGTCACATCTGTTATGAAATTACTTGGAGAAGGACATGGTTCAGTCTCAATTTATGGGACTTAATTTATCCCCATATAAATGGCAACTGAACTGTCCCACTTAGGATGGCCCCTGACTTGTTACACTTTTAATCAGATCTTTTAGAGTATTTTTACGCTTCTTGTGGTTAATTATTTTATCATTCTTGGTTATTTGTAAATCACAGTACTTGGAGAGAGACAAAATGTAAGGCAACAATCAGCAAGTTCTAAAAATAACTCATGTGCAAAAGCAACACATGTATTAATATTTTTGCTATATCCAGGAACATGCAAATGTGCATTCAACTAACCAGTTCCACCCCACTGGATTTATTGTTGTGTCGAACACAAATATATCTACGATGCTACAAAACTGTCTTTGCGGCCCGAGGTCTAAACCAGGTAAAACCAGTTCCACTAATCTGGTCCTGCTATTATCAACAAATCATTTAACAGCCATAGCATGCCAATTATGTGTTTCAAGAAATGCCATTTCCAAGCATTCCAGAAGGAATTTGACTGAGGTCCATGCCATCCTCATAAATACCGGGGCTGTAACCCCTAAGGTCGGCCCACAGAATCATAATTGAGAATGCACATAGGGAACATATGAAAACAGACACACTACTGAATTTAATAATCCCAGCTTAAGTTTGTCTGCTTAAACAAACAAAAATCCTGACATTACTTATGCAACCTTCTGAAAAAAAGAAAAATCCTGTGCCTGCTTTATGGTAATCAGTGTTTCAGATGAAAAGGGACCCTGAATCTTTGCATGATTAAACTGGTAATATTTATTCAAGATGCCAGCCCCCTTCTGCAGGGAAACAATATTCATTTTCTACATTTCTACTTTGAAAATTCAGATGGCATGATTACAAACTGAACATTTCATATCTTTAGGCGAGCTGAGGAAGGAGCAGCGGAGTGTAACTAGCAGGCTTAGTGAAGACATGGCGAAGCCCCACATCAAACAGCTTCATCCCAAATTAAAGCACCATTTCTGGTCCACCTTTCACTACTGCAAAGGCTTCTGTTTCAACACATTGCTTCACAATTTCTCTTCACTCAAAAATAATAAAGTTTCACATCTATGGATTCACATTTGGTGTTCCACTAAGCCTTTCCCAGGACAAAGGCGTTTGGAAGTTACCGTAAGTGAAATCTTTTGCAATTATTTATCCTGACAATAGCGCAAGGATAAATCTGGATTAAAGACTAGGAAATGCATGAATGAGGGTTTCTCCAAATCAGAAAAGCATCTCTTTTTCCAGCTTACAGAACTGACCAGAGTAGAAATATCTCCATGAGGGCATACACATGTCTATATAATCCTTTGCCTTTGGCCCCTTTTTTTTAAATAAGATAGGCTTTATAGCTCCTTCCTAACCCAAAGGACCTAAAAAAAAATTACCTTCTCTTTTCACTGTAAATGTAGTAGCGCTTATGATTAAAAAAAAAACCTGATTTTGATGGGGAAAATACCTTGTGAGAAAAGGGGTGGCTAAATCCCTTTTTTGCCAAGACCTAACTCAGGAGCATCCAACCTTGGCAACTTTAAGATCTGTGAACTTCAACTCCCAGAATTCTCCAGTGGAGTTGAAGTCTACAGGTCACCCCTGTTCTAACTAAACACCACTCCTACCCCAGCCGATTGGCTGCATATTGAATATGATGAAAAGGTATCATGTCCTCAGTCTCCTATCTCCCAGGAATTGTAAAGACAATGGAACAAGTATTAATTAAATTCACAATGTCTTTGGAGAAGGTATATGATATTATACAGAGACAATCTAGCGCATGTTGTAAAAAAAACACCAGTTCAGTTCAGTCTATTACAGGGCTTTTCGACCTTTTCACCCATTGTACCACTTTTAGGATATGGCAACATCCGAGTACCACCAGTCGCCTAGCAAGGTGTCAAAAACTTGATGACCAAAAAAAAGGAAAAAAGTGATGAAGTACAGGCAGTCCTCGACTTACAACAGTTCGCTTGGTGACTGTTCGAAGTTACAATGTCACTGAAAAAAGTGCCCCCCCAAGCCACAGCCGAGCAAGACACCTGGCTGCCCGCCCGGCGGCGCTCTTCATCCTGTCTGAGGTTTTCATTGTTGTGAGCATTTCTGTTGAGGATTGGCAGCAGAGGTGGGTTATGTGGGGGTGTTTGGTTTTTATTTCTCCTCTTCTGCTGGGTGGTTACAGCAGGTTTTGGTCACTTCACATGACCCTGGGACACTGTGACCATCATAAATATGAATCAGTTGCCAATCATCTGAATGTAAATCACAAGACCCTGGAGATGCTGCAACATTCCAGCTGATTAGTGCTTCTTCAGGGCTCAGCAGACGCACTGGGATCAGCACCGAGCTCCAGCTGGAGCCTGGCGCTGATCCTGGCACTTCCACTGAGCCCTGACAGCCCCAAAGAAGCGCTGATCCTGGCGCTTCCGCTGAGCCCTGACAGCCCTGCAGCTCCAGCCGTCTCTTGCTCAGGCTTGTGTAGTGCTGCCATTGGTTCAGCTCATTCCCCTCCCCCGCTACCACTTTTCTAGGATGATCGCGTACCACCTGCCAGGTGCCAATGTACCACAGGTGGTACCCATACCACTGGTTGAAAAGCCCTGGTCTATTAAACACACTATTTTTAGCACCGAAATTACTGACCGAAATAAGCGACCCTCTGGGGATGACTTTCACTTTCATTTTCCACATGCATCATTCTCATCACCTATCAGAACGACATTTTACACAGCTATACTCTATAAAAAATTTGTGCAATCCAAAGTCAAGAAAAACTGCATGCTTTTATTATTGAGCACCTTGTTTGGATCATCAACAAGATAGTCAATAACAAGTGTAATTAAAAAGGATAGTGTTATGGTTCCAATAGATGAGATCTTATAAAAGGGAGGAGGTGCTGTTTAGGATTGTAGCATATGGGGAGGGTCTATTTTCCCCTAATTTCTATATTCCAAATCTTGGTGCCGATGTCAGATTTCCTTTTGAGGGAATAGCAACTACCGGACAGGGAGATATTTAAAAGACTTTATGATATGTAGGCATGGAGAAGAAATGCACTGGCATTTCTTCTAGCCCTGCCCCCAGTTATTATTTCTAAGAAGAAAACAGACAAACAGTGTGTATTTGCATTTTAACTGCTTTACTTGGCATAAAAAATCATAAACTGCTAAGCTTGTAAGCCGCCCTGAGTCTTCGGAGAAGGGCGGGATATAAATGGAATTAAAATAAAATAAAATAAAATAAAAATAAACAAGTGAGAAAGTTTGTAGAATTTCCCCACAGATCTCAAAAATTATATTCCTAATAGTTGAAATTAAATAATTACAGGCAATGTTATACAAATATGAACCAAATATGATGATTTAGTTGTCCGAGAAAGGAATTCCCTTTGATGACAACAACTCGCTGATTGTTGCCTATGAGAACTATTAACCTTGTGATTATAAGCTCCATGCCTAGGTTTAAATACTATAAATTTTGGTCAATTCTGTATTTTATTTTATTTTTTGCAAATACTGTATTTCTAAAATAAACAGTTCTAGGAACATAATTTGGATACCAACAATCTAATCCCATATTTTGTCATAAAACTATGACAATGCAAAGTTTCCATGGTTTCCAAGCTGGCTTTGTTGCCTTGCTATATTGCTTAAAGGATTTTGGTGAAGTAGAAAACTTGTGCATTTTTTCACATTATCTGTGTATTAAGGATATTGTCTTAATATGGAAGTTGGAATTTTATTAAGCTATAATAAGATGCCTCAACAATCATACAAGTTAACCCTGACTTACTTTTAGAACACCAAAGCAGTAAGTAGTAACCATTTCTGCCCTGGAATAAGGAGGATATCATATTTTGACAACTACCCTCCACCCTCCACCAAATAGAGCATGTCAGAAGGTGAAAAAATAAGTTTGTCCCACTCCAAAAAATATACAAATTGCCTGTTCTGGACTTGGGATGTATCGATTTCTATACTGTGAACAGAATAAAGCAGTTCAAAATTATAGAGGCAAAATCAACAGATATTGAGGTTCAACTGTTCTGTGAATTATAATGGGAGGAAAATACACAATGGGGTAACAGTGACAGAGCCCAGCTTTGTTGGAAATCCTTATGTGCAGTATGTGCAGTATGCCCCACACTCCACTTACCCATCTTTGGCAAGATGATACCTAAAGAAATCATTGGCAGCTAACTTGATGGCTTTTTCCGGAGTCACAAGTGTTAAATTCACTGCAGCCCCTGGACAAGAAAAAGAAGACAACGCAGAGCTTAGTGGTTTAAGGGATTTTAAATCATCTTTGCGTGCTGACAATCAATTGTGCTCAAAACAAAAAGTTAATCCTAGGAGAGGCATCTACACACAGGAAAAGGCATGTTATGATTGGCAGCCAGCAAACAATGACAAGTACTGTGTTGCTATTTATCCTCTCTCCTATATTGTGTCGTAACTGTGCTACATAAAGACAGTCGTACATTTATATACTGCCTGGGAGACAGCTAAACTGCAGATGAACTTTGCTAGCATTTTCTTTTTAAAAAGCTAACAGGTACAATTCTTTCCCAACAGCTGATGGTAGGAAAGGGAAATTAATTCTTGGACAGGGTAAGACAGTTGTCCCAGTGTTATTGCTTCCATTGTAGAAATGCAAAACTGATATTTGCACTATTTATCTATTTGCATTTGCATGTTTTCAAACTGCTAGGTTGGAAGGATCTGGGCTGAGGATGGGAGCTCACACTGTCACATGGAGCTTGGGTCTCGAACCTGGGCTGCTGGCTTTACAGCCAAGAAGCTGGAAACAAGCACCACTGAGCATCTATCTATCTGTCTGTCTGTCTGTCTATCTATCTATCTATCATCTTTGTGTGCAGGTTCAACCTGAACCTATGGGTGTGGACCATGGAATGAATTACTTCCTTCCTTCCTTCCTTCCTTCCTTCCTTCCTTCCTTCCTTCCTTCCTTCCTTCCTTCCTTCCTTCCTCCCTCCCTCCCTCCCTTCATTCAATATTTATACTGTGGTTCTACATAATGTGGAGGGCTGCAAGGTCCATACCCATGAATTAGGACATATCTACAGGTTCAGGTTGAAGCTGCACAGAGCCACTGCACTGAAGAATATATACATCTTTTCAACACATGCAATCCAAAGTCAAGCCCTGAAATTTAGAATCCAATTGATGTTGCAATATTCATTGGCAAAAGAAACAGCGTTCTTCATTGGACAAAGCTAGAAACAGCCAGTGAGCATTACAGAAGCATTCCATTCTCTTGACCCTGTTTGAGTTTATAAAATAGGTAAGCTTTGTTACCACATGTTAAAAGGAGCTATTACTCCTTTCAAAACATTTTGACTCAGTTCAAAATCCATGGTAATGGTAGGTTTCTCCAATCTCCTTAAGAGGGATGAGTACTGTTAGAAATTCTGTTTATATAAAGCACCATAGAGCAAACAAAGAGTACAGTGTCAATGCTCTAAACATTGACATGTTTTTGCATTGACAATATAAGAGACAGCCTTTTGTTTAAACTGCTTCACTTGAATCTTGAAGGGAGGGAATTTTCTAACGACTAATTTGAGAAGATTAGAAAGCCCCCGTACAGAATGGGAGGAGAGACCTCATATGTAAAACTAATTGGATAATGTGATTTATGACGTGTAGATAGGGCGGAGATTGTGTGTGTGTTACGATGGGTTTGGGGGGAGGAGATTTCAGATTCTGGCATCCCTCCATGAGTGCCAATGTTTCGTTTCATTACCAAGACTTTTAGATAAATAATATACCTGCAACTTGTTTGAATTGTCTCATTCATCGGAACCATGACATACAGTCTCCATGTGCTTTACCGCTTAACTATTTAACTGTAACAGGAAACAGGAAACTACTTAGAACAAAAAAGCATAAAGCCGTGGTGGCGAACCTATAGCACGTGTGCCACAGGCGGCACACAGAGCCATCCCTGTGGGCCCACGCGTCATTGCCCCAGAGGAAGGCGGGGCCAGGCTGCTCCCCTCCACCTCTCCATGTGCGCCTGTGCTTTCTCTCTCTCTGCACTGGGAGTCAGGGAGCAGCTGCAAGAGCTGGCCGGATCTGGGCTGGATGGTGGAGGTAGCTGCCAGCAAGAGTCCAGGTAAGCCTCTGGAGCGATTTTTTTTAATTTATTTAATTAGTTTTATATACCGCCCTATTCCCGAAGGACTCAGGGCGGTTTACAGGGCAAAGTTAAAAGACAAAATAAGAGTTAAAATAGAATTAAAATAAGATTAAATAACAATTAGTAGCCCAAAGTTTAAAAAATTTAAAAGTTTAAAAATTAAAACCCCTCAGTCCAGGCCAGATAAATCAAATAACCAAGTTTTTAGGTCCCGGCGAAACGAAAGGTCGGGGGCGGTCCGGAGTTCCACAGGCAGATCGTTCCACAGGGCAGGCGTGCCCACAGAGAACGCCCTTCCCCTGGGGATCACCCGCCGGTACTCACTGACCAGCGGTACCCCAAGGAGGTCCTCCCTGTGGGAGCGCACAGGACGATGGGAAATTGATGCTGGCAGCAGGTGCTCCCTAAGATAATCACCCCGCAGCCATGGATGCGAGCTCCAGAGGCCTGGAAAATGCTTCTGCCACCCGGATCTAGGGCTGCAGAGTGATTTTGCGCCCCCCCCCCCATGGCTGATCTGGGCGGCAGAAGCATATTCCAAGCCTCCGGAGCTCGCATCTACGGCCACAGGGTGGATTTTGCGGTGTGCCAGCAGCCCAATCCGGGCTCCGGAGGTCTGGAAAATGCTTCTGCCACACAGATCGGCCATGAGGCGGGCAGGGGGGTGTGGTGGTGCAAAATCGCTCCAGAGGCTTACCTGGACTCTTGCTGGCAGCTACCTCCACCATCCAGCCCGGATCTGGCCAGCTCTTGCAGCTGGAGAACACGGGATGGTGGCAGCTGCCCCGGGATGAGCAGTAGGTGGGGTGGGCAGCAGCCCTATGTGTGTCCCCATGCGCGAGTCCGCCCCCGCCCTGCCAGGCAAGCTAAGCTGTGGCATCTGCGGCCGAAGAGCGCAGGTGGGCAGTGGAAGACATGAGGAGCCCCAATCCCAGCACAGCCCCTCCCCACTCTCCTCCTCCCCCCCGGAAGAGCAGCTGGGCTCAGGAGCCTGCCCCCATGCCCCCCACCCGCTGAGCTAGACGTCCTCCTGCCCACTGCCCCACCCGCCAGAGCAACATCGAGCTGGCCATGCCCACCCAGTGCCATGCCCACCGTAGCCACGCCCACCCAGCAGGCCACGCCCACCCGGCACTCGGCAATACATAAGTGGGTTTTGGGTTGCAGTTTGGGCACTCGGTCTCTAAACGTTTCGCCACCACTGCCATAGATCCAAACTTGTAAATATTGCCATCTACTGGCTGAATACTACTGTAGTTGTTGCATAAAAATACATTCCAACAACAAATTTCAACAGGTACAAACTGGAAAACTACTTCAAATCTTATTTATTACGTATTTATCTGGGTGCCTTAGGCAAGCCATTACCAACAACTCCAGCCCTCTCTTCCAGTTAATGCTTAAGACCTCCTTTAAGAAGTGTTTTAGGGACTGCCAAAATCATGCATATTAAAGCTCACATATTTTTATTCTTCAGGAAACTCCACCTAAATATTTATATTTATCAATAACATTTTCCTGTCAACGTAGGTCGACTGTCATCTGGCCTGACACATGTTTGTTCTGAGTGAAATCTGGTTCAGGGGAAATTCTCTTTGTAGGCAAACGCACCAGAGCACTACTTTCTGCCAGCTCTGCTCCCTGGCATGTAGACAGCCTTTGAGAGGGATATGGGAAAGAGGGACTCCATTATATAGAGAGAACCTAAGAACAAATCCCAGGGCTGCAGAGAGGATCCCAAGCTGTGCCTGGCTCAGGGAGGACAAAGGAAAGGGGTATTACTAATGCTAAGGTGACCCACTTTACTGAAATCACTCAGAGAAGAGAGTCCAGCATCTGCCAAGCCTTCTTTGTCTTTGGAACATTTTAATCTTTCATCTGCTCTATCCAACTGTTTCACAATGGGCCATAATAACTAAATGGGAAGCTGACATTCTGCAAAGCAACCGTTGTCTCTAAAGCAATTGTGACTTAGAAAGACACTTGTGCTTCTGTTGACAAATTGGCTATACAACTAAGAACTACGTCCAACATTCACTCTTTTACTAGCCCTTTCCCTTTTCCAAAAAGCTCATGCCAATGCTTTTAATTAAAACAGATATGATTACATAATCTTTCTCGGCATGAAGCACTGTTTTGTCTCTATTACTGAGTCAACCCAAGGAAAATTCAACTGGTGGTTAGCACTCTTTAACAATGAATTATGAAGAGGTCTGCGTAATCTAAAAACCTGCATGTTCTTATACTTAATGCCATTTATAGTGTAATTTTTTGAAAGATGGATAGCCATATAGACTTGATAAATTAATAAGTAAGAGAGATTCTTATTTTATGGGATTTCTGTTGTTTCAGCAATATCAGATTCTACCAAAAATTAAGCCATTACTAGAATACAGAAATGTTTAATGGGATAAAGACAAAAGCAAGGTAAAAATTGTTAGAAACATTAAGGATGCCTCTGAGGTTGCCAACTAGTGGCAAATCATTATGTTATCGTCTATTCCGATTCTTCTATTTCTACCATTAAGCCAGGGACACCAGGGGTTACCCTCAAGAGAAAGCAGAGGCCACCAGACAGGAATTGTGTTTAAAAAATTTGCCTACAAACCTAGGCATCTCAAGGTTTAAGTATGATGAACTCTGCTCTCTCAGCAAGATTCAGCACGAGGGCCAGCGAAATGGCATTAAAACTATTCTCCTGCAGTGAGTATAGGCCAATTCTGCTTTAGAGCAAGGGTCCCCAACCTCTGGGCCGTGGCCCACTACCAGGCCACGGCCTATTCAGACCCGGGCTCCACGAGAGGTGGGCTGGTGGGCACACGCGCACAGCTCAACTTGTGCGAGTGGTAGGCCAGTGCACATGCACGGTCCGGTTCCCCTCTCTCCCCCCCTCCAGCTGGGCTGCCAAGTTGAAAAGGTGGGGAATCGCTGATTAGGAGGAAGGAGTGGGGACAAAAATAACAATCTGCCTCAGGGGTGAGGTGTTTTGCTTCCCAAGCCCCTTGGGAAGTATGGCCAGGGAAGTATGCAATTTCCTAGTTTACATAGTTTGCAACATCACGGGAATGTATGTGTGGGAAGAGAACAAGATTATGCCAAATTTTGCCCCTGTCTGCATTTTTCAAGGTTAAAAAACCACAAAAACAAAATGAAAGCCCTAAGCAAAACCAGCGTATCCTTTACATCAAAAAGGTCTGACATTGGCTGTCTTACGCTGCAAGTCCCCGTATGGCATGTTGGGAGAGCATGAAGTAGATCAATACCTGTGTACTGAATGGAAGAAAAGTTCACTTTGTTCCCGGCGGCCAGAAATGGTTTGCTCATTTCACTACAAATCAGGGGATGAGGAGGAGGCTATTCTTAGTAAGACGGCTGTCTGTCTTGCACGGTCTGCTTTGCAGAAGTTCTGTGCTATGGAAACAACTTGGCAAAGACAGCTCTTTGGCAAGCTCCCAATCCAAAAGGAAAGTAGGAGAAGAAGCTGAGCAAGTTGGTGGGAAATTTCATGCCATTATTATTCACAAGCTGATCCAAACGGATGACCTGCCAGTCTCCGAACTGCTATTCAGAAATAGCATTAGGATGATGCGGAAGAGGCTGCAAAGGAATCCAGCATTTTCTAACAAGGAAGGAAGTTTTCAGTTTTTACTCTTTTTTTTGGATTTCCCACACTTAAAAGAGAAGGCACAGTTCAGGCCTTATTGTTTGTATTCCAGTGAGCTTATAAGCATGAAACCAAACTTTTCGCTGCTGGGCAAGGTGGATGTTAAGTGAGTCGTGCACCTTTTTTTTTCCATAGCTGTTAAGTGAATCCCTGGAGTTGTTAAGTGAATCATGAAGTTATTAACCCAGTCCAGCCTCCCCCATTGATTTTGCTTGTTGGAAGCCAGCTGGGAAGGTGACAAATGGTGATCACACGATCCGGAGATTCTGAAATTGTCATAAATGTATGCCTGTTGCCAAGCGCCCAAATGTTGATCACATGACCACGGGGATGCTGGGATGGTTGGAGGTGTGAGGACTGATTGTAAGTCACTTTTTCCAGTGCTGTTTTAAGTTCAAATGGCTGCTGAACAAATGGTGGTAAGACAAGAACAACCTGTACTTTCCACTCTCAGTTAGTTGCTCCACTGCCCTGATCATAGGTACTGAACCTAGAGAGTAACAACTGCTCTGAACTCAACTGACATTAAAAATAAGTATTCACCCTGTGCACCTGCCCTCCGGATAGTTAAAAAAACTTTGACATTACCAGGTACATCTCATGCCACGCCCTGTTTTTCTTTTCTGAGAAGCTACAAAAAAGCTACTGCAGCATTGTTTTAAAGATCATTAAAACAGGACAGGGATTTATGTAATCAAATCACAGAGCCTTGGTGGAGCAGTGGACTAATGCCTCCTTAAGTAACACCAGCTGCCTGCAATTAGTGCAGGTTCGCATCCCACCAGGCTCAAGGTTGACTCAGCCTTCCATCCTTCCGAGGTAGGTAAAATGAGGACCCAGATTGTTGGGGGCAATAAGCTGACTTTGTAATAATGCCGCTTGGGGTGTGTGTGAAAGCCCTAACAAGCAGGCATATACATAGAATGAAGGCTACTGCTAAGCTTGTAAGCCGCCCTGAGTCTTCGGAGAAGGGCGGGATATAAATGGAATTAAAATAAAAAAAAAATAAAAAAAAATCTGAAAACTAACTTTATCTATGCTACCCAATGCTGCAGAGTAAGCTATATGGTACTCTGGTATGCTGCATTAGCTCTTCTGAGCAACAGATAAAAATGTTTACTCTTGCGAATCTTTAGAACTATAAACTAAGTGAGATTTCAGTTGTAGCTACACCCTTCTCATTACATGAATTACTTCAAGGTTTATAGCCGTTTGAACTGAAACTGTGTGCCTCTAATCTGGGACTACATTGTTAAATGAAGGCGTGCCAAGATAGACAGAAGGTAAATTAGGTAATGTAATGTGGACAATATGTTTCTTCTGGTCGGTACACACAAATGTCCTTTGGTCACTACTGCTGCAAAGCCTTTCTAGCTTTCACAGATGTATGGTAAGTAGATAAGCAAGCAGAAGGATGAGAAAAATGTTCATTTACCAGATTTCAGCTTGTCACGAGGTTGTAAAAAAATAACAAGATTTTAATCAGAAAAAAACAACAAACCAAAACAAACAAGCAAACAAAAAAAAAAACAAAAAAAACACCAACCCTCCAGCATTTCTAACATTAACAATTAAGTTCAGGAATTTGATGTTTCTCAGTTATTGTTCATACTGACATAGGAATCTGGACAAATTTTAAAAGTCAACAGATTTTTTTCCAAAATAAATATTTTTTATAAAACAACTATAGTTGGTAAATGAAATGATTTTATCAAGAAACGGTATGTGTATATTTGCTTTCTAAAGTTGTGATTAATATTAATGAAAGTAAATGAATTAACATTTTCCTTAAACAAAATCTGTATTTCCAATTGCCAGCCTGATGCAAGTTATATAAAGTTTTCTCATACCTATGTGGCAACAAAAAAAATTGTAATTCATAGAGGGTGTCATAGGAATGTCTTTACTCCACATTTGAAAAATTAAGCCACAACAGGCACTCTTTTCCTGGCTGCCACCTAGAATCCCTTCTAAATCATTGCATTTCAGTGGTAAGAAACACTAATTGCTATAAAACAGCTAAATGCATAGCAGCCATATGGCTAAAACCTAGCAACCTCTAATCTAGATGCAAATTTTTCAGTAAGATTTCTTTCTGGAATTATTTGTGACCATGAAATGTAATACTGACCTCTGTACATCCCAAAATATCCTTCAGATCGGATTGTTTTAATAAGGCAGTCAGACCTGTTTGAAAGGTGGATGGATGAAAGAGTTATTAGTTATTAACACACTGAAAAAAACAGAATAACAGAATAATAGAGTTGGAAAGGAGGTTGGAGGTCTTCTAGTCCAACCGCCTGCTCAGGCAGGAAACCCTATACCATTTCAGACAAATGGCTGTCCAGTCTCTCCTTTAAAACTTCCAGTATTGGAGCATTCATAACTTCTGGAGGCAGGTTGTTCCTCTGGTTAGTTGTTCTAACTGTCAGGAAATTTCTCCTTAGTTCTAGGTTGCTTCTCTCTTTGATTAGTTTCCATCCGTTGCTTCTTGTCCTGCCTTCAGGTGTTTTGGAGAATAGCTTGACTCCCTCTTCTTTGTGGCAGCCCCTGAGATATTGGAACACTGCTATCATGTCACCCCTCATCCTTCTCTTCATTAAACTAGACATTCCCAATTCCAGCAACCGTTCCTCATATGTTTTAGCCTCCAGTCCCCTAATCATCTTTGTTGCTCTTCTCTGCACTCTTTCTAGTCTCAACATCTTTTTTACATCGTGGCAACCAAAACTGTTCAGTCTTCTCAAAATCAGGATACTGTAGATATGTGGAACAGCAGCTTCCATCCACATAACCAATTGACTGGACTTGCTGGTACAGCGCATATGAGAGCAAACAGATTGGAAAACTATCTAATAACATTATATCTGTGCCAGAATTTCATTCTTGTTTTCAAACTGTTTAAAAACAGCTCCCCTTTGATAAGAGGTACAGAACCCCTTAAAAAAAGTAAGAGCAGGAAATCAAGTTCAAATATAATGAAGAATAAGAACATTTCATTCTCAAGAATATTTTCTTCTCATAAGAAACATCAATTCCTTTGAGGAACATTTGAAGCTAAATAAAAACAGCCATAAGCAAAGTGTTTCCCCAACCACCTAATTTGCTGAAATTTTGGGTCATATAACCTTGGTGAATGATTCTTTTCATACTTGGGTAGACTTTAAATACATAGACTTCAAAAATACTTTGCATGCTAAACATTCTAATTTTAGGTCAATCATATCTATTATAAGCAGGGTATTTTTTTCTTTAAAAAATAATTTTACAAGTTGACCATTTCTATAGTAACAGAATAATTATTTGTGAGAGATTTGAATTTAGCAGGGAGTCTTGATGAAAGACGGGCTCTTGAATATAAGCAGGATCAAGACAATTTTGGAGGGAGGTAGAGAGAAAAGAGAAAAAACATGAAGTTTTCTTTGTCTCATAAACACAGACATTTATTTAACTGACCACATGAGAAAGAGAGACTGAGGCAGGGTGTGAAGACCCTTCTCCTCATCTATCTCTTACCCATTTGCCTCAGGGTACAAAACTCTTAAGTGCAAAGAGATGGTGATCTCCAAAATCAACTTTAGAATAAAGCCTGGAGACCATTTTCTCTAGCCTGGAAATACCTGATGTGATAACATAAAAATTTCTTTAACAGGCTGAAATTTATCTTCCCATCTGCCACTAGAGCATATGTCAGGGGAGCTATAACCAACAGATTCAAACAAACAAAGCTTTTTTTAGGGTTCCCATCACATTGCTTCTCTCCTGTTGTGTATTAAGCATCTTTGACAGTCAGCATAGACTGCGTTAATCCTTCAATGACCTTGCTGCATGAAACATGAAAGGGCAATACCCAGGCAATGGAGTGATGTTTTTAATGTTTTTATTCTACAATAATCCTGGCAGATAAATCGGACTGGGGAAATGAGTAGCCCAAGGTAGACCCAGTGATCTTATGCTGATCACTGGGTCTTCCAGTGTCCAAAGTGAAAACTTTTATCCTTCTATTTTGTCCAGATGTAAAAGGATGACAACCTCAATTGGCATGTCCAACCAATATCCTTTAGGCATGTTGATTATAGTACTAATCACACCAGCATGTAAAAACTATCATAAAATTAATATTTGAAAACAGAATACAGAATATCATAAAACATTTAGTGTGTTCAGCTCATGATATTTGACTATGCTGTACAATCATGGGCTACTTTCAAGGCAGATTCATCTCTGAATATCTCCCTGAATTTTTAAGAACTTTTCAAATATATTAGAAGTTCTGCCATTGTTGAAGGCATTGAGGAGTCTGATAAGGAAATATCTATGAAACGATGACCCAAAGGATCATGGGTTGTCTAGTATACTAACACACAGCTGGCTCCAGAGTGTACTCAGAAAGAGAGTAACTGTTCTTCATTAGACTGGAGGGTGATGCTAACAGTTCAGCCCTGGGCTCCATGCTTTTTAATCTTTTTATGGATGATTTGAGGATGAGATAGAGAGATTACTTACTAAATTAAATCTGTAGGTGAAATAAAGGGGGAGGTTTAAAATAATTTGGTGTAATGGTCAGTGCACCAAGCTAGAAATCAAGAGATTGTGAGTTCCAGACATCTCTTAGGCACAAAGCAAGTTGAGTGACCTTGGGCCAGTCACTCTCTCTCAGGCCTAGAACAAGGCAAGAACAAGCCACTTCTCAAAAAAAAACCTTGCCAGGAAAACTGCATGGACTTGTCCTGACAGTCGTTATGAGTCAAAATTGATTTGAAAGCACAAATTAAAAAATGAATAGTCTGCAGGACAGCAATAAGATTAAAGATTAATTTAACAGGATTTCAGCCCAAAAAAGCAAATGAACTTTTAGGCTTCATTAACAGAAGTATATTTTCCAAGTCACAAGAAATTGTCATTGTCTGTTGTTGAAACCTGCCTTAGGTACTGTGTACAGTTCTGTACACTTCACTGTAAAGAGGATTCAGACAAATTGGTAAAGTTTCAGAGAAGAGGCTTGAGGAATGACAGGGGACTATAAATTATGTCTGATGAGAGACTGAAGGAATTGGGAATGTTTAGTTTTGAGAAGAGAAAACCAGTGAATAGGATACGACAATACTCTTCAAGGACTTGAAAGGATGTAAAACAGAAGAAGGTCACTAACAATTCATATATTGAACCATGGATGTTGGAATAGAACTGGGAAAATCCAAGCTCTGTCCACATTTAGCTGTGAAAGCTCAGTGGATGACTCTGAGCCAGACCGTTTCCCTCAGCCCAACCTCACTTTTCAGGGTTGTTGTTGCAGGAGCTGAAGGAGGGGTAGCCCTGTCAAAGTCTCCTTGAGCTCCTAGAGAAAAGGGTTAGGGCATAGGAATCTAATCAAATAAATAATTATGCTGAATCATCCTAGAGAGTAGAAAGTTGATCAATTAAGTTACAGGAAGGGAGATTGTAATGGAATGTTAGGAAAGATTTCCTAGTACAGTTGAATTAATTACTTTGAGAGATGGTAAGAGAACTGGTCTGGTTTAGTGGTTAAGGCAACAGGCCATAAACCATGGGGCTCTGAGTTCTAATCCAGCCTAAGGCATGGAAGACAGCTTGGTGACTTTGGGCCAGTCATATTCTCTCAGCCCAACCCATTTCACAGGGTTATTGTTCTGGAGAAAATATGAGGAGGATAGAATATTATATCTGTTTGTTGTCTTCAATTATTTAATAAAGGTGGGATAACAATTTAGTATATAAGCAAATAAACAAATTTCTCTCTTACTGCATGTACATTCACAAGTGTTCCAATGGTGAATGACAGATTTGCTTATGTGTCACTGAAGCTTTAATATGGATTTTAGCACAAAGCAGGTGCTGTATTCAATAGCTAGAATGACCATTTCCATAATTATTTTATTACTTATTTAAATTTATTATACCTACCCAATGGGTTAAATCTCTCTGAGCAGTGATGCAGAAATATCTCTCACAGGCACCCAACTCTTAAGATTATTAAAACTATTACAATAGCTCTAAAAAAAACTCAGTTAATCAAAACTGTGATGCAGTATTGATGAATTATCTTAAGATCGAAGTTCCACTAAAAATATGTGGCCTAGGGAATCTCAGTAAACAGCTCCACAGGATTTTTGTGCAGACAAATATAAGCAGTTCGCACACAGGAACAACTGATTAAAAAATAAGAATGAATGAATGTTTTCTTTTTTCTTTAAATCTGTGGGGTACTTACATACTGGTGTACATCCTGTGGCCATTCTGCTGGTTCTGTAAACGTGTTTTTGCCAAGTCAATAGGAAACACACAGGTGACCCCAATGAGCCCAGCTATGCCTCCATTGATCAGCTTGGCAGGTACACTGTAAGAAAAAGAGCATAGGGGTTCATTCCCAAGAGAATAGCAACCCAGCCAAAAAAGGCAAGAGAAATGTAGAGAAATGTCAGGCTGCAGCATCTTAAAGATTTTGATTTTTTCACAGCAAGTTTCATAGACTGGAGACCACTGAATCAGGGCTATAACTGATGAAGGGGGGAACCTACTCTTGGCAGGTTGTGATACTTCAGTTTATCACTTGACACAAAACCAACCATGTTACAAAAAACATAACTCTTTCGGAACTTATCAAACCCTATCCCTGTTCATTCAAGCACATTTTCTGTTCTGTGTATGTGTAGTTATTTCCTCTAACTTTGTTTTTCAGAAATCTTTTTTATAACATTTCTGAATGGTATGTAAAGCTTGGATCTCATATTTATTTCCACAATACCAGAGGGGTTAAGAATTTAGATAACAGTAGGTTCCTTTACTGTACTACAGTGATTTTCTTTTGCTTAATTTTAGTTTAATAAGTCAAATTTGGCTAGGTACCTAAAATGCTGTTCCCCAAATTTTACAGTTTCCAACCCACAATGGCTATATGTTAAGTCAAACCCGACAAATCACACTACAGCTTAGTGTAATCTATAAACCCATCTAAAAGATTATAAAACTCCCATTTTTTTTCATTTCCAAACAGTAAGAATTTCCTTCAGTCAAGCTTAACTTTCTACTAATGATATGGCTACCTCACCAGGATTGTTAGATGCTTTGAATGATGAGCTTACACCTAAGTCATCTCATTGAGTTCAATGAGAGTTAATTCTCAGACAAGCTTGTAACCCTCAAATCTACAGGAATCTCACGTTTATCACACTTAACTGGAAAAAAAAGGATTTATAGAATCCTTACAAGATCTCCAACTGTATAAGAACTGTATGGAACTCTGGCTCTCCTTATTTTAACAGCATTATTGACTTGACTTTCAAATAGAATGGCCAAGATTAGAAGGCCAATTTCTAAAAGATACCAGCCTCAGTTAGTGTAGCATATTCTATTCAGCCCATACAAAGAATGTTTACTGGATAGGAAAGGACAGAAGGAAACAAGAGAGCAAATTCAGTCAGTTGGTTAAAGAACTCTGAGGATTTTCAAAAGACAGACAGTTGGAGGTTATCATGAGGAGTTGTAAGACAAGACAAAATATGTAGGAGTTTAGAGGTCAAATGTGGGCTTCATAAAATATGATGTTTTCTCCAGATCAGCCACTATATCATCTAAAGTTTAGATTCTAAAGTTTAGATTCTAAACTATCTTGGGTCACCTTGGAAATTTAGAAGATTAGAAAAACATCTCAGAGTATATACTCTGGCATGAATCCATTCTGTTGCTTAATTTTATAAAGCTGATTAGAAAATATTCCTGCAAACAGTGTAGAGCTGTTAATCTTTTTAGATTCTACTCTATTTGCAGCATTATCAGTTGGGTCCAGCTGCCTATATGTAGAAACGCAAAATACAGACAAGAGCTTAAATTTAAAATGAAAAGAAATCAAAGACTGGTTTCATTTTGAACACTTGGTGCTTGAATCAAACATAGGAACTGTTTAAGATTTGTTTATGACCAGTCTGCAATTCTGTATTTAATCTATAGTTCTATGTAGAGAATCTTTATATTCTACATTTTTTCTAAAAATTATCCAAACAAATAAGGTGCCAGTACACTAAATGAACCTCTCTATATACAAGGGTTTGGACTATCAATATTTCTGATACACATAAAAAATGCCTCTTCATCTTGCACGCTCTAGAGTTTTCCTTCATTTTAATCTTCTTATATCATCTAGATAACCTTGCAAATATCATCTATCATTATCATTTAAGATTGAATTTCCTCAAAATGATGCTTTCTACATGTGTTCAAACAACTCTCCAAATTATAGTCAGTTGGGAATAAAATTCCAATTAACCAGAATTGGGGAAACTAATTATCTTATTACCTGGCTATGTATGTGTCAAGGAATTGCACAGCAGGTGTCCAAATGAAGTCAATGATGCTGTTACAAACTTATAGTTTTATGTAAATAAATATATTTAACATCTATATTTACAGTAGATAAGATACTCAGGCACATCACTACATCATGAGGTAAATTGTTAGGTAAATCACAGAACAGTATACAGAGCACACAGAAGAAAAAGGCAGGAAAAAAGGGAAACTCTCTCCTCACACCCAGCAACCAATCATAATGTAGATTGCCTCATGCAAGAGCCCACACTCTCCAACCAATCAATTACCACTGTGTTCTGGCCCATTATTCACTTTAGTGTTCCAGCTATTAAATAATAGTAGACATATTAATTTCATATTTCACTGATATATTCCTGTACATCCAAAATACCACCATTAATATTGATACCGATATGATATCCTATAAATGTTATTTTCTTTCTTTTCCTTTTGGTTTCTGTTTCTACCATTTTGATATAAGCCAATCTTAAGGAAGTGCCCAAAGGCACACAAGGATAAGAGCACTACGATATACACCATTAGCAATTCTCTTAACTCTTAACAATCCCAATGACCCCCTTTCACTACACCCTTCTAGACAGGTTTATAAAGATCAGAAATGAATTTGAGAGAAGAGACGAATATTAAGAAAAGACAAACTGCCCTCTGGATTTTTATCCAACATTTATTCATTTACAATGATAATCTGAAACCTTACAACTTGATTTCTATAGAGAGGATATGCTTTCAAACATGTATTTGTCCACAGGGGAGTAGAAGTTCTGTTCTACCATGGAATGCATGTTAACTCATGAATGTCTTACTGTTTGAATTAGCCCCTAATTTCTCTTTATCCTCTCCCAACCGAAACACATTAAGGGTAACAAAGGGAGGATCAAAGTAACCTACCCCAAATTCTGCTTTCTCATTAGGGACTACTGAAGTACAAGTCACCATCTCCATCCAATTTTCCAAAGGTTACATTAGCTGGAGATGATGGGGCTGTGGTCCAACACATGTAGAAGACAGATTAGGGAAAACAGAAATAAAGGCAAAAGGAAGATATATTTTGGAGTTAGGGATACAGAAAATGAACTGTGTGGTAACAACACAAAGGAAAAAGTTGGAGAGAATAGCTGAGAGAGGAACAGAAAAAAGCTCTTACCTAATCTGTTTATCAGCCATTTAATTCAGTTCTGATCTTGTAGAAACAAGACTTAGTCTTCTAAGAGTCTTCCAAACCTTTGGGTTACAATCACTTAATTCTGCCGATGGTTGTCTAGAAAAAGATGGAAATAACATCAACATTATTACTTCTAGTCACTGTTAACTTTGTATACGATAAGAATGCTTTGATAAATTTCCCACATATTTCCAAGAGAGATCTGATGAAATTTCATGCAAAAAATGGCTAGAATGAAGAAAATATGCATTTTATTCCAGTTGGCCACAAATGGTAAAATGAAATGTACCCTCAAACATTATTTTTATATTTTAGGCACATTACCTGTGTTACATCTGACCATTAATTTTGCAATCCATATGAAAGACCCAAGCAAGCCATTTCCTTTCGTATTGCTAACCTTAACTTGTGAGAAATATTGTTTAGATATTTGAGATATTTACCAAATGGAGCTATTTCATTCGGAATAGAAATTAAGTACATTCATTTTTCAGTGTATTCCCGGAAAGATCATTTCAAGCTCTTCCTGCTATGTACTGAAGCAAGTCAACAAGCGCAGTTGAAGGGATGACAGCTAAACCCTCTCCACCCACCCCCCATATGGCACTAAGGCATTTGCCAAATGTGCAGACTGTGGAAAGAATCACAAGAGAAGTGAGGCTGCCTGCCGAAAATTGTTGCAAAGGATACAAGGAAAATAAAGAGAGGTGAATTTCCCATCAAGTAACTATGCAGCAAAAGAAACAGCAACATTCTTATGCAAATCCAGAAAAATAACTGATAGTTAAGGCAGAACTGGCTGGATTTCCAGGTCTATTTCACATAAATACAAGTTTAGCACTTCTCAAAATCCAAATAATTCAAGTTATTTTTTTTTAAAAGAGCGTTATAGCTAAAAATGACAATGATTATAGTTTATTTATATTTAACAACTGGGCTATATTAATAGACCGGCTATAAATTATTCTCTGCTCAGAGTGAATACCTTAACAATACATTAAACCACCTTGCAGCATTCTCCAAGATTATATACCATAGTAGGCAAGAAGTGCAACATTCCCACAAGGTGCTAGAAATTCCTCAGGGACTAATGGTGAGCTATTGCGGGGGTGGGGGTGGGGAGGAGAATTTAATTATTCTCTTTAAACATACTGAAATCAGAACAGGAAACCTGGGAATTACATTTTCCAAAAGGCAGTAACGAAAATGCAGTTTTGTAAGTTCTTAGTCCAAAGGGGTGCTCAAGACTTATTTTTGCAGCAATCCTTATGCTTTTTAAACAACCATAAAATTACTCGTGATTGTGATTTGTTTTGTTTGATTAGTTCCATATATGCAATTGTTTTTAATAACAGCATCAGGAAATTCACACATAAAAGTGAACAGCTATTTTAAATCCAGCATGTTGCAAAAGAAACATAGTGCATCACAAGATACCGGAACATCACAAAATGTATCAACAGAACAGTTCACATATTCACCAGAACTATCAAGTGATCTCATCGAATGATTAATTTACTTACTTACTGTTTGTCCTGCTTCACTGCAAGGTTTGTTCATTTCCACTGTGCTTCCCTAGTTCTCACAGCAAACCTATCCATACATGATGCAATGAGGGTTTTGTTCTTCACCAGTTTATTGTATAGTTTTATAGTGTGAAATTGCTTGGCAGCTGAGAGACAGTGACTGGCCCAAGGTCATCCGTTGGCTTTTGTGGCTAAGGAAAGACAAGAACCTGGGTTCTCTTGCTCCTTGTCCAGCTTTTTAACCACCACAGCATGCTTGTTCTCCACCAAGTTATTTTTATTACTGTAGTGGCCAAAATTGTAGAAACCTTTTGGGAAAAGTGTACAGTAGAAATGCCACCTTTGGTTAAGTTTCCACCATTTTTTCTTCTAATTTCTTTAGAACTGTAGCCTTGTTCACTTAATAATACTATTTTACATCACTTTCTGGGCAACCAGTCAATTCTTTGCACCATTACTTTAATTTTATTACGTTTTACAAGCTCACTAAATGAAAGAACACAAAAAAACCCAACCAACTTGATAGCGATCACATAACACACTGACAAATGTCCTCCTCTCAGCTTCAATACAGGACATCAATAACTGAATCCTACTGTGATCTGACTGGCTCATTGCCAAAACAAGATGACACCTGATTGGCTCTCTAAACACTCATTGGCTACAATCACATGAAGGAAAGCTACCTGATATCAACCTAAGCAAGTTGTGCTTCCTTTTTCTGATTATTTGGCTATAACTTTTCATAGAATACAGTACAGATAATTGAACAAACTTTGTTGCAATTACATTCTTGATTAAATTATCTTTCCATTGATATATAATTTTATGTTACTACTCCCCCAAAAAAGTGATCTTATTAGCCATCAAACCTCAAAAATACACTTTTCCCAAAAGGTTTCCACAATTTTGGCCACTACTGTATATTACTTACACAGTCCCTAACTTATGATCACAATTGAGACTGGAACATCTGTCACCAGGTGATGCAGATGTCAACTGAGTCATGTCCACGTTTATGATATTTTTGCTGTAGTCAAGTGAATCATATGGTCGTTAAGTGAATCAAGCTTCCCCCCAATGCTTGTCAGAATCCCCTGGGAAAGTCACAAATGTTGATTGTGTGAATCAGAATGCCCACTGTAAATACATGTCAGTTGACAAGCGTCTGAATTTTGATCATGTGACCATTGGATACTGTAATGGTTTTGTGTGTGAAGCTCAGTCGTCACTTTTCCGGTGCCATCAAAATTTTGAATGGTTGTTAAGCTGAGGACTACCTGTATATATCCATCCATATCCATTATAATTTAGCCTTTAGCTAATAAATGATAATAGAAGCATGGCATACATAAAGAACAGGGCAAAACTGAAGAATTCAGCCTTGAAAACAATGTACTAAAAGGGCAGCAAGTGATGACGAAATGAACCACCACTCAGTTTATGTATAACTTATTGCAAAAATCTCTCTTTGAATATTCAACTGTGGCAGCTATGAAGCAATCAGTGATTCACTCTTAAGATAGGTCCTACTAGAGAGAGCTCTATTGCACTCTTGCATTCACACACATACAGTAATTGGGCTGGGGATGATTGTTATCTGGAAAATTAGCCAACTATAAACTTAACCCGAGGATTTACTCTTTTGGCAATAACTCTGTCCACAGAACAGAAAGGCGACGTGACATACAAGTATTCAAATATTTCCCGTATAGCACAACTGCATTCTTCACCAATAAGGAACAGGTACGTTCATTCCTTTAACAAAATCTATGCATGTTTTTAGAGTCCATTAGAAGTTACAACTGATGTTATGAGTGTTTCAGTTCATGGACAGGCAGAGACAATGAATTAAAAGCCAGCATTTCCAAGGCGGAATCTGAACAATATGCACCATTTTTTGCATATTTTGTTTCTCAGTTCCACAACTCAACCACCAGTTCCCATCTGATGATTCAGATCCTCTCATTTATTCTCAGAAAAATTCACAAAGAGCTGCAAATCCGGAAGGTACAGCAGCAACCAGCTGTTTGCTTTGCTAAAGCAAGCCATCCTTTCTCTTTGAGCCTCTTCACAATCACACCTTTGGAATGAATCACTTTGTTCCCTTTCACAGCTGTGAGGAAGTTCAAAGTTACTGCAATACATTTTAAAAGAGAATGTTGACCATTGTTTGTGGTTGATGATAAGAAGAGGGTCTTCATAAGTTCTGCAAAAAGTCACAAGAGTTGCAGCACTATTGCTATAGAGTTTCTTGCCACATTTTGGGCCTAGGGCAGGGGTCAGCAACCTGAAACAGTGAAAGAGCCACTCGGAACCAGTTCCCTCACAAAAGGATAAACTGGGAGCTGCAAAAAATGTGTGCGCATGCACGTACATGCACACATGTGCAGAACAGGGTTTGACTGAAGAGTGGAGCCAAGGCGAGATATGCACCTACCCTGCATATTTGAATTGACTGGTTGAACTTTTTTAGTCCCACTTTTATTTTTTTTTGGACTGCACATAGCAGAAGACTGGGAGCCGCAGGAGACGGCTGAAAGAGCCGCATGCGGCTCCGGAGCCTAGGGCATCCTGTGAGGCCAGGCAGCTGCAGCTTGTCCAATGAACTATGGTTAAGATACTTACTGTTATTCATGACATGGGTCAACGGCTGCTGTCAGGCTGTCTAGAATCACATCTTAAATTAGGAGATAGCAAGTCACAGCCTTTATCCTCCTAAAGTAATGCATCAGCCACAATTACTTTATTCCCCATGTGACCAGAAGCATTTTTAGAAAATAAAATGATAGACAGTTGCTGCTCAGGGTCTTTGTAAAAATGAGCCTACCTCCCAGCCAATGTAGCAATATTAAGTTTAAAGAAAGAATAATCTCAATTTGCTTTCTGAAAAATGAGTGATTCATGAATGGCAGATGTTTTGCAAAGATATGCATAATATGTTCTCAACATTACAAATTTGCCTCCTGGCCCTTGAACATTACAAAGCGGTAACCTAATAAAGATCTATATGCAATGTCCCAAATTTTCATCCACAGTGGCAAACTGTTTAGTTGACAGTTCTTATATTGCAAATATTTCAGGAAGAGGCCAATCACAATTGTTCTTTGTAAAGTATCCCATATCCTATGCAGCAATAGTACTTAGACGGTTGCTTTCCTATCATTTTTGAGGACAATCACCTTATTCATAAGCAATCTTTCTTGAACATGCTTCTGGATATCCATCTGAATTTTTTCTCAGTAGTATTAACCTTCCATACAAATTTGAGCCAAACACAAATAACTACATTTGTAACAGAAACTTCCTTATAAGTTTGAGCCAAACGCAAATAACCTCATTTGTAATATAACTACCAAACATTAAATTTACTTATATGCATTTTAGTACTTTGCTGACATTAAGATGACTTCAAAATTATTCCAGATTTGAATTTCTTTATTGAAGGCTGGGGAAAGGTCTTTGAAAACAATTATGCTCATTCCCAAAATATGAATAAAATTATTGCCCAAAAAACTAGTAAAAACAACAATAAAATAAAACAGGTATTTGAATTTACTTGTAGTGCGGGGGTATTTTTATTTTATCTTATTTTAAATTGGGTATGTTTGATATTGTATTTTAAGCGGCCTAGAGTGACTTTGATTGTTGCAGCAAAGAAATATATTGAACAAATTAGTAAATAAATCTAAATTGTACTCATATACAGTATAAACATTTGAAAAGTTACTTTTTCCAGTATTAAAATATCAGGATTAGTTAGTTTCCTCTGCTGAACTTCTGCTACCCATGTCCTCAGGAAGAAAAACCTTTTGACAATAACTTCCCTTGTTGTGATTCAACTATAAAACTCTTTGTCTTCTAGGAGGCACTGGCAATATCCCAGAAGAGATCCATGATGACAGCTAAATTTATCTCAAACTAGTCCATTTATAAGTTTTAATCCAGTGAATTGTCCAATTAAGCTCCTGTGGTATTAACTCTACTGCACATTTTAATTCACAATGGACTAGAGGTATTTTGTGCTCTTTTTACAGCATTGCAATCAGAGATCACTACATTCCAAGCTCAATCTGGTTTAGACAAACTTCACTGGGCAAATCCTTTTTCTCTAGTTCATGTTCAGCATCTTGGCTCTTTTGAGCTAGAATACATGTCCTAAAGCCTCATTTCAACTGTCCTCTGCAGGAATCCCTGCAGCTAACAGCTCCCTTTCACTATCCATCCTTCTCCTTGGGAGAGAAAGTAGACGATACTGAGAAAAATAAGAGAAAAAGTAGGTCAAAAGTAGAGTTATCAGAAAAAGAAAAGAGAGGTCAGAGAGAAATAATATCTTGGCTTACTTTCAGCTCAGCTCCTATTCCTTGCATTGTTCCTTCTTTTCACACAACCAATTAGCTCTGCTGCTTTTGATGCAAAAAAATCATGCACATCCGTGATCTTAAGACGTAATCCCACTTTCCCATATATTTATCCCAATCATCCCACCTCTCTGTAGATGTCCTTAACTGTCTCCTAATATCAGTCAGAAAGGAATTGCAACTCCATAACTCAAGAATCCATAGCTGCATTCCGACATTCTTATTTGTTAGGATTGTTGCTCTCTTCTGTTCTCACATACTCCCTTTTCCTACCTATCAGTTCTACAAAGGAGCTCCTTCACATTCTTCAACCTTCACAGAGCAGGAAAATCTGCATGCAGAACTTTCTGAGATAACATATTAGTGGGGAGTGATTAACCTTTGGCCCGCTTTTATTATAAAAAGGATAGTACTTTATCAAAGAAACATAGTCCATTTTGTTACAGCATTCATTTGGAAATCCCGCTGGAAATGCTTTGGGTGCAAATACTGAAGATCTTTGAAAAACTGAAACAAATTGCCAAGTTCAAGATCTCTTTTCTAGATCTGGTCAGTCCAACCTTTAATAATTCTGAAATCAGGCAAACACCCTCTCTTTTTACAGTACGCTGAAGGGGAGTTTACCTCAGCAGATGGCAGCACCTGACCAATGTCTAGTTGGCATTTGAATGGGTGACTGCCAAATAATGTTTTCAGAAATATCAGATCCATTCTCTGCTGTTTTCTTAGAAAGCCAGAAAATACTGGTTTTGCTAAGGTTGAACACGACTTGCTGCTGCTTAAATCTAGAGAATTAATATCAGATCAGAGTATACAAAATAGAATGAAATAGCCTTCCTAAAAGTAGAAGCCAAAAGAATACATTTGGTAATTTGTATATAGTTATAAACACCGTGTGATGGGGTAAGCTCCCATCTTTGCCCCGGATCCTGACAAGCTAGCACTTTGAAAACATGAAAATGCAAGTAGCTAAATAAGTACCACTTTGGTGGGAAGGTAGCAGCACCACGGCATATAGTCACGCTGGCCACATGACCACGGAAGCGTCTTTGGACGATGCTAGCTCCCTCCATTAAGAAACAGAGATGAGCACTGCCCCCTAGAATTGGACTCAACCGAACAGGGGAAACCTTTACATATTTATGAACTACAAAATACTTCATTCATTTGTGGCATCCTAAATTCATTCTATTCTGGGAATACGTCGTTATATAAATTCACCGATACAGCTCTCCCATTTTAATTTATTTCTTTGTGTTCCACCTATATTACTTTTACAAATAACTCAAGGTGACCAACAGCACACACTCCTCCTATTTTCTGCACAACAACCCGGTGGGCTGAGAAAGAGTGATTGGTCCAGTGTCACCCAACTGACTTTCGTGACCAAGGCAGGACTTGAACTCATGGTCTCCAGCTTTCTAGTCTAGTGCAGTGTTTTTCAACCTTTTTTGGGCAAAGGCACACTTGTTTCATGAAAAAAATCACGAGGCACTCCACCATTAGAAAATGTTAAAAAATTTAACTCTGTGCCTATATTGACTATATATAAAGTAATTCTCTTGAATAGGAATCAAATAAACACAAAGAAAGTATTTTATAATTACTTTTCAATTTTTCCCACGGCACACCAGGCAACATCTCGCGGCACACTAGTGTGCCGCGGAACAGTGGTTGAAAAACACTGGTCTAGTGCCTTAACCACTAATCCAAACTGGCTCTCTGATGACTTTTGCTGATTTTTTTTAATCTGATTTTTCCCCCCAGATCTTCACAGCCTATATGGAAACTGATGGCTGGACAGGAAAAGTGGACCCTTCTCTGCAACAGTTCTTATTGCCAATAGATTTGTCTTTCAAAAATATACATTTATGACCTCAGTTATTCAATGGATTAACGACCAAATGTTACCTGAGATATATGAATGAATTGCTGACTCTATATGGACCAGTATAGCAAAATATGGCTATCCTTCTCTGAAACTGTTAGGAACTTTTCTTTTAAAAAGTACTGTATTTGTATCTTTATATATGTGTGAATTTTCTATTAAAAACTATTTTTAAAGAATGCAAACACCAGACAGCAATGTTAACTACAGCACTCCAAGGCAAACTTCTTTTTCTGTCTCCTACCTCTCAAACATTCATCAACAAGAAAAACAGATCAGATAGTAGACTTATATCTGCTTGTGTGAGTTGGGCTGTGTGTTCATATGCGTGCGCCAGCCTACCACTCACATGGCCCAGTTGCAAATAGGCTGCGGCCTGGTAGGGGGCTGCAGCCCACAGATTGGGGATCCCTGATGTAGGATAAAAACAAGATAGTCAGAAACCCTAACTTTGGAGTACTACGTGATGGAACATCTGAAGGGCTGACATTGCTCCTCTGTGACCATTGACCTGGACCTATCTACACAGGAAGGAGTAGAACCACTGTGTTTCAGTGACTCCTAATCTTGCAGGCAGTCCGGAACTATATTGTGATCAACAGTATCAAAAGCCACTAAGATGTGTAGCAAAATGAAAATGCCCACCATCCTTTCATCCAAATGCTGCCAAAACTCATCCCGGAGGGCAACCAATACAGTTTAAGTTTTATCCCCAGGCCTGAATCCTGACTTTTATGTGTCTAGACGATTTACTTTTTCCAAGATTCTCTGTAACTGTTGCCTTACCACATTCTCCATAAGCATCTCTACAAAAGGAAGCTTGGTCATAAAATGATAGCTTTCCAGCATACGCAGATCCAAGGCAATAGAATAGAAACATATTTCAGCAGCAGATCAACTCACATGTGTTCCAAAATAAAAGCCAGGTCAATGTGTGGCCAGATCAGGCTTATAAACACCTGGGAGAAAGGTATTTTTATTGTGGTCATGAATTTTTGAGCCACCTCTGACTTTAGAAGGCAAGGTTAAAATTACCCAGAATTAATTTAACAATTCCTTACTTAAACATTCTGTTCAATATCTGGGGAATATTACAACAGAATAACAGAATTGGAAGAGACCTTGGAGGTCTTCTAGAGTCTAGACTCTAGACCATGGGTAGGCAACCTTGGCTCTTTTATGACTCGTGGACTTCAACTCCCAGAATTCCTGAACCAGCCATGCTGAGGGGAAAGGGAGAGATTTCCAAGCTGAGCCATGTTGGCTCAGGAATTCTGGGAGTTGAAGTCCACTAGTCATAAAAGAGCCAAGGTTGCCTACCCATGGTCTAGACCAACCCCCTGCTCAAGCAGGAAACTCTGTACCATTTCAGACAAATGATTGTCCAATCTCTTCTTAAAAACCTCTTGGGAGCATCCACCATTTCTGGAACCAAGTCATTCCACCGATTACGGTAATTGTTCCAATTGTCAGGAATGTGATAAATGGACAGAGATGTTGCTTCATGTCTTCTATTATCATTTGGAACAATAATTAATCAAACTCATAAGCAAGAATCTACTAGAGAATTGCATAGCCGCTCCTTAAAAAAATAACAGACTTCTCCCTAACCTGACTACTTGCTGGTCAGAGCTGCTCCTTATTCACAGTCCAGTCCTTCAACACAATCTTATAAAATATTAAAACAAAATTGAGTTTGCCAGCAATACAGATTTACACTTGCCAAAAATGCTGGGGTAATTTTGAGAAGTAGGAAACCAAGTTATAGATGAGGCTACTTTGTCTAGACTGTAGCATTAAGACATTTAGAAAGAAGAACAGTTGCCATCTGTCTCTATTATAATACAGCAAAATTTCTGAAGGAGGAAATATGGTAAAATAGGTGCTACTCCAATGTACTACAACTAGCACTTTTTCTCTTGCTGCCCAAAAGAGTAATAAAGCTGCCATTTTAGTTCTGTAATTGAGGGAAAAGATTCAGGCAATATTTTATCAAACCACACACTTTTATGGCCTAGAAGCCACTAATGAAGCCCAAAACATCCATATACTCTCCGTACAAATTACTGAACCATCTTCAAAAAAGGACAAAGAGATGACTTTATCAGTCAAGTTAGCTGATTCAGCAGCAGCCTTTTTTCCCTGATTTCCTTTAACATAAGGGTCAGAGATCATGAAAGGGAGGTGCACTGGAGCAGAGAAGACAAAAAGGTCTGCAATGTGGTGGTACGTGCAATTCAGGAGGATTTCAACTGGTAAAGAACAGGGATGGTGGTAAAAACAGAAGGTTGTGGGACAGTGTATGTCCACATGGTAACTGGTGATTTAACAAATTAAACTCTGATTCTACAATTGTAAGCATCTAAACAAAATTAGTGTGAGTGTGTGTGTGTGTGTGTGTGTGTGTGAGAGAGAGAGAGAGAGAGAGAGAGAGAGAGAGAGAGAGAGAGAGAGAGAGATCATCTAACTATCAACTAAATATAGTTAAAGATTTATTAATAGCCTGGTTATGTGCTTCAAAGTATGAAATTCTCAACAATATGAGAAAGAGCATAAAGAGCCAGATTCAGAGTTCTCTGTCACCTATATTATAAGGATTTGGTCCCAGTGAAGCTCAGGAACTGGTCTCAGGCTCCTGAACCTGGGAAAGAACATTGGGGGGGGGGAAAGGGGACTGAAAGGGGGGGAAAAGAAAAATCAGTTTACACCAACATTATTATCTATATACAAATCTGATTAAACCCACAGATAGGAAGGACAAGTAACTTTCACTGGACCAGTTACAGGAAATGTTAGTATTAGTATTTCTACAAATGCTAGAAATCATTACACTAATTTTCAAGCAAACCGAATATTGTATTAAAGAATTATTGAAACAGCTTTTGCCTACTTTCAGAGAAAACAAATGTGCTTATTGTGAAATCTGTGAGCAATACAGGAATTCTGAACAATCAGGAATCCTTGCAAGGAACAGGCATATGCATGTGCTGTTCTACATGTATAGGTTCCATAAGATAAAGACATCAAGACAATTCTCTCATCTCTTAGCTTTGTTCTCTCTGTATCTGCGTAGATTTTATCTCATTGGAGCCTGACCAGGATACGAATCTGTGCTTTCAATCCCCAATCCTCCTGCTACTTGTCTGTACTGTATGCCCGTGAAAAAGTCTTTCTGATTGACTAACCATATAAATCCATTTCTCTAGCTGCCTAGCAACCTCTGTCTCAAACAATTGCACGATCTGCCTAGCATGTTTGAGAGTTTCTAAAATGTAAGACCCGCAGTTCCATTAGAGCACGGGTGTCAAACTCACCACATCACATGACGTGTTGCGACATATTGCGACTCTTTTTGCATTGACGGCAATGGAGTGGGCGCAGCTTCAGTATGATGAAACCCCCCTGCGGGCTGGCAGTTTGACACCCCAACATTAGAGCTACTGATAAAACAATACAATCATTTTATAAATCAGTTTCGGCTCACAGGTTTTCTAATTTTACATTACCCAATACATCTGCCAAATGGCCCAAACAAGCACTTAACTACATTAAGGAAATATCTTCCTTTAATTACTCTCTTTTTAAAAAAATAATGCAATGTTGGTTTCTTAGAAGAAGTTAACAGCAAACCATTTTAGTTTTGCTGCCATTTGCACATGTCCATGAAGTCATCAGGTGGCAGGTCAACTGAATGGAGACTACATTGTAGGCTAATAAAGGGAAAATAAATATACACATTTGTTCCTAGACCTAGAAGATATTCAAAATTATAGCAATTTGAGGAATGCCATCCTACAGGAAGTAACCTGATGAGCAAATAACTCTGTGAGAAGAAAGCTGTAATGAAAAAAGACTGTCCTGGTTATTCTTTAAAAAGCTAAGTATATATTTACTGTTCATTAGTCTCCAGTAGTTATTTACCTGGCCATTTTTAAGATAACAAGAGCTGTACTTAGGGTATAGGTAGCTAAAATGTGGCATATATACATCAGGATTAGGTAGATATGGAAACCTGGCCGTAGGATAGGCAAACCTGGGCTTTCCTGTCTCTCCAATGCTATATTATCGTCTATATCATGGCTCAACAGGGCCCCACATCTAAATAAGTTGTTTACTGGAATGACATTTTAGATAACCTGTCCATGACTCATAGCAAAATTCAAAGATTGAGCTTTCAAGAGGACAGGTTTTTGTTTTTTTTTTGTTTTTAAAAAGCCCTGCATTTCTTGTACTTTTCTTCTCCATTTAATTTGGCAAAGTAGATGCTTCTGGTCCACCCACTCATAATCACAGTTGTTTACTGACATATTGTCCGGATTAGATTAGCTACTGTGGTTTAGGTCTATGAGAAGGCAATTAAGGTAAGGACTATCAATACTGTCAATGCCTGAGTCTTGCATATTCTTTCTGGAAGGAGTTTGTTTGAAATTATTTCACAATGCAAAGACCCATAAAAATGAAACATGGTTTTGTGAGTCTCTCAAAGAAATCCAGTTTGTTCTACAATAATCTTGAAAAACTGCAACCTCTCAAATCCACTTCATCTTAGATGCAGTATGATTTTCAGGATCACATCTAAGAAGTGACCATTCACGCTCTGCTATTTACTTTGGATAAATTGCGTTGCCTCCACATTCTCTCTCTAGATGAGAAAAAAATGCTATTTCTTCCACTGTTCATTTCATAAGAACCTAAAGCAAAATGGAAAGCTAGCCCTAAATTTTGGCATGCTGATAACAGAAAGCAGATTAACAATCAACAAGGGCAAACAAACTTTTAAGAAACCCAGCCATGTGTAACGATATAATCTATAGCTCACTCTTGGGTAATATTTATTAGAGAAATTTGAAATCAAGAGGTCAGAATGTGCTGATACACGAAGAACAAAGGACATGTACTTTGCATTGCAAAATCTTGTCCCAGTTAGGGGCAAGGACAGGTTACAGTTTTAACACAGAACTGTAAAGTCAGAGACCTGTTGAATTAGTAGTTGGTTTTGCCAACAACAGAAATTACATTTATCCATTGTGGGATTGTCCAATGAAGGCCCTCTCTAGCCGTCTTGGGAAATTTCACTCACCTGCTCTCTCCAGAGTAAATGAGACCAGGTGACTGAGAAACCTGAACTGTTTTCCTTCCCATTACTCTACAAGAGACTAGTGGAAAAAATCTAAGCAGTTAATTGGATGCACAAGGCATTCAGGAGGCAAGCAGTCTCGAGGCAACAGTCAGCACAGCACAATAATAAATCCCTCAGTCCAAAAGATAGTTCCATAGGTACCACTGCGTCTACATCAGATTGTCCGCAACCATATCTAAATCAGAACAGAAAGACACTTCTTGCAGACAACATAAACAAAATTCTTTTTCATATCTAATAATGTGTGCAAACACCTAATTAATTTTTGTACCTACTCAGTAAAAGCAACCACCAGACTTGGTAGTTTCCGGACCTGTTAAGACTGGGAACTAAAATATCCACACACATAGATCTTTATCAGGTTGCCAGTTTTGTTGGTTTGAATCACTTGAAACTGGAGTTGGGGAAAGTCAAAGTTGAATACTTTTATATGTTGTATATTTAAAAAGGCTTGCATGGACAAAACACTTATCAGGAAACATGTTTCTTTCTTGCCAGATGTGTAGCATGTCAATTGCTTGTTTTAGCTATCTATTAATGATCAAAATTAATTAATAAATTGATGAGAAGAATTAAGTTAGCAGCTAATTAGGCTGGCTCACTTGGCAGAATGAAGGTTATTCAGGTTGAAGGCTACTGTTTGGGGCAGTCAGAGGTAAGGGAAGAGAGATATAAAGAAGAATTGATGTCTGAATGGTGAAAAAAGAATGATTAAAATGTTGGTTAAGGGATGAGCCTGGGTTCTGCTTCACGCAGCAAAATATCTTGATTCAAGCTTGCAAATTTGATACTGATTTAGCACATGAACTATAGAACAGTAAGTGTCTGTACGTCACCAATTATTCAGATGCCAAGGTACTGTGTTTCAAAAATAGATAAAACACCTTATTCTGTGGGCAAAAGAGACACAGGCGCGGTCTATCTTTTAACACAAACGTCAAACAACTTTAAAAGCAACTGCAAAAAAAAACCTTGCAAAAAACTAAGGAGAGGAGAAATAGATCAACATATTTCTATTCATTACTTAGTGGGAATATAGCACAGCCAAGCCATGGCAGCATCCTGTGGATTTGAAAAGTCCTATTCATTCCCACTAGTGAATAGCAATATACAGGTCTTGCTTAAAGTTGGCTGTTTCACTGGAAAAAAGAGAGATTTCAAAGCTCTGCTTAGGAGAAATATCCTCTGGATTGGCAGCAACATTTTCTAGCAGCCTCAGATAATTGTTTCCTAGGGCAACATATTATTAAGTGAATCTCTTCTCAAGCTTTGGAAAATTTGCAAAAAGAAAAAGAAAAAAGATTTGTGGTATCAAATCTTAAGGGACTTTTTCTTTACATATTTTTCAGATTTGGAAATATATGTATACTTTACACTAAGGAAAATCATCACTTGCAGAATAAATTTCTTGGGGAAAACAAAATGAGCAGTGTTTCCCAAATATTTGCTCAGACCAACCTTGTTTCTTGCCAATCCAGAAACCAAAGATTTAGCCGCTGGAATCCTAGCTGGCTTGTAGGTCTGTCATTTTCCCCAACTCTATTGTCAAGGTTTAAGTCCTAAAGTGAGAAAGTCAGTTTGGTGTAGTAGATAAGGCATTAGGCTAGAAAGCAAAAGACTGTGAATTCTAGTCCTGCCTTAGGTACAAAGCTAACTGGATGACGTTGGACCAGTGGTTCTCTCTTAGCTCCAGGAAGGAAGCAGGTAGTTGCTAGGAATTAACACTGGCTCAAAGCCACCCAGTCCACAAAAAAGTTGCCATAATAACTCTCTAGGAACAGCACCCCCCACTCCAAGATTCTCATGGTTCCTAGCCTCATAATGTTTAAGAAGTCTCAGGAGCGCTGGCTGTTCCCTCAGATTTTGGGCTAGGATGAATGCTGAGCCCCTATAGAATTTTAACTGTTTGAGGAATTGCCCTTTTTGGACATACACAGTTTGCATTTCTTACTGTTTTACTGTTGTATTTACTGCTGTATTCCAACTGAATGTTATGGAGTTGGGCAGCATTATAAATCCAATAAATAATAAGTCTGAACATACATTTTACAATGACGTTCACCTCTAGTTTGAAAGCAGCATCTCCCTCTATGGTGAATCTTACAAACTCAAGAAGATAGAGGTCATGCATTTTGACGGAACCACAGCCAAACTTTTAAGTAGCAGGAGAAAGAAAACTTGATCTAGTTAATCGTAATTTCTGTGGGTGAAGGGTATGCTTACCCATTCTTGGCACTACCGTTTACCATTTTCAGATGGGAAATGTACACTGCGTAAAACAAGCATATAAAATAATGCCACAGAGTGTTGCTTCTATTGTGCCAACAGAATGTATTGGAGAGTGAAAAGAGGTCACTGCAACTCAGGAGCCTGGGAAAAGGGGACTACCTTTTCCCAGGCTCCTGAGTTGCAGTGACCTCTTTTCACTCTCCAATACATTCTGTTGGCACAATAGAAGCAACACTCTGTGAAAGCCCAAAAGAGATTGTCCATAGCTTCTCCTAATGAGAGTACAAATCCAAAGATGCCTTCAGCAAATTTGCTCAGGGACTCTTCCTCTCCTAGGGACAATATACTGCAATTCATCTCTAGGTATGAATGCCAATTTTCAAGCACCATCCATTTCCTGTTTCACAGATGCTCAGCCATGAGCTTACTTTTTTCAGGTGAGAGCTTCTGCCTGAGTGAATGTGTTGATTCTATCTTGTTCTGTGAATAGCAAACAAAGGCTAATGGAGTGGGGTGAAGGACTGATGTTCTCTGGCAACTCTGAATTAGGCAACCCATTTCCAAACACTGCTCATGGGACCTTCAGAAATCTTTATGTCTTTCATCCTGAATATTCTGGAAGCCAAAGGAAAGCCACCGCTATCCAAATATTCTCAGTTGTTTCCAGGAGCTATAATCAAATCTAATTAATAAGAATACAGAAGGGAGATTACTCTCAAGACTAAAGTTCTGCCAGTGATCAGTGAAAGTGATTGGTGCCCAGCATTTAACCATGTAAAGTTTAATACCTGTAATTGCAAAGGCCTATCCCTTGTGAGTGAGGGAGGTTTTGTTCTGAGGCAATTTATGCAAGCAAAAGTGAAGATGGTGAGTGACCCCACCTCTGTGTTTTTCATACTGAGGGACATTGTGTTTCAACAAGCCTCTGCTTATTAACAGCCCTAAGTCATGAGAAATGAAAATAAACTAATTTTTTTCTATTCTGCCCAGCAAAATGTTCTATGGAAGACAAAGGTGAGCCTATTCCTACACAAGTAAGCCATTGACATTTAGAAGAATTTCATATGAATTATCCAGAATCGCTTCCTCTCACAGGAGCTGAGTAGCAGTTAGATACCTCAGTGAAGTTTTAAAAATTAAACAGGTTTTAAACTTTGGTTTTCTGCTCCTACCTAGAAGAAGAGTTGATGCAAAGCACACAGAAGAATGGCTGACTGACAGGAAGCTTGAGATGTACATCTCAAGGTTAGGCACCTACCACTCACTGGCTTGTTGAAGTCTCTTTTTTGCTGTCATATAACTAGCGGTAAAGGGACGTGGTGGCTCAGTGGGTTAGGACGCTGAGCTTGTCGATCGGAAGGTCGGCAGTTTGGCGGGTCGAATCCCGAGTGCCGCGTAGCAGAGTGAGCGCCTGTTACTCGTCCCAGCTTCTGCCCACCTAGCAGTTCGAAAGCATGTAAAAATGCAAGTAGAAAAATAGGGACCACTACGGTGGGAAGGTAACAGCGTTCCGTGCGCCTTTGGCGTCTAGTCATGCCGGCCACATACCACGGAGATGTCCTCGGACAAGCGCTGGCTCTTCGGCTATGAAACGGAGATGAGCACCGGCCCCTAGAGTCGGAAACGACTAGCACACATGTGCGGGGGAACCTTTACCTTTACCTTTTAACTAGCGGTAAATGATGTCTATGTTCACTCTGTTTAAATCCCTGACCTATATCTATTGGAGATTTCAGTTCATATAACAAAATGCAAATTAGACTTCATTAATTAAAATACCATTTAAATTTCCACCTCTGATCAATTTTTAGTCTGAAAAACAAATAAAATTTTTGTTGTTGTTGTTAGTTGCGAAGTCGTGTCCGACCCATCGCGACCCTATGGACAATGTTCCTCCAGGCTTTCCTGTCCTCTACCATCTTCTGGAGTCCATTTAAGCTCACGCCTACTGCTTCAGTAACTCCATCCAGCCACCTCATTCTCTGTCGTCCCCTTCTTCTATTGCCCTCAATCTTTCCAAGCATTAGGCTCTTCTCCAGTGAGTCCTTCCTCCTCATTAGGTGGCCAAAGTATTTGAGTTTTAACTTCAGGATCTGGCCTTCTAAAGAGCAGTCAGGGTTGATCTCCTCTAGGACTGACCGGTTTGATCGCCTTGCAGTCCAAGGGACTCGCAGGAGTCTTCTCCAGCACCAGAGTTCAAAGGCCTCAATTCTTTTGCGCTCAGCCTTTCTTATGGTCCAACTTTCACTGCCATACATTGCAACTGGGAAGACCATAGCCTTGACTATACGCACCTTTGTTGACAGGGTGATGTCTCTGCTTTTTAGTGTGCTGTCTAGATTTGCCATGGCTTTCCTCCCGAGGAGCAAGCGTCTTTTAATTTCTTGACTACAGTCCCCATCTGCAGTGATCTTGGAGCCCAGGAAAATAAAATCTGTCACTACCTCCATTTCTTCCCCATCTATTTGCCAGGAATTGAGAAGGCCAGATGCCATGATCTTGGTTTTCTTAATGTTTAGTTTCAACCCAACTTTTGCACTCTCCTTCTTCACCCGCAACAAGAGGCTCTTCAGTTCTTCTTCACTCTGTTCCCTAGTAGAAATGTAATGGTTTGGAATTGTTCAGCCTGAAAATCTGAGTTTACCTACAGGATGCCAAAATAGAAGCTGCTAAATCTGCATAGGATAAACGCAACATGTAAAAGAGATAGACAATTCTGAAAAACTCCCTTCTCTCTTTTCTTGAAACCACGAGTACAAGCCAGGATTTATACATAGATGACATTCCTGGTGTCAATGAGATAGCCTTAAAAATCCTTTTGCAGAATCAGACTTTGTCCAACCAGGTGGTGGAGCAACTGATTTGGCTGATCTCAAAATGCTAAGCACAACTGAATCACCTCTAAGTTTTGTTTGCCAAAAACACTACAGGGACGTGTCCATGAAGTCAGCAGGAATCAAGCCCAGCTTGAAGGAGACTTTCAAGGAGACACATGACCCTGCCTTGGCTAAGTCTTAATATGACAGTTTTGACTATGTGCAAATCCAGCCACTGCAACTTGTAAGCCATGACAGTACAATGTGCAAATCCAGCAGTTGTGGAGATACTGCTAGAATGTCATGGGTGGTGCAAAAAAGTGGGTCTGCACATACACACACACACCCATGTGAAGCCAAACAGTGAGTTCAGAGACAGGCCTTCTCAGTAGTGATCCCTGCATTATGGAATACAGTCTTCCTGGAGGTGTGATTGGCTCTTATCTCCTTAGATTCAGGGAAACAGTTCAAAACAGTTCTTTGGCAGCTGGCACTGCCAAATCCAGGAACCTTCATATTCCAGGACAGCAACATAAAACTAAACTGTCATATGCAAGCTTAAAAACAGTTAACTCACACAGTTTTCCCAAAACAAAATCCAGGGCATTTATTGAACAATTTGTGAAAGTGATATGCTTCTCTGGGGGGAAAAAACCAGGAGGGAACCTTTTTCCCCATTACAGTATAATCTACTGACCTATTGGAGCTTCAGTATGATCCCTGAACATGAAAATATTTAGAATATTTAGAAGCATATGTAGTAGAGATCAGAGCTTGCTTAAAAGTGAGGAAATGGAAGTAGTCATAAACCTGCCTCCTTTGAACTCCTCTAGTTCCTTGAGTTCTAAATGGTTATCTGTTAGTTTACTACTTCCCAGCAATATGTTTTATCTACTCAATTTTAGGACGACAAACATGTAATTTTACTTCATAGGCATGGAATACTTTGGGAAGTCTACTAGAGAAGAATCATGTTGAGTTATAACAAACTAAGCATTTTGAAACAGCCCTTCTCAGTTTGCTGTCGTGAACAATGGGACAGATTGAGTGAAAGCTAAAAAAGGAATACAAGGGGAAATAGATATAAGCCATATGAGTCAGCAGTTTATCTCATGAATACCATCTCAACCCACATGGCAAGAAATGTGAAAGGAAATTGTGAGACTTCACCTTAATAAACTCATTATAACTGAGGGTGTGAAATTTCTCTTAGAGTTCCCAAGATTCTGCATTTATCCTAGAGCTGCATTACACATAGCTTCCTGAAACCTTGCTCTCCTTAGCTATATTGGGTCTGACAGACAGCAAACCACATGGTCCTAGCCCACATAACCAATGGTCACGCTACTTGGCAATGTTGGGGCTTATAAACGAAGACATCCAGAGAACCCAAGGTTAGGGGAAATAGTTTTCAAGGTTTATTTGTGGGGCAAGAGCTTGAATAAGGTCTGTTACTTTTTCAGCAGCATGGCATGAACATCACACACAGAAAGATACATATATCATGAGGAAAAACAAGAAGGAAGGCACATTAAAATTGATTCATCATTGTAGGGAAGAAATATAAGCATCTGGGAAGAGTGTAGTTTCAAAACTAGTCTTCCTTCTGCCAAATAAGAACAATTATGTGTTATCAATCCCTTTCAGCAACAGAGGGATAGAATCAAGATCATGTGAAGTGTTAATACCACTTTATAATGTCTTGGTAAGATAGCACTTGGAATAAAACATCCAGTTTTGGTCACAATACAAAAAAGATGTTGAAAGAGTGCAGAGAAGAGCAACAAAGATGATTAGGGGACTGGAGGCTAAAACATATAAAGAACAGTTGCAGAATTGGCAATGTCTAGTTCAGGGGTCTTCAAACCCTTTTATGACTCATGGACTTCAACTCCCAGAATTCCTCAGCCTCAGCTTACCTGGCTGAGGAATTCTGGGAGTTGAAGTCCATGAGTCATAAAAGGGACGAGTTTGAAGACCCTTGGTCTAGTTTAATGAAAAGAAGGACCAGCAATGTTCTATTATCTAAGGGGCTGCCACAAAGAAGAGGATGTCAACCTATTCTCCAAAACACCAGAAGGCAGAATAAGAAGCAATGGACAGAAAATAATGAAGGAAAGAAGCAACCTAGAACTAAGGAAAAATTTCCTGACAGTTAGAACAATTAATCAGTGAAACCACTTGCCTCCAGAAATTGTGGGTGCTCCAACACTAGAGATTTTAAAGAGGAGATTGGACAACCATTTGTCTGAAATGGTATAGGGTTTCCTGCCTGAGCAGGAGATTGGACTAGAAGACCTCCATGGTCCCTTCCAACTCTGTTTTTCTGTTTCTCTGTTATTCATATTCTTTCTTCTGGCAAATTATCTGCTTCCTCCCCCAAACATTCTGTTGCTGATAATTCTAGCTGCTGCACTCGCATATGTCACATACAAATACATCTTTGAGATTATTATGATTTTCTCTGAAAAACCTGCCCAAAGAACAGAATTAGCCTTGTTTTCATATACAACATTTCTGACTATATACCTTGATCATAGTTCAGTTTTTTTATATGACTAAAACCTTTACGGAATAGAAGGTGCTGAACAGAGCAAAGGGGAAAAAAATACATGATCCTGCAGCTCAATCCAATCCTCGCACCATACACACTAATCTCTGCATGTACTGTGCAACCATCTTTATCTCGAGCCTTTTTGAATCAATGGGCAATTCGTACAAGTTGATACAGATCCTGTCCAAACCAGCTTTGTGGAGGATGCAGCAGTCTCAAAGCTGTAAAACTAGTAACTTGCCCAAGAATTGACACATAAGATAGAGATGGTATTTGAATTCCAAAACACAAAGCTGCTCTTTGGAAGCCCAGCTCTTACCCTTTTTAAAGATGTTTTTCCCCACTCTCATCGTATATTCTCAAGTTCCAATACTTTTACATCCCATACTCCCAGCCCATAAGATCCATTAACCTCAACATATTCTCATATACCTTCAATATCTGTCTCTCTGCACCACCACTAGTGAACACACATACACGCTTTCTCTCTCACATACTCAAAAGAACATGCCATTCTTCTTGTTCTATGTCAGGGGTGTCAAACTGCCGGCCCGCGGGCCGGATGCGTCATGATGAAACCGCGCCCACCCCATTGCCAGCAATGGGGAAAAAGCTCCAATACATTGCGTGACATCACATGACGTTGCGAGTTTGACATGCCTGTTCTACGTCATTCCCAAAAAATTCCAGTCACACTTCTGAACACCTTGCTGACTTTCTACTATTCTCCCAATCAGACAGTGGCAGCTGGGGAAGAGAAATTCTTCCCTTCATTTCTTCCTGGATAGCTGGGACACAATATTTTAAGAGGCGAACTGGTGGGTCAAAGCGGAAAAAACTGGAAGGAAAGAGAAGAAGAAAAAATGGTGCAATATGAAAACTTTCTCATAAAATTCCCCTTAGAAATAATAACACAGAGACCAAAGCACAAGCTTTAAATCTAGCCCTGCTAGTTTTTTATTCAGATTCCCTAATCTAAAACCCTGTAAACACCTTTCTATGCTCTCAGAACTTCAGCTTGTCCTTTTCAAGGTGTACATTTTTTGGCTTGTTTGGAATTGACTGCCAAATAGCATAGCAAACAAATCAGGGTTAAGCAAACCATGGCTGAACGTGCTATGTGAACCTAGTCGTATGCTGCAGTTAATACTAGCTCCCAACAAATATTTTTAACAGGAGTGCTCCTTGCAGCCTTTTTCTATTAATATCTGAGGCATTTTATTTGATTTTTAATAAATATTTAACAGTTTTGCCATGCAATGTATGCATGGTAACAAACTGCATTTGTGACTTGTTTTTTTAGTTATTAGCTTTCCTTTTCTGCTCTTATGTTCTCCCTCTGCTTGGCCTCCTTGAAAATGAAACATTGTGCAACACTCAGCAAAACCAGAGTATATAGTGGAAACCAACACGATTTAGGCGGAACACATTACTTCTGCATTATCTGACTTTTAGAGGTTTAGAAAACCCATTTTTCCTCTAGCAAGCACAACACCTCAAAATAGAAAATCAATTGAATGCACAAATGTGAACCTTGCTTTCTGAAATACCAAAGACGACAATGAATCTTAGCCTAAGTCAGTAAATTAACAACTATCCTATCAAACATTAAATACTGTGCTGTAACCTTTAGAACAGTGTTTCCCAACTTTGGCCACTTCAAGATGTGTGGACTTCAATACCCAGAATTCTTCAGCCATCATGAAAAACTGCTTTAGAATCATGCTGTGCATGTATGTCTTTGTTCTATACGTTTGTCTGGAGACATAACATTTTAAAAGCATCTCGGTTATGCAGTTACATTCTTGAACAAATCATACATCTGGGCATATTCTGAAATCCAATTCCTTTATTCGCTGGGTCACATCAATTGAGGGATTTATGGAACAATAACAAGGAGGAAGCTAACCTCACTGGGGGGGGGGAGCACTGTACCATATGGCTGGGGCTGCTGCAGAGAAAGCCTGCCTTATAGATCAGGGTTTTAGATTAGGGAATCTGAATAAAAAACTAGCAGGGCTAGATTTAAAGCTTGTGCTTTGGTCTCTGTGTTATTCTTTATATATTTCTAAGGGGAATTTTACTTCCTTCAATAAGTTACCTGTTTCAAATATGCATTAATTGCAGGGAGGGTGGTTTGAGAATGATCTTTTGGGTTTATATTTCAGTATTTACTTTTTCTTATTGGTTGTGTTGTTCTTGTTATCCTTTACTTCTTTGAGCCTTCCTTCCAATACTGTAGAAAGCGAGGAATAAGTAAAAAATAGTCTTTTTGAGGAGACAGGTTGTAGCCCCACACATTCAGAAAGAGTACTTCAGGATCCCCTTTGTTTATTCAGCAAATCAGCAAATTATCTGTTAAACTAATAAACCAGATGGAATTGTAAAGATTCCACCTAGTTTTCACCCCTTTTCTCTTTGTATAAATAGGATTATATAGGAAGGCTCCTCTGTTAATTCTACCTGTTCAGGTAGAATTTTTCAGATGGTAGACTATATTGTAGGGTGATTCTTTTATTGGTTGATAAGTAGATGAATTGAGGCCTTTGAACTATGGTGCTGGAGAAGACTCCTGTGAGTCCCTTGGACTGCAAGGCGATAAAACCGGTCAGTCCTAGAGGAGATCAACCCTGACTGCTCCTTAGAAGGCCAGATCCTGAAGCTAAAACTCAAATACTTTGGCCACCTAATGAGAAGGAAGGACTCACTGGAGAAGAGCCTAATGCTGGGAAAGATTGAGGGCAATAGAAGAATGGGACGACAGAGAATGAGGTGGCTGGATGGAGTCACTGAAGCAGTAGGCGTGAGCTTAAATGGACTCCAGAAGAGGGTAGAGGACAGGAAGGCCTGGAGGAACATTGTCCATAGGGTCGCGATGGGTCGGACATGACTTCACAGCTAACAACAACAAGTAGATGATAGTCAAACAGCAATCACAGAGAAGACAGAATTGCTCAATTTGAACTCTGGAAATAAGAACAAAGAAGTGGCTCCACAATCAAAAGAAGACTCTCATAACTGAAGAATACGGGCCAATGTGACATCACAAGTAGTGCTGGAGACCAAGTAGAGACATCTGATTTGAAATTGCTGATAGTTTGATCAATGACAAATCGATCATTATTTGAGTCTAATTTAGCTTGCTAGAAAGGGATTTTTTGTTTGTTTTCTTTTATGGGTGAATATCCTCGTAATGCTATTAGGAACAATGCTATTAGGAACTTGTGCTTTGCTTACCAAACGAAAATAAGCTGGAAAGGAAAAGCATTAGGCTAGAAAATCAAGTTATTATATGATTGTTCACTGAGAGAAATCAAGAACTTTATGTATATTTCATCACTCCATTTCTGTGAGGTGCCTAGGGCAGAGATGTCAGATAGCCTTGAATAAACCTTGTTCAAAGAGTATTAACTAATGGTACTAACCTGCCATCTTCTACAAAATTCACCACTACCTCATGGCTGCACAGCTGCCATGTAAGTTGGCTGGCAACATTTTGTGCTAGATCTTAAACCAGTAGATATCACAATAAGCAAAGAGCAGATGATCAAGGGAAGGCTACACATCTGAACAGACAACAGGCAACACCAATAAAAGAGGAAGAGAAAGTGCAGAGGAGCAAAGTGCCCAAACTGACCCTTTGACTAAGCAGATGTATTAGGAAGCCAACAAATAAAACAAAAAAAATATGCTAATTTTATATAAGGGACTTCAGAACACCCAGTCTCCAAGATGGACTAAAAAGCGTGGAGCCTTTGAAACAAGTTCAACTAAGGGTGCCTTACATGGATGTATTGATGCAAATTTCTTGGTAACAATACAGAAGACGTCTGAGATTCCCCCCCCCCCCCATTTCTCTTACAAACCTGTAACTCTGGACTGGATGCTTCCATCCAAGTACAAACCAGGAATTGATCTGTGAAGATCAACTAGAGCAGTGGTCACAAACCTTTTGGGCACCAGGGACCAGTTACATCGACAAGAGGTTTTTTGTGGACCAGAGAGATTGAGGTTTCACATGCTACCTGCATCCCATGGATGGGACTTCGCTTGTTTGCACAACCCGGTTTCTGGCATGCTAGGAACCAGTGCCAGTCCACAAACTGCGGGTTGGGGACCCCTGAACTAGAGCCTGCCATCTATTGAGACCATGATGCGCTATTAAGATCAGAGTAATCTATACATTCAGCACTAAAATTCAACTAGCCAAGCCAATCTTACAGCCATTCTCTGGTCTTGCATCCTCCAGATGTACTGGACTGTGATTTAATAAATTCCCAACTCACATCCTTTTCATTCTGATAATGTAATCAGTGACAATATCTAAGTCTGTTCTCTAAAGAGAAAGTTAAATGGAAAGAAAGCTAAGTGAGTACTAAATCTAAATGTGTATGAGGAAACTTGCCAAACTAATCTGCTCACTTGACTACACTTACACTATGTACTGCCTATATCTTGCTGTTTCTAATATGAAGACATAACATGAATAAGCAAGGTTTTATCAGACCAGGCAAGACTGTAGTTTCCATGTTAATGTGAGGGGGTGGGGGTGGGGGAGAGAATGTACTATGTTTTCTTCCAAGATAGAGTACATCAAAGGGGAGAAGATTAAAGGATATATTATTTTTGTCAGAAGGACACATTGCAAACTTTTTATCTTGTCAGTTTTGGCAAAGCTCCACTATAGAAAACGCAGGAGTCCTATATTTTAAAATGTGCTGCCCCTTAAAGGTGTCATCCAGGCAGCTTCAAATATCCTGAATTCTGTAGTGTGAATTCTGTAGGTTTTTTTTAACAAAAAAAAGTTTGGTAAAGAAATATCCAATTTTTTTTAATGGGCTTAAATTCAGTTATCTTTTCTCCATCACGAAAGGTTTCAGGATTAATGAATGCATATTTAAACTAAACTCCGCCTCTCAAATGTTAAACATGGGGAAGCAAGAGTCATGCTATCAAAGGGAATATAACACATTTTAGATTGTGACCGGATAACTAAAAAACCTCTCTCTGAAAAATTCACAGGACAGCTTAGGCATGTCCCCTTGGCTGTTATGTCCCACTGAACTTTGGATATAGTGCTGAGTAAAAGCTCCAATCAGACTTTCAAACCCTGCAGGATGAAGCAGCAGAAACTGGCAGGGTTTTTATACCCCACACCCACTTCAGCATCCATGTTTCCTGAACCACCTCCTCCTCCTTTACCATCAAGACCTTTTTGATGTTCTTTCCTGTCCACATCTCCCAAAGAAAAGCATAAAAAATCCCTGATACAGCCACAAATATAAATTGGCATGGGAAGCAAGCCTTCAAATATGCTGCCAACTATAGTCCAACTCTTACTATTCCCTTTCTGGTTGGGAATGATGACGGTGGCAGAGCAATTAAGTGGGAGGTCACCAGCTGCGAGAAGACTGGAAGAATAGCAGCAGCAGCAGCAGCAGAATAATATTCTTGGGAAGCCAAGGAAACTCCCGGCTTCCTACGATTAGGGGACAAAACCGAGCCTCATTCAAACTTTCCAGTTTCTCCAAGGAAGCCGCGCATTTGCTCAAAGGAAGTGAGGCTGTAGTAAGGGCAGAGACCCTGCCGGCCTCCAGGGCAAGGATGGGCATGATGCAACAGATACGGTGGGAGGAGAGGATCTCTCCGGCGGAGTTCCGACAAAATACACCCTTCCTCACGCCGTTCGGGATTAACAGGGCAGTTCATCCGTAGGCACCAGCCTTTAATCCGGCTGCTTCATTCTGCAAGTCTGCAGGAGGGAAGGACGCGAGGGAGAAATGTGGGTGGGTGAGCTCCGCCGGCTTGCAAGTTAACGCGCTGCAACGGGCACAGGAAGGGGCTGCAACCAACCAACCCCCTCCGCGGCGCTTGCAAACCACGACTATCGTAGAACGGATCGGCGGCACAATTTCGGGCGCTCGGCCACCCGTCCTTGCGCCGAACGAGGGATCTACACAACGCCGAGCCTGCCCAGACAGCCCATCTGCATCAACGAGCAAACGAGAAAGGGGAGGGAGGAAAGGCGGCAGCAACACTCACCGAGCGTCCAAGCCGTCGCAGTCTCTGCTTCTTTGCCCGCCTCTGCCTGGAAACTGCCGAGAAACCGCCAACCCTCCGGCTTAGGTGTCTCTTTGCTTCCTTCCCTCCACTCCGGCTTTTCCTTCAAAGTGGTACAGACCAGGATGTCCGTGGAGGGTTTTTTTTCTTCTTCTTCTTCTTCTTCTACAGCTCCAGCTCACGCGCCGCCTTCGGTAGCTGGCGGGAATCGCAGCGCCTTTGCAGCTGGTTCTCCGGGTTACGCACGAAAGTTCGCGTCCCCCAGAGAGCTCACGTGAAGCCGACCGCGTCAGAGCTCGCCCTCACGCCTCTTTTCGTTCCTGCTCCCGTCACGGCACGCGCCTCCTGAGATGAGGTCAGAGACTGCTCCCTGCCCTGCCAAAGCACATAACATCCAAGCGGAAAGTAGTCGAGCTCTAATAAAGGAAGAGTAACAATCCGGCCTTTGCCAGCTCTGGCTAGTAACGTAGGAATTTAGCAAAAAAGAAGAAGAAGTAAATACACGGAGGTACTGAAAAAAATAATCTTACAGTAGAGTACCGTGCAAGGGCCACATGAGAGTGAAGCCCCTTTGCAACTGATAGCTATTTCTGTGGGAGAAAATAGAGGATTAAATTGCACTCATTAATCTATGATACTAAAAATTATCTGTCTGCTTATATATATATATATATATATATATATCCATCTATCTATATTTATTTCTATCCACCCATCCATCCACCCATCCATCCAAAGCTTCACTTCCCATAGCAGTCATTCACCTCTTTCATTGTTTTTAATTTTAATTCCATTTACTTCGCTTGCATTTTTTAAAATAACAATCAAAGCCAGTCTACATTTTCTCTTGCTTCTTTGAATCTCAACCCATTCCTTGCTCTATGTTCTTTCCAGATATCTTTTCCTCAATATATGTTATATCTTTCCTTCAACTTTACTTCATGTGTTGTGGCTATCATTCTCCTATGCAGTCTTCCACATTCTCTTTTAGCAACTCATATCATCAAGGTTGTCATACTTTCCAGTAGTGTCATTTAACACACTTCAGTATTTTTGTTCACTCTGTTCCAGGAAGTTTCCATATGTTCATTATGTTGTTTTTTTCATTATGCTAAAAGATAAATCTATCTTCTAAAACTCTTTAATGCAGGACATTTCTTTTTGTGAAATCACTGTACTTTTTATTCTAATTTCTTTTATTTTCTTTTTCATGTCTATTTTTCCCTTAATACCGGTAATCACTCTTGATACTGTCAAAAATATGTCTCATGTTCAGAATTTCTCATTGCTCTGGTATCCTTAGCTAATTTTCCCAATCTTTTATCCTAAACTATCAGATCATTTCATAGTTTTAGATTCACTTCTTGACCATGTGAGGTGAGTTGTTCTTAATCCATTAACTAGAAATAAATATAATCTTTTCTGAGCAGATATTGACAGCAAATAATAATTTTTATTCCTGGATCTATGAATGATCCAACTTTTTCCTCATATTCTCATGTTTTTATTCCTATAGATAGGATATAAGAATTTCACATTCTTGATTGCATTCAGTCAGAATGTTGCACAATTTTCCCCAAAACTCATCCCTGGTTCTTCCATTACCATTATTCACTGTAAGGTCAGTAGGCACAAGTTTAAAAATACTAATTCACTGCTAATGAAGCTTGTTCTCAAAGAGACTGGTATTTGTACCAGTGTACCACAACAACTATTACCAACTTATAAAGGTCCTTTACTCCACACCCACAACAATCTAGATGCTAACTTGTCATGTTTTCTGATTATGTTTCAGAATAAAACCAACATAATTGCATAATTAAACCAGCATGTTCCTTACATGTATTCATCAACTACATTCCAGAAGTTGGGACCAACTTCATTAAAATATAACACTTCCTTCTGCCTCCTTTGTTTCACAAACACACAACATGCCTATTTTCCTTGTATTTTATTATTTAATTATGCTCTTTTATCATTTCCTATTCTTGCGTTGCACATCACAATCTTCCTCACCAGACAGGCCCTTAGATAACAGCTTCCACCACCAATCACATATTTGGTCAACCAAGGCTTTCAAATGAGTTTTTAGTAAGACAGGATGTTGACTAAATTATTAGCCTTAACTGTACCTCTGTCACAAGCAGCCATTCTTGCTAAAGGTAGGTTTGGTACATTCTGGCCAATATTCTACAAGTATAACAAAGTCCAGTTTTATTTCAAGCTTTCTAATGCTGTTCTATGCAAACCATAATAACTAATCTAGAAACTGTTCTGAAAGTCAATACATTGAGGGGTCCTTGGTGCTCTCTGAGCTTGGTTGTTTTCTTGCAGACGTTTCATTATTCAAACTAGGTAACATCATCAGTGCTGTAATGAAACATCTGCAAGAAAACAAGCAAGTTCAGAGAGCACCTGTTGTGATTCAGGGTCAGCCTGTGGGTTCGGCAGTTGGGTCGGACGATTCAGAGGAGGAGGAGGGGGGTGTTGGAGAGCCTGCAGAGAACAGCCCTGAGGCTTCGCAGAGCCCTCAGCCAGGCCCCTCCCACCTGGTCACGACGCAGACCCAGCTGTGTGAGCCTGACAGTGGATGAAGATGACCCACAGCTGGCCCTGTTCAAGGACGCCCGACGCAGGAGGCAGTCAATCAGGAGTAAACAGAGGAAGGCAATGGGGCACCTCGGAAGGAGGCAGAGAGAAGCCACGCCTTGAACTGTTTAAAAGGGGAATGTGTGGGAGGGCTGGTTTGCTGAAGGCAACCGTTTGAATAGCTCCTGTTTCATGGTTCATGTTTTTGTTTGCTCTGTTTTGTGTCAATAAATTTGGCAGGCTTAGTTCCAGCCTCTTGCCTTTTTGTAAAGGGGTTGTCCCTGCCTTTTCTGCAGGGCCAGTAGTAGGCTGGTACAGAACAGCACCAAGGGCCACTCATTTCAACCCTGAGCTACAAATATTCCTTATTAGTCAACACATTGTTCCCCACATCCTATCAAATATGCATTGTAGTAATACACAAAATAAGCAATGTGCAGATAAGATATTAATAAAGGAAAAGAAGCTGGCTAAAGTAGGCTTAAATGAAACTTAGAAGACTTTAAAGGACCTTCTGGAGATACAGTCATGGCCGAAATTGTTGGCACCCCAGAAATTTTTCCAGAAAATCAAGTATTTCTCACAGAAAAGTATTGCAGGAACACATGTTTTGCTATACACAGGTTTATTCCCTTTGTGTGTATTGGAACACAACAAAAAAGGGAGGAAAAAAAGCAAATTGGACATAATGTCAAACAAAACTCCAAAAATGGGCTGGACAAAATTATTGGCACCCTTAACTTAATATTTGGTTGCACACCCTTTGGAAAAAATAACTGAAATCAGTCGCTTCCTATAACCATCAATAAGCTTCTTACACCTCTCACCCAGAATTTTGGACCACTCTTCCTTTGCAAACTGCTCCAGGTCTCTCTTATTGGAAGGGCGCCTTTTCCCAACAGCAATTTTAAAGATCTCCACAGGTGTTCAATGGGATTCAGATCTGGACTCATTGCTGGCCCCTTCAGAACTCTCCAGCACTTTCTTGCCATCCATTTCTGGGTGCTTTTTGACATATGTTTGGGGTCATTGTCCTGCTGGAAGACCCAAGATCTCAGACGCAAACCCAGCTTTCTGACACTGGGCTCTACAGTGCGACCCAAAATCCTTTGGTAATCCTCAGATTTCATGATGCCTTGCACACATTCAAGGCACCCAGTGCCAGAGGCAGCAAAATAACCCCAAAACATCATTGAACCTCCACCATATTTCACTGTAGGTACTGTGTTCTTTTCTTTGTAGGCCTCATTTTGTTTTCGGTAAACAGTAGAATGATGTGCTTTACCAAAAAGCTCTATCTTGGTCTCATCTGTCCACAAGACGTTTTCCCAGAAGGATTTTGGCTTACTCAAGTACATTTTGGCAAACTGTAATCTTGCTTTTTTTATGTCTCTGTGTCAGCAGTGGGGTCCTCCTGGGTCTCCTGCCATAGCGTTTCATTTCATTTAAATGTTGACAGATAGTTCGCGCTGACATTGATGCTCCCTGAGCCTGCAGGACAGCTTGCATTCCTTTGGAACTTGTTTGGGGCTGCTTATCCACCATCCGGACTATCCTGCGTTGCAACCTTTCGTCAATTTTTCTCTTCCGTCCACGACCAGGGAGATTAGCTACAGTGCCATGGGTTGCAAACTTCTTGATAATGTTGCACACTGTGGACAAAGGCAAATCTAGATCTCTGGAGATGGACTTGTAACCTTGAGATTGTTGATATTTGTCCACAATTTTGGTTCTCAAACTCCTCAGACAGTTCTCTTCTCCTCTTTCTGTTGTCCATGCTTCATGTGGCACACTCAGACACACAATGGAAAGACTAAGTGAACTTCTCTCCTTTTTATCTGCTTTCAGGTGTGATTTTTATATTGCCCACACCTTTTACTTGTCCCAGGTGAGTTTAAAGAACATCACATGCTTGAAACAATCTTATTTATTCACAATTTTGAAAGGGTCCCAATAATTTTGTTCAGCCCATTTTTGGAGTTTTGTTTGACATTATGTCCAATTTGCTTTTTTTCCTCCCTTTTTTGTTGTGTTCCAATACACACAAAGGGAATAAACCTGTGTATAGCAAAACATGTGTTCCTGCAATACTTTTCTGTGAGAAATACTTGATTTTCTGGAAAAATTTCTGGGGTGCCAACAATTTCGGCCATGACTGTAGTAGGTGCTGTGATTGAATTATATTTCTTATTGCTCAAGGCATTCCAGAGTTGGAAAATAACCTTATCTGTTCCTGTTTGGATGGCAACCTTTATCAACCAGCAATATGTTTTGGAATTTAGCTGCCTGGGTAGGATAGATACCCATTAACAATATGCAAATACAAAATTAGGCAACTGCTGTTTATACATTTGGCAACACCAGATTCAAGATGAAGCTCAAAGGTTAAAGGTCAGAAATCCTAAAGTTATATATGCTATTTACAATCTCCCAAATGTAAACTTTGGGTGATAAAACACTAATTATTCAGACTGGTTCTTCAGAAACATTAGGATTTCCGGAAGTTTCCCAAAGCTCACTATTATCCAATTGCATTGGACTTCAAAATCTTTCACTGTAATGATGGTGCAGACTCCAATTAGAGAATTGGAAGACAACACAGTCTAGAAAACCAAGTTCTCTGGCACAAAAGACCAGGACCACATGTGAAGGTCCAGTGAAACTGATTTATTGCTATCTTACCCTTGGGAAATCTTTCCAACCCAATTCCTGTGCTAATACACCAAGACTCTGGCAATTTCCACCACCCTTTCATCTCCCTTTTTACTAACACACCCACCTATCACATATAATTATTTAAAAGATATGACTGTAAGCTATTAAAGAGCTAATCTATGAAAAGCAATGTAGCATACAAAAATACGGTGCGTTGCACTTCAGTGAACAACTTGAAGCACTACAAAAATGTCTGCTAGGCTACTTTGATTGCAGCTGATCAAGAAACAACAAATACCGTAGTTTTCCTATTTGAACTCAAGCCTTATAGATAGTGGCAGCGTTTGAATTTTGATATATTCTCCATGCTGTTCTAAGCGGCTTTTAATCCTGCAGACAGCAAAGAGGTTCACTTCTTCTTTTGGTTAAAAAAAGGAGAAAGGCCTCATATTGAGCCAACGTTTACTGTTACCAAGGTTTCCTCTTCTAAGTATTTTTTTTTTCTTTTAGAACAGGAAAGAGCTGAAATCATGTCATATAAAAACACGTGACAGGAAGATAAAACTGGAAAAAATACCTGGCAATTGTGCCTAAGTTTTTCCCCAGAATACATGTGTACCAACATGTGCTTCTCCTAAAGCATTTCATTAGTGATAATTACTGAAGAACTTGACAAAATCAATAATATATTAAGGGGTAAAAGAGATGGGGCAAGCATGCAGTGGATCCATCGGTATTTGTTGGGTAATGCCTTAATGCTAAGGATGCTTTTTCATAGGATAGTCTGTCCCATCTTTTAGATCTGCTAAGACTGCAGGTCCTAGAATTCTCTAGCTAACTGTTCTCTGAGTTGTAGACCTAATGCATATCAAAAGCTTCAGAACCAGTATTTTGTTGATTTTTATCCTGCCTTTATTACTTTTATAAGTAACTGAAGACTCTTCTTTTTCTCCCAACTTTATAAGTTGGGTTGGGCTGAGAAGGAGTGACTGGTTCCAAGTCACCTACATGGGAGGGTGGAAGATATTAGATAATATAATATATATTTAAAGACCTTTGCAAAAGGATTTCTAAGATGTCTTAGGAGAGATGGAACAGACAGATTTAACTGAGGTTTCCTTTACAATTTCAAAGTAGAAGCCAGCTGTCCAATAGTAGCTCATGAATTTATTTTGGATACCAGTACTAGAGCTCTCAGACAAATCCTTTTATATCAAACTTTCCTCTTTGCCCCAAATGTTGATTTTAAGAACCCAATTCAAGAGAGGGGAGAAAAACTCTTTATCACATTTAGAAAAGTATACATTAACACGGGTTATCTGAAGCAATAAAGCAAATTCAGATCTACTCTCTGCCCAACTCTGATATATAAAAGATATTACAAAACTCTGACCTTGTTAGGAAAAACAGATAAACAAGACCCATTTCTGTAACAATATTTTTATGTGTATTCCCAGTTCAGCGAAGATTGAATATTTTTTGCCTCAAAGCTGTTTTATTTATAAAACTCCTATACTTTTGATTTTAATTGAATTGACATACTGATTTTCAAAATACAATACATTAAAGCATGAACACTAACAAACACTAACTTCCATTATGAAATAGAACAGAACAGAATAGAGCTGGAAGGGACCTTGGAGGTCGTCTAGTCCAGCCCCCTGCTCAGGCAGGAGAACCTATACCATTTCAGGCAAGTGACTGTCTAGTTTCTTCTTAAAAACCTCCAGTGATGGGGTGCCCACGATTTCTGAAGGCAAGCTGTTCCACAGGTTAACTGTCCTCACTGTTAGGAAGTTTCTCCTTAATTCCAGGTTGCTTCTCTCTTTGGTCAGTTTCCAACCATTGTTTCTTGTCCTGCCCTCTGCTGCTTTGGAAAATAGTTTGACCCCCTCTTTGTGGCAGCCCCTCAAATACTGGAATACTGCTATCATGTTGCCCCTGTTTCGTTTCTTTAGACTAGCCAAACCCAAGTCCTGCAGCCATTCTTCATATGTTTTAGTCTCCAGGCCTTTGATCATTTTAGTTGCTCTTTTCTGAACTTTTTCACATCTTTTTTGTAGTATGGTGACCAAAATTGGTTGCAGTATTCCAGGTGTGGTCTTACTAGGGTTTGATAAAGCAGTACTAATACTTCACGTGATCTTGATCCTATGCCTCTGTTTATACAATCCAGGATTGTATTAGCTTTTTTGGCTGCTGCTGCACACTGCTGGCTCATAAGCCAAGTGATTGTCCACCAGGACTTCAAGGTCCCTCTCACAGTTGCTGTTTTTGAGCCAGGTCTCACCTAATCTGTACTTTGGGGTGTTGGCTATTCCTGCCAGTTTAGTGTCATCTGCATATTTGATAAGCTCCCCTTCTATTCTCTCATCTAAGTCATTAATGAAGATATTGAAGAGTACTGGGGCTAAGATGGAGCCTTGTGGTACCCTACTGCTTTTCTTCCTGTGGATGTAGTACCATCGAGCACTACTTGCTGAGCACAGTTTGACACCCAGCTACAGATCCATCTGATGGTGGTGTTGTCTATCCCACCTTTTTCTGGCTTACTAAGCAGCAGGTTGTGGTCTACTTTGTTAAATGCCTTACTGAAGTCTAAGCATACTATGACCACAGCGTTTCACTGGTCTACTAATTTAGTTATTTTATCAAAGAATGAAATAGCATTGGTTTGGCATGATCTGTTTTTGAGAAACCTGTGAGGGCTACTGGTTATAACTTTGTTTGCTTCTAGTTGTTCGCAGATCTGTTTTTTGATTATCTTTTCCAGGATCTTCCCAGGTATTGATCTTAGACTGATTGATCTGTAGTTTCCTGGTTCTGTTTTTCCCCCCTTTCTTGAAGATGGGAACCACATCAGCCGTTTTGCAATCCTCAGGTACTTCCCCAGTGCTCCAGGAATTTTGAAAGACATGGTGCAGTGGTTCTGAGATAACATCTGCCAGCTCCCTCAGAACTCTGTTACCTATAAATGATTTTGAACAATATTTCTTCGAAGTGTATATACAGCTTCATCAGTTACCCAGCACTGAAAAGATTAACCTTGTCAATTAATTGGATTGCTCTTGCTTTATAGCAGCTATCAAAGCACAATTCAACCTGTTACATAAAAGGTGGACTATAGTAATATAATCTACGCTTATCTCTGTGCCAGAATACTTCATGTTCTTTATTGCATGTTGACGGAAACCTTGTCCTGGCCAAAAAAAACTGCTTGACTCAAGCTGAGTTCTCTTCTTGGCAAGGAGATCTTTGGAACAGCACTACTGCCACCTACCGCAAGTCAGGCTGTGTATGAGCAGCATTTTTGTCCTAAACCTGCAGAGCCCCATAATAGCTAAAAATCAGGAGCATGGTATGCCTTTTCAGACTGACACATTTTATTAAAGTTTATTTAAAAATCCTTTCTGTCCTCTGAAGTTCAGTAGGCTATAAAGGAAAATAGGCAAAGCTGCAGAGGAATCCACATACACATTCAAATATTTGCATTATTTAGAAGACTGAAGAATTTATTTCTTTGCACAGAATGATTGTGGCACAAAATGGAGACATTTTATTCTGACAGCAATTTGCAAATCACTTTACAACCTTCAGCATGCCAGCTGATACTGGCTGCCACCACCTTCTTTTCTCAGGGGTTAACAGCAATATGCACAGCTTTGGCCCATTTCATTATGGCAACTTTGACCCATTTTTATTATGCCGACTACATTATTAGGTTGCAAAAGAATAAACAAAATTCTACATATTACAAACAAAGGCAATATGCCCTATTTAATCTCTCCAAAACTGGAGCACCAAACGAAGATTTCCCTAATACAGGCAAGTCTAAAAATCATACACAAAAGAAGGAGGAGCATTTGACAACTAAAATGATTACTGGCAGGGCCACAGAAGGAATAAATAATAAGACATATTAAAATGGAAACATTTCATTTATCATGCTTAAAGGTAAACCCCTATCTCTCCAACTTCCTGAAGAATGCAGGAATAATAGCTCCTTGGCAATTCTTTCTAAGAGGGGAGACAACACTTAAGGTCTTGTTAGAACAGAGATGAAGGGCTAGGAAGTCCAAGAAAAATCCATCTGGTTGGTGCTTATTTAATTCTTACAGGTCCTTTGTAAAAATGGACAGCTTGAACATCAAGTAAAATACCACAGCTTTCCAAATGGGGAAAACTTCCTTTTATCAGCATCTGAAGAAAATATCAAACAGCTTTACTTTTTTAAAAAAAAAAAATCACAATCGTCTTAAAAAGCATTTATAGCCAAACAGTGCAGCAGTCTGAACCTCCTGACAGGACACGAGGATTAAAAAGTAGAAATACATTTATCAAAGATGTGTGTTTCTGTAAAAAGGACCATCGATTAGAACTGGTTTGATGACTTACAGAAACAACAATCAAGCTACTTCCAGTTTCTAGGATAGTTTTAAGACAGCCAGTTGTTTGTTGTTTTTTTAAAAAAAAACCAATAAAAATTGTTCACTTTATATGAGGACTGATCCCAAAGGGGCCGCTGAAGCTGAGAGGTTCAGGGACGAAAAAAGGATGACAAGAAACAAAAAGCAGACGCTGAAGGGTAAGAAAGGAAAGGATGGAAATATGACAGCTGCTTTCTCATTTCTGAGCGGTGACACAAAAGGATTAGAAAGCTACTTTCAACATCAAGATCAACTTTCAACACATATTTTTTCCCTGTTAAGTCTGTTGTAATATTATTTTTAAAAAAACGAACAATTCTAAATTTAACCTTACATTTTATAAGCAATAAAACTCTAGCTACAACTCTAGTCAGCCTAGCTAAAAGTGGATAAAGTGACTCAAAAGCAGAAACGTTTGGAGAAAAATCTAAAAAAAACCCAAAGCCCTAAACTTGTCCTAGTAATCTGATGACTGACTACAACCATGATTGTGTATTAGCTATCCAAGATGAATGGTTGTGGAACTACCTGGGATAATCTGCCCTGGATCTGATACATTATCTTGGTTGACATGATTTGTTTAGCCACGGCCTATTGAGTAAACGAAAAGGGCGGGATATAAATGGGATTAAAAATAATAATAATAATACTAAGCCGTAAATTGCAATTTACAAATAACAATGGTTAAGTATTATACTTCATGCTAGGTCACAAATAAAAATGTGACAATATATTATGTGTAGCCAGAGATACAGTAATTTACAACATCTGGTCCTAGCGTTCATCAGAGGATGTTGTGCAGTCTATTTATGGTCAACTAGGCTTTTATTTTGATTTATTTATGTACTTATTTTAAAAGGAAAATTTTAGAAGGACCAAAGTGGGGCTGAGAAGCATCTCTTGTGATTTAATATTCTTCAGTGATCCTCCTTTTTTCCTGCAAGTACCTGACAAAAAATAGGTTAGGTGCAAAATAAAATGTGGAGGAATGATTCAGTTTTATGGGTTCCAAAATCCAGCTTCTCTTAGTACAGATGATAACATCCTAAAGGATAAAACAAATTATGGAAGACCACTGTGTTAAATCACAACAGCACAGCCCCTAGTTCATGACTGCTGCGAGATAACTTAAAACATGAAATTCCCTATCGCATATCAGTAAAAAACAGCTATCTACCTAGGAGAGGAAGGAGCCAAAGTTTTAGTGCAGTGTATTTTCTTAACCCCCCAAAATAAGAGGTCCTGCAGGGTCCAAGTGCTGAAGTAAGGCCAAGGATCGCATCAAAGAACAATTGAAAAATGTGCAGTTTGCTTCTAAAATGTGCCTATCCTTAAGAGAGCCCAGTTGACTTACTTTCAAAACTCAAGTTCTACCCACAAGGAACAGACAAACAAAAAAGTCTTAGGCTCCATAGGAAGTATTGTGCACTGGTCTGCCTCATGTATTTCAAGGTCATTTTTGCCCTAAAAAAGTAGAATTTTAGTAAAATGTAGTTGGGAATCTAACTTATCCTAGGTGAACTTGCAAGTAGTTGCTTACAAGGATCTAGTAAAAGCCACTGGTGGCACATAAGCATGGGTAATTGGCAGCAAAACACTAAAGAGAAGAATTGGACAGTACCAATAATCTTGAAGAAGAAATAGCCTGGATTTGATTAATCCTATTTTGTTGACTAATCCATAATTGTCTAGCAATTATCCGGTAGCAATAGCAGAATCTTCTGTACTACTTTCCCGATCCAGGCCTACCCTCTGGATGGACTCGGTATATTTTTGCCTTCCCAATCCAATGATGGTGGTGATCTCATCTGCTATGTCTTGGCGGCCACTATCTTGCATGGCCTTAATCAGCTTGTCTATGCAGTCAGGCTTCTTTTCATTTTGCTGAGCCCAGGAGAAGAGCATATCTAGAATCTGAGTATGGAGATCTTCTCTAGGGAGAAAATAAAACAACAGTGAAAAAATAGGTTTGTATCATGTATAACTGTTATATGAAAGTCTCATTTGCTTTAAGTATCAAAATCAATATCAATACCTTTCAGTGTGAGCCTATCAATGTGCATGATAAGGCATAATTTTTTATTTATTTTTATTTATTTATTAAATATACATGCTGCCCGTCTCACTATCAAGAGACTCTGGGTAGAATAAAATGGCCACCTGTCAAAAAGCAGTAATCAGTAGCTCATTCATTTCAGCAGCAACCCAGTTTAATGTCTTCTGAATAGGAAAAACATCTTTATGACCTGAGGGCAAAGGTAGTAGAGTAACCCAAACTTATGCTAGGTATATCCTAGGGGTAAGGAAGTTACAATACTTGTGCTCATGGAAAACATGTAAACCCCACAGGTTGTACTTGCATGAAATATTAACCTGCAAGGATTAGTTAACGACTGCATGCGTGCCCCCCCCCGCTAGCCACTTAAGTCAAAATGCTGATCAGCAACACTGCGAAAGTGTCCTGGTCCCTCTGAAGGAAGGATGGACTGGAAAATCTAGTCAGCGATAGCAGGGATCACCTGCTGAGCATCTTGTAGATGCACGTGCTCCAAGTTTATGTATTTATGTATTTATTTATTTAATTAAATTTTTATACCGCCCTATTCCCGAAGGACTCAGGGCGGTTTACAGGGCAGCATAAAATACAATATAAAAATAGTATAAATTAAAATAGATTAAATTACTTAAGCCCAACAATTAAAACAATATTAAAAGCTAAAACCCCTTCAGTCCAGGCCTGATAGATCAAAAAACCAGGTTTTCAGATCCTGGCGAAATGAACGCAGATCGGGGGCGGTCCGAAGTTCCACCAGTAAATCATTCCAAAGGGCAGGCGCGCCCACAGAGAATGCCCTCCCCCTGGGGATCACCCGCCGGCACTCCTTAACCGTCGGCACCCTGAGAAGGTCCTCCCTGTGGGAGCGCACAGGACGATGGGAAGCTGATGCCGGCAGCAGGTGTTCCCTTAGATAATCCAGACCCAAGCCATTTAGAGCTTTATAGGTCATTACCAGCACCTTGAATCTCACCCGGAGGGCAACCGGAAGCCAATGCAGCTCATGGAGAAGAGGTGTTACACGGGAGTATCGGGAAACTCCCATAACAACTCGCGCGGCTGCATTCTGCACCAGTTGAAGCCTCCGCGTGGTCCTCAAGGGCAGCCCCATGTAGAGAGCGTTGCAGTAGTCTAGCCGGGAGGTCACGAGTGCATGGGTGACTGTGCGTAGGGCATCTCGGTCCAGATAGGGCCGCAACTGGCACACCAGACGAAGGAAGAAAACATCTGAGATGGCAGAGGTAATATTATCTAGGCGGGTTTTGAACTTATGAATCCCAAGGAAGTGGATAGTACTCTGTGATCTTATCTCCATTACCTCTGGATTAGGTCCTTGCCCCGCCAAGGAGAGAACTAGGAGTTGGACTCAAGCTATAGTCCATGTTTCTTTAAGGGAAGGGAAGATGCCAGAAGTTCCACTCATTAAGAGGCCAAAACTAGATCCAACAAAATTAGACAAGTATTGTACTATAACTAAGTTTTCTTTCTAGATATAAGGTACTGAGAAAATTGAGAGGCTGCAGAGGGCTATGGAGAATATGGATTATCACAACTTTAACCATCTGGGTTCAGACTGGGTATAGACAGAAACTTATTGCTATCACAGATGACTGGTGGTGGGGTTGAACAGAGGTGGCATGACTATTACTATATATATTCCTAGATTTTCAATAGTCTTCAATGCAGTTGACCACAGTATCTTTCTAGATGGGTGAGATTTGGAGGCATGATGTTACGATGCTTCTGAAGTCAGGTGGTTATGGTAAAGAAGCTGGTTAGCCTTCAAAAAAAACTTCATTATGGACTATCTCCCTTTCTCCTATCCTGTGCAATATTTACCTGAAACTGCTGACCGAAGTCATTTACTGTTTTGAGATGAAATATCGGAGTGAGCGCCTGTTACTCGTCCCAGCTTCTGCCAACCTAGCAGTTCGAAAGCACGTAAAAATGCAAGTAGAAAAATAGGGACCACTCCGGTGGGAAGGTAACAGCGTTCCGTGCGCCTTTGGCGTCTAGTCATGCCGGCCACATGACCACGGAGACGTCCTCAGACAAGCGCTGGCTCTTCGGCTTTGAAACGGAGATGAGCACCGGCCCCTAGTCGGAAACGACTAGCATGCATGTGCGGGGGAACCTTTACCTTTACCTTATCATCAATATGCAGATGATATTCAGTTACACCTTTCTATCCAAAGCCTAACATGCAGTGGATATCATAACCCAGCATGTGAAGGCTGTTGGAGTTTGGGTGGGGGAAAACAGGTTTTGACTCGACCCAAACAAGACAAGAGTTGCTGTTGATTCAGAGACTGACTGATTCCAGGTCTGTGCATTCTCTGGCTTTTGATCATCTTCCTGAGAAACAGGTTTGGGAAAGGTAAGACAATGACCAGCAGCAAGGTAGATAATAGCCACAAATGAACAGCAGCTCAGTTGTAATAGCCACAAGTGCACCATTGGAAAGGTCCGGCTTAGTGATAGCTCACCAAGGAGAAAATTTATTTACCCAGTTGCTAAGAGTTAAGAACAACTTAATGGCATGTAATCAATAAAAAAATCAAAATAAGGATTTTTTCCCCCTGTAATGGTTAACACCCTAACTGTCTTGCTCCTTGCCCTGTGTTCCTGCAGAGACATTTCATCTCAGTGGTGGGCCCGCCTGAAGCAGTTCTCTTTAGATGGAGTAGATTACCTCATGAAGGATGGATGACCCAACCTTCAGGGTATCTCAAAAGCAGATTAAGATGGCTCTTCCGAAGAGCCTTTGAGGATTAACTATGCGTAACAGTATGATTTTCTATAATTATAGCCTTCAATTTGCTGTTTTAATTAACGTTTATTTTGATTCTGATTTCTCAATGTAAGTTCTGTCAGACAAACATCATACATAATAAACAGGCTGAATAGATTTCCTGAATTGTATGACAATTCCAAGGCAAAAAGAAAAAAAAACTTTATATCATCTAAGACACAAATGAGGATATAGGCAGCTGGATTATTGATGCTCCAGGTCATGTTTCCTGAATTAATTTCAATTTTTTTCATCTCACCTTTTGTTATACTGTATCCGCTCCAGCTGCTGATAGGACAATCCCAGGTTTAAACCAATCATTCTCCATTCAGCTCCTATGCGTCCAGCAATGCCAAGGAGGTTGGACTGAGTCAAGTAGCCAGTTTCAGCATTCCCCAAATTCAAAGGAGGAAGAGAGAAGCCATCTGGAGTTGTGGGCTGCTTGTTTACCTGAGTTTTCAGTTTCTGGTAGAACAGAAGATAACATGTTGTCACATATTAACGTATTATCCTGTTATTCAGGACACATTATAAAATTTGATTGTGACTGTCCACCTTGGATCCTGAATCAGAGAGCACTGTCTCTTTGGATAATTGATTCTCAGGTTGAACTGACCTTAGCATGAAGTGCTCAACTAAATTTCAACTACCCTCATCATTTAAATTCAGCTGATTTAGCTCTATAGAGGTGGATACTGCACTGTCATGGATATTTATTTAGAATTAATTTCAGGGAAAGGTATAAAATATTAAAATCGAACCATCTTCAATGTACAATTCACCATCAAGTCCTGGAAAACAACAACCATAACTGGTTTGGTGTGTTCTGGCAATTTGTTTAACTACTACAGGGAAAAGGTGGGAGGAGATTTGAAATACAGGCAAGCAAGCAAGCAAGCTTACTTGGGTTGAGTTGAGCTACACGCAACGGGTCACCCTCTACTATTCGTAGCTCTTCAAAAAGCCGTCTTCGTGTTTCCCGGGTGGGATTTCCCACGCGCTAACAGCCTATCCATATTAGCAGCTTCCAGTGCCGTAATAAGCAGGGCCAGCACACGACACCGTTTCTGGAGAAAACAGGTTGAGGACTCTGCGCTTAAAGTGGCCAATCTCGTAGGCGCGTCATTTTGCAGAGCAGTAGAATTTAGTGGTGCATATGCAACAGGATTGCCTTGCGATCCCTCTTTAATCTGGTTTGCTCGATTGTGGCTTCGTATGGTACAGCCAGAGACTGTAGTAACATGGTTTAAACTAATCTCATAACACTATTGAGTTCACTGGGGGGGGGCAGATTTGTGAATTGAAGGTAATGCTTTTGAGGGAGGTAACATTGAAATATTACTTAGAGTTGTGCCGGTATAACAAATCCAAATTCTGTGGAATTTGCATAAGGGAATTGGAACTACTACGGATTTAGAGAAAGACATCCTTTCCCCACTTGAAAAAGACTACAAGTTCTGTTGGACTTCCAACATCTATCTTCTTGATCACCAATGTTGCTGACTGGGACAACATTTATCCAATCTTGTTTTTGCTTCTGATTTTAAAATTAGAAAAAAATAACAACTTTTGCTATTAGTAATTTAGCTTTTGTGCCAATGTAGTCTGTTCTTTGTTCAGAGGTAGGTACCTTTTTAAAGTAGAAAGGAGGAAGTTTTCTACCCACTATTATTAACTATTTCTTCAAAAAGAGAACGAGAAACAGTACATATCTTCAGTTAAAATATAGTCCTCTGGTCTACCATAAATGAATTATATAAAAAGTAAACATTAAAATGATATTTAACTTCGTAAACAAAAAGTAGAGATTATATTAAAAGAAGAGTCAGTTCACCGTGAGTTTTGGTAAATATCTATGAACTTATACACACGAGGTGGTGTAGATGCCATCTTATTAAGGTTCTACCTGCCTCAGCCAGAAAGAGACTTGATGGGTTATAAACTCTCCTGGTCAGAAGTTATCTGAAATCTGCTGAAGGGTCAATCATCATTCAAGGTAAAAAATATACTTAAAAGTTTTGCTTATCAGTTAATGGTTAACAGAGGTTGATTTATTTTGACTTACGGAAAGCATCAAAATGTGAACTGGAGGTATGATATGGTAAAAAAGACTGATGTTATAGTAAGAAGGTAACAGTGAACTTTGAATTAGGAATGGGCAATAAAAGGTTACGTATTAATAAAGGCATTAATTTGGAATATTTATATAAAAGGTAGGCATCTTCTTGCTTACATCTAATCTCTTAGGAATTTTATGATCAATGAAATGGCCTGGAATGTGAATTTATGCTAAATATATAGTATAATTAAGCAATTATATAACACAGTTGTTATCAAAATATGAATGTGTTGGTTTATAAATTAGAATGTATCCTTACGATCAGAAGTGCATATTTGTGAGCTAAAACATCTTAATATTTGAACGTTAGAAAAGTTCTTTATAAAAACAAGCTATTTTAGAGAAACTCTATTAAACTCTGTTATATAGCGAAAACCCACATTATGCTATTATAAAGTGTCAGTTAAAGAAACCATGCTTCCCTTTTTGAACTGAATGAACCCAACAACAACTTTGGTACACGTTTATTGAAAGTATATAAAATTGTCTGTAGATAACTAATTGTCTATAGATAATAGATAATTGATTGGTAGTCAAAACGTTTTTTTTAATGGAATTATTTTCCTAAGCAAACATAGCCAACTTAAATAGTTTTTCAAAACCCTGCACACAATCCTCATCTAGTTTTTAGTCAAGCAGCATTCAAATGTTTCAAGCTCCAACCACCGACTCTTATGTACACATTATTCTTAATAGTCTCCCTTCCTAAGTATTTTATTTTCAGTTATGTAAAATATTTTATATGATTTCATACAGCTGATAACACGAACAACACCAAATGTAAGTACAAGTCGGTACAAAATAGCAAAACCTTTTCTTGTTTCACCCCAAAGGATCCCTTTAACATTCAGCAACTAAATTGTAATGTAATGGTTTTAATAGTTCTCATATGGTTTTAAGGTTATTTTATTATTTAATTCTTGATTGGGAGCCGTCTAGAATCTGGTATAAGATGGGTGGTTGTATAAGTGTTTTAAATAAAATAAAATAAATAAATAAATAAACAACTATTAAACAATCAACTAACAATTCCATATTCTCTCTGTCCACTAATGCTATATCATGATATAAAGGATATTTCATGTGAAATATTAAAGGAGTAAGTGCATAAGACAATCTGTGCTGTGTCTTAATAACAAGAGTGCTTTTGCAGAATATCAAGGATCTGCCATCAAGAAGTTGGCATTGAACGGTACATTCTTCTCAAGAGGAAAAACAGTAATGCACTGTAGATTTATCTGTCTGGGATAATGAAGGAATATAAATATAATATAAATACCCATTGCTTAACAGCAATGCACTTCCTCTCATCCTTTCAAGATATATGGAGAACTCTCTCTTTTTTCTGCTTTATTAATCTTGATCAAGCCAGCTCTGCCGCAGTATCAGACGCATTTTGGTCCAAGGTACTTGCACCCCATTAGGACGACTGCCTTTCTTACTGGCCTTGTTTCAATGCATTTGCACAGGCCAACTGGAAGCACTCCTTCAAGGACTGAATGCAGCATGAGTGCAGCAATTCTTTCCACTACAGCCTCCCCCACCCCCACCCCCAGTATATTTCTCCTCTTACTCCTAAAATCATTCTGTCTCAAAGGTTGAGAAAGGAATGGGAAAACCAGCAAAATGTGGGGTGACTGCCTTACATACACAAGGTGTGCTGCCACCACGTGGCTGTGTGGAGAAATCACAATGTGGGCAGTCAGACCCTCCTACCATATGATGTATTTCCTTTCCCCTCCCCTTTCTGGGATGGACTTCCTCCTCCCTTTTCCCTAGTGAGCCATGCTTCATTAGCAGAAAACATGGGGTCCCAATATGCAGACCCTGGGAGCATTATCATCTTCTAACCTTGGAGACACCTCGGGAATATCTTGGAAATGCTGTACAACGTCATCTGAATTGCAATAAAGGTATTTCTATATAAAAGGTGTTTCTACGAGTTCAAACTATCTGGAGAGACCTGTTAAGGTTAATTATATCTGCTTACATCAGGGGTGTCAAACTCAATTTCATTGAGGGCCGCATCAGCATTGCGGTTGCCCTCAGGGGGCCGGGTGGGTATGGCCAGGGTGGGCGTGGCCTACTGGGTGGGCGTGGCTAGAGTGCGTATGGCCTACTGGGTGGGCGTGGCCAGCTCTACATCGTTTGCATCAAGGGTGCCTATGGGGGCCTGGGCAGGAGTGGGACAGATCTGAGGGTCTCTGGCAGAAGGAGGGTCTCTGGGCCAGGGCCAAGGCAGTGGGGGCCGTTCCCTCACTGTTTCCAGGATGGCTTCGCGGGCCGCATGAAACCACTTCGCGGGCCGGATCCGGCCCCCGGGCCTTGTGTTTGACATGTCTGGCTTACATAGACCATAGAAGTCTTACAAGAGATTAATTAAAGTACAACAGCTTCGATCCAGAATACAAGGCCAGGGCCAAAAAGAACAGCCATCCAAGTTGCTGTGCATGTCAATTCTTCTTTGTGAATAGCACTTACAGGTAACTTGATTGGCAAGGTAGCTAGCCAATGAGAGTCAGGGCCCTTCCTCCTCCTCGTAATCTCTTCAGGAATGCTCTCTGGTACTTCTCCTCGATAAAAGGAAACCTACAAAAAGAGATCAGCCTTAGACAGGTTTGAGAGAACCACAGCTGGTTGAGATGTTGGTGTTCTCTCATTTGGGAGGTTACTTACTTATGCATTTATTTGTAGAGGTTCTAGCGTGAACTGAATATAAAGCAAATAATCTGATCTAGCATATTATTGTGTGCCTATTATTAGACCAGTCTGTTGAGAATTACTGCTATGGTTTTGATTACTTGGGATTTGCTCTGCTCATTCTTTTGCCTCCCCTCCCCCAAACATTTCTTTTATACTTTCGTCAATGTTGAAATCTTTCTTGTGTTTTCTTGAATCACTTTCAGAAGGGATTTGCCATTGCCTCTTTCCCAGGGCTGAGAGAGGCTGACACCCAAAGTTGCTCAGCTGACATTGTGCCTATAACAACAGAATTCAAGGTCCCCCAGTTTCTAGGCTGGTGCCTTAACTACTACACCAAACTGGCTCTCCTCTTTTGCTCCTACAAACTATGAATTTGTAAGCTCTAGTTTAACTACACACAATAATGAAATTAAATCTGTATTAAGTTAAATACTATGAAATATGACAAGGCTCACACGTCAGCCATGATTTGCTTACTGAGCTGTTGAGATGAGGAATAATCAGCTGTGTTCATGTCAACAATAATTCAAAAACAAATAAACCATGTTATGATCACTGTAGTGTACGGAATTAGTTATGGTTTGCAAAGTAGCTGAAAAGGATTTGCTTAACAAAAAAATTGCATGTACTTAAGTCCTGAGTTTTTATAGCTATTTAATACTAGAGACAGTGGGACTATATAAGGGGGAAATAATAATATGAGAACCAGAAGAAAGCATCCTGGGCAGTAGAAGTTTTGACATAAAGCCTGCACAGTTGGAATAGATACTTTTTTAAAAAATTCTGAGATAAGGTGGCTTTGAGTTAAACTGTGAACGTCACCCATCCATGAAGCACATTCTACAAAAATATTTGGAAGATAATATTTATTACAATCAAAATTATATGTTCATCTTTTGAATTATGGAATCAGAGAATATAAATAAGTTATGCCACTGGACTCAGACAATGAGGAAAAAGAATTGATATGCTAGTATTAATTAACTGGGGTACAAACTGTTATGGGAAGTTTTAATGTGGACAAGATGAGAAGCATACGTACCTGCCCTTTCACAGGCTTGCTGTTTCTGTCCACTTCAGAGGTAATATAGACTTCCTTCACATTTTTCAAATGAGAAAAAAAATTGAATGAAATTCTTCCATCAATGCAGTCTGGGCGGTCTGAAATAAGTTTGAGAAAATAATTCAATTGGCTTAAATCACAAATAATCTCATTTTTATAAAATAGCCTCCTGCAGCTAGAAGTTCTCCAAATGGGGTAGAACACAACTTCTGAAATTCTCAGCTACCATAGTTTTGGGAAGGCTGTTAGAAAGACTAAATTTTTTTTACAGGTTTTTGTCCCACAAGGAACAGAATTTTGGAACTAAGTCATCTTAACTCCCCCCCCCATCCTCAGTCTCAAAGTAAATTGTAAATTTTGCCACTCATTGGCAAACCGTATGGTTTAGATATAATGTATCCCACATTTATTACTCAAATTGTCACTTGAAAGAATCTGTTAAGGAGGCAAAAACAGCCACTTTCAGTTAAAGGCCTTTTAACATTAATATAATGGGTCCTCCATCCTAGGACTCTATCCTTGAAATTTTCCAGCAACGGGGAATGCGTAAATAACATTGATCTGCAATAGTTTAAATCAACTGAAACTTTTCCTGGGAAATTCAGAAAAGGAATTTCATCCTTATCCATAAATTAGAAATTAGGAAATAGTCCCAGGGTGGGAAGGGGGGGGGTGCAGAGAAGGGATTTATATAGTCAGAGTCAGGAGAACTCCTATTTGTTGTTTTTCAGATAGAGGCCTCACTACAATACCATATAATCTGGGATTAAGATAATCCAGGTTTTGCCTGTGCAACTGGTTTTGTCTTTTGTTAGTTCTTTTAAGATGAGCTGTGGTTAAGGTGCAGTGCAGTGGTTAAGGTGCAATATTGCAGGCTAACTTTGCCCGCAGCCAGGAGTTCAATCCTTATTGGCTCCACTTAAGGAGTTCTGTAAAGCCCTATGGAGTGCTATATAAGTGCTATTGCTATTGTTATGAGCTGATTTGGAATTGGAGTACTAAACCTGAATTATGGAGGCATACATATGTAAATACGGGCAAGCTGTTTGACATTTCACCTGCATCAATGCTGATGCCTTGTTCAAAGGCTGCAAAGAACTGTTCCCCTTCAAACATCTCCACAATATCGGATGGCTCAGGGCCTCGATATCGGTCATAGAGCTTTTTCAAAACAGGATCCACCTAAAAGACCATCAAAAAGGAATAAAGATACTGGAACATTATTTTTAAAATCCTCATTTCTTTATCCTTGTACCACTGCAATGGGAAGATTCAGGTTTCCAAGGAACAGAGTTCCTGGAGGCTTGCTAAAATGCAATACATTTGATATGAGCTGCCTATGCATACTTAATTATAAAGTCTCATATAACTAGTAACAATTCCACACAAACCTGGGGAAAAAATATGCTGGTGTTTTAAGGAGTCAGGGCAATGGAAGCTGGTCTGATAAACAGCAGAAAAGTATACACTTGTAGAAAGTTGAAGCAATGTACCTAATACTCATCCAAGTGTTGCAGCATCCAATAATAATCTAATGAACTTTTTCATCAAGTAATTTTCCTCCCTTCCCTCCATGTTTGCTGATCTCACCTCTCCTAAAACGTATTGAAACCTGCAAATCCTTCCCTAGAACTGAAGCATTTTGGTGTTGTGATCTTCCATTTGAACTCCAAAAAATCTGCTTATGTGATTATGTACATCATGTAATTGCAAATGAATTTTGTTTTGTTCGGTTCTACATATTACTTTTATAAGTCTGGCCCCAGACAGACACTTAAAGGCTAAGTTCAACTTTAAATGAAGGAAACATTATTCGGAGATAGCTATATTCCTCACTCCTACTTATTCCAACTTATTCCTCGCTATATTACTATTTCTAAAATTCTGGATACTAGGAACAACTTTGTGCTTGCAGAATACAAGCTTCATTTCCTATGATATGGGCAAATGTATGCATCTGTATAAGCAGGGATGTGCAGGGTTGTACTCATACACACATAGAAACACCCACCTTGTGCTTCGGGAGGCATTGGAGCAAGACTTGCTCTGGATCTTTCTTTCTCTGTAGTGCTATGAAATTCACCTGGTACATGCGCAATTTTTTATAGACTTCTTTAGCAAAGCCACCAATGTAGGCTTTTGTGGTGCACCATAACCAATACCTGGAGGGAAAGGGAGATTTGTAAAATGATTTTGATTGGTCCAGGTTTTCCCTGATAAAGTCAACCACTTGAAAATATGAATACATGAGGGCTAAAATAACTGCTTCATTAATGAAAAAAGCACGATATGAATTATTTTATACTAAAAGAACATATTAATTATTATTTTTTACTTTATAAGTAACTCAAGGCGGGGAATATATGTAATACTCCTTCCTCCTCTTTTTCTCCACAACAACTACCCTGCAAGGTGGGTTGGGTAGGGTTAAGAGTAAATGACTGCCCCAAAGTCACCCAGTTGGTTTTTGTACCTAAGGCTGGACTATAACTCAGAGTCTCCTGGTTTCTAGACCAGCATCTTCACCACTATACCAAATTGGCTCTTTGGGTCACCTATTTAAGTTTCATCAGAAGAGCGATTTAAAAAAAAGAATAGTGTGAAATGACATGCAAGAAAAGCGATGCAATTCATATTGGCTACATCCACTAAACACAAGGATGAAAAATCCAACTCTATAAACAAAATGGAGACAAATGAGGCCTTCGCTGTTCAAGAGAGGTTCTATTTCAGCATAAAATTATGCATAAAGTTACTGTAACCAACGGTAATTTGAATCAATGGGAACTATGCATTGGGTTCTGGAATTTATAAGTGTTCTCTACCTCCAAAGAAACTGTCTGTGCAACATACCTGTATTTGTTTATCTTTTTCCTTTTTCCCACTAGTTTCCTTGTGGCAGCTCTCTACTTTCATCTTTAGCCCAGCTGTCATGGTAGGTGACGGAAGGAGTTGTCTCACTTGTGCCATGTGGCTCATACTGGCTTCTCCAGTTTGCACAGTTCTTTTATGATGCCAGTGGATGTGTCCCTTGATCACTCTACTACTGGATACCAGTGTTACCTGCAGAGTGTTCACGCCTCACCACAACTGGAGAAACTTATCTCCACAAAGCTTCCAACCACAGTGCTGGCAACCATAACTGGTGCTGCTTCAGGGAGCAGGAAGTGGACAGTTCTGGAGTCCGTGTTCAGTATTCAATAGCAGGATCAAGAGACTCTGACGATGAGCAGCGGAGAAGTCAGCCTGAGCCACGTGGGTGCATATTGGTTGATTCCCTCCATCATAGCTAAGCAAGTCAGAGAAAGCCAGCTGCTATGAAAAGCCATATGAAGCCTGGCTTCCCAGGCTGACTCAGTAAAATGTGATGCAGGAGGAGGAACAAATATACAGCAGCTACGCTACATTTTTAAAAAAATGTACATTACACATACACCAAATACCATGTGCCATTACATGCATAAAATAACAAAAACAAAGTCTAAATTTCAGATATGGAAAAACCTTTATATTTATGTTGAGGTCTGGTCAGTGCTTAGCAACTGCAGATAATGAGGCCATGCCTAAGGAAGGCCTCCTGTATCTGGACTGCTTGGTGTTCACCATGCCATGACTTTTGAAGCATTCTAAAGAAGCAATCTCGGCAAAATGTGGGAATGGCTTGTTTCCAATCACTTAACAGAATAACAAAATTGGAAGGGATCTTGGAGGACTTCTAGTCAAACCCCCAGCTCGTTTAGGAGACTCTATACCAGCGGTCCCCAACCTTTTGGGCACCAGGGTCCGGTTCCGTGGAGAAAGTTTTTTCCATGGACCGGAGAGCGTGTGATTTTGTGTGCTGCCTGCATCCCATGGATGGGGCTTTGCTTGTTTGTGTGGCCCGGTTGCTGGCATGCCATGGCCCGGTACCGGTCCACGATCCGGGGATTGGGGACCCCTGCTCTATACCATGTCAGACAAATGGCTGTCCAAATTGTTTTGGAAACAACTGTACAAGCAGGGCTTCAGCTCTTATGGTCAAGTAAAATGCTCCAAATGCATATCAGTTTTGTTGCAAATAAGCTGTAAAGGCCAGCTGAGAACATTTGCTGCTTACCATAGAAAGAAAACTGCTGGCCCAAATGATGCCTAGCCACAGAGTCCACAACCACTTAAATGCTACCGAAGTTAAGATTATGATCTCTAGCCCACTAACCAAGAGAAGTGTGTTACTTCGAATAAGGCATAGAGGTGGGTGAACTCCAGTATCACTTGATCAGTGATGTCACTCCAGTTCTGAGCATCCCAGTCACTATGCAACAAATGTACTCTGGAACGGTCCAAGGTTAGACCTGAGGGAAAAAATGAAAAGGTGTCAGCCATAAGCTTAAAGGTTGAACTCTTTTTCAGTTTATAATTGCATCAGAGGGGATGGAGGTTGGCTTATGTCCCTAATGGGATAGATTTGGAAAGGACTATGATAGTCTAACCAAATGTAAACAATGAATGTTCTGCAGGATAGAGCTAAACTGCCCTAAACTTTTGCAATGCCTTAAGAACTTAACCCAATTTCCTCCACAGAAGATAAATGATCTCGAAATCTCGTTTAACTGTATAAAGGCATTGAATTCCTCTTGAAATTCAGGGAACTGCATATTTTAAAGAAATATTTCCATCCCATGAAAACATTTTAAAAACAAAACTGGGAAACTAACCTGTGACACCAGGAGGCAGTGGAAGCTGAATTTTAACAGGCTGAAGAAAGTCCACAGTGGAACTTTGAGAGAGGCAGAGGAGAGGGCTGGCAAGTGTTTCAGTATCACCAGTAATCTCTCTTAGCTCCTTTGTTGATACAGAAAGCACCTGAAAGTAAAAGAAAAAAGAAAAAGAATAGGATAATTGGGCCTATTCAAGAGTGTCTGGGCTTCCATGCATGAAGAATCTCTCAAGGCCTCTTCCCACAACCAAAAGAGACTTACTGGAGAGGAATCTGTCAGAATTTAAGGCAGAAATGTCAAACTTGCGACATCATGTGATGTCGTGCAATGTATCAGGATGATTATGGCATTGCCGCCAATGGGGTGGGCGTGGCTTCCGCATGATGCATCTGGCCCGTGGGCCGGCAGTTTGACACCCCTGATTTAAGGGATGCCCTTGGAAAAAAATAAACAGGAAGCCTCTTGGATTCTGGCCACAGGTTCAGGCCTCAATTTGATCCTTGTGGGGGCTCTTGGGTCAGCCTTCCCAGTTATTAGTTCTCAAATCTACCTCAGAGAAGTAAAAGAAGAGACAGCTCAGCAATTCCTTGATTTTGTTGTAAATCCTGAGTGTGCCTAATCTTCAGACAAGAAAATATCCTCTCAAGCAGAGAAAGGTTGTCTGGGTCAATATTTTTCCCGAATGGGATAAAGTGGTAGCCTTTGGTTTTGAAACTTTTTAAAAAAAATATTTATGGCATTAAAATTAAGCATGGCCAGTACCTTCCATTTCTGACAAGACTATTCAGAAACTGAAACAGTCGTTTAAAAAAACCAACGGCATATACCAAAATTTAAATCTTGCAAAAGACCCAAACTGTTGTTCTACAAAATGTGTGCAAACAGTATGCTTTATTCTGAATGTGATACGCGCAAACAAGCACACATTTTATGTAAGCTAATCTTTTGTCTTAAAGATGAACGTCAAGAGGAAGAAACAATATGTGGCAGGCAACAGAGCTGGATGGAGAAGGTGAATGAGTTAGAGACTCTGAAAAAATGGCATGCCCTGAACAAGCACTGCAGGCACTTATTGTAAACCTGAACTTTATTTCTCTTCTGGCTGTGCAGATCTGAAAACTAGAACCCTTTAAAAAAACCATAAAGATATTAAAAGTTAAAACTATATGCACAGAATTGCAGAGCACGATCAGGCTCTGATTATTTACAGTCTCACCGTCCTCCCTGGCTGAAATTAAACAACATCCCTAATGACATTTTACAAATTAGCAATGTGGGTTAACAAAGAAAAAAAAATTAAGGGCTGGCTATAAAAGTCTCACATGAGATTAAATAAATATTTCAGGAGTTTTTTTTAAACTTTATAGCTTTAAATTCACATGACCCAAATTGTGTGACTTGAACCAGGTGATTTTCGATCTTGTAACACAGACAATTTTTTAAATTTTTTTTTACTGGAAGTCTGGATTACTCAGAGTCAGTGTTTATCTGTATTTGTTTGGATGGGCTGGGTGGGCGGCTTCTTCCTTACCTGAAGCTTCACTGTCCTCGTCTCCTCGGTCACACCAGGAGGAAAGGTCACTTTAATGTTGGGATCGACAGTTGAAAAAAGCAAGCCCCCTTCTTGAGAGACTTTGCACTCGTTCTCCACAAGGCGTGAGACCACCAAAAACCAGGAGAAGTGAGAGACGCTGCAGCAAGCCGAACGTTTCTGTCCAAGAATGTGGAAGAATGAACAGAACCTTCAGGACATACGGAAGTACTTGAAAGATACGGACACCAATTCACTACCATAGCAGATCATAACTCAAGGCTTATTAGTGAGGTCAGGCTAGCCCCCAGCTGGCTGTTTTAGGACAGCTTTTAAAGAAGACCCTGGGAGGGGACCTAGTGTAACTTGAGTTGTGTCTGATGTAGTTCTCAGTAGCCTAAGTTTCTTTGTTAGTTATGCTATTATTTTGTTTTTGTATTTTATCCTTTTTACTGTAAGAGGAAATGTAAGATGCTCAGTGACATATATGTCCTAGTAGGTAAGTAGAAGGACAAAGGGCTCATGCTTGATTTCCTCAACTTAGTGCTCTTAGGATGAACTGAATTATTTATCAGCTTTATATAATAAAAAATGGGACATCTGTCTCTCAGCGCATGAGGGGATTCACGTTTCTTCAAAGAGTTTCTATCTGAACTAGTCCACAGAAATCAGATATGCTGAATGTTTCTTTAAAAGCTAACCAAAGAGTTTGAAAATTTCTAAACCAGTGTATTTTAACCACAGCAACTTTAAAAAGTGTGGATTTCAACTCCCAGAATGCACAAGACAGATTGCAGACTGGAATGCCACAGCCAATGGAGTCGGGGATCCCTAATTCTTGGAGTTGAAGTCCACACTTCTTAAAAGTTGCTGAGATTGAGAAACTGTTCTAAACTATAAGAGGTCATTCATATCAGACAGAATTTACGTGTCAAGTTCCTGCAGGAACTCAAATGAGGGGCACTCATTCGACACAAGGAAGAAACAACAAGTGAAGAAACAGGAATTAGAACCATCCTCAACTTACCTTGCCTTTGCCTTTCACTTTTGTTCTCAAATCACTCCAGTTCTGCCCATCAAAGGTTCGAATTATGAGCTCACGGTCATTCAGGCTGTGAGGAGAAGCATAAGGCATCCGGATCCGCACCTCCTAGCATGCCAAGATAGAAGAGAGGGTGTCCATAAGTTCACCCCAGAGAGACAGCCTTACTCAAGCTCTGCAATATCTGGAGCAAGAGAAAGACTCACTTCAGGGAGCAGAAAAAGGATACTAGTAAGGCAGTATAGGAAATGGGATGTGCATATATGGAAGCCAGCATACTATGTCATCAAAAGTGCAGTTGTCCATACATAAAAGTTACAGATTCTCACAGATGATGCTTCAAAAGGATTTACACCTCACCCTAATGGAAAAGGAATGAATCTCCTTTTCCACGCATAATTTGTTGATCTAGTTCAGACATGTCAAACACAAGGCCTGGGGGCCGGATCCGGCCCGTGAAGTGGTTTCATGTGGCCCACGAAGCCATCCTGGAAACAGTGAGGGAATGGCCCCCACTGCCTTGGCCCTGGCCCAGAGACCCTCCTTCTGCCAGAGACCCTCAGATCTGTCCCACTCCTGCCCAGGCCCCCATAGGCACCCTTGATGTGAAGGATGTAGAGCTGGCTACGCCCACCCAGTAGGCCATACGCACTCTAGCCATGCCCACCCAATAGGCCATGCCTACCCTGGCCATACCCACCCGGCCCCTTGAGGGCAACCACAATGCTGATGCGGCCCTCAGTGAAATTGAGTTTGACACCCCTGATCTAGTTGATGCTGCAAACAGCAGCATCCACAATCTCTCAAAATGATAGCATGTGTACAATGATATCATCACATAAAGGCTGTCATTATATATTTGCATTCTGGTTATGGCACACATGATATTGGCACAGGCAGGTCATCATTTGGCCCTCTTCTCCCTCACATAGATGGCCACACAACAAAGTCAGGCAGCACCATCTGCTCAGTGTATATCATAGCCTGGTATGGAATGGACTCTGAGCCAACTCCCTGAGCCAGCTGGGAGTTGAAGTCCATGAGTCATAAAAGAGCCAAGGTTGCCTACCCCTGGTTTAGGGAGTTAGCAAAGAAACAGGGATTTTTAACAGGGATATTTCATTCTAGACAATTAGCTACATGTTCTAGTGATAGGATAGCATTTTGTAACTTATAGTAATTTCTGGAACTCCCAGTAATTTTATAATATTTTATTTGCAGGCATCCATGTGCTTAATCATTCCATATACACCCAAAAGAAAGATGGCCATATACAGGGTTAAAATAAATACATTTTTGGTGGATTTTCTAAAATGGGAGAAGCCTAGTTTCAACTCTGTCCTAACCAATTCTCTCTGAATTAGGAAATAATTTCTTCTATTACTACAATTAGCCTTTGCATAACTGATGGAGAATTCCTGGGACATTGAACAAAGTCAGACAGCCAGCATTTATTCAACATTTTCCCCTTAATTTCCCAAATTCCAGGTCTCTAATCTGGATTAGTGTCTGAGTGGTGGGAAGGGGGAGAGGGAAAAGCCATATTATTGTAAACTCAAAATTCAGCCTAAACCTTTTAGTAAGAGCTCATCAGGTGAGCCAGCTCATTAGCTTATTTAACATGTAACTAATTCACCACCATCCAGTGCAATAACCCAATGGAAATAAAGGATGTACAGATGCTCAGAACCCTGTCTGTTTTTCTGTCCACGAAAAAGCTATCCAAAGAAAGATTGAGCTTGAAAATGACTAAAGCCATCCAGGGGTCATGGAGAAGAAAAATCATTTTAGAAGAGGAAGATGGGCAATAGCTCAAAATGCGGTGAAGTATAGGTATGCAACCTGTTTTCCGCTTCCTAGTGCACACATACAGACTCAATCGGAGGGAATAGCAGAATCACACTCAGAGAAGGCAAACATATTACTTCCTCACACAGAAGAAAATAACAATTGTAAAGAGTTCCAGAAGCCATGCTCTGCATATATTTTTTTCTTTTTGTCCATGTTAGTGTGCAAATTGTAAATCTGCAGACTAACATGAACAAGAGAATTTATAAAGTTCCAGCTTAATATCTTTTAAACCTTCATCTGTGCTTACCTGCTGGAAATGAATCCCATGGGGCTGCAGTTCCAGGACTCCACTTAGTAGGATGTCGTGGTGCTTCAGCTTCACCCAAAGAGGGTCAGGGAAGCGTTTCTGGAAGTGAATAGTTACTAGAGTAGTTGTAGCACCCCGTGGGAAATGGAGTTGAATGCCACAAGCCAAGAAAATGTGGCAGCCTTCAGGAGTCACGGTAAAGCTTTGAAAATGCAAAAAGGAAACAAAATGTCTTTATAACCTCCATTCTTGCCGAGATGGAAGAGTTGAAATAAAAAATGATTATGGATGGATTACAACTTCCATAAACCACAACAATGCTTCATATTTGGTTGTGGATCATAGGATGCTGGAGCCCAACCTCTTTGTCTTTGCTTCATCTGGAATTTAGGGGGTTTTTTTTAAGGCTAAACAGGGGTGGACCACTGCGTTGCCAGTTCCTGCAATCATGATCAAAGAAGGTACCAAGATTGCAAAAACTGAGCTGGAATTTTAGTTATAATTTCTTTTTCCCTAAATCTTCAGGAAATATGCATAGCTTTCTGAACAAGCAACAATAACAATGAAGAACAATATACACCCACACACAATCTCTATCCTCCATTTTTAAGCTGAGATAGCAAAATAAGATGACACTCTTTGACACTCTCCTCAGATGTTCCCACTCTTCCTTCCCACATGAATGCAAATTTTAAGCATGAGGAGATTCTGCCACGCAGCTAATATCATGGCAATTGCCCAGGGATGCCACTTTGTAAGCTATGCCTAGTCTCACTGCACAAGCTCAACCATTAGTAGTTGTTATAAAATTATTTAGTCTTCAAAAACAAAATTTGAATGAGCCGAGATTTTAAATACTGAGAAAATCATATTTGAATGAATGAGATTGGTTAAGGAAAAACTTTGGGTACAATATGGATGCTATCAGGGGTATCTTTGGGAGGAAGTTATATCACAAAACACGCAAATGTCAAAGCTTAAATGACAAGGCTGCAATTTGCATTATTTGTTATGTTATTATGGCTTATATTGGATGCTTACGTAGGCTAAATCAGTGGGGAGTTAGGAGGACACCTGACCAAGATATCAGCTAAACACCACATGAAATACCTGTCTTCATCAACTTTAAGATACACTCTCTGCAATTCTTCTGAACTACAGTCATCTGCAAGAAAACAAAATATTTCCTTTAGTCCAGGGGTCTTCAAACTTGGTCCTTTTATGACTTGCGGACTTCAACTCCCAGAATTCCTCAGTCAGGCAAGCTGGCTGAGAAATTCTGAGAGTTGAAGATCCCTGCTTTAGTCTGTGGTTGAGAAGCAGAGTATAATCTAGGAAGATCTGTCCATGCCCTAATCTCTCTTTATTGCTGTGGAAGAACAGAAGGAGAGAGTTTCATGTGAGCCACTTTGAGCTCCCAGAAGAAAGGAAGAACAGAAATGAATAAAGAAATGACAAATAATAAGTATGTTATAACTCCATGGTGGTGAACCTATGGCACGCGTGCCACAGGCGGCACGCAGAGCCATCACTGTGAGTACGCGTGCCATTGCCACAGACAGAGGGATGCAGGGCCGGGCTCATCCCCTACCCCTCTCCACGCATGCCGAGTCCGGGAACAGCTGCGAGAGCTGGGTGGGGTGAGAGAACCACCGCGGCCATGCCCACCCAGTCGGCCACGCCCACCCGCCACCCGGCGATAGATAAATGGGTTTTGGGTTGCAGTTTGGGCACTCGGTCTCTAAAAGGTTTGCCACCACTGTTATAACTGATGCCTGTGATGCAACTTTTTTTTATAAGCTTAGCTGCATCTGAGACGTGAAAGGGAGTCACATGAAAAAGGACCTTTTCTATAGTAGTTATCCAACTGAACATATCCTCCTCAACTAACCTATTATAAAACTCTTCTGCTCTTCTGACATATTATAAATGACTTGCTATTATTTCCTAGATATTTCAAAATCCTTTAATCTTTTAATTTGAAAAATTTAAAGTGTTTCATGCATTGTAGCTTCAGCAGTTATTTAGCCCTGTTAACTTTTTTTTCTATTGCCTTTCAGCCTTAGGGTGTTTAATTTTTAGCTTGCTTTGGAATTGTTTTCTGTTTGTTAAAATTGTCTTCCACTTTCTTGTTTTTTTAAAAAAAAATTCTGTTTAGAGGAATTATGGATTATAGTTAGTTTTGTTTAAGTGCTGTATATCTTCCAAACAGTTATTTTGACCAGGCAGCTGAAAAAAAAATATGGAACAAGTAACTAATCCCAACAAGAAATTCAGGTGATTTTTCCAATTATGCCTTCCTATTGTATATTTTGTATGACAAATGACCATGTCCTCAGTTTGGGGATTGCATTTAATAACAACAACATTTTGTGACAGCCAAAATAGTTGATCAGATGCTCTCTCCCCAGGATGAGATGAAAGTGCCCGAGAGCAGCTGTTCAGAAGGCAAATCAAGCAGAAAAAAGCAATTACCTGTCTGCAGAGGCACCTCCAGTTCTCCTAGAGGATTGCCTCGGAGATGCACAAAAGGAAAATTCTGGATCTCTGGAGGGATGCTTCGAAGCCTATTATTCTGCAGATCAAGTCTGGACAAGTGGGGTAGGCAGGCAAGGGAGGCAGGAACACTTGTCAAAAGATTGCTGTGAAGATGCAGCTGCTTCAGAGACTGTAAATTGGCTGCAGGTCACAACGCAGATTAAAAATGGAAAGAAAACCTAGCCGTGGTAAAACCGAATAAATACATACATATACCAACCTACCTCTCTTAAACTCTACAAATCCCTCTAGTAAACACCAGGAGTCTTATGCCAACCCATCCCAATCTAGTTGTTAAAGATACAAAACAATCAACCAACCAACCACTGCGTTCTTGATTTCTTAGCCTTACATTCATACTGCCGCATCAGCTATAAAGAACTATGAAGGGTCCTTGGTGTTCTCCGAACTTGTTTTCTTGCAGATGTTTCCTTACCCAAACTAGGTAACATCACCAGCAATGATGTTACAAGAAAACAAAACTCGGAGAGCACCAAGGACCCCTCAATTCAACCATCATAAGCTGACTTTGTAATAATGCCGCTTGGGGGGCGAAAGCCCTAATAAGCAGGCATATACATAGAATGAAGGCTATTGCTAAGCACATTGGTTTGTGCTTAAATTGTAAGCCGCCCTGAGTCTTCGGAGAAGGGCGGGATGTAAATGGGATTAAAATAAAATAAAAAATAAATAAAGAACTATGCATGTAGACTAAAATGGATATGTACCCACATGAGGACATCTAATTAATAAATGTACCAAGCAAATCAGGCTTAGTCTATTATATATTCAGGGTTATAGATGATTGCAAAAAGGCCATAGATGGATTATAATTATAATTTTAATCCCAGCTTGCTACCCACAGGGTAAAGCTTCTCAGCCTCCCCAGTCAGTGTTTTTTCCTAACCTGGGAAATCCATATCCTTTTTTTAAAAAAATTTGTAAACAGCTTACCAAGAGAACTGGGTATTCTTGTTAATTCATTTCCAGAGAGATCAAGTTCAGTGCAGCTGTGCAAGTTCCCAATCTCTTCAGGGAGTGATTCCAGTGCATTTTCGGAGAGGTTCAGTGCCTGCAATGCTGCCAGCCCCCCAACGCTCTGCGGCAGACCTTTGAGCTGGTTCTTCATAGCAGAGAAAAAAGTCAGCTTGGCAAGTTGGCCAAAGTCCTCAGGCAGCCTCTGCAAGTTGTTGTGGTTGACTGAGAGTAAACGGAGGCTGGTCAGCTTCGTAATAGAGGGAGGCAAAATGGTGAAGCTGTTGAAGCTGAGATCTAGATGAGCAAGGCATTGTAGCTGCCCAAACTCTTGTGGCAAAGATGCTAGCAATCCTCTCTGACATGCACCAATGTCATCTCTAGAGTGTCCACCTGAAAAAGTCCAAAAAAAAAAAAAGAAGAGGAGGAGGAGGTTTGCACCACAGCAACTTCATATAGACGTGGTATTTACTTGAAATAATTTGCAAATACAGAAACTTTAAGGAATGCCCAGGAAGTTAAAGAACTCTGATGCATGCAACAATATGATACAACTGTAGTGTGTGAATATTTGGCAAAGTTCTCCCGCTTCTTTCAGGGTACGTTGGTAATAAAAAGGCCAAGACAGAGATGGTTAAATTCTCCTTGAAAACCAGAAAGGGCACATAGAACCATTGTTTGGGCCTCTTGGGCCATCTCCAATAGCTCTCTAATGATACAGATTACTAAACTGGGAAGCTGCAATTGAGAAGAGGGAGCTATCTGGTTTATAGTCAGCATTAATTCACCATTATTAATAACTGTATTAATAACAATGATATTTTAAGGGGTTGTTTTTTAGCTATTCATTTACACAGTAGGCAAAAATATTAGGCTCACATTCATATATGGGGTTCTACATTTGCGTATTTAATTTGTACATAATCTGTGCAGAAATAAGTGGAGTTCACTGAATATACATTCAGACTTAAGATCTAATGATCGCCACGGCTGTACTTTAGGGAAAATAGGATAAAGATTCCAGACTTAATTAAATATTGAAATCTCCTCTGCACAAATGACAGGGGGAGGGGAATTAAATAAGATACGCTGTGCTTAAAGAACAGCATCAAACATTATCTATTGTGCTTTTACAAACATATATACCCCTCCAAATGCTGAGCAACATTGCAGAAAATATTGCTAGTTTTATTCAACGAAAATTGTAAAAGAGATGAAAGATGAGAAAAAATATGTCTTCCACAATAGTTTAGAAATTTTACACAACTATTAAAATGAGTTGACTATGTTGCATGATTATGAAATCAAGATTCATATAAACCTTGGGAGGACAGAAGCCAGAGGAATCAGCTCTACGGATTTCGTATTTTTGCATGCTCTCAGTTGTGAAAACATCTGGATTTGACAGGAATGCTATCACAAATTGCAACCTTCTAACACAAAACCCTCCATCATTGCAGTGGTAATCAATGCCAGCCAAAAAAAATCTAGCAGGAAATTTTGTGTGTGTGTGTGGGGGGGGCTGTTTCCCATTGAAGAACACTAAGGCTAGAAGCTTTCACATCATTATCTGCAAGCTAAGCCACTTTTACGGAACGTGAACAACATCTAAACAAATGCACATGCCTCTTGCCACATAACTTTGTGAAGGAACTGGTCCAAGACCATTCCTAGAAGCTACACGAGAAGAGAATGAACCAAACCATCAGGGCAGAAGAAGAAACTGTGAAAGAGCACGTTAGAAGCCGCTGAACAAAAGCGGCCAGATAAACACGCAGTTAGTTACCTTTGAGCACAAGAGATTTCAAGCCCCGCAAAGCAGGAAGGCTGCTCAGGGTGGAAGCGATAAGGTCCTCATTGCAGTTCAGCCTCAAGAACTCCACCTGTTCAACTTCTTCTCTCCTGCTCTCCAGCAGCTTGAGGAACAAGCAACAGCTCTCAGGATAGACGTCTAGGTTCAGTCGGTTGCCAGCCAAATAGGAAATAGAAAATGCCCCAGCCTCCAAAGTGCCTTCCCCTGGAGGAGCTCTGGGCTCTGGCAGTCCTGCCATCTTCTGGTCTTACATCACCACGGGCTGTGCATGTTCTGACTTGCCAGTGGTACTACAAATCATTAAAAGATGGAAGAATGGGGCAGCCTCTGGGGAGAAGAGACGGGAAGAACATGAAAACAGTTTAGGAAATTATAGAACTGCACAATTAGTCTGGTGAAGAAAGCTACAGAGATCGCACCTGAGCAAGATGTCACTGAAGAGTCCTGTCCTTCCAGGCATCCTTTTATTCAAGCAAACATTTGTCAGGGATAATTGCTTTTACACTAAAATAAGGAATTTCTTGTGGGCAGGAAATTATTGGATATTTCAAGCTTCCAATGTTTTAAGTAAAGTCTTCCTAATGTAGTGAAATCTTCTACAGTCAAATCTTGTAAAAATAATCTTCTTGAACAGATGATGAACTGATAGGGCAATTAGCTATTAAGAAATATTTTTTAAAAGGTTAGGTCAGGGCTTTTCAACCTTTTCATCCATTGTACCACTTTTAGGATATGGCAACATCCGAGTACCACCAGTCGCCTAGCAAGGTGTCAAAAACTTGATGACCAAAAAAAAAAAAAAGGAAAAAAGTGATGAAGTACAGGTAGTCCTCGACTTACAACAGTTCGCCTAGTGACTGTTCAAAGTTACAATGGCATTGAAAAAAGTGTCCCCCAAGCCACAGCCGAGCAAGACACCTGCCTGCCCACCCGGTGGCGCTCTTCCTCCTGTCCGAGGTTTTCATTGTTGTGAGCATTTCTGTTGAGGATTGGCAGTGGGAGTGGGGTGGGGTGGAGTTTGGTTTTTATTCCTCCCCCCCCCCCCGTCTGCTGGGTGGTTGCAGCAGGTTTTGGTCACTTCACATGTCCCTGGGACACTGTGACCATCATAAATATGAATCAATTGCCAAGCATCTGAATGTAAATCACAAGACCCTGGAGATGCTGCAACATTCCAGCTGATCGGCGCTTCTTCTGGGCTCAGCGGAAGCACTAGGATCAGCACTGAGCTCCAGCTGGAGCCTGGTGCTGATCCTGGCGCTTTCACTGAGCCCTGACAGCCCCGAAGAAGCGCTGATCCTGGCGCTTCCTCTGATTCCTGACAGCCCTGCAGCTCCAGCCATCTCTCGCTCAGGCTTGTGTGGTGCTGCCACCATTTCAGCTCATTCCCCTCCCCCGCTACTTTTCTAGGATGGTTGCGTACCACCTGCCAGGTGCCAATGTACCACAGGTGGTACCCGTACCACTGGTTGAAAAGCCCTGGGTTAGGTGCAGTTTTTCTCTTATTAGCATGATTTCTATCCCAACTATGAAGCATATGGCAGCCGTGCTGTCTTTTATCATATTTTAGAGCATAGATCTCCAACCTTGCTCGGTTGGTGGACTGGAGGCAAATGGAGGGGGAAGCATTTTCGTGCACGCGCGCACACACAAACAGTGCTGTGAGCATGACACTTGCTAGCACCGCCCTGTTTTCACCATGTGGTGTCCTGTTTTTGCCACGCAATACCCCATTTGCATAGCCAAGATGAATCCAGCAATTAATACAATTACATTATATTGCACATTGTATTGCATACTATAGAGGCCATTTGGTCTAGTGGTTAAAGCAGTAGGCTAGAAACCAGGAGACTATAGGTTCCATACTGTCCTAGCCAGTTAGGTGACTTTGGGCCACTCTGTCTCAGGCCATGATGTCAGGCTCAGGCAATAAGCCGGAGGGCTAATTCCTGTTGTAACCAATAGATCAATGCTAGTTTGATCCTAAAAAGATGGAATCTGAACTTGTGTGAAAATGCTAGGAATGGAAAAAAAATGGCATATACAGGTAGCCCTTGACTTATGATTACAACTGGGACCAGCATTTCCATTGCTAAGCAAAGCGATTGTAAAATTAATTGTGATCTATTTTATCTTTTTTGCCACAATTGTTAAGTAAATCATTATAGTTAAGCAAATAATGTGGTTATTAAGTGAATCCAACTTCCCCATTGACTGCTTGTTGGAAGCTGGCTGGAAAGGTTGGAAGGGATGATTTTGGATACTGCAACTGTTATATGTACATGCTGGTTGCCAAGCACTGGGAACTTTAATCATGTGACCATGAGGATGCTGCCATGTTGGAAGTATTTGAACTGATCCCGAGTCACTTTTTTCAGTGCCATTGTAACTCTGAACTGTTGCTAACTAAATGATTGTAAGTCAAGGACTACCTGTAATGCAACGTATATTTACTGAACAAGTCTTTGTTTCTTGTGATGTAGCTCAAGTTTGCACATCACTAAAGGCCCAATTCCTTTTGTATAGGATTTATTATTTCCTTTGCCAAGCATTAGTTTCTTCTTTCATTAAACAGTAAGCCCCAAAGTCTCATTTATTAATGAACTTCAAATTAGCATGTCTAGTTTAAAAGAGCCAGTTTAGTGTACCAGCATAGACCCCATGAGATTGTGAGTTCTAGTCCTCTTTTAGCCACAAAGCCAACTGGGTAATCTTGGCCCAGTCACTCTCTCTCTCAGCTCTAAGAACCAGGCAATGGGTAAGCCATTTTTGAAAACTCTTGCCAAGAAAGCTCCAGGGACTTGTCCAGGCAGTTGCCAGGAGTCAAAACTTCACTGGAGGAACAACAACAAAACAACAAAATCCAAGACCCCTTTTACAAGTTCTTGCTTATTCATTTATAAGCTTTGCTTACCTAAATATACTTCCTGCTTTTTATTTTGGCATCCTTTCTCAGCCTGGTGCCCTCAGTCTCAAAGGGAATACCAAGAACAGGCCAGCATCAGGAAGTTGGGAGTTCAGGGAAGCATAATGCATCTACGATCAGAGAGCCAAAACTGAAAGAGTCTAAGTAAGACAAGGCAGCTCTCCCTTGGTGAGATCCTCCGAAGAGATTAATTAATAGAAGGGGTGAAAGGCAACACTGTGGGCAGAGGAAGCAAAGATCGGGAGACAGCATGGTTACTTTTTCCATGTCTTTAGAAGGGTTCCGGCCCTCGGATTCAATCATTTAGTGTAATCTCTGAAATACGTTTTAATTCTTGTAAAATGCAGCTTTGGGGGGAAAAATCATAACTGCCAAGAGCTGCTAGTGTGAGCATTTTCAGGCGTTTGTTCTAGAATGGGCTCCGGTTTTGAGAAGAAAATTGCTGGCAGGTATGGTGCCTTGCAATAGATTCATATTTATGCTTTTGGTTTGTTTTATTAACTTATTTTGTCATAACGTTCTGATGAGGCGGGGGGAAAAAAAAGCAACCAAGCAGCTTTGGAGGAAGTTTGCAGGAAGGAAAAAAAAATTGCCCGGAAAAAGAAGTATGGTGAAGGGCGTCCTCTAAGGTCCAATCCCATAATAGAGAAGAGACTTTAACAGAAATTTTCATTCGGGTTAGCAGTCCCTCCGATTGAACAATCCCATTCCTCAATTCCTATTGGCAAAAAAAAAAGTCTTACCCAGCAAGGTCATTTTGTTGCTTTTTTGAGGTTATTTCGTTACTTTGATCCTTCCCACTGTTGCTAAAAAGAAGTCACGCTACTTTTGTGGAGGAAAACACGCGCGCTCAGAGTGCGGAACTGCTGCGGTTGAGCGTCTGACGTTGCACATAGCTGAGGACAGAAGCCTCATTTTTTTCCAAGAATCGGGACTTTTTTTTGTTAAAGGAAGAGCTGCTCCCGTTCCTTCCGTGCATTCACAAGTCTTCTCACCCAGGCAAACTAAGGGTTACTGCGTTTTAACGCAAAGAAGAAGCAGCTTGCATGCCAAGGATCTGGTTAAGTGAACTCTACAATCATCTGCTCTTTGCCAACAAACCTTCGCTGGTGTGAGAATAGGGTAGCTTTGCTTTTCCAGGCTCAGCAATGACGGGTTAATTATATTGCAATTTGTGTGTCAGAGAGGATTTCAGATGTATTGTTATTAAACTAAGTCCTAAGGATTCTGGAAACTTTAAAGAATAAAAAACATCAAACATAAAAAAGAAACTCACTACAATCACACGCTCTTTAATATGATACAAATAGTCTGAACTTTTTTGACTAAAACTATTTTCTCACAACCAGGAACTCTGGTCGCTGTTGTAAACAAGTCATAAAGGGATGTGGATTTTCTTTGTTCAATTTTACCCTATATTCAAAAGTAAAAACTGAACTTCTTGAGTTTACTTCCAAATACTTTCCTTCTGTGAAAAAAAAATGCTTCTTTTACACTTTTCTGGAATTTTGCATATTTTTGCACTGAACATTGCTATAATTTCTGAATGCCTGTGGTTGACTGCTCTAATATAGGCAAAGTTCAAAAAATCTTTAAGCTTCCTTCTGTGTCGAGACAAAAAGTGGTCTATTACAGTTATCCCAAAGGTGCTTTTTCACAAGGCAAGTGGACTTTCTTGTTTTTCTTTGAAGATGTTTCGCTTCTCATCCAAGAAGCTTCCTCAGCTCTAACTGGATGGTGGGGGATGGAAGGATTAACACTCCTTGCAGACAGCTGGTCATTTGCATTCTTTTAGAGAGTTGTTGAGGTCACTTGGAGGTTTATTTGTCCTCGGTCACCTGAGTAGTGTAAATGGGTGTGGAGCCTTTTTGGAACTGCTGAAAGGACTGTTGTCGACTGGAGATAGATGATGTCATATCCCTTTCCTTATGTTGAAAGAAGACCGTTCAATTTTGACATAGATGGCCTCTTTGACCCCTCTTTCAAACCAGCGGTCCTCTCTGTCCAAAAAGTGGCCTTTGTCTTTTAAATGCAGAAGGACTACTGAATCTTGTCCTGATGGGTTTGTTCTCCTATGTTCTCCTACGTTCTGCAAGGAATATAAATCCTTCCGTTCCCCACCATACAGCCAGAGCTGAAGAAGCTTCTTGGATGAGAAGTGAAATGTCTTCAAAGAAAAACAAGAAAGTCCAGTTGCCTTGTGAAAAAACACCTTTGGGATAACTAATGACCTGGATGACTGAGAATCTCCAAAGACATTCAGAAGGGTCAGGAAGGCCTTCTGCCACTTTTCCTACATGTTGTTAGCTGCGAAGTCGTGTCCAACCCATCGCAACCCCATGGACAACATTCCTCCAGGCCTTCCTGTCCTCTACCATCTTCTGGAGTCCATTTAAGCTCAAGTCCATTTAAGCTCATACACAGCAGCTGATAATTTTTAAAACAGGCTGCCTGTGATTCAGGATATATTGTAGTCTATTAATAATGGAAGCTAAGCAATTATCAAGTTAATAGGTTTAGGCAGTGCTTTTCCGGAACTCTCATCTTGGCGGGCGCAGGAGGCGGGGGAGTGGGGGGGGGGCGGTGCTGCTGCAGTCACAGGTGCGAAGGGTGTTGGCGGCGGGCTCCCCTCCCTGGGGCTGGAGCCGGCACGGCTGGTGCTGTGGGAGCAGCAGAGCCCACTCTATATGGCGGGGCTGCGCAATGCGGGCAGCGGAGGCAGTACGGGCCAGGCAATGTTTTAATCTGATGATTTTAAAAATATATTTTTTCTATTGTAAGTTTCCCCAAACCTCGCCATGTGGATTGCATACAAATATTATATAATTGGTAAATAAAGGTAGAACATATGTTAAATATACATCAAATGATAATATGCTTCCCTACAAAGTCAATTCTTGCTCAATGACAGACCAAGGAGTTAACTCGGAAAGGCAAGAGGAAAATCTAGAAGAGGTCTATGCAGCTCTTCAACATCTTCATCAACGATTTCGATGAGGGGATAGATGGGGAACTCATCAAATTTGTAGACAACACCAAGCTGGCAGGAATAGCTAACACTCCAGAAGATAGGCTTAAGATACAGGAGGATCTGGACAGACTCGAACACTGGGCACTATCTAACAAAATGAAATTCAATTGTGAAAAAAGTAAGGTTCTACATTTAGGCAAGAAAAAACAAATGTACAGGTATAGTATAGGTGGTACCTTGCTCAATAGCAGTAACTGTAAGAGGGATCTCGGAGTCCTAGTGGACAATCACTTAAATATGAGCCAGCAGTGTGCTGCAGCTGCCAAAAAAGCCAACACAGTGCTAGGCTGCATTAACAGAGGGATAGAATCAAGATCACGTGAAGTACTAATACCACTTTACAATGCCTTGGTAAGGCCACACCTGGAATATTGCATCCAGTTTTGGTCACCACGATGTAAAAAAGATGTCGAGACTCTAGAAAGAGTACAGAGAAGAGCAACAAAGATGATTGGGGGACATATAGGGAACGGTTGCTGGAATTGGGTATGTGTAGTTTAAGGAAGAGAAGGGTGAGGGGTGACATGATAGCAGTGTTCCAATATCTCAGGGGCTGCCACAAAGAAGAGGGAGTCAAGCTATTCTCCAAAGCACCTGAAAGCAGGACAAGAAGCAACGGATGGAAACTAGTCAAGGAGAGAAGCAACCTAGAACTAAGGAGAAATTTCCTGACAGTTAGAACAATTAACCAGTGGAACAACCGGCCTCCAGAAGTGGTGAATGCTCCAACACTGGAAGTTTTTAAGAAGAGACTGGCCAGCCATTTGTCTGAAATGGTATAGGGTTTCCTGCCTGAGCAGGGGGTTGGACTAGATGACCTCCAAGGTCCCTTCCAAATTATTATTATTATTATTATTATTATTATTATTATTATTATTATTATTATTATTATTTTATTATTATATATTATTATTATTATTATTATTATTATTATTATTATTATTATTATTATTATTATTATTATTATTATTATTATTATTATTATTATTATTATTAATCTTGTAGAAAGGAAAGGCCCACACTGATAAATTAAAAATCTTTGTGGTCTGCAAAGGAATGCTGGTGGGCTAATCAATGATTTGGTGACTAGAGGAGCATCTACAGTGTTGGAGCTTGTGGTCATGGTAAGCCATGGAGGCACTAGGCAACATGATTTTCAGGGCAGTGGTGGTGATTTTATTACTTTAAAAAAAGAAGTGTGTGCTCTGTCAAAGGGTGCTTGGTAGGCTGCATGTACAGGCCTGGTCTAGAATTTATTTTGGAGCATTCAACTATCTAGAGCAGGCATGTCAAACTCATTTTGTTTGAGGCAACTTTTTATAAAAGAATTGCCATTAATTTGTTTTAATAAAATAATTTAAATCAATTTTCACTTGATTTCAAATTAAATGAATGAGATTTTTTTTAGTAAAATTGCCAAATGCAATAAACAGGCTTCAACTGAACCCGGACAAGACTGAATGGCTGTACGTTCCGGCAAGCCAGGATATTCAGAACGTCCCATTGCTTAACATCGGGGACAAGTTACTACCCCCTGTTGATAGGGCCCGCAACCTGGGTGTCCTCCTAGACTCGCAGCTCTCCCTAGAAGACCACATAGGAGCTGTGACCAAGGGGGCCTTCTCCCGGGTTCGACTAGTTCGCCAACTACGGCCTTATCTGGACCTGGATTCCTTATGTACAGTCACCCATGCCCTTGTGACCTCTCGCCTAGACTATTGTAACGCTCTCTACATGGGGCTGCCCTTGAGATCCACTCGGAAGCTTCAACTGGTGCAAAGTGCAGCGGCACGGACACTCTTGGGAGCCTCCCGATACTCCCATATCACACCTCTCCTCTGTGCGCTGCACTGGCTTCCGGTTGCCTTCCGTGCGAAGTTCAAGGTGCTAACAATGACATACAAAGCCCTACATGGCATGGGTCCGGACTACCTACGGGAGCACCTTCTGCCAATGTCAGCACCCCACCGTCCTGTGCGCTCCCACAGAGAGGGCCTCCTCAGGGTGCCACCGCTCAAGGAATGTCGGCTGGTGGCCCCCAGGGGGAGGGCATTCTCAGTGGGTGCGCCAGCCCTCTGGAACAGCTTACCAACCGAAATCCGGATGGCCCCCGACCTCCGTACCTTCCGACGCGACTTAAAAACTTTCCTGTTCCAGCAGTCCGGCCTGGCATGATAGCGTTAATTGGGGTCCCAGTTTGTTTTCACTATTGTTTTTATTATTTTTATTGTTCATCTGTATACCTTCCTTCCTCTGTACACCGCCCCGAGTCCCTCGGGAGAAGGGCGGTTTATAAAAACTAATAAATAAATAAATAAATAAATAAACTGGTTTTAGGTATATGTTACTGGAAGGAAAAATCAATCCCTGTTGCGTTACTGATCCCAGAGAAACATTTGCATGTATGCAGGTATCCTTAGGGTGCCATAGTTATGGATGAGAAATATTGGTTGCAAAGTTGGCATTTCTGGATGTAATACAGATATTTTGGACTTATTTTTCTTTCTTTGCATGTTTGATATTTTTAAAAGGGCATATGCTACTGACTACGCTTATGCACATATGTAACATGATCACTGCTTGTCCAAAATTTTACTATACAGATAATACCCCCAGAAATTATTTTAGCCTTTTTAATAAATGTTGTTATTGATGTTAAGCTCACCAGGGAAAACATCATATATTGTTATGTATATACTAGGTTAATTTTTTAAAGACTGAAGTGCAACATAACTAGATTCTAAATAATCTATTTTTCAAAACACACAACAGTCCAAACAGTAAAAGTAAAGTCCAAATTAAGAATATTTCATTCTTAAGAATTGTTTAGATTCAAAATAGCTGACTTTGTAATAATGCCGCTTGGGGGGGGCGAAAGCCCTAATAAGCAGGCATATACATAGAATGAAGGCTACTGCTAAGCACATTGATTTGTGCTTAGATTGTAAGCCGCCCTGAGTCTTTGGAGAAGGGCGGGATATAAATGGGATTAAAAAAAATAGTTTTCAAGAGTGTACAAAAGATACTATTTTTTTAGAATCAGCTAAATTAGACATATTACATTGAGAAAAATGTTTCTCATTTTTTTCCTGTTACCTTTGATTTCATTGCAGAGATGTTAACATAAGAAATATATTTTGTTATCTAATTTTACCTTCCAAAAGACAGAAGCAGATGAAAAATGTGAGGTTCTTTCCTGTTGGCTTTTCTGAATTAGCTGTTTTAGATTCTAAAAGTTTAGTTCCTAAAGAAGTAATCCTGTAAATAACGTCCTGAGCCAGCATGGCTCAGCTTGGAAACCTCTCCCTTTCCCCTCAGCATGGCTGGCTCAGGATTTCTGGGAGTTGAAGTCCACGAGTCATAAAAAAGAGCCAAGATTGCTAGCCCTGCAATAAGCTTAGGAAAACCAATAAGGGAGCTGGCTTGTTGTTGTTTTTTTTGCATAAAAGGTGCCGGAACACAGTTCTGAGCATTCTATGAGAAAAAAAGCCCTGGGTTTAGGATTCAGACCATTTCAGGTTAGCAGCAGTCAAGAATTTCATTTCTACCAGTTCAAACTATATAAAACAGGGGTACCCAAACTCCCTTGGACTGCAAGGCGATCAAACCGGTCAGTCCTAGAGGAGATCAACCCTGACTGCTCTTTAGAAGGCCAGATCCTGAAGCTAGAACTCAAATACTTTGGCCACCTAATGAGAAGGAAGGACTCACTGGAGAAGAGCCTAATGCTGGGAAAGATTGAGGGCAAGAGAAGAAGGGGACGACAGAGAATGAGGTGGCTGGATGGAGTTACCGAAGCAGTAGGCGTGAGCTTAGATGGACTACAGAAGATGGTAGAGGACAGGAAGGCCTGGAGGAACATTGTCCATAGGGTCGCGATGGGTCGGACACGACTTCGCAGCTAACAACAACAACCCAAACTTGGCACCTTGAAGTCTTGTGGACTTCAACTCCCAGAATTCCTCGGCCCTGATATAAAGCCGTCACTTCTCACCAACAGACCCCGCTCGGGGACGACAGTACCACCCTCAGAGAAGTCCCGCCCATGCAGCGCCGGTCTCGGCGTTTGAAAACTCGCGTTTCTATTGGCGGAACGCCTACGAAGCCTCGGCCAGCTACATGGTGTCGGATTGGCTACTTTTTGCGCCCAACGGGAGAGCCGATTATTGCAGAGCAGGGAAGAACCTTACTTGATAGGCTCCGCCCTTTCTTTTTGGCTGTTGCCGTGATAGGGAGCGCGCGGTCTGAGGCCTGGCCTTTTGCGCGGACAACGCGGGGAAGTAAGTAGCGGCAGGCTGGAAGCCGGCGCCTCCGTGGCCGTGGGGTGTTCACAAGACGTGGGGGTCAGGCTTTGTTCCGCTGCGGGTCTATATCTACGGGAGAAAGGCCGAGAAGCGTAGCCTGGGCCTGGATGGAGGAGGTGACATGGCGGCCATGTGCTTCTCGAATTAGCGTGAGGAACCGGATGGCTTAATCGCGGTGGTCTATGAAATAAAAAAAAAGATAAGATGCAGTAAAAACAAAGAATGTTTGGATTAAGCCACTGGATTTATACTGTACTCGAACACTGAATATTAAAAACGCGCTTTTCGAAAAATAAGTTAAAACAAAATGCCTGTGGAATTCTAAAAAGTGGGAACAGTATCTAAAAGGGAGCTTGGATAAATCAGGAGCTATACTTTCTCTTCTGCGTGGGAGAGAGACAGTCTTCCAAAAATACCTTGAGAAACAACCTCCAGTTTAAAAGCCAATCATCTCTTTACAGAGTTTAAGCTGATTCAAATACGTTTTTTCCCCCAGCTACTAGTTTTTAAATGTAGCCATTGTATTATCTTTAGCATAGTGATAGAAGACAATACAGATCAGTACTGCCTTTTCGAATCTTCCTTTGAACTTGCATTGCTCAGTTTTTATTTTATAGCTGGAAGATAGTGTCTAGCTAATCTAGTCTTTTTATTTTATTAATAAGCAGTGACTTTCTAAGTTCAGTATTCTTTTAAATACCAGCTATATTATTCTTTAAGAATAAAAAGTGATAACATCAGAATTTACAAAATATATGCTGTACTTACAGGGACGTGGTGGCTCAGTGGGTTAGGACGCTAATCCCGAGTGCCGCGTAACAGAGTGAGCGCCTGTTACTCGTCCCAGCTTCTGCCAACCTAGCAGTTCGAAAGCACGTAAAAATGCAACTAGAAAAATAGGGACCACTCCGGTGGGAAGGTAACAGCGTTCCATGCGCCTTTGGCGTCTAGTCATGCCAGCCACATGACCACGGAGACGTCCTCGGACAAGCGCTGGCTCTTCGGCTTTGAAACGGACATGAGCACTGGCCCCTAGAGTTGGAAACGACTAGCACGCATGTGCGGGGGAACCTTTACCTTTATGGTGTACTTATTCTCCAGGATGTTGAATTTTACTGCTCAAAATTCCCCCCCCCCAAAGCTTTAATTTTTAATTTCCATACCTAGAGGAGACTGAACTGGAAAGGTTAGCTTAGATCATTCACACTTCATGTGAAATGACTAGGGTTGGATTTTAGGTATAAATGGAATCACAATTATGAGAGTAGTGTATATGGTCTTCAGGAAATTGAGACAGTATATAGTCCGTCCTAGATTTAAGAAATATACTGCTGTTCAAATACACAAATGTTTGCTTTTCTCTTCACAGAATGCGTTACGTTGCAGCTTACCTTCTTGCTGTCCTTGGTGGCAATGACTCTCCAAGCTCAAAAGATTTGAAGAAAATTCTTGATAGTGTAGGCATTGAGACAGATGATGAACGTGTGAATAAGGTGAGACTAGATACATAATATATGTATTATTATTGTTTGCTTTCCTGAGCCATCATTCAGAGACACATGAAACACCTATTTTATAAGTGTAATCTTCACAGTTATTAAGTGGGTGACATGAAGGTTTACAACATGTGTTCCTAGTTGTAATTAGGATGGCTTATTTTCTATAGAGACCCCTTGAGGTTTTGAAGCCATCACACTATAACTGACTTCCACTATTCAGAATTAGTTAGTGATTTGGAGTAATTGAGAGATTCTATGTGTGTTGTTGCAGTAGATCAGGCATGTCAAACTGCCGGCCCACGGGCCAGATGCATCATACTGAAACGTCGCCCACACCATTGCCGGCAATGGGGGAAAAGTCGCAATACGTCATGCGACATCACGAATTTGACATGCCTGCAGTAGATTAAATAGTATCTTCCTGAGTCTTGGAATGAAATAGACTGGAATTGTAAAGCTTAGGTGGCCTATTCTGATCATGTGCTTGAATATAGGGTAGTTTTTAATGTTTATTGAGAAATAAAGTCCTTTGAGTTCAGTTAAAGCTACGAGGGCAATTCAGAAATAAACCTACATTTGGTTATCAATGACAGACACAGATACAGAACTTTAATTATACACATTAGAAAACTACAACATTACATTATTTTCTGACATAATCACCATTCAAATTGAGGCACTTGTCATAATGTCTTACAACTTCCTTAGCAGTAGTTGCTCGGTGCCAAATCTGGGCTATGGGGGTGTGTGATCAAAAACATCCCAACGGAACTGCTTCAAAAGTTCTTAGGTGCGTCTAGGGGTGTGCGGGCGAGCATTATTGTGAACTAACACCACACTGGAAGTGGTGCCATAGAAAATCCTGCCAAAATGAAGATGCCAAAGGAGTACTGCTAATGAAGTTCATGGAGCGTGGTTCGACCATCAATTCAGAAGTCTGTGAAACATTACGGAAACACAAGCCATCCATAACAAGTGTCAGGGCATGCTGACTTCCGGTGTAGTGGTGATTCACGGTTATGCTCACCCGCACATCGCTAGATGCACCCAAGAACTTTTGAAGAAGTTCCATTGGGATGTTTTTGATTACGCCCCCCCATAGCCCAGATTTGGCACCAGGCATCTGCTAACTAAGAAATTTCAAACCTTGTAAGACGTTATTGCAAGTGCCTCAATTTGAATGGCGATTATGTAGAAAAATGTAGTTTTCTAATGTGTATAATAAAAGTTCTGTATCTGTGAGTGTCATTGATAAACAGAGGTTTATTTCCGAATTGCCCTTGTATTTCCAGGTAGATAAAATAGAATTGCATGCAATATGATAGCCCTGCTTAAATCAGTTGCACTCAAGTTACTCCTAATTAGCTGTTCATATTGCTTTCAGTAGCCTTAAATATGATTTTGTCTGAATCCAACATGTATTATATTAAGCTAGGTTTGATTCATTATAATTTATTGCAAAATCACTAGAAGGCTGAGCTGACATAGAGGCGTAATGTGGTTTGATTGGCTTAGTTTACTGTGTTGAGGTAATTCATCTACTATGGTTTATAAATTTATAAATCTGGCTTAGTGGCAGACTTTGTGAAATTGTGAAATATTTTCTATTTGAGCAGGAAAAGCTATAGAGGAATATGTGCAATATTGTTCCTGCAAAACAGCTTTTATTTGTTGAATTCTGTTAGGTTGAGGAAATTTTTCTCTCACACTATATTTCAGGCTAGAGCCTGTAAACTTTAAATGCCTTCTCCAAAGAGCAGTTCAAAGTATAATAACTATCTCTGCATGAAACAAGATGGGGCTGGTTTTGTTACTTAGCACAGTGAAAACTTTCCTTTTCCTAAAAGTGAAAAAAGTGGGACAGTTCATGAAAAAATTGCATCCTGTACAGAGCCAGTGATAGCTGGTTCTGCAATATCCTATAAGTCCCATAAGTTTATTTAAACCCTATTTAAAGTGAGGTGATTTAATTTTCCTCTAAGCCTTGTATCAAAAATACTTTAATTTCTGTTTCAAAATCTAAATAGCTTAGGTATTGTGCTTTCATATTACTAAAATGTGATCATTGGAATTAGTTAATTAATTTGCAGTATTCACCATCAGTGGAGACTCCAGAATCAAAACAGAGTAAAAGAATAAATAAATATAAAATATAATGTCCAATGTACGTATTATAACCAGTGTAATGGCCATCCACTATTACCCAAATTCAAAGGCACATTAGAATGGGATGGTGGTAACAGTCTTACGGAATATGCTTGGAAGGATGCTGCCAAATGTGACCCAAGAGGGAGCTTGTTGCAGTGCATGGGAGCTATTACTAAAAAGTATTTTAAGGTTAAGTACAATTTCAATATTACATAATGCAACCAAGGGAGATGATAAGGTTATTGTGGCAGAGTGCAGCTACTCCCAGGTTGACACGCTAAAAACCAATTATTTTTTTAATATTTGTATTACTTTTTATAATACAAAACAAATGTCATGTAAACAATTTGCTCAAAGTTTTAATTAGTAAACAGCTGCAGATATTTATTCAATAATTGCTATTTATTTTTCCAGCTGATTATATCATGCTAAAAATAGATTTGCAAAAAAACACTTTGCTACCTTGATTTATAAGACAATGAAAGAAGCCATATTGATGTTACCCTGCTTCAAAGTGTTCAGGCTAAATTATTATTCTCCATTAAATTGGAACATTCAGTTGAACACAGGTAGTCCTCGCTTAACAGCAGCCCTGTTTAGCAACCTTTTGAGGTTACAAGGGTGGTAAAAAGGTAACTTTACGACCAGTACTTATATTTACAACCTTTGTAGCATCCCCACAAGTTTTACAGCTGGTGTTCAACAAGTAAAGTCAGTGGCAAAGTTGGCCGTAAGATGGCAAGTCATATGTCTCACTTAATGTCCCACAAAGACCTGCATAGCAACCAAATGGGAAATGACATAACTCACGTGATGTTTTGTTTGGAGGCAGAGTTGTCAGTCCCAATTGTAGCTACTAAGCAAGTACTATGTATAATACATTGCTCAGTCTCTTAAAAATTGCAGTATCAATTCAAATTTTTTTAAAATTCCAGAAAAAAACATTGCTTATAGTTTAAAAATTGTTTTAAAAAACTACGGTCTGTTTACATGTGTACTGTAATATTTCCAGGGTAGGTTGTACCACTGATTTTTTTTTCCTAGTTTCTCCCCCACCCCAGTTAATTCTGCTTATTGGATGTTGCCAAATTGCAAGCCAGAAGGCTCTTAAAACCTTTGGAAATATGTGCATTGTTTTGTATAGGATGTGATTTTTTAATTCATATATTGTACAATTTTTCTTATACTGTATATGCTGGTTTTGAGGCCTCTTGCTGATAAATGCTCATCTCTGAAGTAGTATTGAATTATTTAACTAAACTGTTAATAGGGAACGTAGTCGAGATGGCCAAGAGTAACATAAATACTGCTTGCTTTGGGGTAATGCAGAGAATGATAATATTTTAGATTCAAACAAACAAGATATAGTTCTACAGAAATACTTTTCATAGGAAATGTAGTAGATGGAACCAATGGCTTATTTTGAGTCAAATGTGAGTTATCGTCTTTTATGTTTATTGTGATGATATTTGTAATCTGCTTTATAGAGCTTAATATTGAGAATTTGCAGATTATTTATTCTGCAATTTGTGGAAATAGCTCAAGTGATTGTTCCCATCCTAATAGGAGACAGACACGTTTTTTTTCAAGAGCACAGATGCAGCACCATGTTTATTATTACTATTAGATTTTTATCCCAACCTTTTAATATATATATAATGCAATAAACATACCTAATCCTTCTGCGTCCTATGTTCCCACAACAGCCCTGTGAGGTTGGTCAGGTTAAAAGAGAATGACTGGTCCAAAGTCAGCTTTTATTCCTAAGGCAGGCCTAGAACTCCATCTCCTGATTTCTAGGGTAGCACTATCACCACTACATCAAACTAGCTGCTTAGCTGTTAAATTAACTCCTTAATTTTATTTTCTACAGGTAATTAGTGAATTAAATGGGAAAAATATTGAAGATGTCATTGCCCAAGGTGAGATGATTATGTTTCTATACTGTGTTTCTTAATGTTTTACTTTTCCAAAGACATCCCTGTAAAATAGGCTGGGATAAGAAATAGTGTTTGGCCTCAAATCATCCAATGAGTTTCCAGATCATTTGGAGAATCAAAAATTGGTCTCCACAGTACAGCTTGGGGCATATAGTGCAAAATACATTGATGGAAAATAATTTTAGAAATAAACTTAGTAGCCAAAGGTTTTTTAACTGGATTTGGCTTAAATATTTTTGCATGTACAGTGGTCCTCGACTTACAGCTACAACTGAGCCCAAACTTTGTTACTGTTGTGATTCAGGGTCAGCCTGTGGGTGCGGCAGTTGGGTCGAACGATTCAGAGGAGGAGGAGGGGGGTGTTGGAGAGCTTGTTGAGGGTGTTGGAGAGCTTGCTGATGAGAGCCCTCAGCCAGGCCCCTCCCATCTGGTCACGACGCAGACTCAGCTGTGTGAGCCTGACAGCGTGGATGAAGATGACCCACAGCTGGCCCTGTTCAAGGACGCCCGACGCAGGAGGCAGTCAATCAGGAGTAAACAGAGGAAGGCAATGGGGCACCTTGGAAGGAGGCAGAGAGAAGCCACGCCCTGAACTGTTTAAAAGGGGAATGTGTGGGAGGGCTGGTTTGCTGAAGGCAACCGTTTGAATAGCTCCTGTTTCATGGTTCGTGTTTGTTCTCTTTGCTCTGTTTATGTTTTTATGTTAATAAATTTGGCAGGCTTAGTTCCAGCCTCTTGCCTTCTTGTAAAAGGGGTTGTCCCTGCCCTTTCTGCAGGGCCGGTAGCAGGCTGGTACAGAACAGTTACTAAGCGAGAGAGTTAAGTGAGTTTTGTCCCATGTTACAACCGTTCTTGCTCCAATTGTTAAGTGAATCACTGCAGCTGCTAAGTTAGTAGCATGATTGTTAAGTGAATTGGGGTTCCCATTGACTTTTGCTTGTCGCAAGGTTGTAACAGGTGATCACATGACTGGGACACTGTAACCATCATAAATATGACTCAGTTGTCAGCCATCTCAGTTTTGATCATGTGACCATGGGGATGTTGCAGTGGTCAACAGTCATTTTTTTCACTGATGTAACTTTGAATGGTCACTAAATGAACTGTTGTAAGTGGAGGACTACCTGTAATTAAAGTGTAATTTGGCAGAGTGAATGACATCAAAAGGTGAATAGTTTATCAATCACTTTGTTAAGCTTTACCCCTAACGTCATTCATTTTCTCTGCCTGAGAATAGGGAATCAACATTCTCTTATGTTCTCTCTCATCAAGAAAAGTGATACATCTAAATGCATATCTTCTCCCTTTGGGAAACCTGCAGACTGGACTGAGGGGAAAGGACAATGGGGGTAGAATCATTGATAAATTAGCTGTTATTGAATGCATAAACACTGTGTCCTCCTCCCTTGAGTGGAAAGATAGAGTTGGGGAAATTAGCTGATCCTGGTGTTACATTTGTAAAAATCATTTTGACTGATTATATTCTCTGATTTTCCCTTGAGAAAGAAGAAGGTATAGATAAAATTAACATGAGGAAATCTTGCAACAGCACTAGCATAATTTCCTTGCATCTGCAATATTTAGGAGGAGTAGTGTAGTCCTTGGTTGGGATTCTGCAATCAAAATAGGCCCCAGAGCATCTTCAGTGCATGCATCTTGCAATGGGGGATTATTGCATTCTCTTTATGTATTATACATGAAATAGGTCCATCCTAATTCTCACAGGCTTATCTGTTACCTGATGGGCTTCGCTGGTGGACTACATTAATTTAGAGGAACTCTCTTAAAAACAGATACATGCTGTGATCTGTTCATATAGAGGATGTTCTCAACAAATTACTAGAAAAATTAACCTTTTGTTTTGAAAACTAAATTAATGGTTAATTAGTGGAATGCAAGTCAAAGGAAAGTTTTATTCTCATAACATTTATTCAGCATCCTCTGCTATACAAAGGCCTATGTTCTGTTGCCGGCTTCATCCTACTCTAGGCCTAATATCCTTCATCACATAAAAGATTTGAAGCTTTCAAAGCATCTACTTAATTACCCTTTCATCTGCTATTTCATTTTGTCAGGTGCCCTCTGTTACTGGCATTTTCTGTATGCTGTATATATTTAATTGTTTTAATAATATCTTATGTGCATTCTTTCTTTTATGCTGCTTTTTAAACATACCATGTTTTTCTCCCTGCCCCTTCTAGATAAATTTTGCTTTTTACAACTACATCCCAACACTGTTTTCTCTGATTCCAGGCTCTTGAAGCATGCTGTTTATTTCTGGTTTCTTTAGTTGTTTTTTTCTTTTTACAGTTAAATGAAGCTAATCTCCCAGAAGCTTTCCTCACTAACCCTTATCCTTAAGTTCATCCATATTTGCTAAAAAAAACAAGTAGCAAAAATAAAATTAGACCCCAGTACTTTCTTCTGTGTCACCTGCAGCCTTCCAGCTGACTTATTTTGTCAAAGTTGCAGCTACTAGGGAAATTGCTTCTGCCTTGTAACCTAGTGTCTGCACATCCCTGAAAATGTGTTCTGCTAATTTGAAATGTCTGTACTTAATAATGAAATCTGTTCTTAGCTTGTCTTTATTGGTTGTTCAAAATATCTATTGAGGACAAAATCCCCATCCCATCTCTGGGGTCCCTTAGGTTTTCATGGTACTCTCCTTCACTTACTTATTTGAACATCTGATATCCCAAGTTTTTTTTAACTTCTCACTTAAATTAAAAGGATTTTGTTACTACATATACCCTATATTCAATACAGTATTCTTTGTTCAGCACAGTATTTTGACTCAAGTCTTCTATGCTCTAGTTGTCACTTTTTTATTTATTCAATTTTTATAGCTGCCCATCTCAATGACTCTGGTCAGCTTACAATCCAAAAAATATATAATTAAAGCAATAAAACTTTTTAAACACAATGAAAAAACATCCAAAATAAATTTTTACCTTCCCTATTCAGAATTCATATGCTTACTTTCTAAGCTCGGTTCTCAGGAAAACATCCTGGACTTAATGTTCTATGAAAAGCTGGCAAATCAGAGTCATCTGAATGTCATCTGATAATAGTGTATTTAGGTTTGTCTCTAGGAAGACTAATGCAACAAACTGTTAGAGCAATAAAAAGTTTTTTTCTCTATCTGTTCTGAGAAAGTACTTAACTATATCTAAATTATATTCTTTTTAGTAAAACATGTTTACTTTTGGGGCTTGAAAACATGGTACACTTTAGATATGCATTCCTAGAAATAGAGAACAGGCATTTTGCCCTTGCCATCATGCTTCTGAAAGCCAAAGTCATCTCATTGCTCACAAGGGAAATACCGTATTTCCAACTTCCCTAGAACTATTGGCATTAATCTGTAGCAAATGTTTATATCTCAGTGGCCCATCCATCATATTACTTATGCAGTTGCTTGGTACTCTTTGCCAGTTCTAAGCTTGGCCTTGTGTTGCTACTGCAAACGAATAAATCATAGCGAAAAACTTATCTACCACTGGTCTAGATCAAATAAGCCACAAGGATGCTGACTAACCTATCAGTTACAAAGTTCATAGTTCACTTTACATCATTGTCAGAAATAAGCTGAGGTAGCATGAAGGAGGGGAATATGGAATCAAGCTGAGGAAGGAGTGGTAGGAGTGCTGTAAATTTAATTGTTTTGCAGCTGATTGTCTTTGGATGTTAATTTCACTTTTGCCTGGCAAATTTTATATGCAATATGTCATCTTTCTGGTTTATTCTCCTCTAGGTAATAGCAAGCTTGCTAGCATGCCAGCTGGTGGGGCTGTAGCGGTTTCCTCTGGAGGGTCTGCTGCTCCAGCTGGAGGGCCTGCACCAGCTGCTGGTAAGTATAATTTATCATGAAAACAAATATTTTGGGTGGGCAAACTTCAAACTGAGCTTATCTTCTACAAATAAGTCCCTTGAAGTTTGCTATTTTTACTGAGCAATGAAACAGTTTACTTGTCCAGCCTATAAAACGCCCTTGTTGCATTTAAAGACAGACACGAATAGTTCTATGTAAAAAGCTGTTTTTAGGAATATGCTAATCTCTGAAAAATTGTTATAAGACAAAATATTTCAGCAGTTTAAGTTGTTCACTTCTAATTGTACATCATTTTGAAATTATAACGTAGATATCCAGCCATTTCTATTATTCTTTCATTGGTACATGATTGTAAAAAGCAGTTAAATTTATACACAGTACATTCTGTGCCTGAGCTTAATCCTGTTAGCAAATCCCATCTTCTGGCTTGGTACATTTGTTCTAAATCCTAATTATTGGTTATTCTTAATGTCTTACTTTGAAGGCAGCTTTACTTAGAATAAACCTATATCTTTGTAGCATTCAAAATTCTTGACTAATTGACTTTGTCTTTTCAGCAGAAGAAAAGAAAGAGGAAAAGAAAGAAGAGTCTGAAGAATCTGATGATGATATGGGTTTTGGATTATTTGACTAAAATTAAGAGTTAATCTGTAATAAATATTTTTCAGAGATTTTGCATTGTTTTGTTAATTTATAAGCTTGGTTAATAGTACTTCGAAAGTTGGACTTACCCAAAGAAAACAGAATGATGTTGTGTATTCATTATGATGCGTTTTGAATATTTTGTCACTTTTTAAAGGTTATGACCATTTTAAAACTTAAAATGCTTTCTAGTAGAAAATAAACCCTTCTCTTTGTTAAATTTATAACAAAATTACCTTGAGTTTATACATTACAAAACTACTGTACTGGTTTCCTGCGTTAGCTCATCAGTTAATTGGGTTCTTTCGAAATTCAACCATAAACCATGGATTACGGTTACCGTGGCTGGTTTGACATAGTAACTAAGCTAGAACCAAGCTACATTATAGCTTGTGATTTTTGAGTTGGTATTTAATAGTCTGTCCGTGATAAAGTACTCCCTTACAGACTAGATCCTAGACTCTGCTGCCAGTTCCAAAATGCCATTATGTGACCATATGACAGAAGTTGGCATTGCTATTTCACCAGCTTGTTTTAATATTCTTAATACAAATAGAGGACTTGCTAACTTGAACAAAGTGAGAACTAATATAACATGACCTCACAGGATTGTTGTGGGGAAAATAGGAAGGAGTATTAGGTATTAGCTATTTGAGCCTAATGCTGGGAAAGATTGCGGGCAAGAGAAGAACGGAATGACAGAATGAGGTGGCTGGATGGAGTCACTGAAGCAGTAGGCGTGAGCTTAAATGGACTCCAGAAGATGGTAGAGGACAGGAAGGCCTGGAGGAAAGTTGTCCATGGGGTCGCAATGGGTCAGACACAGCTTCGCAACTAACAACAAATTTATGTCTGTGTATTCGATTTTGCACATCATGGTTTATTATCAAAATATTGAGCACTCAATATCTAGGTTGTAAATAGAATTCCTTTTCCTAATGTACCTAAATGTTCCAGGAAGCTGCATGCAAAGCTTATTTTGGTTACTTAGATGCAGCATTTCTTGCTTTCTGAGACACTGGTTTTCTGGGGTTATTTTCTGAATCGCAAATATATTTTATTCCAACAGATTACCTAACTGGGGTATCTTCTCAACAATTTTATAAAGACAATCTTCTCCTGTAAAGGATTTTCATGTTTGTATTTAATTGGCCTAAATCCAATTGATGTAATTAATTCAGAACTTTTTAATAACTATTAAAATTGTTACATCTAAAAAGATAGCCTGGAGGTTCCCATTCAGAAATACAGTAAAATATTGGATGTGGTGAACACATTGGGATTTAATAAAAACAAAGGGCCCATCAGTAAACAAGCCATCCAAAGTTAAGAATAGAAAATAGAATAGTTATACCCCCAATGAAGCACCAAGCATTTGAGCAGAATGCTCAGTATTTCGTTAACCAATGTTGGCAGTGAGAAAAGGTGGTAACACTAGAAATGCATTTGTGCATCTTCAGTTGGGCACCTTTCTGGAGAAGAAGACATAGTTTTAATTCCTGTAATCAGCTTTTAATTATTGCCTAAATTGAAGACCTTTCAATAGTGCACCCATTGCACTGCAACAAAGCCTGTTTGCCTTCATGCTGGTCATTCTTCCAATTTTCCTAGCATTAGGGACTTCTCAAGAAAGCTACCTCTTTGATGAGTTCAGAATATTCTATGTAATGTGCTCTATACAGTCTTTCCCTTTAAAAGGTTTGGAAACTATAGCTAGTGCCTAATGTGAGGAGGTTGCTGCCATGAAATTGTAAATAAACAGTCCTTGGTGTTCTCTGAGCCTGGTTGTTTGCTTGCAGACATTTCATCACCCAGATAGGTAACTGCTATCTGCCAGTTGCTTTCCAAGCCAATTCAAGAAACTTTTTTTATATACAAAAATTATTGGAGCAGATGGGGATTAATTAGAAACCTACTTGTAAGATTCTACATCCCAAATATGGATGTCATTAGAGTCCTGTTATATATTCCATTATCTACAAGTTGACACGGACCTCAGATGGAGATTTTTCTGTCTTTGCATCCCAAATACACATCAGCTTCCAAATTAACCAATACTATGCTTTAAACATGAACTAAGTTGCCTTAAGATCAAGCTTTGTCATGGTGACTAAATGAATACAATTATGTTCTTTCTGGGCAGTACTATGGAAGTGGTTTTCCACTGCCTTTTTTATAGACTTCCTACTTCACAATTTAGCTACAGACCTAGGATTTCCTTGTAGTGTCAATTCTCATCCTGTTTAGATTTTTAAGTTCTCTCATTAAGTGTTTTGTTTCAAGTGAAATTGAAACTGAGTACAATCTAATGCTGATCATAGTTTAGTTTTATTAGTGTACAAATACTGCATCTTGTTAGAACAGGTTATATATAAAATAGAGTTTAAAAATAACAATTCAGTTTTTTGTAGGATGCCAATATGCACCCTGAATCAGTCCAAAATGTAAACTTTCAATGTATGTACATAAAACACAGGTAAAAATGTAACTCCATGTTCGTGCTATAAAACAATAGCGTGGGCTGTAGAAGATCAGAGTTCAGTTACAGAGATTTATTAAAGGCTCCAAGTGAATTCGCATTTAATCCTTAGTTCATTTGGTTAAGAGAAAATGACTGATCTAAGACATCGTGTTCTTTGCACCAGTCTGGCCCCAATATTATGGATGCATAATCTGCTTTTCCCTCCTTTAAGGCATGAGTGTGGTTGATGACATTCTGCCCAAATTTACCATTGTAATTTTTCATGTGATATAACAGTAGAAATACTAAATCTACAGCAAGTCTTTAAAATGTCTCCATTTAATGGAGTTCTATTTAAATCTCAGTTCATTCTGTTTTATTGTATGTCATGGCTTTACCTCCTATTTTGTTTCTGACACATCATTGTAAAAAAATAATATTGGATACCTCCATGCAAAGATCAAAGAACTTGAAATGAAGCAACCCATAGAAAAGTTACTAAAATCCATTTCAGAGATGAAAGTTACTGTTATCTCAGCTTCATTCATGCAGCTACTCAGATATAAGCAACCACATCTGACAGTTCCTCAGCCACACACAATTATGTTTAAAATATTTACATGTAAGAAAGCATTCTGGTCCAACTACTACTGCCAATTTTCTTTCCATAGTTCACAGATTGATTAAAATATTAAACTGGGATGTGGTTAATATCATGAAATGATTTTGCGTAAGAAGCTATGCTACTTATCCAGGATTTACTGGAAGAGATATTAAAATATCTTTCCAATTACTCAGTGATCATAAAGATTCAATGAGGCAACTTATAACCTGTCTATCAGCAAGAGAATTGTTAACCAAATACTGTTTTAGAATAAATTCAGTTATTAATTGAACTGAAATGAACTTTAGATTTTAAAAAGTACATACACTTTAATAAAAGCTAATAAATATAACATAAAACTAGACAACCTGTCATCTGAGTGATCACCTCAGATATATTTCCTTACCAGATTCCTCAATCCCTTTAACAATGGCAAAGTTTCTATTGTGGAAATTCTTAAAAATTCAGAGATATTCTATCTGCTTTGAAAGTAGCCTATGTTGCACTGTACAGCACAAACATCAAAAGTTGACCACAGAAAAAGTTTTATGACATTTTGTATTTTGTCAAATTTCAATTCCATGGGAGTCATGGGCCCCAAATTTTGCTCCCATTCTGTAAGTTAGCCCATTTGAGGTACCTTGGTTGAGAATGCTTTGCCCTATGGTCCACCACTTTGCCCAGTTAAAAGTGATAGATACGAGAGTTTAGTGTGTAGATAAAATGCCATAAAAATATTTTAGTTATGAGCAATGATTTCTAAAACGAGCATGTTATACTTTAATAAACATTCTCTGATCTTGACTCTGGCGGAACAATCTGCTTAAATCTGTTCTGTAGCCTTGAAAGAGAAAAAAGCGTAAGTCCATTCCCATGGGTTATTCAAATTGCTTAAAAGCCATGTACTTTTGAAAGATCAGATTACCTTGTATGAATTTATGTAACTTGACCCATCAGAACTATCAAAGTTTAAATGTTCTTAGTTAATTGTACTGACTTTCACATAAGCATTCAACGGCAGTGCTTTCAATTAGACCTGGAGACATCGCCCAAGCACAAACATCTCTCATAATCTTCAGGAGTCTTCTTGATGAAAAAAATAGGCCAGATGAGAATCAAAACGGGTACTGGAATCCTATCAGTAAGAGTATGAGCCAGGGCAGATATATCATTCTCCAGTCCAGAATTATCACAGAAAGACAGTGTTCGAAGTGCTCTTAAGATCCAATACTGCCTCATGAGAGCCAAGTGGCACACAGCATTTTCTACCAGCTGTGGCCTTTTCTAGATACAAACTGGCTATGTGATCCATTTTCATTGCTGTAATGCCTGTTCATTCAGTATTCTGGTTGGTTTGGCTTAAGCCATGTTTATCTCAACTAAGGAGCACTACCTTAAGTTCTCATTCATTTCCAAAGAACTAATTATTGGTTCAAGTTAGTTGCTTTATTGCCAGATGGACATTGTGACAGCACTTTCATGTGTGGGAGTGTGGAGAGTTAACCCCTCTAGTTCCTTCTCATGACTGTCTCCCACTGTTGCTTCTCTTTCCTTTGAGATGCTACCGCGGGCCCACAAGATCTGTGTACCATCTCAGACATGTTTTTTATTTGATTTTCCACCACCCCCCTCCATTACCAAGGCCTTAAGTCTCTACTGTTGCAGCCTCTCAAAATTGAGGAAGGTGTAATCGTCATATTTCTTATGGGGCAAATTTTCGCCCCATTTGTCCTTTGGTGGAGAAAGAGGAAGATCCTCCAGCTTTTTATTCCATCTCTCATTTCTAGTCAGAGCTGCAAGGCATATTATGGTAGGTTACTTCTCTTGCAGAATCATGTACTACTAGTAAAATGTATACTTGTTTATTACCGGTATATATATATTAACAATTAAGGAACCAGGTTAGCATGAAAATTATGATGAAGAAAGGAGAAAGGAAAATGTCCTGCCAGAAAGAAGGTCCTTTATAAACACACTATATATAAAACAATATAAAAGTAAGGTTAAAAACCAGTAGCTAAGATCGACCCTTAATATCATATTTTAATTATCCTGATTCACCTCTATCTCTACATTTTCCTAGATAGGTACTACTTCTGATTCACTAGTTTTAGTAGGACTGAGTGGTGGGTTCTTATCTTGTAGAGTCCAGTCAGGAGAGATTCCTTTCTCCTGTGATGAAAGAGAAAGAGCTCAGACTAAATAGAGAGGAGCCCTCACTTTTTAAAAGCACATGTCCAAAAGAAGGAAAATCTTGATTGACTCTGCCCACTCTTTAAATTGACTTGCCTTCACTTCAGACATCATTTATTCCATGGGTATATTGGAAACCATAAATGGAAAGTGTATTTATTGCCTATAAGGTAAAAAGGTAAAGGTTCCCCCGCACATGTGTGCTAGTCGTTTCCAACTCTAGGGGCCAGTGCTCATCTCCGTTTCAAAGAGCCAGCGCTTGTCCGAGGACGTCTCCATGGTCATGTGGCTGGCATGACTAGATGCCAAAGGCGCACAGAACGCTGTTACCTTCCCACCGTAGTGGTCCCTATTTTTCTACTTGCATTTTTAGGTGCTTTCGAACTGCTAGGTTGGCAGAAGCTGGGACGAGTAACAGGCGCTCACTCTGTTACGTGGCACTCAGGATTCGACCCGCCAAACTGCCGACCTTCTGATTAACAAGCTCAGCGTCCTAACCCACTGAGCCACTGCGTCCCTATAAGAAAGCGGATTTACCTATTGTGGAACCAACAATGGAATACCTCCAGCAGGATACTGACTGCCAACAATGTATTTTTGATAGCAGGTTAAAGATGAGAACATGGAATTAGTGGCCCACATGTGGTCTGTGGCGTGTCTATCACTGCTTTAAGGTAGGGGTCCCCACCTTTTTCGGCACCAGGGACTGGTCTTGTAGAAGACAATTTCTCCTCGGTGGGGGGAGGAGCGTGCAACCTAGATCCCAAGATGTTACAATTTCGCTTGCCTGCCACTCACTTTCAGCTGTGCGGCCTGGTTCCTAACAGGCCACAAACTGGTATCCATCCATAGCCTGGAGTTTGGGGATCCTTGCTTTAAGGTCTATCACTGCTTCATGCTTCTAATTTTATTAAGGTCTAACTAAAAAGAGAGATGGCTAGAGGCTGAATAATAATTACTTTTAAAATAGTGGAGTTTCAAAAATACTTTATAAAACATCGTGGAAATTATCTGCAGTTCAATGCTACTCGTTTGTAACCAGTTTAATTCTACCTGGGTTTAATTATGGAATTTCTCAAAAACTCAATAAGTGATTTCAGTCATGAAGAACTATGCCATGCTATTCCTTCAACCATATATAATCTTCAAGAAATAAAATAAAAGCTAGATCCCCCTGGATTTCAGTCTTTTCTTGGAAAAAAAAGATTAGGCTTACATGGAAATTATAGATTTCCATTTCACCCCCTCTGATTGCGTAGGAACAATCCCCTGAGGAAATGTAAGTGGGGGAAACCATCAAGAGGGTTTCTAGCTTCTTGATCAGCCAAGTAGAAGATTTTTGTTCTAAATACATCACCTCTGACGAGCATTTCTCTGAATGCTGGAAAAAGGAAGCTAAGGACATAGAGCAAAACAAAACTGTCATCATCTTTCATTATCTTTTTCTCAACAAATCAAAGTCTCTTTTCCAATTTTCAGAGGAAAAGGACCCAGTCTTCCTTTAAGGAATAAAATAAATGGTTTGATAATAGCTTAGGGCATCAATCTTCAATTACTGAATGAAGTTTGGTGGAGCAGCGGGCTAATGCCTCCTTAAGTAACACCAGCTGCCTGCAATTATTGCAGGTTCGCATCCCACCAGGCTCAAGGTTGACTCAGCCTTCCATCCTTCCGAGGTAGGTAAAATGAGGACCCAGATTGTTGGGGGCAATTAAGCTGACTTTGTAATAATGCTGCTTGGGGGGGGAAAGCCCTAATAAGCAGGCATATACATAGAATGAAGGCTATTGCTAAGCACATTGATTTGTGCTTTAAATTGTAAGCCATCCTGAGTCTTCGGAGAAGGGCGGGATATAAATGGGATTAAAAAAAAAGTGAACATAATGACCCCTTTGCCATCCCCTATTCCAGGGGTGTCAAAATGTCGGCCTGTGGGCCAGATGCATCATAGCGAAACCACACCCACCCCATTGCCAGCAATGGCAAAAAAGTCGCAATATGTCATGACACATCATGTGACATTGCGAGTTTGACACCCCTGCCCTATTCCCTAAAAGCTGGTTTCTAGTAAAATTCTAGGTATCAGTATTCAGCTGTAGGACTAGATTGAGGAGCCATTTTTAAACCTTGTACTCCAAAGCTGGGTTGAAATAACATGATGCTTCTTTTTTTCTTATATTAAAATAATATTTGAGTTGGGAAAATATTATACTTTAAGGTGACCTTTTTTTTTAGTCTCAAACTCGTATCTATGATTGTCTTTTCACTTTAACCTTCACAATTACTTGAAGCAGGCTAATCTAAGTTTGTTATTGGTGGTTCACGTATCTCACTAAGCTATGATATCCTTTTGCTTAGGAATGTATTATGTGAACTGTGATAATTATGGTTCATTCTACAAACAATAATTTATTGTGTTTCAGGGCTGCATGAGGATTTTGAATCTGATTGGTTCTTCTGAGTTCCAGGAAAATTGAGTCTTGTGCTTTCAATCATGACTTATTTTACTGCTGATCTATAAAGTGCAGAGATCACTTAGTAGTCATAAAGCAGCTGGTCTTCTCCTGCCTGTTTCCAATAATACAGGGGTCTTCAAACTTGGCCCTTTTATGACTTGTGGAGTTCTACTCCTAGAATTCCTCAGCCAGAATGCCTGGCTGGGGAATTCTGGGAGTTGAAGTCCACAAGTCATAAAAGGGCCAAGTTTGAAGACCCCTGCACTAATATGTTGTAAGTGCCTTCCAGAATAGCCAGTTAGACTTGTCCTTCTGACAAAAATGGACATAACAATAGTAAATATGTCAGAAAAAGGGACATTAAGTTTGGTAGTACCTTCAAGCTTATGCAACTTAGACTTTGCTTGTGTTATGGGCACAGACTAACACAGCTCTTCCCCTATCTTCACTATTCAATGTCACAATGTTAAGTACATGATGTACTCTGTGCTAGAAGACCTCATACTAGTTCGCGAAGCTAACCTATGCATGTTTATTTCCTGCTATCATTATGTACCCAGTGTGATTCATAGCAAGATTAATTAGAACTAGCCCCTACCCACCAGAAAATCGTATGATTTTGGTCAAAGGCAATTCTCTTCCATCCAGGAGGCCCTCTTGTTGCAACTCTCCAGGATACTGTATTGCTCAGGGCCAGGCTTCTCTAGAGCTACATGGAATCGAATTTGCCCAGTACTGGAGGAAGTAGAGATTATCTGTAAGGATTGGGAAGAGATGGGGAGAGTATGCCCTGAAGCATAAAAGAAGATAAACACTAATCCTCCCTCTGCACAAACTGTTATGTACTGGGCTTTTTTAAGGGAATACCACTTGGGTTGCTGGAGCAGCTAACGGCTCTCCAGCAACCCAGACTACAAGTCTCCTGTGCTGCAATTGGCTATCTCCAGGCGGCAATGGTTGATTCAAACCTATTGGCTGCCGCCTATGGGCTAAACTATGTATTGCGGCTAGTTAAAGCCATTTCCCCAGTAGTTTCTGCACGAATAAAGCTATGAGTTACCCTGTACTCTTTTCTGCGTCTTCATTCCTGCGCCAAAGAACCTGCTATTTAACACAAGCCACGCACCTTCTTATCTTCCACTACTTACGTCACAATGCGCTCAAGGCATAACAGTGGAAGCCCTTCACACTAGGAAGCAGAACCCCGGAGACGGGGAAGAGTTAAAAAGTACCACTAATAAACGTCTCCGAGTCGTAAGGCGCGGTAGGCCCAGGAATACAGGTTGCCTAGCTTGCCCCACGCTCGCCCTTTATTGGCTGCTGTCTCGGAACGCCCCCGGCTTTCTGAGAATTCCCCCACCCCTGTTGGTGTGCCCGCCCGCCGGCGAGTCCCCAAAAGACTCGTCTTCCCCTCCCTCCCTCCCTCTCTTTTGCAGACTTCAAGGATCCGGACTCCGCCCCTGGCTGGGTGGCGTTACCTACGCAGCAGCCATTAGCCGGGGCTGGAGCTGCTTGTTTGTTTGTTTGCTCCCTTGCCAGCTTGAGTAGGGGCGGCTGTCACAACGCCGAGCTCCTCCTCCTCCTCCTCCTCCTCCCCGCCGCAAGCAGGCACGCACCTCATATAACGTTTCCTCTGCGAGCCGTCGCCGATTAGGTGCCGGCGATTGGAGGAAAAGCGAAAGGAGCCGGGGAAAGGCGGGTGGCAAGCCGAGCAGCGCGGAGGGCGAAGGGAACGAGAGCTCGGCGGCCGAGAAGAGCAGCCCCGTCTGGGAGCTGTTCCGAGCCTCCTCTTTGCCTCGTCCTGCCCGCGCGGCTTCGCGCCTGTGAACACATAGCTAGGTCGGGCGCTCTCCGGTTCCCAGCCGCGGTCTTACACACACCACCACCACCACCCCCGCCTCCCTCCCGGGCGTGCGACTAAGTTGGTGGCGGGGAGACGAGGAGATGTACCCGCCGGGCTCCACCTGGAGCATCTCCTTCGCCGGCTGCGGATTCCTCGGGATCTACCACGTCGGTGTGGCCAGCTGCCTTCGAGAGCATGCCCCTTTCTTGGTGGCGAATGCCAAAAAGATTTATGGCGCCTCGGCCGGAGCCCTGACGGCTACAGCCCTGGTTACGGACGCCTGCCTAGGTAAGGGAGCGCGGGGTCATCTTTCCTAACCGGGTGGCGGGGAAAATGAATTCGCCCGTCATTCGAAGGGCAGCTTCCCTCTCTGCCCTTTCCAGCTCCTGGGCGCTGTCAAGACGACAATCCCCCTTCCCCTCCTCCGGGATGCGTTGCTATCTCACGCGTCGGATCGGGAGGGGATCTATTTCGGGAAGATTCTGGTGTGCCCCTTAGTGCTGAATTATGAAGTGTGCATGTGATCCACAAAGCCGGTGCGGTTTTTTTTCCTTTTTTTTCTTTTCAAAATCAGATAAACGGGACAGGAAAAAATGTTTTGCGAAAGGATGGCTTGTTTTTAATACTTAGCTCACACTAGCGGTGTTTACACTTGTTATCCTAGCTTATTATTAAAGACTAGTTTAGCTGGGTCCACGTTGTCGCATGTTATACACCAGTAACATATTTGTCCTCACACACCAATATATCAGAAGTAAGCAAATTATATTTTACACATTATAATTATTAAGAATTTATTAATGCGTCTAACTATTGAGTCAGACCATTGCAATGCCCAGCGCAGTGCTGTAGGTTAAAAAGGAATTTGCTGTGCTTTGATGTATACTATGGTATGAATCATTGTATTATTTGAGGGAGATAATGGAATGTATGCATACATATACAGGACATAACTCCTCAGATCTGGTTATGAGAAATATTCATTGTTATAGTTATTTTATCTCAAAGGGGTGGGCAAGAATAAATGCTCTTCCAAGTGTCCAAACTGATTTATGCTGATAATAGATTCCTATTAAATGTTGTTGTAGAGTAGACATGTTCATTGTATTCAGGCTCTAAGGAAACAAGTCTATGCCACAAGTATTACATGACATTTTCCCCACAGCACATGATTTTTTTGATCTTTTGTTAAGGTCAGGAATATAAAAAGTTTACACAATTGTTGTTTTAAATCATTTGAGGGGTGTTTTCAAGCTTTTCCCAGCACGCAGCAAGAACTATCTTTTATCAATGCTTTTTTTTCCTTTCAAGGGTTGTTCACTTTGCAGTTTACCATTGGAGTTGCACTAAACATAAACTAAGGGGGAGCCTTAGTTTGCAGTGGTTATATTAGTAGGAGCTAGGTGATGGAAATGTATGCGTTTGTGTATATGGAGTATATGTTGGCTACCCTAAAGTGTTTTCTTTTTATGGTTTGCTGTTCAATTCCTTTCTTCACCCTTGATGTTTTCTGCCATGTTTTCCCAGATGTCCTGTATATCCTGACATATATAGCACAAATGATATTTTTAAAAACTTAGATATCTACTTACTGGGATATCCGGTTTTGTGGTACTGTAGTTCGGTAGGCTCAGGAACAACAAGGGAATCAACATGCAAATTGCATGAAGGGGTTCTGTAGCCAATTTTCTCCATATTCCTATTTTAAGAAAATATTGTGCTTGGGAGAAGAATTTAGGCCTGTTTACCTCCACTTTTTTCCTCAGAAACATTATATAACATAAATGAGTCTCCAGTTGTCTTCTTTCTTCCAGTTCCTCCAGGGAAGGGATCAAAAGCTTTTGCAAACAAAAAGGAAGATATAAAAAATGGCTTCAATCTTCTTCACAACAGAGGAATATAAATCAAGCAAATTAACTGTGTTAAATTTGGGTAGATATTGATTAACCATGGTTTGTTTTGATTTACACAGTGACCAAAGATGAGAGGTTGAGATTGTTATTTAATAGCTGGATGAGAGGGGTGAATGACATCACTCCCATCTGTATTGTTTCTGAAAGAACTGGGTACAGTACTTATTTATAGTTAATATTTTTATAGCTCAAAAAGATGTCTGTTTTTGCTTTGAGAGAAAGATGAGGTAGACCTAAGAAACATTAAATATCTTGGACAAGAATTCAGCCTTTCTTTTTTTATGAAAAGAACAGATTTATTTTGGAGGTTATTAGCTCCATGTTTGATAAGCTGCTTCTTGGTTACAATTCCAGGCAGTATTGTTCCCTTCTAAAACAACTGCTTGTGAACTTTTCCCTCTATCTCCCATGGCCACTGTTATGTTTTGGAATTATAGGATGTTCTATTTTTTTCTTTGATATAGTTAGCTTCCAACCTGCTGACAAGTTGCCCATTTGTCATAGAATACTCTGGAAGGTTTGATGCTAATGTGTGATCCTTGTAGCGTAAGGGGACGGTTACAAATATAGAACAAAATAACTTTCACTCCCCCCCTATTCCTCAATTTGAGAATTATTAAAGGACGTGAAAGAAAACATTACGATAAGGGAAAGGTCCAAGTAGGAAATTGGTTCTTTGTATACTTCTATGGGGCCTACTGGAATCCTAAGAAAAATTATTCTGAAGTCTGTTGTTTCTCAGTGTTCTAATTTCCTTTGTTATAAAGGAGGTGCAGAAGGGAATCTTGACAAGCACAAAAGCATCTTGAATTCATAATTCCTGAAAAATTCAGAGGGCATTATTCACAATGGCATAAATAATGTCATATAACACATTAAATTATTGTGGCAAAACCTCTTTGAGCCTAGTGGCTACTGGATTAATCTATTTTTTATTATTATTATTTTATTTTTTTAATTCCATTTATATCCCGCCCTTCTCCGAAGACTCAGGGCGGCTTAAAAGCTTAGCAGTAGCCTTCATTCTATGTATATGCCTGCTTATTAGGGCTTTCACACACACACCCCCAAGCGGCATTATTACAAAGTTAGCTTATTGCCCCCAACAATCTGGGTCCTCATTTTACCTACCTCGGAAGGATGGAAGGCTGAGTCAACAGAGCCTTGGTGGAGCAGTGGGCTAATGCCTCCTTAAGTAACACCAGCTGCCTGCAATTAGTGCAGGTTCGCATCCCACCAGGCTCAAGGTTGACTCAGCCTTCCATCCTTCCGAGGTAGGTAAAATGAGGACCCAGATTGTTGGGGGCATTTAAGCTGACTTTGTAATAATGCCGCTTGGGGGTGTGTGTGAAAGCCCTAATAAGCAGGCATATACATAGAATGAAGGCTACTGCTAAGCTTGTAAGCTGCCCTGAGTCTTCGGAGAAGGGCGGGATATAAATGGAATTTTAAAAAAAAACTTGAGCCTGGTGGGATGCGAACCTGCACTAATTGCAGGCAGCTGGTGTTACTTAAGGAGGCATTAGCCCACTGCTCCACCATTATTGATTTCATACTGTTTTTCCTAGCAGAAAGAGCTTAGAAAAGTACACAAAACCTGGAATACTTATAGAGAGGAAAGCCCAGTAAGAATATTGCTTCCTTGGAAATACTCATAATCCATAATATCTTGGTGACATTGTGGCCTGGGAGTTAAATTCTTCAGAAAATGCTGCGAGAAAAAACCCTGTTTTGGAGTCTCCCCTGAAGCTTTATAGTATATGGACCAGCCATATTTATGGTGGAAGAGGAGAGTGTCATTAAATGGGCAATCACCAAGAAAATCCTCTCCTGGCATTATGGACCAAGCCCATAGATAAAATTGTGAAAAAGGCCTGTCTGTCTGATTTAATCCTTGGTATTAGGAGAATTGCTCTTTTAAAGATTTAGCCAGTAAAGCCTTGACTTGTCCCACTTGTAGGCAGTCTGTACTTATGAGTTTTAAGAATCAATGTAACATGGTCTCCCTTAGCAGCACCATTTACCTATTTAGCTGATTATATCATTTTGTAGCTTCTGAATCATCATCTAAGATGGACCCAGTGAAACAAATTAGAACAGACATGTCAACAACAAGGCCCGGGGCCCAGATCCAGCCCATGAAGTGGTTTCATGCGGCCCGCAAAGCCATCCTGGAAACAGTGAGGGAATGGCCCCCACTGCCTTGGCCCTGGCCCAGAGACCCTCCATCTGACAGAGACCCTCAGATCTGTCCCACTCCTGCCCAGGCCCCCATAGGCACCCTTGATGCGAACGATGTAGAGCTGGCCATGCCCACCCAGTAGGCCATACGCACTCTAGCCACGCCCACCCAGTAGGCCACGCCCACCCAGGCCATACCCACCCGGCCCCCTGAGGGCAACTGCAATGCTGATGCGGCCCTCAATGAAATTGAGTTTGACACCCCTGAATTAGAATGATCCAGTTAATAAGATTATGAAGGCAAGAGCTATGGTGGCTATCCTAGCTTGGCCTAGGTAAAAACAGTTATCTAACTCTTCTCATTGCCTTGAGCAAGCCATTGTGTCTATTGATTTTAATATTTAATACATTATGCTATATTAGATATTACCTGCATCTACATTTCTGGTGTGACCTACTTTATTCACCTGAAAGTATGTTGCACTGTGATAGGCAAGTGATTTCATTGATCTTTATGATATCCATGTCATCATCTTAATAAATATTATACTTTGTTATTGCTCAATTTACAAAGAATACAGGTGAGCTCCTTTGATGAGAATGAAGGGCCTTTGAAGAGAATGGAGGGTCTCTGGTATGATATGGGATTTTTCCCAGAACCGAGAAGAATTTGTTCATCTGTTTCCCATTTCCTCCACCTGTCAGGACTGAGTGCAAGTGCTGAGCAAGCAGATGGTCAAAACTTGTCAAAACAGCCTCAGTTGTCCAATATCTAGGAAAAGTCAGGTCTAGAGAGTTTTCTTCTCCAGAATTGCTTATTCATCTTGGTTGAACTATTGAAGCTTCAAAAAAGGAGAGGGAATTAGCCTCTGCAAATAGGAATGGCTTACATCAGGGATATCCAGCCTTGGCAACTTTAAGACTTGTGGACTTCAACTCCCAGAATTCCCCAGCTAGCCAATTTTGGGAGTTGAAGTCCACAAGTCTTAAAATTGCCAAGATTGGATGGCCTTGGTTTCCATGGGATTTAAATGCAGAACTGGAAACATTCTTAAATGGCTCCTCTGTGGTTGGTATATTCATCTTCTCCATGCCTTGTTCTGTATATTTGAATTTTTAATAATGTTTAATAATGATTTTTATAATTATTGTTTTTTTAATATTGTTTTATTCAATTGTACGCTGGCCAGAGTTGTCTTTTGTGAGGTGGGCAGTTGAATAAATTTGATAAATAAATAAATGCAGCAATCTCATATGCTGCCTAGTTGCTTAAAATAGGAGACATGTACAGTATACATCCCATTGCCCACATGAACTACAACTTCTGTCATTCCCAGAGTGCTAGGTTGCAGGGTTGATTAGAGATGTAGTTCATAATGTTATCTAAATGCATTAGCTTAGAATGTGACATTAAATACAGTGCTCACAAATGTATTTTTTAAAAGCATGTGACATCAGAACGGAATGCCATGAGATCTGAAGTTGTTGTTTTCCTAGTGTGGTCCCACAAGGATATAGTGTCTGTTTGTTTTTATGCTGCACGTTTCTTGTTTACAGGAAAGCTGTCAATACATGATGTAGCAATGGTAGTGTCAGTCATTTTGATGATGAGTTTGACTGTTCCAAGATCACCCAGCTGGTTTTTGTACCTCAGGGGAATTAGCATCTTTGTTTCCTCACTTCTAGTCCAACAATTTACACTGCACTGTCTTTAATGACAGCTGTCAGCAAGAGTTAAGCTAAGCCAAGTAACTAACATTAGGAACCTGAAGCGTGAGCATCCCTAATGAAGTAACTTCATTTTATTTTTTAAAGTTGCATATGTAGGATGCAACACGAATAACTGGATATTGGATATTTACTTGCATGTTTTGAAATGTTGCAATAAATGCTGCAATATATTCAGTTTTAATGGCCACCTGTCCTATTGAAGTGCATAATTAGAATGAAGCACAGATGGTAAAATTAACTTTTATTCTCTTTGTATTTTCATGGGTACACTTTGCTTAAGTCTATCTCTCGAATGTAGTTTTCCCCCAAATCAGAATATGAATAGAGGAAATGTTTTGGATATTTAAAATTCATGAGCAGTGAATGGAATTATTGGCAGCTCTAGCTGAAAAATCCTGCTAGTTGATCCTCGTGATGTGCATTATATAAACAAGATGTTAAAATATAGCAAAGGGCATCAGTGTGGAATTAGTCCTTTAACTATGTTTCTGTGGTTGTAAGAAAAAAAAGAATATGTGTGCATTAGGACCTAGTAAAGATAGGTGTGCAAATCAAGAATTTACATGATTAAAGTAATGACTGAATTCATAGTTACATAATTAAAGGAATACCAATATTCAGAGCTATAGGAAGCCGTGATTTGTCCTAACTCACAGCTGGCACTAAACTAAACAAATGACATTATGATATGCGATCCATATCTCCAGAAGGTATAGGATTCGGCTTGTTTTTGATGTCTTTGGACTTTTAAAATATTTAATGGGTTCCTTGTGAGAGGTTTAAGACTCCGATTTTCTACTGAAATCAGGGAGAAATTGCATTACTGTCATTCAGTAGTTTGGCTGAGTAGTCTGTTGTACTCAGAGTACCCAGCCTTCTTGGAAGAGATAAATATATAATTCATAATTAATTATTGTAGTGTAGAAAAGATTATTAGACAAGATTGTTAAAACTAGATACCATAATGCTGGAATACAATTCTTGCTACAAGTCAAAATCTCTTATAGAAATTTAGCAAGTTTTATCTCCTCAGAAAATATGAGTATGTCTGCAGAATTCATCTCTTTCTCCTTAAAAGTAAAAAAAATAGAGCTACAAATAGTTTCCATATTTTTAAATACTGAATATTAGAGACTTAAAATATCTCTTATGCTTCTTGCATATCTTTTGTCCTGTCTAAACTTTTATTTGGCAGACTGAGGACATTTCCATACAACCTTCAGTTTGATCCTCCTAAGCTCTCAAATGTATTTTTGTTCTACCGTGTAACTCCTCTCAGCCAATTTCCATTTGAGGTGTTCCCCCAAAAGATGAGTAACATTATTTACACAATTGCCCAACATGAAAAATTATGTAGCAGAGATAAACTGATAGATGTTTACAAACAAGAGCTCCTGAAAGCTTAGCCAGAATAGACGAATGATTGCAAACTCTGTAAAGCACCACCCTGTCTATTCCCAGTCTATGAACTAGGCTTAGCATATTAAGGTATTACTGTAAAGTACATGGTTTTGGCTTATAACAAGTTTATAGGGTTCAGCTCCTTGAATCAGTTCAAGAGCCACCTGTGCATGTGTGCTGAGGTGGGCCAAATCCTTGGTCCTTCTGTTTGCTGGTTGATGGGCAATTCAGATGCAAATATAACCATAGTACACTAATGAGGAACCTTTACTAAAGGACTATATGTGACTGATCACGTCCTGTTTGATGAAAAAGCAGTTACTGTTTACTACAACCAGACATTGCTGCCAGCGTCAACTTCCCATCCTGTGCGCTCCCACAGGGAAGGCCTCCTCAGGGTCCCGCCGGTCAAGGAGTGCCGGCGGGTGATTCCCAGGGGGAGAGCATTCTCGGTGGGTGCGCCTGCCCTATGGAATCAGCTGCTGGTGGAACTCCGGATCACCCCCGACCTTCGTTCGTTTCGCCGGGACCTAAAAACCTGGCTATTTGAGCTGGCCGGCCTGGACTGAGAGGTTTTTAAGGTTTTAAATTCAATTTTAAAGTGTTGGGGCTATTAATTTAATTGTATTTTAATCTGTATATTGTATTTTTTTTATTTGCCCTGTAAACCGCCCTAAGTCCTTTGGGAAAAGGGCGGTATATAAATCGAATAAAATAAAAATAAATAAAATTGTCAAGAAGTTATTTGAGGGAATCTCACCAGCCTTCTGAACATTTTTAATCTTTGGTGGTCAGCAAAAGCATTAAAGCATGTAAGGACATTCTCAGTAGTGAGAATTCATGCACATATGGCCTCTACACCCTGCAATAGAGAAGGCTGCATATTTGCTTGGTGTGATAAAGTTGTTTGACATTCCACAGATATTTACTTAGGAGAGCGTAAGGAAGATTTTATTAGTGTTTTCTTCAAGACCTTTTGTTCCAGTCTTGATCCAGGACTCAGTGCTGGCTACTCTGTGATCAGATCTATATCATTAGATGATAAAGAAGCAGTTTTCCATGTGACCACCAGATTTGATGGGAGACCCTCTCATAAGGCTGGTATTAGCTGTGCTTTTTGCTCTGGTTACTTGAGGCTAACGATTATTATTGCCCTCTCCTTAAAAGGATATTTTTGGTACTTCGAGAGAACCTCAAAAGTATAGCAATGTAGCCCCAAATGCTTTAGTTTGGAATTTAGCAAAGCTCACTGACTTGGAAAGGCCTAGCAATTAAGTATATTTAAGAACTGCAGCTTTAATCAAGAACTTCTGGGAAGGAGGAAAATCAACTTATGGCGTGGATTTAATTCTGAGCAGAACATTTGCTTAGCCTTGGTTGAAATAAATTTCTGTCTTACCTTCCACTTACTGTACAGTGGAAACGAGAAATTGGAAAGATTTGATGAACTTTTAGATGTAACAAGTTATGTACTTTCAACTTGTGGGCAGAAGTGAACATGATTGTGTCTGTATGGGAAGCAGTTTCCTATCCAGTTTTTATTTTTTTATCCTATGGCTTTATGTGTGTGCCATTATAAAGAAAACTATATGCTAGCTTTCCTTAAGATGAATTTAAGATAGTTTTCAACAACAGAGCCTATGGGAAAGGTTGGCATAAATTAAATGTAATGTTCGAAATACCCAAAGCAATTTTCATAAACATTGTTCAGCATTAAATTTTGAAAACTTCTGCAAAATAAGAGTGGAACCACTGTTGTCCGGGACGTTACACATCCTCTTCACGACCTGTTTTCCTTGTTACCTTCTGGGAGGAGGCTTTGTGGTATCCGAAGCAGAACATCCAGATTCAGCCACAGCTTTGTTCCATACAGTGTTAACCTTGTGAACTCTAAAGCTTCCTCCTTCCATTATGTATTCAAGATGGACAGTGATTAATATTTATATGTTACTTATATATAAGGGTGTAGGTCTATACATATGTTGTATATTTTATGTTTTAAATGTGTGTTCTGTATGTGTACACTTTGAGAGAAAGCAACTACCGGTAAATTTCATTTTTAATGTGTGCCGTTGTGCCCATAGGAAAAAAAAATGACAAGGTTATCTAACCTATCTAATCTGATCTGATCTGATCTAATCTAATCTAATCTAATCTAAAAAGCAATGCCTTGTTTGTTCCTACCCAAACTTCCTGTGTTCATGGATATGAAGGAACAATATTGTGCTTCCTGAACTTTGCTGTCATAGTAAACGTATCAGTACTGTACAGCGGTTTTGTGTGTGTGTGTGTGCGTTTTTACAAACCTCATACAAAAAGCAGATCAAAATGAATTGAGAAAATGTTTATTTCCAAGAACACCTCAAGCTTGATAGGTCTTTCCTTAATTTCAAGAATACTGTACTAGTGTAATATTAACTTGTCTACTCAAAAGTAGAAGATTAAAAACTGGGTTATGACTTCACTGTTGGCAACTCAGCTTCAGTAACCCAGCACTACTTGGCCAAAGTTAAACTATAATCCGTAGGTCTTAATGTGTAAGTGTAAGCACTTTATGTAAGGGCAAAGAGGACTGAATTCCAGAGGGGGTGAAAGTTGATATATGAAACAAGCTAGCAGAGTTGATTGTGCCAAGAAATATGTCTGTTTGGTTTCCATCAGCAATTGATAAAAGGGAATGGAAGAGGAACATTGAAGAAATTAGGATGAAGGACCTTCTTATTGCAATATCTACACTGTATCTGTGTTTGCAGCTCATTGTTTAAACATTTCTTGTCTAGACATATAGGATGTCTAAAATTATAATAAGATAAGGCTTATTATAATTTTAAATGTCTCTTGCTTCAAATATTGTACCCTGCCCATGTATCGTGTTTTAAAAAGCTCTGGAATATAGCATGCCAAGAACAAGTATTGAAAGAGGATTCTAATTATAGAAAATATAAAGAGAGACCTTTAGACTTCTGCTGTTAGGACAGAGCCTATAATTGAATTATGCTTTTTTCTATAGAGCTTCATTTTATTAGTCTTTCTTTTTTAAAAAAAAATCTTGCAACAAAAAATGTAAACCGAGGGCACTAACTTTTAAATCACTTCACTACTGCAGATTGGCTTAAAATGGGACCCTGGATTTCAGGTTGTTAAAAACGCAAACATCAAGCAGTCCTCTTGACTGTACCACTGGACTTTCTCTAGAAACTCCCAGACACACTTCTTCTCTGTATACTGGAAGAAGCTTTGGGCTGCCTTAGATAAGTGTTATCTTCCCAGGCAGCAGCTGGGGAAACTTTTTTGAAAGTGCATATACATGGGCAGATGGGGAGAGCAGGAATTAGCAATCAGACTGGGTGGGGTATTTACTAAAGCATTCATTTTCCTCTATCGTAAATCATGTACATTGGTCTATAAGCGTGTAATCAGATAAAAGTTATCAAAAAGCAATATATGATTCACTTGTATCTTTGGCAAGATGATGTGGCATGGCCTAGCAGTAAAAGTCTCTATTCCAGAGATAGCTTTTAGGCCTTGCCACTGAGAAAGAAGTTTATTTTGGATTTAAGATCACATTGCAATCCAGTCACTGCATTTTAAAGTTATGTCTTTCTGGAATACTAAACCAAGTGTGACTGGTAGAACAAACCACCATTAAGAAGATCATGTCTCAGCATGATGGTGAACCAAATCAGTCTCTGCTACGTATGTATACTGTACTCTGTATTGAGTATTACTCTGAGTTGTAATTCAAAGTTTTTATTATTTTTTAACAGTTATAATGCAATGAATTTATTTCTTAATACCTGATAGAGTTTTATTCCATAAAAAAATGGCTCCTGAGTAAAAACATTCCCATTCATCTAAAATTAAATGAATGTAATAAATGGATGTAATGAATGAATTCTAGTTCATTAAAAATTTCTTTTGCAATGCACAGTCATAACGCCTAAGATTATTTACTAAGCTAGGTCATGGTTTATTTTAGACATTTACTGAATAGATCATCAAATAGTAAACTGGTTCACATGATACCAAGTTATACCTTACAAACCATTATGATTTAACATGGTTGAATTTAATACTGATCAGTTTTGGCAAAGCTGCAGAATTAAGATAGGCAGTGCATGTTCCACTATCATAAAATTCTGCCTCAGTGACCTCTTGATTCACATTTTTAAAGCCCTGCATACCACTGGATTACTTCACCCATGGCTACACCTTGCCAGAATAGAATCGATCTGCCTGGTCTGATCATCCTGGGAAGGCCTGCTGTAAGTCCCACCCATCCCTTCTGAAGTATATGGGGCAGTGTTTCTCAACCTTGGTAGTTTTACAGGGTGTGGACATCAACTCCCAGAATTCTCCACCTAGCATGCTGGCTCAGGAATTCTGGGAGTTGAAGTCCACGAGTCATAAAAGAGCCAAGATTGCCTGCCCCCCCCCCCGACATAGGATATACTTCTCAGTAGTAGCTTCCTCTCTCCCTCCTTCCCAATAGATCTACTTTTCATAAGCAAGTCCCTGAATAGGGAATTTCATGATGCTCGGTTTTGGTAACTAATATTTGTAATATTTGTTCATTTTAATTGTGTTCTTGTGTTATTTGCTGCCCACAGTCTGTTTGGAGTGGGGCAGCCTAGCAATGTTGTTTAATAAATAAGCACTACATTATGTGAGCTTATTCAATAAACCATTGTTAAAAGAAAGAATTTTTAACACAATATTTGAAGTCATCCAAAGTTTGAATGCCAATTATTAGCCCGTAGAATAAAATAACCAGTCAAGGTAACATTAACTGATTTGCACAACATGTCCCATTATAAGTAATTTCTGTATCATCCTTAGCCAAAAAAACAAACCAACAGTAGGTTATTGTATTCTGTACAAATTAGGACAGTGTGAACAGCTTATTAAACTCATAATATGCTTTTTCTTGACTGGCTACTGGTGTTCATAATGAACTCTTAAGATTTTAGTTTGCTGTTTATTTTTGTGTAGCTATTATTTGGGTCATTTCATCTGAGGGTGGAATGAAAGGTAATGTCTCCAATCTCATAAATGCTCTAGTGCTCTGATGTGTTCTTTAGCATTTATTTCGCTTCAGTTGATAGAAAGTTGCTGTGAGAAAACATGTTGTTACTATTTGTGAAATCAAAGCCTTCAGTGGATATGTGTTAGTGTGTTTTAAGCAATGCACCATAATTGCCTTTTTTTGTAACTGCCAAGCGCCGAAGAAATTCCTCCAGCTCAAATTTACCGTATATACTTGAGTATAAGCCGAATTTTTCAGCCCACTTTTTGGGCTGAAAAATTCCACTTCGGCTTATACTCCAGTCAACAAAAAAACTTACCGAGGACTTGTGCGCGGCCGAGGCTTTGGTGCTTCCGGGATCGCGCGCACCTCTCCCAAGCCACCGCCGTCCGAGACCTGCCGAAGTTTGGGGAGGTTTGGGGAGGTGCGCGCGCACCTCCCCAAACCTCCCCAAACGTCGGCAGGTCTCCGTTCCTCCGCGCCCTGCCTGCCTGCTTCTTTCCGCAGCGGAAAGAAGCAGGCAGGCAGGGCGCGGAGGAATGGAGACCTGCCGACGTTTGGGGAGGTTTGGGCGCCTCCCCAAACCTCCCCAAACGTCGGCAGGTCTCCGTTCCTCCTGCCGACGTTTGGGGAGGTTTGGGCGCCTCCCCAAACCTCCCCAAACGTCGGCAGGTCTCCGTTCCTCCTGCCGACGTTTGGGGAGGTTTGGGCGCCTCCCCAAACCTCCCCAGGTCTCCGTTCCTCCGCGCAGACCTGCCGACGTTTGGGGAGGTTTGGGTGCCTCCCCAAACCTCCCCAAACGTCGGCAGGTCTCCGTTCCTCCTGCCGACGTTTGGGGAGGTTTGGGCACCTCCCCAAACCTCCCCAGGTCTCCGTTCCTCCGCGCAGACCTGCCGACGTTTGGGGAGGTTTGGGCGCCTCCCCAAACCTCGGCAGGTCTCCGTTCCTCCTGCCGACGTTTGGGGAGGTTTGGGCGCCTCCCCAAACCTCGGCAGGTCTCCGTTCCTCCGCGCAGACCTGCCGACGTTTGGGGAGGTTTGGGCGCCTCCCCAAACCTCCCCAAACGTCGGCAGGTCTCCGTTCCTCCTGCCGACGTTTGGGGAGGTTTGGGCGCCTCCCCAAACCTCCCCAGGTCTCCGTTCCTCCGCGCAGACCTGCCGACGTTTGGGGAGGTTTGGGCGCCTCCCCAAACCTCCCCAAACGTCGGCAGGTCTCCGTTCCTCCTGCCGACGTTTGGGGAGGTTTGGGCACCTCCCCAAACCTCGGCAGGTCTCCGTTCCTCCGCGCAGACCTGCCGACGTTTGGGGAGGTTTGGGCGCCTCCCCAAACCTCGGCAGGTCTCCGTTCCTCCGCGCAGACCTGCCGACGTTTGGGGAGGTTTGGGCGCCTCCCCAAACCTCCCCAAACGTCGCGCAGACCTGCCGACGTTTGGGGAGGCGCCCAAACCTCCCCAAACGTCGGCAGGTCTGCGCGGAGGAACGGAGACCTGGGGAGGTTTGGGGAGGCGCCCAAACCTCCCCAAACGTCGGCAGGTCTGCGCGGAGGAACGGAGACCTGGGGAGGTTTGGGGAGGTGCCCAAACCTCCCCAAACGTCGGCAGGAGGAACGGAGACCTGCCGACGTTTGGGGAGGTTTGGGGAGGCGCCCAAACCTCCCCAAACGTCGGCAGATCTGCGCGGAGGAACGGAGACCTGGGGAGGTTTGGGGAGGCGCCCAAACCTCCCCAAACGTCGGCAGGAGGAACGGAGACCTGCCGACGTTTGGGGAGGTTTGGGGAGGCGCCCAAACCTCCCCAAACGTCGGCAGGTCTGCGCGGAGGAACGGAGACCTGGGGAGGTTTGGGGAGGCGCCCAAACCTCCCCAAACGTCGGCAGGAGGAACGGAGACCTGGGGAGGTTTGGGGAGGCGCCCAAACCTCCCCAAACGTCGGCAGGTCTGCGCGGAGGAACGGAGACCTGGGGAGGTTTGGGGAGGCGCCCAAACCTCCCCAAACGTCGGCAGGAGGAACGGAGACCTGGGGAGGTTTGGGGAGGCGCCCAAACCTCCCCAAACGTCGGCAGGTCTGCGCGGAGGAACGGAGACCTGGGGAGGTTTGGGGAGGTGCCCAAACCTCCCCAAACGTCGGCAGGAGGAACGGAGACCTGCCGACGTTTGGGGAGGTTTGGGGAGGCGCCCAAACCTCCCCAAACGTCGGCAGGTCTGCGCGGAGGAACGGAGACCTGGGGAGGTTTGGGGAGGCGCCCAAACCTCCCCAAACGTCGGCAGGAGGAACGGAGACCTGGGGAGGTTTGGGGAGGCGCCCAAACGTCGGCAGGTCTGCACGGAGGAACGGAGACCTGGGGAGGTTTGGGGAGGCGCCCAAACCTCCCCAAACGTCGGCAGGAGGAACGGAGACCTGGGGAGGTTTGGGGAGGCGCCCAAACCTCCCCAAACGTCGGCAGGTCTGCGCGGAGGAACGGAGACCTGGGGAGGTTTGGGGAGGTGCCCAAACCTCCCCAAACGTCGGCAGGAGGAACGGAGACCTGCCGACGTTTGGGGAGGCGCCCAAACCTCCCCAAACGTCGGCAGGTCTGCGCGGAGGAACGGAGACCTGGGGAGGCGCCCAAACCTCCCCAAACGTCGGCAGGAGGAACGGAGACCTGCCGACGTTTGGGGAGGTTTGGGGAGGTGCGCGCGCACCTCCCCAAACCTCCCCAAACTTCGGCAGGTCTCCGGACGGCGGCGGCTTGGGAGAGGTGCGCGCGATCCTGGAAGCACCGAAGCCTCGGCCGCGTGCAAGTCCTCGGTAAGCTCCGGGCGGTCACTTGCTTCGCGTCTCCTGAGGGAAGGGGGGGCGACTGGAGCGGGCGTGTTTCCTCGCCTGCTGGGCGCCGCGATTTGCCCGGGGAACGCGCGGGCCCCGAATGGCAGCGTGGAGCGAGGAAGCGGACAGCCAGGGCTTCCCCGAGAGCCGCGGCCACACAGGGTATTCCTGTGTATTCAGGCTTGCAAAATGGCGGATCGAGCCTCTGCTGGCGGCAGAGGCTTGCAGAGCGCGGATCCAGCCTCCGCCGGCGGCGGAGGCTTGCAGAGCGCGGATCCAGCCTCCGCCGGCGGCGGAGGCTTGCAGAACAGCGGATCGGCTTATACTCAAGTCAACAACTTTTCCCAGTTTTTGGGGGTGAAATTGGGGGTCTCGGCTTATACTCGAGTCGGATTATACTCAAGTATATACGGTACCTACAAATGCAGGTTCTTTATGATGGTGATTGTGCTGATAGGATTACTGTACATCGCTGAGCCAAAAATATACAGACTGTAAACTGTGAAGGATGGATTTGTGTAACCAAGAACAAAATGGATGACCTCTGACAGCAACCAATGAGTTTCACATAACAAAAGATGAGACAGTTGGAGATTAGTGAAAGGGAAATTGCTGTCAATCTTGGTATATGTGAGTCATATTATTGATCTTAATGCTTTCTTCATATGAGACTGCAATGTTTTGTAGAAAATTAGATTTGGCAATACTTGAAATTCTGTCAGTATTTGTTATTCAGTTGTTCTTATCATAGGACATCTCCCTAGCAGTCAATTGCAATTCACTTTCTTTACATCCATTATACTGTGTCCTGCATTTCTGTATAACATCCTTCAGATATTTGAAGGATATGATCAATCCAGAGAGCCAGTTTGGCATGGTGTTTAAGATGCTGACCTAGAAACCAAGAGACGAGTTTTAGTCCTGCCTTAGGCATGAAAGTCAGCTGGGTGGCTGCTCTAGGCTGTTGTCAGAAAAATAGGAGAAGGGAGGAGTGTTATGTACGTTTACCATCTTGAGTTACTTATAAAGTAATAAAGGTAGGATTTAAAAAAGTGTAATAATACAGAATAAAGTAGAACTGCTGTATTCGTTGATTTAGAAACTACTGCTTATGTAGTTATTTATCCTAGCCTTTCATTTAAAAATGCCCTGAATGTAACTTTCCTTTTAAAGTAAGAACCAAAGTCGAATATTCACTTTATGTGACTGGATTATGCATTAATATTTCATTTCCTGTTGTGTGGACTAAAACCTGACCATTAAAAAAGAAGCCAATAAGGATTAAAATGTAATATTCCTTGGGTTGATGAAGCATTGCTTGCTAACTTTGTAAGGAATCTTCATGATTTAGATAGATTTTAAGTATTCTTTTTTCAATAACAAATATTTTGGTTACCCTGTGTTCACAGAAGACAGCAAATTCAAACCAAAAGGAAAAGAGCTGTATGGCAAACTGGCATGGTGAACTTCTTATATTCATTGACTTCTCTTGATCATGCAATAATGCTGATGGCAAAATCATAATGTAGAATGCATAACTAAAATGTTCCACCTCTCTCTTCTATATAGGTCTAGACTCTAGACCAGGGATTCCCAACCTGTGGGCCACGGCTCACTACATGGCCATGGCCTGCTGGCCACGGGACAGGCTGGCCAGTGCATGAACACACATGCACACACTCACCCTCACGCCATGTGGTGAAAACAGGGCACAGCGTGGCAAAAATGGGGCAGCGCTAGCACCTGCGAGGTGAAAATGCTAGTGAGTCTCACGTGGGGGCTAGCACCACGTTTGCGTCACTTGTGTTTGTGGCCCTGTTTGTGTATACATGGACATACGTAAAATGCTTCCCTTTCCCTCCGGTCTGTCAACTGAGAAAGGCTGGAGACCTGTGCTCTAGTCTAGACGATTTCAACCTGCACTAAGGCTACCCTGATTTTTTCAGTGATAAAATCCATGTGGCTTGGGGATGGGGACAGCTTATGAAGCATTAAATCAGGGCTTCCAGGCATCAGTATTTCCTCAAGTATCCTTTATGCCTACTTCATTTAACTGCTGCCATATGCACAGGCATGATTAAACTTTCTTGATGTATGTCTTTGATCATTCTGGCCTTTTCAAGAGCCTGATTGCAACAGATAGCCATCACTACTATGACTTGCTTTGAGAAGAGCAAACTGTTTATTATGGCATTACTATAAAGTTTAGCTTATTGAGTAAGCTATGTTTAAGGAAAACATGACTTATTGCAACATGTTCTCATCATAAAGAGCAATAGTGCATTACGGGTGTTATAGTGTTTGGTGTTGCAGTGGCTTTAGTCTATTGCACCAAAAAGAAGTTGTGCAATTCTAACCTGGGGCTTCCTTCCAAACTCATTGACTGCTTCATGAAGTTTCAGATTGTTCATTGACCTTCAAATATTTATTATATGAAAATAAAATATGACTTTCACCAATAATACTATGAATAATAACAAACAATACAACAGTAAATAAGGACTTCAGAAAAATTTGTGGTTTTTAAAATATGAAAAATACAAGATTCAACAGATTGTTTTTACTGAAGTGATTGATATAATTAATGGGAAAGATGCTCCGATCAACATCAACAAGGGGAACTGATACTTGGTTGGAGATTGTTCAGGTGGGAGAGTAGACTCAGCAAGCAGATGAACAGGAATACTACACAGTATATCTATCAGGCCTTCCTAAGACAGGAGAGATGAGAGAGACAAGGGGGAAGATGGAAGGTTTCAGACATACAGTACAAAGCATGCTGGTAAATGAGGCTAGTAACAGATGATAAAGACAATCCAGGACCACTCTCTCAGGCATTCCAACTCTGGGTAACACTGTCTTGTTAGAGCAATAGCATTTAGACTTATGTACTGCTTCATAATGCTTTATAGCTCTTTAAGCAGTTTACAGAGTCAGCATATTGCCCCCAATAATTTGGGTCCTCATTTTACCGACCTCGGAAGGATGGAAGGCTGAGTCAACCCTGAGACTGTGAAAATCGAACTCCTGGAGTGCAGTGAGTTAACTTGCAGTACCGCATTCTAACCACTGCACTACTACGGCTCCTCTCACCTCTCCCTTACACATTAGGGATTGCCATTAAGCACTACAGAGCTACCCAAAGATTAATTAACCCAAGTCATGTTACATTACTTATTGACCACCTGTTGACCCCCAGACATTTATCAATCCCTTGGATAGTCGCATCAACCCTTGGAGGGTCTATACTGACTTACTTTGAGGATCCCTGCTCTAATTGCATCCACTTATTTAGATCCATAAAATGTTACACTACATTTGTTGGTGTGTGTGTGTGTGCGCACACACACACACATGCACCCCCCCCCCAACAAATGCAGTGTAACATTTTATGGATCTAAATAAGTGGATGCAATTAGAGCAGGGATCCTCAAAGTAAGTCAGTAAAGCAGGGCTCAAGTCGCTACTGCAATACATAGCCTCCCATTTAACTCTTTTTAGCAAAAATAAATTCAAATACATATAAAGTAAGAAAGAAACAATGAAAAAGGAACCAAAGGGAAAGCATAAAGTACATCAGAAAAAGAAGTTGAAGAAAAATAGAAAAGAAAGAAAAAAAGATAAACAAGTAATTCCCAACAGTTCTAAGTAGAAATGTTACGTATGTGTGTATTTGTGTAGGACAGAGGAATTTTACACACCACAATAACAACCCTGTGAGGTGGGTTGAGCTGAGAGAGAGGGGGGGGGACTGGCCCAACATTACCCAGCTGGCTTTCTTGCCTAAGGTGGGACTAGGTGAGTCCAAGGCCTCGTTTCAAGGCCAACTTCTTTCAGATGCTGCACAGTGGAAACTGTCAGTTTGTCAAACATGCCCAGTTGCATCATTTCTTTTTCCAGCTATTAAATCATTTGCTGATACGTTGAATAGGATTCTTGAAATTGCTTACTTGGCTGAATTTGCTTTGCCCAGATAACATTTGCGTTAGTTCCTGTGGGAACAAAGAAATGCAGAGATGGCTCTGGGCAAGGCTTTCTAAGAACTCTCTTACATAGAACTCTATCTTTGCATACAGAAATATTTGCACAGGTTTATTTTTTTTATTAAAAAGTAACTCTGCTGTAACAAAGGCAATCTACATGTTGGATTTACAGAGAGTTGTCACAGCCTTCCTACCTCTTTTTTCTGAATTAGAAAAGGACATTCTCTCATCACCTTCTTCCCTGGCTTATGGGCTTGAGAGTGTTGTGTAGTGGGTTCTGGAGATTAGGAAGGACGCCAGGCCGATGAGTACAGCATAACAGCTCTTTATTAGATGGAAGTGACCGTACTGGGGAATAGGGGTTACCCGCACTCTTTATATACCTGGCCAGTACCTGGCCAGGTACACAACCAACCAATCGGATTGAACCTCTGTTTCCCGCCGACTGCTTCCCGCCAAAACAGTTACAGTTCAACGCCTCCTGGTGGTGACTTCTATACAATTGCTTTAGGTGTTCCTTAAAGCCTAATACATAACAGAGAGCACAGGAAATCCTCAAGGGAGAAAACCTTAAAACAAGAACAATTTAGACCATCAACATATTATTTGTTCACAGCAACAGAGAAACATCCTTTTAAAACAATGAAGTTGGAATCAATTCCTATAAAGGGAGGTTTTGCACTTCTTTTTCCCCCTCCCGTTTAGAACAGTTTTTGTTTAGTTTAATTTTATTTTTTTTCCAGATTGAGGCAGGTCTTTCTATGGAAGTTTGATCCCTGATGATAAGATTACCGGTGTTGACCTAGACATGAGGTGGGCAAGTCAGATGTGTTCTCTTTCCACTAGAAACATAAGTTCTCACAATTAAAGCACTTGCAAAAGGCACATTCACCTCTTTTTTTAGAGCCCAAGAACTTGCTTTCGGGACCAGATTGAGCATTGGTCTGATCCTACTGCCATTTCCCCAAAGATCTAGGACAGTGGTCCCCAACCTTTTTGGCATCAGGGACCAGTTTCATGGAAGACTTACCGTATTTTTCGGACCATAAGACGCACCGGACCATAAGACGCACCCAGTTTTTAGAGCAGGAAAACAAGAAAAAAAATTCTTTCTCCTTCTCTCTCTCTCCCTCTCTTTCTCTCTCTCTCTCTTTCTCTCCCTCCCTCTCCCATTGTCCCTTCCTTCCTTCCTTCCTTCCTTCCTTCCTTCCTTCCTTCCTTCCTTCCCTCCCTCTCTGCTTTAGAGCAGTACCCACGGAGGCGGCCCTGCAGCCCGGCTTTCTCTTGCAGAAAGCAAGCTGAAACGGAGTGAGGGAGATTGCCAGAAATGCGAATTGGCCGATCTCGCGCTCCTGCAAACTCCCTCGCTCAGTTTCAGCTTCCCTTGCTACAAGAGAAAGCAAGCTGAAACGGAGTGAGGGAGATTGCCAGAAATGCGAATCGGCTGATCTCGCGCTCCTGCAAACTCCCTCGCTCGGTTTCAGCTTCCCTTGCTACAAGAGAAAGCAGGCTGAAATGAGGCAGATTGCAGCAGCGCGAGATCAGCCGATTCGCATTCCTGGCAATCTCCCTCACTCCGTTTCAGCCTGCTTTCTCTTGTAGCAAGGGAAGCTGAAACCGAGCGAGGGAGAGTGCAGGAGCGCGAGATCGGTGTTTCTCAGCACGTGCCGATTCGTGCTCCTGGCAATCTCCCTTGCTTTCCACTTGCGGAGGTTGGGGCTGGCCATACGGATCACCTTCGGACCATAAGACGCACCCTCCCCCCACTTTTGGGGAAAAAAGTGTCTTATGGTTCGAAAAATATGGTATGTTTCCACAGACCGGGGGGGGGGGGAAGCGTGCAACCTAGATCTCTCGCATGCACAGTTTACAGTAGGGTTTGTGCTCCTATAAGAAACTACAGTCTGATGATCTGAGATGGAGCTGAGGTGGTGATGCTAATGCTGGGGAGCAGCTGCAAATACAGATGAAGCTTTGCTTGCTTGCCCCCGCTGAAGCCCAGATCCTAACAGGCCTCGTAGTGATAGCGGTCTGTGAGCCAGGTTTGGGGACCCTGATCTATGAGATTCTTGGGGGCGGGGGCTTTGTCCTGCTGTAACCCTACCCTGCCAATTATTGCTGCCTTCTCCTAGAACAGTGTTTTTGGGAAATGTAGCTTCTGTGTTTAATGCTAACCATTTGTTCCAGTTCCCTTCTCTGTGCCCCAATGCCTGGTCAACAGACCATAAAACCTTAGGTTCCTAGCTGCTACTACCTACTGTCAATTTGGCTTAGAATAAATCTCCCATCTTTTACGATTTCATTAGGGATATTGGGGACAGGAGGGTGTGTGCTGCCCCACTCATTCACACGCACACATAATGGTGGGTTAGTGGATTTATTAATATTCCCCAGCCATTCCCTTCACTAAAAACACAGAACTGTCCCAATTAAGTCCAACCAAAAGCAGACTAGTGCTAATCCACAGAGCAATGGCCAGTGGGTCCACAAGGCACTTGAAAGTTTCCCAAACCAGATAAATCCACTGGCTAAAATTACATCCACAATGCAAGAGGATGCATGAGGGCAGAAAAGTGCAGAGTTCACCAGGCACAGTCCAAAGACAAAGTATGGGGTCAATCTAAGGCAGGGGTGTGAAACTGCCAGCCCACGGGCCGGTTGCATCATATGGAGGCCACGCACACCCCAGCTCTGGTAATGCAAAAAAAGAAAAGTCACAATACGTCGCGACATGTCACGTGACGTGGTGAGTTTGACGCCTGTGAACTAAGGCAAGGCTGAAATCATAACAGAAAACACACAGCTAGGAAATGTACATGTCATCTCCATCTGTCTGCTGTGCTAAATAGCCGGTTTCTGGTGCAGCCCATCAAGAGGGAAGAGACTGCATCTTCATGAGCAATCAGGCTGACCTTTGCTGCTTCTGCCTGTTCTCTGCCCTCCCTGTTCTCAGATCAGGTGCAGAAGGCAGTTCCTCATCCTCACTAACTGATATGTATTCATCAGTTAATTGTAATAAGTGTTCACATGTTAATGACATTATTAATTAGTTATGTTACATAAAGTTGGAAATGGTTTCAGAACGCTTCGTGAGGTAAATCTCCCTTGACAGTTCAGCACGCGGCAATTTGACAGCTGTCAAATTGCCGGCAGCTAACACGCAGGCGCAACGTTGACAGCTCCACACGCGGACCCGAGCTGTCAGAAACCAACGCAGACGATTGGCCCAGCCAACGAGCGGGAAAGCAGCGGGTCCAGGGATTGGCAGAACCAACAATCAGCGGGCTATATAAGGGAGCTGTAACCCCACTGCCTTCGCCTTGGTGTACCTCAATAAACCTAGAAGCTGAACCTGCTGTCTCCACGTAATCCTTATCACCTATCTACCACTGGCGACGAGGATGGGATCGGCTTGCTAAGCTGAAGTCACTGAGCTTAGGAAGGGTTCCTTCTGGAGGCTCTGAGCTAGTCACGGGAAGTTGTAACTTCCATCTCAAGCAAGCCGAAGGAGAACCGAGACAGCATGGCAGCTTTCGGCCAGATACGCGAGTTTGACACTCGATTTCCCGAGCGTTGGGAATCACACCTTGGCCAAATTGAAGGCTACCTGCTGGTCAGCAAGATAACCGACGACCGGGCTAAGGCGGCTGCACTCTTGTACCTCAGCGGTACCGCGGTATACGACGTGGCCGTCGGTCTATGCAGCCCAGAGCCGGTCGCGCAGGTGTCCTACGCTGAGCTAACAGAAAAGCTCAGCAAGCACTACATGCCGACCCATTCCGAAATCTACTGGAGGGTCCAGTTCGCGAGACGTCGCCAAAGACCCGGGGAAACGGCAGCAGACTTCGTAGCGGGAGTGAGACAGGCCGCCAGATGGTGTCACTTTCCGGACCTGGAGGACCGGATAAGGGACCAACTGGTCATCGGCCTCTGAGACGAGCACCTCCAGAGGAAAATAATGGCAAAACCGTCCCTGAATCTAGCTGAAGTCACTAGGGAGATTCAGGCGTACGAAAACATCCACTCCGAAGACTTCGCCAAGGCTGAACAGAACCAAACCAGGGCCGTGAATCAAGGGGAAACAGTCCCCAGAGACCAAGGTGAAATAGAAGACCTCACCGACGTGGATGCCATCCACCGTCGATTCGAAAAGCTCCAAAGCCGAAAAACCGACAACAAGGAGGGGTTAAGACCCAAGAACATCAACCGAGAGCCCCGAGTCACTTGTGCCAGCTGCGGAGGAAACCACATCAGATCCTCCTGCAGATTTAGAAACGCCCGGTGCCACAACTGTGGAAAATCGGGGCACATCAAAACAGCATGCAGAAGCCGCAACCGGGGGGAGCTACACGAAGTTGAAACAACGTCCCCAGGTATGACACCCCGGAGCAGGGAAAAAATCAGGCCCCCCAGCCACCTAGTACAGGCTATTAACAAAACGGCAGGAGGGGGGGCAGCCACAAGTTAACCCCTAAAGTAAAAATTAAAGCCAAACTACAAGGGGTACCTTGTGAACTAGAGGTTGACTCCGGCTCAGCCGTCACCCTCATCTCAGGGCAAACCTTCAAGGAAATTTGCCGCAAAAACAGGAGGCAAATTCCCTTAAAACCTCCCCAGGTGACCCTAGCGGATTACCAGAAGTCCCCAATACCCCTGAAGGGCCAAGCGAAAATTCTAGTGGAATTTAAAAAATTCCGAGGACCCCTCAAGGTCCTAGTGACCCAAGAGAACAGGTCAAACCTAATCGGCCTAGACTGGTTCAGGGCACTTGGCATACAACTAACGGGCATCAACAGGGTACAGGCCGCAAGCCTCGAAGACGTCTGCAAACAATTCGCAGACGTCTTTGACGGTTCCCTAGGAACTTACACAGGGCCCCCCATCACCTTTAAGCTAAGGCCAGATGTACCTCCCATTAGAATCCGAGCCCGAAGGGTCCCGTTCGCCCTCAAACAAAAAATTGAGGACGAGCTGGACCGCCTCGTCAAAATAGGAGTCCTAGAACCCACTGACGGTGGGACCTGGGAAACCCCTATAGTAACACCTATAAAACCTAACGGCCAAATTCGTTTATGTGCCGATTATAAAGCTACTCTAAACCGGGCACTTAACGCACATGCTTACCCGGTCCCCGCGGTGAAAGACGTCCTCTCTTCGATCAGGTCCGGCGCCATCTTTGCCAAACTTGATTTGGCGCAAGCGTATTTGCAGCTTCCAGTAACTCCTGAAACCGCAGATGCGCAAACGATTGTAACTCACCGCGGGGCTTTTAAAGTCAAACGCTTACAATTTGGCATTTCGGCAGCCCCAGGAATCTTCCAAGAAGTAATGGAAAAAACTTTAAAAGGGATTCCTGGGGTATGCCCCTATTTTGATGATGTCCTAATCGCAGGCGAAAACGAAGAAAATTTAGCGGAGCGCCTGTCAGCTGTTCTGACAAGATTCAGAACAGCAGGTCTTAAACTTCACAAACAGAAATGCCAGATAGGAGTCCCCTCAACAGAATTTTTAGGCTACAAAATAGATGCCCACGGGGTGCACCCCACCGACGCAAAAATCAAAGCTATCAAAGCGGCCCCAACACCAAAAAATAAGCAAGAGTTACAAGCGTTCTTAGGACTCTTGAACTTTTATCATGCATTTTTACCACATAAGGCTACTCTAGCCGAACCGTTGCACCGCCTCTTAGATAAAGGACGCCCCTGGCTCTGGACATCGGAACACGATGCCAGTTTCAACAAACTCAAAAACGTCCTGTGCCACAGTTCTACAGTTACATTATTCAGGGAAGACCTTCCCCTCTGCATCGCCTGCGATGCATCTCCATACGGTATTGGTGCAGTATTAAGTCACCTTTTTGACTCAGGAGAACAAAAACCTATAGCATTCTATTCTAGGACCCTAACAAAGGCAGAAAGAAATTACGCCCAAATTGATAGAGAGGCGCTAGCCATCGTTGCGGGGGTCAAAAAGTTCCACGACTACCTATACTGTAGAACGTTTACCATATTCACCGATCACAAGCCCCTTCTGGGCATATTCACGTGGAACAAACTAACCCCGCAAATACTTTCACCCAGAACACTACTTTGGTCAACCTTCTTGTCAGCTTATTCATTCCAATTAATCCATAAACCGGGAAAAGAATTAGGACACGCTGACGGGCTCAGCAGGCTTCCCCTGCCTGAATCTGACCCAGACCCAGCTCCAGCTGGGCGTATTCTGGCGATCTCAGAACTTCCAGATACCCCCCTGACAGCTAAGGACATTTCCGCAGCTACAGCCACTGACAGAATATGCAGCCGAATATATCAATGGGTCTCCGCAGGATGGCCAACCTCGTGCCCAGGGGAGGAATTTAAACCATACTATGCTAGACGACACGAACTTTCAGCACACCTAGGGTGCCTTCTATGGGGAAACAGGGTGGTAGTTCCCCAAAAACACAGATAAAAAACATTAATAACACTTCATGAGGGCCACCCAGGGATCGTAAAAATGAAAGCCCTAGCGAGAAGCTATGTATGGTGGCCGGACATAGATAGCAACATAGAAAATTATGTCGCAGGCTGTTACCCTTGCCAACTAACAAGATCAGCCCCACCTCAAAACACTCCACACAGATGGGAGGCAACAAAGAACCCATGGTCCAGGGTCCATCTGGACTTCGCCGGACCATTCCAGGGCCAAACATTCCTTATAGCTGTGGATAGTTTCTCAAAATGGCTTGAAATTGCCCCAGTCCACAGCACCACCACTACCAACACAATTCAGGCTTTACGGGGGTTTTTTGCTACACACGGCCTCCCTGACACCCTTGTCACTGATAATGGACCCCAATTTACATCCCGCGAATTTCAGATATTCACGAGGGGCAACTCTATTAAACACGTAACATCAGCTCCCTTCCACCCCTCCTCCAACGGGATGGCTGAAGTCATGGTGAGAGCCACCAAAGACGCCCTCAGAAAAATTGTACAAGGCAACTGGCATCGCAGACTCTCCCAATACCTTCTCGCCCAGCACACCACACCATGCACCACCACCGGAAAATCACCAGCGGAACTACGATGGGGACGAAGACTGATCACCCGGTTGGATAGAATGCACCCAGACAGAGGCAACATTGAAAGCGAACATCCCCTTCCATCGAGAACTTTTTCCATGGGCCAAACCGTATGGGCCCGTAACTATGCATCAGGACCAAAATGGCTGCAAGGCACCATAATCGACCAAACAGGGCCACTTTCATACATTATACAGACTCAATTCAATGAACACATCCGCAGACACTTAGATCAGTTGCGGAACCGACAACCCCAAAACATTCCACCACCAACCCCGCCCCGCACATCACCCCCCCCAAATAGCAACCGAAACCCGTCAAATTCCCACATTCTACCAACCAGCACCGGGGGAAGGGGAACAAGAGAACGACGGAACCCCAAGACGCTCCAGCCGAAGAAGACAACCACCAACATATTTGCGAGACTACGAATGGGGGGGCAAAACACAGCAACGGAGGGAGAGGAATGGCACCAGTTCAGGGGAGGGGTAAGGGGTGATATGTATTCATCAGTTAATTGTAATAAGTGTTCACATGTTAATGACATTATTAATTAGTTATGTTACATAAAGTTGGAAATGGTTTCAGAACGCTTCGTGAGGTAAATCTCCCTTGACAGTTCAGCACGCGGCAATTTGACAGCTGTCAAATTGCCGGCAGCTAACACGCAGGCGCAACGTTGACAGCTCCACACGCAGACCCGAGCTGTCAGAAACCAACGCAGACGATTGGCCCAGCCAACGAGCGGGAAAGCAGCGGGTCCAGGGATTGGCAGAACCAACAATCAGCGGGCTATATAAGGGAGCTGTAACCCCACTGCCTTCGCCTTGGTGTACCTCAATAAACCTAGAAGCTGAACCTGCTGTCTCCGCGTAATCCTTATCACCTATCTACCACTAACGAGCTGGAGCTGCATGCTTTCCCCACCTGAAGCCTCAGGACTGTCCTGCTGCTGCAGCTGTGCCTCAGCCAAATCAGTCTCAGCCAGCTGTCCAGAGCCATTGACCAACTCCCCTCCTGAAGTGCCAGGGACTGGTTCATCTTCCTCTGAACCGACATCTGGAGGAGTCATCACAGGGTACTTGTATCAGAAATTTGACCACCTGAGTTTTCAGTATGGCATCAGTTGTGACATCAAGGCATGGCCAAGGTATAGCCAATGTATCAAGAAAACCTTTGGAAATTTCAGAACTGCTGCTCTGCAGATAAGGAAGTAAAGACCCTGTTTTTGAAGTTGGTTCTAAGGGATCAGATGGGATTGCTGCTACTGTACCAACCTGCCTATCTAAACTGCTAGATGCCATAACTGGACTGGCAGTAGAGTTCTCCAGGCTTCTGATCTTGGGAAATTTAATTTTTCTTTCCTAGGGCATAGAACTGGAAGTCCAGTTGTTCATGGCCTCTGTGGCAAATATGGACCTGCCTTAGATAATCAAATAACGTATTTTCCGGCGTATAAGACGACTGGGCGTATAAGACGACCCCCTACATTTCCTGTTAAATTATAGGGTTTGGACTATACTCACCGTATAAGACTACCCCTCTTCCAACGCACACCAAATAAAAATTAAAAAACATCAGATTTGATTTTAATATGATAATTTTAAATCAAATGCTTATGACATGCAGGTGCTTAGTAGGAAAACTGTCACTTATAAACATAAGGCTGTTTGTCATCAAACATGTAAACATAAAACAGTGCAAGTGGATTAAAAATAATAATAATTAATAATAATAATAATTAATAATAATAATAATTAATAATTAATAATAATAATAATAATAATAATAATAATAATAATAATAATAATAATAATAATAATAATAATAATAATAATAATAATAGAAGAAGTTGGAAGGGACCTTGGAGGTCATTTAGTCCAACCCCCTGCTAAGGCAGGAAACCCTATACCATTTCAGACAAATGGCTGTCCAGTCTCTTCTTAAAAACTTCCAGTGTTGGAGCATTCACCACTTCTGGAGGCAGGTTGTTCCACTGGTTAATTGTTCTAACTGTCAGGAAGTTTCTCCTTAGTTCTAGGTTGCTTCTCTCCTTGATTAGTTTCCATCCATTACTTCTTGTCCTGCTTTCAGGTGCTTTGGAGAATAGCTTGACTCCCTCTTCTTTGTGGCAGCCCCTGATTCCAGCAACCATTCCCTATTTTCCTAATTCACTTTTTCACTTTTCCTAATTCACTCTAAAGCTTTCCCTGCGCAGAGCCTTAAGTAACACAAGCTGCCTGCAATTAGTGCAGGTTGGCATCCCACCAGGCTCAAGGTTAACTCAGCTTTCCATCCTTCCAAGGTAGGTAAAATGAGGACCCAGATTGTTGGGGGCAATAAGCTGACTTTGTAATAATGCTGCTTGGGGTGTGTGAAAGCCCTAATAAACAGGCATATACACAGAATGAAGGCTATTGCTAAGCACATTGATTTGTGCTTTAAATTGTAAGCCACCCTGAGTCTTCGGAGAAGGGCAGGATATAAATGGGATTTTTAAAAAAAAAGACCAAATGGGAGATCCGCTCCAGGTTTTCCAGCCAGCCCGCCCAGTTCCTGAGTCAAATGTGTCCTTAGAGCTAAGCTGCTGCTCTGGCTGCTGCCTTCCCCAGCTGCCTTTCAAGTTGGGATATACTACAGCTGCTCTTCAACTTTAGAAGGAAAGACGCCCAGACCCCAGCCTGTAAAAAATCACAGACTGCAGCTTCTTCTCCAATTGGTCCCGCTTTCCCTGCGCAGACTAAATGGGAGATCCGCTCCAGGTTTTCCAGCCAGCCCTGTCCCTAAATTTTCAGCACCCGGCTATAAGACCCCTGACTTTTGAGAAGATTTTCATGGGTTAAAAAGTAGTCTTATACGCCGGAAACTACGGTACCCGATATACACAAGGGGTAACATGCCAGTTCTGGTTTTTGTCTTGGGGAAGTGGCAATGTGATCTATAGTTGGAGGATATTGCTGTTACACCCTTGTTATAGATAGATTACTCACTGTTAATCTTGGAGTTGTCTATCCTGTCCTCCAGGAAGGAAGACCTGTTGGATTAGTCTGTCGCAGATGCATTTTGGATTTTAGAAGGTGTTTGTGGTTATTCTTCAGGCATGCTCAGATTCTACTGAGGCCTTAGCCAATAGGCCTGGAATGGGCAGCCAGGAACAGGCTTAGATTGATTTGGAGATGTGTGGTTGTACTGTCTCTATGCATCCTGAAGAGCTCTTTTGCAGAAGAGCAGTCAAACGTTCTTTATTGTTATTGAATGCAAATTGCCATTCAGTGCCCTTATTTAAGGTGACCGTCTCTCCTGGATAAGGAGAAACTGAAAGAGCAAGACCTCTATGAGGATTATTTGTGGCACCTCCTGCACAAAATCATTTAGATTCATTCTGAGTTGGATGCTAATTAGCCATATCTAGCATAATAGTTATCTCGGAAGAGTTTCACCCTGAGGGACTGGACAGGGATCTGTCCTTGGATCCGTCAGCTTGTCCACCTGTGTTTTAGTTTCATGCCCCTCCAGCCTGGTCAAGGCATCCTGGAAAGTAGCATGTAGCTGGATCCATGTGGTGGTAGAAGGTGTCTTTGAAAGAGGGGCAGTGGTGTGGTTCTACAGGCTCTGAAAGAAGCTGTAGTCTGTCTCCTTCTGAGAAATTTGGAAATCCTCCTTGACTGTCTGCTCCTCCGTGAAAAGCAAGTGGCAGCTGTAGTCAGGAGGGTCTTTGCACAACTTTGTCTTTGGTTCCCATTTTTGGTAGGAAGGCCCTGTTCACAAATACTCATGCTTTAACCACTTCCCAGTTGGACTTCTGCAATGTGCTTTATATGGGATTGCCTTTAAAGACATCCAGAAAGTGCAACTAATCCAGAATGAAACAGTGGGGATATTAATGAGCATGCGTTGATACATCAAAGCAGATTGCTACTTTATGAACTGTACTGGCTCCCAGTTGCAATTCCAGGTATACAACTTAAAATGGCCTACATAGCAAGGACTGAGTTATTTGCAGTGCCACCTTTTCCCACCTATTTCTATAAGGTCACACAAAGTAGGCATGCTTAAGGTCACATCTCTGAGGCAGTGTCATGTTACGGAACCTAAGGGGGATGTCCCTTTCTGTCACTGCACCTGCAATTTGAAATGAGTTCCCCTCCCCCAGGTTTGCATGGCCCCACCCCTGTTGGTCATCCATAGAGCCATAAAGACTAAGCTCTTCTCCAGTGCATTGGCCAGAATTATACATGATAGGAATGTGTATTGTTATCTCCAGGCTTTGATGTATGGTACTTATTTTCATTTAATTTACGGTGCTTGTTTTTCCTTTTTTTGCTTGGATTTTGATTTTCTTCTTTTCTTGATTGTACACCATGCTGCATCACAAATCGTGAGAGAGGCAGCATATCCTTTTTTAAATGACTAAATAAATGGTTAATGGTAGTTTTCATTAATACATTAATAATTCTGGGTACAAATATTAGCAGCAATTATATATTTCTTGCTTACAGAGCAAACCTCTGCTGCAAGCAATTACTTGGGAACCTTTTAAGGGTACATTATGGGATTTCTGATCTAAGAAAGCTCACAGTGACAAGAATTTGTGTCAAATCACACAATGAACGATTGTGTCATACCCCTGGTAGTATCTTTCTATGCCTATGTATAGTACCTTGCTTCATCCCACTTTCCACTCTCAAATTCTCATTTGCTGATGGTCCTTCAAAACAAAATGTGATCATTTTACCTCTTCTAGGTTTTAATAATTTCAGTGGGCTTTGCCTCCCCTTTTCGAGGACAGTATCTTCTCTTCTACTAAAGTTACATTTTCAAACTAGCAAATAGGACTTGCATGAGGACACCGGAGCTGCTGGGTTAGGAAAGGTTGTTAAATGAATGCTGTCCCTCACTTCTCCTGGGAGAAGCCAATCTCTAACTTTAGGGACATCCTGCAGATGTTATTTCCCAGCTGTGCTTTGGTTGATGTCATGTACGTTACTGGCACTCTTCTTATTTTGTCTGTTGCAGGTTTTTGGTTTTGCAGAAGCAGAGGGAACAGTTCAGTAAAAACAAAGCCTGGGTTATGAAAGAGATAATTAGAACAAATGTGAGGTATGTGAAAAGAGGAAGGATGTTATCTTAAGCACATTGCCAAATAGTGCAGAGAAGGGTTACCAAATAGTTTAGGATAGCCTTGGCACATCTTGTTGGAATAAGACGACACAACCAGCTTGGGAAGATGATATTTTAGAATAAGAACATGTCAGGAATTTGCAAAATTCACTTTGTTTAGGAATGGTTCCTGGACTGTTCAGTGCTCCTGGTTGTGAAGTGTGATGAGTTATGAAAAAGGGCCTAAAAATGTTTGTGTTGAGGAATATGGTAATTTATAGAATGGCTTCTCCTTGCATTACATCCCTATACAACATCACATTGGGCAATCACACAATCAGTTGAGAATTTGGCTGGAATAATATCCATGTCTTAGGCTAATATTAGATCAGACATTCTCTGCAGCACGGGGCTTTTCTAAACCAACCACGTGTTTGTTCCCTGGACTGCCCATTTTAAAAACTTACGTAATAACCCTTGGTAGCTCTGCAAAACACTATTATTCAATAACGTCAGGATCTCTTGATTATCTCAACGCTTTATTTTTTAAAGGACAAAAATAGGATTTATTTTCTGTGTAGCATCTCCTCTCCTGGATGCACCAGCAGTGTAATTACTGCTTGTTTTCATTTTCTGGTTCAACAGAGACAACATTGAAGGCAATCAATTGAAGGCAATCATCAAGCTGCATGAGGTCACCAATTGGTTAATTGATTCAATAATTTTCACATTAAGTAGAAGAACTCATTTTCAAATGCCACCATCCCAGATTGACCACGTGTGCTTGAATATATTTAGAGTTTCCAGCAACTTCAATCAGCTGTTCTGTGTCCTGTCCTCTGGGGTGATTTGCTGTCTTCAATGTGACAAATTTTCAGGCCATCGAAGAATGCAATTTGGAAATGATTTGGAAAAAGTGCTTTGAATCTGGCATGAGCATGGTAGCTCCTTCCTGTTGTTAAAGACTACTTCCTCCAGAACAGCCTGAAAAAAATACAGCTGCTTTAAAGACTGAATTCATTAAAATTAATTTGAGCCTTAAAGCAGGTGCAACCTCTTTTTCAGGCTCATGTGGAAATCTGGAAAAATTCAGGTGTTTTTAGTGGCCAGCAGAGCAGTATTAACCATGTGCACTCCTGTGTTCAGAAGCACTTTTGAATCTTTTTTTAAAAATGCATAGCTCAACTAATGAATTCTGCTTAGGGCATTATGTAAAAAAATGACTCGTATTCAGTATTTCATTTATATTTGAAAGGTATTCCGAGTTTAAATATGGCCATGAACATGCCCTCTGTATGAATGTATGATGTAAAGCAGAAAACGTTTTGAAAATATGGAGATACATATGCAAATATGAAATGTAAATTATGCAACTTTCATAACCACTCTTGTAGGATTTTAAAATGCTATATGAATAATTATAAGTGGCAATCTCAGGAGATAACTTTTGTTTGTTTGGGTTTTTTTGCTGTTGTGCATTTTCTCACCAATACAATGTTATATTCCTGTTGGACTGATTAAAGCCTCATATGATTAAATGTCCTTTGTGAAAGACATCTTGGAATTCCAGAAGAAACTGGAATGTCCTTGGCTTGAAGTAGCACCCTTTACTCTGCAGTGGAGCATTTCCAAGAAGAGTTCTAGATTCCAGTATGTGTATTGTCAGTGGCTACCCAGATAAATCTAATATGTGTATGATGATATTTTTAATTCTTTTGTTTTCCACATATTGCCAAAATATTGTTTCAGATCAAATTGACCTTTCCTGACAAAGGAGTTTCTGGGTGCTTCAGATTCAACATCTCTCTACTGATTTAAGTCTCAGGAAATTGTAAAAAGTTGAGCCACTTTGGTCTAATGGTTAAAGCACCAGGCTAGAAAGTAGGAGACTGTGAATTCTAGTTCCACTTTAGTGTATGAAAGCCAGCTGGGTGACCTTGGGCCAGTCACCTCTGTCTCAGTCCAACTCACCTCACAGGGTTGTTGCTGTGAGGCAAAGAGGAGGAGGAGGGAGTACTAGGTATGTTTATTGCCTTGTTAATAAAAACAATAAAGTGTAAATAAAAATAATAAATAAAAAGATTTTAGATTAGACCATCTGAATAGGTCAGGAAGTGAGAAAATTAGAAAAGAATCTGTGAGAACCAAGGCTATCTCCGCTGTTCTTGGAACAGGGTAAATAAATGTGGCTTAAAGTACAGAGTTGATACCCCATAACATTGGAAAGAAGAGTGATTAGGCCAATACAAAACTGTATGTTTTTAACAGTCGTCCACTTGGAATGTGAACTGATTAAAATATTAGGGATATTTACCAAGTTTTTTTTAATACTTGGAGTGTCTTCCTCCTGCTCCACCATTTTTTTGACCTCTAACTTTCATCAATAATCTGCTGCCATTCTCATATCTCAGCTTGCTAAGCTGATGGTCTTTTCAGCCAAAGTTTGTTTGTGTGTGTGTGTGTGAGTGTGTGTGCGCGCACATACATGGCATTTTCCGAGGTTACTGGGCATGTTGAGTTATCTTCAGCGCTGTTGTTCTCTTTGGATTCATCTGGAGAAACCCAGTCCCCTTTTGGCAGGACATCAACATTGGGCTCTCTTCTAGGAAGACTGAAGTTCTATCTTTAACTATCCAATTTGCAAAGCTATTTTGGCACTGGCCAAGGTTACAGAATGATGTGCTTTCAATAACTGAAGCATCTCTTATTATTTTACAAAGCCAAGCTCCCTCCGGCATATTCGGTGAAGAGAAGCTGTTCATTTTCTTTTCTGACTTCTCTTACTTTGGCGATAGATTTGTGTTACATCCTAGCAATCCAACTATTAAAAGTATAACTTGGCTACTGTATATGGGTTGGGCTGTTTAACTGTGATATATGTCATTCGAGTGCATCCAGATGTTGCACATAGCTTCGCCTAAATAATCCAGTATTTATTTACTTATTTTCATGTATATTCATCCAGTTCTCAGTGGACACAATCCAATGCATGGATCATAATCAATATGACTCGATGGACTGAAAATGAAGAAGTCAGTTGATTGTTGTCCTAGAGACACACAGTGGTGCTTAGAAATGTGTGAACCCTTTTGAATTTTCAATATTTCTGCATAAGCACGGCCTAAAAATGTGATGTGTTCTCCATACAAGTCCTAAATCTAGATGAAGGAGAACCCAATAAAACATATGAGTCAAAAACATACTTGTTCCTTTATTGAGGAAAATTGTTCAGAATTACATATATGGCAAAATATGTGAGGCTCCGGTATTATCAGTTTATTTGAAGGGGAAATTAGAGTCAAGTGTTTCACTGGGAAGATAATCAGGGGTGAGTGTGGGAGGTCCTGTCTTATTTAAAGAGTAGAATTCTGACTATTCATTCTCAAAGTCTGACCTTCACCACATAGGCATGTGGATGCGTATGGAAGCACAAAGAGATTTGTGGGGACCTCTGAAAAATGCTCACCCAGGTTACTAAATTACTGCCAAAGTGTTTGGACTCCACCAGTCCATTATCAACAGATTGTGTACAAATAGAGTCAACTCAACACCAATGTTACCCATCCTGAAAGTGGTCAATGAAGAAAAGTTACACCAAGAGCAAGATGTGTAAGTTTCAAACAACAACAACAAAACCCCAGGTTATCATCCAAGGAACTAGAGCAGGGGTAGGCCAACCTTGGCTCTTTTATGACTCATGGACTTCAACTCCCAGAATTCCTGAGCCAGCTATGCTGGCTCAGGAATTCTGGGAGTTGAAGTCCATGAGTCATAAAAGAGCCAAGGTTGCCTACCCCTGACCTAGAGACTTCTTTTGCATTGGCAAATCTCAGTGTTATGAGATTACCATCAGGAAGACAATGAACAACAATGCTGTGCTTGACAGGATGGCAAAGAAAAAGTCACTGCCCATCTACAGTTTGTGAAAAACCACATGGAAGACCCAGAAAGCTGCTAGAAGAAAGTTCTGTGGACACACATTTCAGCAAGAGTTTTAGCTAGAGTACCCCAGAGGAAATGAGAAAATGGGTGTCTCCTTGTTTTTCTACCATCAGGCCTCTGACCCACTCCAGTTGAGAGGGGAGGCCAAGAATGAAGCAATTGCTCTCTGATTTCTATATGTGTACTTCTAGAGCGCTTGATAATAAAAAGGTGTGCAATTATTTTTTGTTTAACAACTGTCCCAGTTTAAACATTATTCTCTTTTATTTTAATTAAAGAGAGAGATTCATGAAAAAAATAATTGCTACTAGTTTCCATTTCAAATAAACAAAGAAGCAGGTTTGGTTGTTGAAAGATGCTGCAATTTCATTGTCATGGGATTAAATTGTTGATCATTGCGTACACATGGAAATTTTCCTTCTCCTAATTTCAAGCTCATTTGAAATTTGCTGGAACCAACAAGAAACAGAGTAGAACAAGCAATAGAATTGATGGCCCCTATTTAGAACAGGGCTTGGCTCACTCAATCTTCCAGTCCCATTGACTGAAACAGCTGACTTTAATTTCCCCTTCAAATGAGCTGATAATCCTAGCGATTCCTGTAATTTTGACATACACAAATATATAAACTTGGACATTCTCTTGACTTAATTTGTTTAATTGGGTTCTCTTTATCTAGTTTTAGGACTTGTGTGGAGAACTTACCACATTTTAGGTCATATGTATGCAGAAATATTGAAAATTCGAAACTTTTAAGCACTACTTGTACAGATAGTTGTCAGGAATCCAATCTAACTTGAAAGCACAAAACCCCATAATAAAACTATGCAGTCATGCTTTAGGTCAGGTGACTGTTGCTGACTTTTAGGCATGGCATTTGATTGAAAGGCATGTGTCTTGGGAAAGTTGGCTACCAATTAAGAAAAAAATACCATAACTCATTATAGCACAGTCAGTTGAGCTCTGCTTAACCTTGAGTATATTTTTATGATGAGCAGGAAACACAGTGTAAGATAAACAACTATGGTCTTAGGGGAAAAGGTCAAATAGCAATGAGATAATTTTCCCAGCTCAGAGATGGCTGATAAAGAGAACTTTGGGCAGCACAACAACATTGTCCTGAAAACAGTGCTATGTTTAATAGTTAACACATTGTCAATGGGTTAGAAGATTTGTTCAGTGGTATCAAATCTGTGATGTACTCCTGAGTTCAAGATGGAAAACCTGACAAGTGATCTATACTTTTAGGGAAACCATATTTCTTGATGTTTTCCCCAAAGCAATTTATTTAGATGTTTAATTTACATCATGTCCAATTAACATGTGCTAGGTAGTTTTTCTTGAGTATAATGTAGAACCATATACAACATTTTTTACACTCTTGGTGCCAAAAAATATGAGCAGAATGGAATCTACTGTGATTGAGGATATCTATTTTGGATAAAAGAGAATTATATTGTAATCTGCTTCCTGTTAAGTATTTTACAGGTTAAATGAATGATCCTTAGAAAATTATGAATGTTATATTTATCACTTTAATATTCTATCAATATTTGGGCCACATTTTATGGCGAGGGAGTCTGAGGGCATAACTTTAGCATTAGAAAGGATTCTATCAATATAAAGAAAGAACTAGGTATGCCTTTGAGAACTTCAACATTACTTTGATTTTTTTTAAAAATTTTTTAGTGAGGAATATAAATGTCCACTTAGACTAAGGTATCTAATTTTTAAATCAAGAGATTAAAATATAAAAAAATATATGTAGTCTGGATGCATGTGTATTATATTAAATATATAACTTTTGGGATGTTGATTAGTGCTGCCTAGATATCTCTTGAGGTGTTTATGATGTACAATTTTTCAGGAACCAGGAACTCTTCAAGCCAAATACAATAAAATAAATTTACCAAATAGTGATTTTGACAATGGATGGCTACAATCCATGGCCTGCTTCACACAACATGCAAAGCCATAACTGATTTTGGTTCTATGCAATGTGCAAATCTCAGTTTGTACCTTAATTCCATGGTTCAGTGAACTTAGAACCAATGTCATTTAATAGTTAAGCAGTTGGGTTAAAACTGGGAAATTCCACATCAAATTCACTCTCAAGCGTGGACACCATCTCTTATTCCAATCTTTGCTGCAGAGTCATTGTTAAAATGAACAGAAATCTCCCCATATAAATTACATTGAAATTGTGGGAAAAAGTGGGATATAAATCCAAACATTTAAAAATAAAAATGAGACTAAGCTACTTTTGAATTAAAATTTTATGTACATGTTGCCTTATCCCTAATTTAAAATTTATATTATTTTCTTCATCCTAGGTGATGCTGGAGCAAATATCATCCATGTTTCCAAAGAGGCCCGGAAGAGGTTTCTTGGCCCTTTACACCCATCCTTCAACCTGGTGAAAATCATCCGTGCCTGCTTGTATAAAACTTTATCAAGCAATGCACATGAGTTGGCCAACGGACGTTTGGGCATTTCATTAACCCGAGTTTCGGATGGAGAAAATGTCATATTATCAGAGTTCAACTCCAAAGAAGAGCTTGTCCAGGCAAGTTGTAGCTTTAGGGCATTCTAGGAGCTTTGAACATGAAGCCATAAATGCCTATCTCCCAGGAACTTCCTTCCTTCCTTCCTTCCTTCCTTCCTTCCTTCCTTCCTTCCTTCCTTCTCTGCAAATACTGCAGGCTTCTCTAGTCAGTTCACTTATTTCACACGATGTTTCCCCATCTCTCTCCCAGGCATGTGTCTGCAGCACTTTCATTCCAGTATACTGTGGCCTGATCCCTCCAAGTCTTCAAGGAGTGGTAAGTCAGCACCAGGATGTTTTAACTTTCAGCCGTTTGGTATTGTACAACAAGAGCCTGTTCCAGTTTTTCCTGCTTCATCAAGAGGGAAAGAGGAAACTCGGAGACTAGGGAAGGTGACATAATATGCTGCATAATTCTGGAAAAATGATCATAACAATATACAGTTGTAATCAAATTATTCTCAAAGGAGTGGGGTTTTTTCTTGATTTCTGAGATCAAGCATAAGAAATCTGATATTTGGAAGGGGAAAAACAAAAAACTTAGGGGAGAAAACAGGACTTTTTCAAAAAAAAGAGGGAAAGAAGAAAAGAAACAGTATTATTTGTAGTATCACTTATGTGTTTCTGGACCATAATGTTTATAGGCATAATGTATCTTTAGCAAAATTTAACTTAGGTTTAAGGAAACCAAAATGTGTTGTTCTCAAATGTTTGCTTTTCTTTGTTGAGTAAGTACTGAACAACAGTTTTGGAGGAAAGACCTGTTGCCACAAAAAAAAGTTGAAGAGCTACCTGGACTATGATGTCAATGACCAAACCTGGGACTTTGATGTCATAAAGGCAGCCCTCAATGACCATAACAGGGTCTTCAGCATTGCCATGAGTTTGTTTTAAAACTTGGTTAAAAAAAAAAGGTGTGCCAAAGCAGAAAATAAAAAATTTTCTGCTAGGAATTGGAGAGAAACCTGGAATGGTTTTGGGGGTTTTTTTGGGGGGGCAAACTTTCAATTAGTTTATCAGAATATAAAATACAAAGGAAAATAAAAATAATGGGAACTGGTGGCTGGGAAAAGGAAAAAAGAGAGAGTGGTGAGTAAAAAGGGAAAAAGGAAAAAAATGGTATTGATTTCCAAATTTCTTTAGCATAATAGAAGATAATAACATTAAAACCTCAACTTTTTATTTTGATACAATAATATATACTAGCCATTTCTATAACAACAAACTTATCTAATTAGCAAAACCAAATTTTCATTTTTCCATCATGAGCTCAAAATCTAGAAGTGGTTTCCAAATAAAAACAAAATTAGATATATTCTTTTCTTTGAATAAAGGAATCAATTTAATCATCTCTGTATTTTTTCTTTGCTGTGGAAAATAATATATATTTGCTATTATTAATTGTTATAGATTATCATCATTTATATTAGCAAAATTCACTGTATTTTTTCAGTTTTTCTAGTCTTAAACTTTTTTACATCCATTTTAAAACAACTTTTTAAAAAAATATTTGTAAAATCAACAAATTCTAATATGTTTTTTAAACTTCCTCTTAACATAAAGGTAAAGGTTCCCCCGCACATGCGTGCTAGTCGTTTCCGACTCTAGGGGCCGGTGCTCATCTCCGTTTCATAGCCGAAGAGCCAGCGCTTGTCCGAGGACGTCTCCGTGGTCATGTGGCCAGCATGACTAGACGCCAAAGGCGCACGGAACGCTGTTACCTTCCCACCGTAGTGATCCCTATTTTTTTACCTCTTAACATAGATACTTTCAAATATACTTTTAATATTTTACAAGCTTTAGGAATTAAGCATTATAATAAAGAAAAAAACATTGTCGAACCCATTTTATGTTAAAACTTTCAAATACATATATCACAGTCCATTTGAAAAATAAATTCCCAGACAGCTGCTTTTTCAACAATAAAGTGATTGCAGCCACACACACACACACACACCGAGCTAAATCGCTCACCAGATGCTCCAAAGCTCAGCGCCTGAAGCTTCTTGCAGATCAATACTATATGGAAGATCTTATGGGGTGATTCTAGGACTTTCCCTAACCTAGGAGAGTCCTATAAACTAAAGGAATACATGTTCCTTCTGTTAGTAAGTTGAAAAACCGTCAGTTCAGAGAAAACCCCTACACGGAGCCTTCCAGGGGCATATTGTCAATTGGCCCTCTTTCATCAAAAGTCAGAAACCTGGGCTGTTTCTTTGACAGTAATGGGTCTTTCCCATTTCCAGTCCTTCTGCTTGAAAAGATACTTTACGGTAGGGTTCTCGTGCTTTTTCACTGTTAGCTGCATAGTCAGTGCTCTAGCATCAACACTGTCTGTAAAACATAGATACTAAGCAAGCCATAGCCATTTCAAGGGTGATCAGTGTTATTATTACCACATTAAAAATGGACAGCTGAACTTGAAAACATCTGACCACTTAAGCCTACGTAGCTACATTAAGAACTTCATGGGAGGAAAGCCGGCTAGTTAAGAGAAAAGTGAAATAGTTCTGCCTCTTAGTTACTCTGTTGTGCCAGTTCATACAAAGAGACATACAGTACAAACAAAGATATCTTATATTTTATTTGGCTAACTTACTATCCTGCCTTTCTGCCAGGAGCTCAAGAAAAATTATGTAGCAATATTTTATTTCCCCTCAATAAAAGCCCAATGAGATAGGTTAGAGATCACAACTGTTCTGAAATCTCCAAGTTGACTTCTACGGCAATAAGGAAGGGTGAATAGTGCAAGAAACCTTGGGTGAGTGCAGGAGGGAAGATATTAATATAGGTAGCATATCTTTGCATTGGAATCCTAGGAGAGTCCCTATTTTGAAGATGTTTGAATTGCTTTGAAGCTGCAACTCACTTGATCTTGACTAGTCAATGGTATAGTTAAGTGGGAACCAAAGACAAGTTCATACAGGAAGTCCTTGATTGCTTAATAACAGTTTGATGTTACAATGACTTGGAAAGGCTCCACTGCTTCCCCCCATGATCATGTGATAATGATCTGGGTGCTTGGCAATTGATTTAAACTCATGGTTACTTGCCAAGTGCCCTGTGATCATGTGATCATGATTCGAAGTCCTCTCTGCTAGGTTCCACAGAAATTTAATGGGTAAATCAGTAGGGAAATTGCAAGCTACTGCTGCTGCCTGCCAAAAGATTTCCCCTCTGTGAATGGAGGAGAGGAATCCTTTGTTAGGCTGCAGAAACAAAGCTCCTGAAGAGCCAAGCTTTATTTCTCCACCCCAGTGCAGGAATTCCCTTCCATGCATGGAGACCAGCTGCCTGCTCTCCTGAGGTAAGATGCTGTTTTGCTCTGTCTGCTTAACAACTGCAACTGGGAAAGCTGGGCTTGTGATCATTGAACGAATCAGTCATATGGACATCTTGCTTAATGACTGCTTCGCTCAACAACTAAGATTCTGGGCCCAATTGTGGTTGTATGTCAAAGGCTACCTATAATTCAAGATGCTCCAGCAACCTAAAAAGTCAGCTCCCAATAATTGGCATGATGTCAGTATGGGTAGGGCTTGGAAAGGGCAGTTAGGCCCACTACCAACATCACCCAACCCACAGACAATTTCACCATCTAGCCAGATTCTGTTCCTGATATGTAAAAATATGAAGTAAAAGAAAATATATATATAGGATTTTAAGCTGGCTGCCTCTTCTATCGATTCAGCTGTTATTCTTTGATTAAAGTATAAATGTAGAGGTTTTGAAAAGGAACAAAGCAGAAACTGTTCTTAGCATTAGTGCAAACATTTTGGTAGTGGATGTTCCAACCGTAATTGTCCACCTAGTAGCTAATGTATAGTAACGTACTGTGCTTCCTGGAACTGGCTTTTCAGAACATTATATGAACAAGCTGGTTGCTGGAAAACATGGTGTGCTTCTTCTTCCTCCTCTTCCAGTTGATTTCCACTCCACTTTGAACTTTCCTCTATTTTTAATATTTGCATCATTTGATACACTTGAGATTCAGTTTTGCTGTAGACTATTGTGAGTTGGAGTGAAAGATACATTTTTAAAAATAGATTTGTTTTATCACTTCTAGAATGATACTGTTTTGTCCTTAGTTGGGATCAGAGAGGTATTTACAGGCTATTCTAGATTTGATGCAGGCCTACCGTTTTTCTTTTGGTCTCGATAGCATTAACCTGCTTAGCTAGCAACATAGTAAACTGCTAACTCTTAAACTGTCTAACAGTGGAATAATGGAAATGCTCACCCATCTATCCACCCTGAACAATTCTCTGCTTAGAATGTTGCCAGTGGGGAAAAACAAAAAGGAAAAACACTTGATTTTGGTTTTCTAATTTCAATACCCAGTTCTACCCAGGCAGATTCTAAATAAAAATGCTGCTGCTTAGTCATATCTTTTTGTGGTTCCATTTAAAAAAAATAATAATTCAGCTTGAATTACTACAGAATGAAGGGTAGGAGGAGAAACACAAAAAGGAGTCTTGAGATACGACAACAAAACATTATTTCCAAAACACATCCTTTCTCTGCTGCACCATCATGATTGGCAGATGATCTTCCCCTAAGCTGGTGATGTATTGAAGAGAGTTGGGCAGTGAAGTTGGAAGACTCAATTGCTTTGCCTATCACATCCAGTACATTCAAAATCTGAACAGGACCATTTATTTAGCAGTAGGTCAGAACAGGAGCAGTAGAGGAAGGATACATATTGGTCTGTATAAGTTTCTGTTGACTCAAGAATGGATGGATAGTATTTTAACTCAACAGTGGGGAAAAGTTCTTACTGAGTGTCTTCTGGACATATTGTTTTCCTTCCAGAGCCGCTTAAGTACAGCAAGTTATATCTTTGCCCTCTGGAGAAACACTCTCTTGATCTCTGGCGGTCAAACATGTTGATGTCATTGGTTAATATGTTCCACTGGTCATTATGGATATTTGAAATTAAAGGGGCCATGGCTATTTTGTCAGCTTTAGCAAATTGGTGGCTCTTTACATTTAAGCCATGGTACTGATTCTGAAATTTTAGAATTCCAAATGGGATATCTATTATACAATAAATGTTATTGCTTCCTGAGCTGTAGGAATGTATATAATGGAGAAGCTGGCTTGGTTTTGAAACTATAGCATCAGTAAATCATCTCAACATAGTAAATGGGATGATTTTTCTTGCATTTAGATATGATTACTACAGGGCTTTCGAACTGCTGCCAACCTAGCAGTTCGAAAGCACGTAAAAATGCAAGTAGAAAAATAGGGACCACTCCGGTGGGAAGGTAACAGCGTTCCGTGCGCCTTTGGCGTCTAGTCATGCCGGCCACATGACCACGGAGATGTCCTCGGACAAGCGCTGGCTCTTCGGCTTTGAAACGGAGATGAGCACCGGCCCCTAGAGTCGGAAACGACTAGCACGCATGTGCGGGGGAACCTTTACCTTTACCTTACCTTACTACAGGGCTAGTTTTTCCATGTAAATTATTTCTCCCCAAGCTTGGCATTGTTTTGTTTTTCATGTGGTCATATTCTGGGTATTAGTTTTTCTTTTTCTATAAGCAGTTATCTGTATTGCATGTGACTGTATTCTGTAATACATTAAGTGCAACTCCTGATAGCATTAAACTCTTATTTAGGGCCAACGGAAAAGGGAACTGCCTAATAACCACTCACCCAAACCAGACAGAACTAAGTTTGTGCAGAACTGAAAGAATTATGCTATCTCATACAGCCCAGTGTGATTCATACTGTAATGTAGTGGGTCCGACGCAAGGAAGAGACGCCAGCCGGAGTACGAGTTCAGCTCTTTATTGTGTGTGTGGGGGGGTTCGTACTGGAGAACAAGGGCTACCTGGCCTCCTTATATACCTGGCCAGGTAGGCGGCTGGCCAATGGGTTGGCCCTAGGTTTCCCGCCGAAACTGGGTTTCCCGGCAAAACCATCCAGGCCAACATCCCCTGGTGGTTGCTGCTATGCAGATGCCTGCACCTGGATACATAACACCCCTCCCCCCTTAGAGAAGAACCTCCTTATAACTATAACACACATAACTATGTACAATGCATGCATAATGTATAACAATGTATTGGGGGTCACTTGCACACATAGTCTGCTAGGTACGCAGGTGTCCTGTGGGGTCTGGTGGACCGTCTGGGTGTGGCTTCTCCCTGGCCCAGCCTCTCTGGCTCGCGGTGCTCTTGCGCTTGGTTAAGTCTGGCTGCCAGGTTTCTGCCACTGATGATGCCCTGCTGCTGCTGCAGGGCTGACTGTAGGAGGCCATCTTCCTCAGGTTCAGGGTCCGTGTGGTTTCCAGTTGGTCTGGCCTCTTCTGCGGTGTGGTTGTCAGGTTGGGCGTGTGTTGTGCACTCAGGGACCCTTCCTCTGAGCTGGTCAATATGACGCCTGATGTGTCAATCCCCCTCCACCCCTACGATGTAGGATAGAGGCCCCGTTTTGTCAACCACTGTCCCTGGAATCCATGTGTGTCCTGCCCTGTAGTTCCTTGCCCAAACCAGGTCCCCCACATTGAGTACCCTGTGTGATGCAGGCCTGTCCGTCTCTGCTGCCACTCAGTCAGGGTGCAAACGGTCAAGCTTGGTGATGAGGCGCCGTCCCCATCGTAGTTCTGCTGGGCTCTTCCACGCATGGTGTGGTGTGTTGGGTGAGCAGAAATTTTGCCAGTCTGTGATGCCAGTCCCCGCTGATGATGCGCCAGAGTGCGTCCTTGGTCGTCCTTACCATCCGTTCAGCTTGCCCATTAGTTGATGGGTGGAAGGGCGCGGAGGTGGCGTGTCTAATCCAATTCGCCTTCAAGAATGCCTGGAAATCATTAGCGGTAAACTGAGGCCCGTTATCGGATACAATGACTTCTGGGAGGCCGTGTGTGGCAAAGAGGGCTCTGAGCACCTGGATTGTCCTTGCCGAGGTCATGTTGGGAACAGGGACTACCTCCAGCCACTTAGAGTGGCTGTCCACTACCACTAAGAACAGTTGGCCCTGGAAAGGCCCCGCATAGTCGATGTGAATGCGGGACCAGGGTGTGTGTGTGGCCTCCCACCTGTGTACTGGGGCGTGGGGCATTTCTGGCCTGGATCTCTGGCATGTGTAATAGGCCTTGACCCGTTCCTCAATGTCCTTGTCCAGCCCTGGCCATCATAGGTAGCTTCTGGCCAGTGCCTTCATCCTAACCACACCCGGATGTCCCTCATGTAAGGTTTCCAGTGCCCTGGCCCGGACTGCTGTGGGAATGATGACCCTGCTTCCCCAAAGGAGGCAACCCTGGTGCGTGGAGAGCTCGTGTCGCCTGGCGAAGTAGGCCTGGAATTCAGGCCCCGGGGACTTGTCCTGCCACCCCGTGCAAACCCATGAGTGTACCCTGCTCATGATGTTGTCAGAGGCTGTGCTGGTTGCAATGTCCTTGGCATGTACTGGGCATTCAGATAGTTCCTGCAGAGCTAGGATCTGTGCTGCTGGGGCCGGGTCTGGTTCTGTGGTGTCTATGGGTAGCCTACTTAGACCGTCTGCGTGGCCCATCTCCTTCCCTGGCTTGTGCACCAGCTTGCAATTGTAAGCTGCAAGGAAGATGGACCACCGGAGCATTCTGGGAGATAGAATTTGGGGTGTCTGCTTGTCTGTTGTGAACAGGCCTAGGAGTGGTTTGTGGTCTGTGTAGACGGTGAACTCCCTGCCATACAGATAATCGTGGAACTTCTTAATTCCTGCCACGATTGCCAGGGCTTCCATATCTATTTGGGCGTAGTTCCTCTCTGCTCCAGACAGCGTCCTGGAATAGTAGGGTATGGGAACTTGAGCCCCATTAGGCTCGAGGTGACTTAGCACTGCGCCCACGCCATAAGGGGATGCATTGCATGCAATGCATATGGGCTTTGTTTCGATGAAGTGTGTTACTGTGGACTTGTCAGACAGTAGTGCTTTTGAAGCCCTGAAACTTTGATCATGGACGGAGGTCCAGACCCATGCTGCCTTCTTGTCCAATAACCTGTGCAGTGGTTCTGCAATGGCTGCCTTGTGGGGCAGGAAGGTGTGATAGAAGTTGAGCAGGCCCAGGAATGCCTGTAGCTCTGCCTTGTTCCTGGGTGTGGGTGCCAGTTTGATTGCCCTTACCTTGGACTCTGTGGGGTGGATCCCCTTGGCATCTACCCTGAATCCCAGGAACTCCGTGGAAGGAACACCAATGCTGCACTTTTCCCTCTTTAGTTTGAGGCCAGCAGTGCGCAGCCTGGATAGTACCTCCCTCAGCCTACCTGCCAGCTCTTCTGCTGATGCTCCTGCAATCAGGACGTCATCAAAATAAGGGCAGATTCCTGGGATGCCCCTGAGCATTTTCTCCATGTTTTCCTGAAAAATGCCTGGAGCTACGCTGATCCCAAACTGCAGCCTGTTTACCCTGAATGCTCCCCTGTGAGTCACTATCGTCTGAGTGTCAGCTGTTGCCCTGGTAACCGTGAGTTGCTGGTACGCCTGCGCAAGATCGAGCCTTGCAAAGATGGCGCCGCCTTGGAGGGAAGCGAGAACGTGGCTGACCGTGGGGACCGGGTAAGCGTGCGGGTTTAGGGCGCGGTTCACCGAACACTTGTAGTCGGCGCAGATCCTCACCTCCCCGTTGGCCTTAAGTGGGGTGACTATCGGGGTCTCCCACTCTCCCCCGTTTACGGGCTCTAAGATTCCCTGGGCCACCAGCTTATCCAGTTCGCACTTGATCTTGTGATTGAGCGCGAAGGGGACTTGCCGCGGCCTGACCCTAACGGGGGAAATGTTCGGGTTCAACTTGAGGGAGATGGGGGGCCTGTGTACCTGCCCAGCTTCCCATCGAAGACGTCTGCGAACTCCTCGCAGACGGCCTCGATGGATTCCCCCTGGATCCGGTGGATTCCGGAGACTGTGATTCCCAGAGCCTCAAACCAGTCTAGGCCGACTAGGCTGGCTCTCCGGCCCTCTACCACTACGACCTCCAAGTGCCCTTCGCAACTCTTAAACCCCACGGAAACGGTGGCCTCCCCCTTTACCTTGACTGGCGAGTTTTGGAAGTCGGTCAGGGCTAAATTTGAGGGCCGCAATTGAATCCGCTGCTTGCTCCGGCTATTAATATAGTTAAGGGTCTCGTCCGAAATGATGGAGACCGCTGATCCGGAGTCAAGCTCCATGCTGCAGGGGACACCCTGCAAGCAGATTGTTAGTCTAATTTTGGGTCTGAGCAGCCGGCGGCTACCCGTGTGGTGTACACCCAGCCGGCTCTTGATATGGCCAATTTTAATTTGGATCGGGGCCCCAGTACCTCTCAATGGCGACTCCTCCCGGCGCAGCTCGTGGATCTCCTCTTGGGCACGGCGGCTATGACAGACCACGGCTATGTGGCCTGTCTTCTTGCAGGCCCGACATGTGGCTGACCGGAACTTGCAGGAACTGCGCACATGGTTTCCGCCACAGCCTGCACACTTCTGTGAGTTGTTGGCCGGTTTGGGGTTGTCCTGGCGCCCACCTCGTTGGTCGGTGGTTGATTTCCGCCGGAGGAGGTCGATGCTTCGTTCGTCCTCCTCGGCTGCTACGACTTGCTGGTGGATGCTGGCCGACTGGCTGCCGGTTCTGGACTCTTGAACGGCCTGGACGGCCCCGCAGGCCGCTTCGTGGGCCAGGATGGCGTCCTGGGCCTCCTGGAGTGAGACTTCCTCCTTTGCAAACAGGCGCTCCTGCAGCCTCATGTCTCGTAGGCTGCAGACCAGCCTGTCTTGTAGCCGCTCCTCTAGGTTCGAAAACTTGCAGGTGACAGCGGCTTCTCACAGGGCGGCAATGTATTCGGCCCCAGACTCGCCGTGACGCTGGTCCCTCTTCTCGAACTGCGACCTCGAAGCCAGTTTGGACAACCGGGGTCGGAAGTTGGCGTTTAGCTTGGCCACGAGGTCCCGGTAAGAGACGGTATCGATGGCCTCCGGGGCAAACACATTTGCAGCGACCTTGAGAAGTGCAGGTCCCCCTATGCAGAGCAGGGCGGCCGCCTTTGAGCCGTCCTCCAAGATTTGGTTGAACCGCATGTACAGCTCAGCGTGTGACAGGTATCAGGCCCATTTCTCCGGGTGGTGGGTGTCGAATTCGCGGGGTTGTCCGGTCCGTGCCATTACTAGGTCAGTTGTCGCGGTTGCTGGTGTTCGTCGCGGATGCAGTGACCGGTGTTGGTCTGTGCTGCTCGCGGTGGCTGGTGGTCGCATCGGGGGAAAAAAAGGAAAAGATGCTTCTTTTCCTTCAGCTCGTGGTGCGTTCCCCCTAGTATCCCACCTTCGTTGCCACTGTAATGTAGTGGGTCCGACGCAAGGAAGAGACGCCAGCCGGAGTACGAGTTCAGCTCTTTATTGTGTGTGGGGGGGTCGTACTGGAGAACAAGGGCTACCTGGCCTCCTTATATACCTGGCCAGGTAGGCGGCTGGCCAATGGGGTTGGCCCTAGGTTTCCCGCCAAAACTGGGTTTCCCTCCAAAACCGTCCAGGCCAATGCCCCCTGGTGGCTGCTGCTATGCAGATGCCTGCACCTGGATACATAACACATTCAGATGCAGTGATGAATCAAATATGCCTCATTATAGAAAAATGAATGGCTTTGAGTCAGATATGTGTGCTGCTTATCTGTCTGATCCTCCATTGTTGAAACAGGAAGAGGAACTTGGAAGGCTATGCTTCTGTTTAAACACAACAATAGCGGAGAGATTAATCTTGCCCACATTTGTTTTTATCCACAATTAAGAATAACTACAGTGTGAGGTTCAAGCACAACATCAAACCATGGTTGCTTGGATACTTCCCCCCCCCCCCCATTTCAGTCTGTACTAGCCAAATGGAGGAAAAGGCTGGGGCCATTAGAAGGTTATACAAGAATCTGAAGCTCATGCGCAGTGTAAAAGTACCCTGTCTCTGTATTTGTGGGTTTGTGCAGTATGTGCACAAGATAGAAAAAGCTTGTAGAGTACCATATTTTTTGTTTAATTTGTTGTCATTTTTGTGGCCTGGAATCTGTAGAGGAGGTCAGCATGAGCTTTTTGTTACTTCCTGGAACATAAGTGAAAGGCCATGGATTTTTTTTTAAAAAAGAAGGATTTATTTATTTGCTTGCTTGCTTGTTTATTTATTTACATAAAGTTGCTAATAATAAGAGAAGGGTGGGGACTACTCATTATTTCAGAAAAATGCTTTCATCACCTCTTCCTCATCTTATTTTTCATTTGAGAACAGAATTCAGAAGCTACCCAATCCTACACCCTACTAGATAAAACAGGATTAGTAAAACAGGACCTCGTTCACTAGAATTGCAGAAATATGTAGTGATTTATTGAGGAGTGAAAAAAAAATCTTACTTCCCTTGATTTCTTGGTTCCCTAATTGTACATTCCTTACTATAATGACCCAAATGATGATTGATGTATTGTGAGGTGATGGTGCAAGATAGGTCTTTTTATACTTGCATTGCAACATACCTTGCCATGCAAAAGCAGATGTTTGTGTCAATTAATGTTTTATCATTTGCTCAACCTTCCCTCCTCCCAGGGGTGGTTTTGCTTGATGTGCTAATAAGCTGTACTACAGGGGTGTCAAACTCAATTTCATTGAGGGCCGCATCAGCATTGCGGTTGCCCTCAGGGGGCCGGGTGGGTATGGCCAGGGTGGGCGTGGCCTACTGGGTGGGCGTGGCTAGAGTGCATATGGCCTACTGGGTGGGCGTGGCCAGCTCTACATCGTTCGCATCAAGGGGGCCTATGGGGGCCCGGGCAGGAGTGGGACAGATCTGAGGGTTTCTGGCAGAAGGAGGGTCTCTGGGCCAGGGCGAAGACAGTGGGGGCCGTTCCCTCACTGTTTCCAGGATGGCTTCACGGGCCACATGAAACCACTTCGCGGGCCGGATCTGGCCCCCGGGCCTTGTGTTTGACATGTCTGCTGTACTATATAACCAAATAACTATACACGCCATTGCCTTTTCAACTGTCTGTGTCGGGGGTGTCAAACTGCCGGCCCGCGGACCGGTTGCATCATGCGGAGGTGCGCCCAACCCACGTCCGGCAATGCGAAAAAAGTCACGATACGTCGCGACACGGCATGTGACGTGGCGAGTTTGACATCCGTGATCTATGTGCATTTAGAGATCTGAGGAAGAACAGACTGAGGACTAATAAAAAAATTCAGAGGGGGGAAAAAAAGCTAACATATTTTCTTTTCCCCCCAGAGATATGTTGATGGAGGGATTTCTGACAACCTGCCTCGATATGAGTTGAAGAACACCATCACTGTATCCCCTTTCTCTGGGGAGAGTGATATTTGTCCACGGGATAGTTCCACCAACATTCATGAACTCAGAATCACCAATACCAGCATTCAGTTTAATCTGCGCAACTTGTACCGCCTTTCAAAAGCCCTATTTCCTCCAGAGCCCCAGGTAAGCCCTCTCCACCATAATAGACACTTTCAGTATTTTATTTCAATAAACTGAGAGCCAGTATGATATAGCAGTTAAGGCACTGAACTAAGAGTGTGAAATTCAGGTTCTAAGCTTCACTTAGGCATTGAAGCCAGCTGGGTGACTATTTACAGTACCAGGCTGCACTGGACCAGCAAAGAAAATTACGACTAATAATCTTCAGTAAAGAGGCCTTCATCCCATGGCAGATTGATACAGTATTGACATCATTGTTGTTGACTTTTCTATCTTTCATACTTTGTAGTACTTTAGGAAATTTCTGATTTAGGAAGTAGCTAATCTACTGCCAGTCCCTCTCATGACTTCCCAGTACAGTTAGCCTGCATTTTTATAGTAGCAGAATCCTCTGTTGGAGGTAAGTCCCTGTCTTTAGTGGAGCAAGGAATGCCTGTACTTGCCAGTGCACACACATCACATACAGAATTAACATGTTGAGAAAACAGATGCAACACATGACTTTGATGCAAGAGGAAAATATAAATTCTTCCTGTCGTGCTAGCAGAGAGATCGGAAAGAGTTCCAGAAGCTCAGCTTTTCCCTTTAGAAGGTGCTGAAGACCACTTGTTCAGTTGGCTCATGCTGAAAAGTCATGGGACAATAAGCCTTTGGCAGTTTGGAAACACTGCCGCTGGAGGGCAGCTGTGTCATTCCAATGGCAGAAAAATGGGGGGGGGAACGTCGGCAGAACTGGCAGAAACTTTATTGAGTTTCTTTCTTCCCCATGGAGAAAGAAGACTTTCACCAATTCTATCTTTTCACATGAAGTTCCATTTGGGGATCGGACCTGACACGTTTACTTGGCTTCCCTGAGGCTACACCATCCTTATCGTGACCATTCTGTTAAATCGTGGCTTTTGCTTTAATCCCAACTTGTCAAGAGAATATGGATTAGGGCCACTTTGCAAAATGAAATAGCATTCCTCTCTTCCTATAACTTCCTTAATCAACAGTACAACTTCAGCTGTGTTTCTGTCTGACCACGCCCAGTCCACAGTGATTACTGGCCAAATCTGATGCAGAGGTTTCCATTGGAGGTCCCTCTTTCTTCCAAGGGTTACATTTGGAGATAGGGACTCTTCCCTCTGCTGAGGGTCTGTGGACATGCTGCTAGTGCAGTGTTTAGATGTCTTACAGCTAATTGTAAGTAACATACTGCTTCTCTCTCTCTGCAGGTTCTCCAGGAAATGTGCAAGCAGGGCTACAGGGACGCTCTTCACTTTTTGAAGAAGAATGGTAAGCTCTTAATAGTTTTGCATTCTCTAGCAAAAGTGAATCTCGTGTCAGCTGTTCTTTTCTCTATTTCTAATAGAGTATTAAAAAGGACAGCCTGTCTTGCATTCCACCCATGACTGTAATATCATCCTGTCTAGTCCCTTTTTGCTGTGTAGGAAAAGTGCAACACTTGCAGTCCCTTTTGATGAAAACAACATTGTTTGGGTACATGCATGGTTTAGGGATGTTAGTGCTCAAATTTCAAAACTAAAAACTTTCCCACTAAGCCAAACGGTAGGAGATCAGTCAAATTACTACAAAGTGAATTTCCAAAACTGATATTGCTTATTGCTTAATTGAAGTTTAGTTCTTTTTCTGTTCTATATTATTAAACAATTTGACTCAAACTCAATGTTTTATATGCTCTTGCACCAAATTGAGATGTATTTAAATGAAAGCTTTCTTTTTGAATGGTAGGCATCTGCAAATTTTGTATTTCTGCGTAGAGATACAATAGGAAATATTACTGGTCAGCAAATTGTAGACAAACTTCCTTGAATGGAAGTTGTGGAAAGGTATGGCGATGTATTATGCAACTTTTGCTGTACGGTTTATTCAAAAATATTTTTAAAGCATTCTTATAGAAATGGGGTGGTATGCAAAAAATATGACCAAAATCAATTATACCGATAAAAACAGTAAAAACAAATTTATATACAATTCAAATTGTATATAAATTGTATATACCGTATATACTTGAGTATAAGCCGAATTTTTCAGCCCACTTTTTGGGCTGAAAAATTCCACTTCGGCTTATACTCCAGTCAACAAAAAAACTTACCGAGGACTTGTGCGCGGCCGAGGCTTTGGTGCTTCTGGGATCGCGCGCACCTCTCCCAAGCCACCGCCGTCCGGAGACCTGCCGAAGTTTGGGGAGGTTTGGGGAGGTGCGCGCGCACCTCCCCAAACCTCCCCAAACGTCGGCAGGTCTCCGGACCTCCGCGCCCTGCCTGCCTGCTTCTTTCCGCAGCGGAAAGAAGCAGGCAGGCAGGGTGCGGAGGAACGGAGACCTGCCGACGTTTGGGGAGGTTTGGGCGCCTCCCCAAACCTCCCCAAACGTCGGCAGGTCTCCGGACGGCGGCGGCTTGGGAGAGGTGCGCGCGATCCTGGAAGCACCGAAGCCTCGGCCGCGCGCAATTCCTCGGTAAGCTCCGGGCGGTCACTTGCTTCGCGTCTCCTGAGGGAAGGGGGGGCGACTGGAGCGGGCGTGTTTCCTCGCCTGCTGGGCGCCGCGATTTGACCGGGGAATGCGCGGGCCCCGAATGGCAGCGTGGAGCGAGGAAGCGGACAGCCAGGGCTTCCCCGAGAGCCGCGGCCACACAGGGTATTCCTGTGTATTCAGGCTTGCAAAATGGCGGATCGAGCCTCTGCTGGCGGCAGAGGCTTGCAGAGCGCGGATCCAGCCTCCGCCGGCGGCGGAGGCTTGCAGAACGGCGGATCGGCTTATACTCGAGTCAATAACTTTTTCCAGTTTTTGGGGGTGAAATTGGGGGTCTCGGCTTATACTCGAGTCGGCTTATACACAAGTATATACGGTATATGCCTTGGTGGAGCAGTGGGCTGATGCCTCCTTAAGTAACACCAGCTGCCTGCAATTAGTGCAGGTTCGCATCCCACCAGGCTCAAGGTTGACTCAGCCTTCCATCCTTCCCAGGTAGGTAAAATGAGGACCCAGATTGTTGGGGGCAATTAAGCTGACTTTGTAATAATGCCGCTTGGGGTGTGTGTGAAAGCCCTAATAAGTAGGCATATACATAGAATGAAGGCTACTGCTAAGCTTGTAAGCCGCCCTGAGTCTTCGGAGAAGGGCGGGATATAAATGGAATTAAAATAAAAAATAAAATAAAAATATGCCGGCTAGAGTCCATAATGTAATCCTTGGGATTTTGCTGTTCTATAAATCTCAGAAAACCTAGCAACGTGCCACTATATTTTCCATATTTTCTCTACAGAGGAAGAAATGCAGACACAAAAAAAAACATTTTCTCTATTTAGTTGCCGCTCTCCTGGCAGAGGTGCTATCTGCTTTCAGAGATGCCTATGTGGTATTGAAGGAGCATCTTGTCTAACTGAAAGTCATGTGATTCTGTAAAACTCTTACTTAGGTTGTCTGGCTAATTCTGTAACTGCAATATATTGTCTGTCTGTAGCACCACCCAGTGGTGCAATCTTTCTCATGCAACCATTTTATTCACTGAATTGTTTTCAGTCATGGCAACAACATGCTTCTTATACCCGCAAGGGGACTCATGCCATTGTTCATTATAAGCTAAGATTAAATAACCATAATGATACATTCTCAGCCTAATTGCCTGTATTAATTCCAAAGTTCTCTTACGATATGATGTATAGATTTCTGTCCTCTTAAGACCAGAGCTATAGAGTCACTAATTGAATGATACTCAGCTGAATGTCCAGGTCTGATCTTTGTATAAAGACAAATTATAAGCTATTGGGTTTCATCTATTTTGCTTCTAAACAGGGGTAAAGATAATTGTACATCTGAATATCCTCTCCATCTGCATTTGTTTTCACAGAAGGATCTGCACATACTAGCAGTTTGATGCTTATAAAACAACACAGACTATTTATACAGAAATGCCAAGATTCACTTTAAAAGCTTCTTTGGCTTGTGGCTGCTCAATGTATTTTTCCTCTGCTTATGGCACATAATAGCTAACAAGATGGCTTTTTTGCAAAATGTTGTTTCTATCTGCTACTGCCATATTCTCCAAGGTGAAATGGTGAAGGAAGATAACCTAACAGTCTAATGATATTTCTAGTGAATTCACAATTCTGCCACTTATCCTTTTTCTCTAGGTCTCCTCCAAAGACCTCCCCTCCCTCTGCTAGCCATTAGCTGTGATGCTGAAGAAAGGGACTCCGAGAAAGAAAAGGATGAGGATGATCAGCTGGAAGAAAATGTTGAACTGGCAGAGGCTGAAGAACACATCCTGGAACACTTGCCTCCTAAACTGAACCAAGGTAAGATCTTTTGTTTGAGAGGAAAGTTGCTGTATTGCTTTGCCCCCAATTGAACTGAACTGTTCGTGTTCTAAGCCAGTTTTTCCTCATTTGGTCCTCCTCCAGATTCATTGACTTCAACTCCCAGAATTACCAGCAAGCATGACCATGGCTGAGAATCCTGGCAGTTGAAATCTACACATCTGGAGGGCATGGAATGGCTGTTTCAAGTATGCTTTTTTAAAAGAAACCAGATAAGCAAATTTTCCCCTAATGAGAAGGAAGGACTCACTGGAGAAGAGCCTAATGCTGGGAAAGGTTGAGGGCAAGAGAAGAAGGGGACGACAGAGAATGAGGTGGCTGGATGGAGTCACTGAAGCAGTAGGCGTGAGCTTAAATGGACTCCAGAAGATGGTAGAGGACAGGAAGGCCTGGAGGAACATTGTCCATGGGGTCGCGATGGGTCTGACACGACTCCGCAACTAACAACAACAGCAACAGCAAATTTTCAAAGAGAATTTGTCTACATGTAGATGTAGTCATTGCTCTTGGAGGGGGACAAGGAATTCATAAAATTCCTGTACCAGTCTTTGCTCAAGATAATCACAGGCCAAATTTAAATTCCTGGATCTGTTGAGGAGTTGGACAGCTTCTTGATCCAAAGTTGCTTTTTCAAGAAACAACTGGACTGTCTTATTTTTCTTTCAAGACGTTTCACTCTCATTCAAGAAGCTTCCTCAGCTCTGACTGGATGGTGGGGAATGGAAGGATTTATATTCCTTGCAGACAGCTGGTCATTTGCATTCTTTTAGACAATTGTTGAGGCCACCTGGAGATTTATCTTATGTCCTCAGCGTCACCAGTAGTGCAAATGGTTGTGGAGCCTTTTTGGAACTGCTGAAAGGACTGAGTTTTAGACTAGAGGTAGATGATGTCATATTCCTCCCCTTCTGTTGAGAGAGGGCTGCTCAGTTTTGATATAGATGCCTCTTTGACCCCCTTGTTCAAACCAGCGGTCCCCTCTGTCCAAAAAGTGGACTTTGTTATCAAAAGAGTGTCCCATCAGGACAAGATTCAGCAGTCCAGCTGCATTTAAAAGACAAAGGCGACTCTTTTGAAGACAAGATTTCAGGATCACCAATTGGTGTTGTTGAAATCAAAGAGGTGTCAGTTTCCTTAACAGAGAACTGTTGAAGCTGGGAAGAAGCTGTGGAAATTGCAAGGTGTTTGTGAACATAAGAGAATAGGTTTGGAATAGTGGTGAAAGGTGCTGACTTAGTAACCAAGAGATTCTGAGTTCTAGGACTCCTTTAGCCATGAAAGCTAGCTTGGGTGACTTTGGGCCCGTCACTCTTTCAGCCCAAATCATTTCACAGGGTTGTTGTTGTGGGGAAAACAGGAGGGTGAAGCACTATTAAACATGTTTTCTGCCTTGAGGTATATTTTAAAAGGGCAAGATAAACATTAGGTAATGTTGATCATCACTGAACCATGATTAGATCAAAAGAGATTCATTACCAGAAATAAAATATTTAGGGATGCAGAACTGGAAGAGAGTCAGAAAAAATATGAAAATGGAAGACCCAAAACAACTGTAGAAGTAGAAGAAATCCAGATAACAATTCTAAATATAAAGGAAAAAGCGGGTATGAACTGTAGAAATGATAATTTGGTTAGTTAATAACAACAGAACCAGTATAGGCCAGCACTGAAATAGACTGTAAACTGACCTCCCTAACAGGAATAAAAGAAAAAAATATGGCCTAAGCAGAATTATTAGTAGAAAGACAAGGACTGCTAGCATTAAGAGTAGGATTAAGAGCTGGCATTTCTAATGAAGAATGTGAACAAGATGCTTACAAAGATTAAAATAATTTATCAAACAGACCAATCAGCTCGCCTACAGTACAGCAGTGGTAGTTACAAAAGTATCGAAATTAGAAAATCAAAATCATATTCAATCCCAAAATGGAAGATCAGACTGGAGGCCCAAATAAAAAAACTAAGATCAGATGCAAGTAATTTAAACAAAAGAGCAAAAATTTAAGAATGTAAGGATCTAGAGAAGCCTAATAAAAAAGTATTGGTTTAGCACCAGAAAAATTGAAGAAGCTTTGGAAATTATAAAGCAACAAATAACAGCAGTGGCAAGAAAAATTGAACACCATGAGGCACAAATCATCCAATTAAAATAAAATCAGTTATTTCAATGGGTATAAATGACAATAGAAATTCTGAAAATGGAAAACCAAACAAAAGGAAATAATTCAGTTTTGGAAAGATCTATGGAAAATTCAAAAAAATACTACACTAAAAATGCTGGATGGATAAAAAAGGAAATAATTCAGTTTTGGAAAGATCTATGGAAAATTCAAAAAAATACTACACTAAAAATGCTGGATGGATAAAAGAATTTGAAGATGAATTTACTAAAAATCAAATGGAAGAACTAATGACAGCAAAAATGGTTAAAAATTGAGTGAAAAGGATTAAAAATTAGACAAGTCCTGGAAATAATCAGTTGCATGGCTTTTGCCTCAAATATTTGACTACCTTACATCTAATTAAAGCATTGCATAAGGGAAACATTAAAGGTAAAGATAAAGGTTCCCCCGCACATGCGTGCTAGTCGTTTCCGACTCTAGGGGCCGGTGCTCATCTCCGTTACAAAGCCGAAGAGCCAGCGCTTGTCCGAGGACGACTCTGTGGTCATGTGGCCGGCATGACTAGACGCCAAAGGCGCACGGAACACTGTTACCTTCCCACTGTAGTGGTCCCTATTTTTCTACTTCCATTTTTACTTGCTTTCGAACTGCTAGGTTGGCAGAAGCTGGGACGAGTAACAGGCGCTCACTCTGTTACGCGGCACTCGGGATTTGACCCGCCAAACTGCCAACCTTCTGATCGACAAATTCAGCATCCTAACCCACTGAGCCACCGCGTCCCTCATAAGGGAAACATTAGTGACTGCTTAATGATAGTAAAATGTATCTGATTCAAAAAGACCCAGCAAAAGGGACAATAAGAGGAAACTACACTTAACATAAATCGCCTCAGTTAAAGAAAAGTTCTAATTGTTAATTTTTAGTTGAATTTTCCTTCATTTAGAATCTCATGAACTAGTAATAGGGTTGTCATTTAAGTTGTGGATATGTGCAAATTTGAGGGAGGGCTTATAACAGACAAAAGTTAACATTGAGGAATAAAATCTTTTGCAACTGGATTAGAAGTGCAATAATTAAATGCAATAAATGGTTGAATTTTAAAAGAATCATTGGTTTCTGTGCTCAAAACTTGGCAGGGGACATTGATTTAATATACCTTCTCCATCTGCAGCACTTTTGGAAGCCTGTATGGAGAGGAGGGGGTTATTCACTTGCATTGCCAACCTTCTTCCTGTGCGTCTGGCCTCTACTTTGATGCTACCATATACTCTTCCGCTAGAGTCTGCTCTCTCCTTTACAGTCAGGTATGTTCTAAATTTCCTTCTCTGTGGTAAAAGAAGACCAGTAGGATTTGCATTGGATGTTAAATGCATTTACATCAGTCAGCTAAAAAAATTAGTACTTAACTGCATTTCTTTCTAATAAAGCAGTGGAATACATTGAGATGAAATTCCTTCTGAGTCAGTGACATCTGCTTTGGTATAGTTAGAATGAGCCAGAATTCACATTTTAAGATTAGGGGTTGAGGAAGTTTTGTATCCTGCTGGGTTGTAAATTTTGAAATTATATAGGTAATTTCTTAGAGAGAAAAGGCCTTCCTCCCAGTAAATTTAAATTTGGGTCTAACTGTTCAATTTAAAATGTAACTCTGTGAGGCAGTGCTTATCTCACTGCAAGGCAGAATCTTTTTTATGCTGCAGAATGAATGTTTATTTTGATAACCTGCCATCAAGTTGGTGTGACTCTTAGTGACCACATAGACATTTTTTCTCTAGGACAGTCTGTCCCCAGCCCTGGCCAATTTTTATTTCTATAGCCCATCACAGGAAAAACCATTGCTTGCATCATTCTGAGTATCTTGGCATGTGAATATCTTCTCTTTCTAGGCTTTCTCTTTTAACGACAAAAACACAACTACAAAAGAAATATTAACAAGCAATTAAAGGAGTATCTAGCTCTTGTGCCAAAAGCTCTAAAAAAGGGTCTTGATTTGCCTTTCAACACATAAAGACAACAAAGCAGATTCTAGTTATTTTTCATATGATTTCACTTCTTTGTTTAATGCTGTGCATCTTTTTGTATTGTTTTAGTAACAGGGAAGGGAAGGTGGGGGAGCAAATAGAAAGAAGCAAGGAAAAGAACAGTAGCCTAGATGCTATAGATATGAAATATTTCAGCCTATTTTTAAACACTTCATTAAATCTTGGCCACATGGAATAATATTGGCTGGTCTTTCCATTACATCAGAGAGAATCATGTCATAAAGAGACAGCAAACACTTAGTGGCAATCCAAGATTTTAAATTTTGGATCACACTATCTTGCCAATAATGAAGAATAGTTTGTTTTGCTGATCCCCATTTGGTATATCATAATTTTTAATTTCACGATACATTGTAAGGTTTATATATCTAAAAATACATTCACTTCTTTAACTTGCATTGAACTTTGTAACATCATACTATCAAAGATCATAATATACAATACTTTAAGACCCCAATCATCAATTTGTTAACATGAAATATTCCAACTCTTTTTTTTTGCAAATCTTAGAGATGCTCTAATTAATTATAAAGTAGTATAGCCATTAGAATAATCCAAAATGAATTCAAACAGTGATAGTAATTTTAGAGTTTAGTTTAGATCAATCATACTGACTGTTAGCAACCACATGGATAGATTCCTCAGAATGCTCTAAGCTTGATCTTGTTGATCTCTCAGGGTCCAATCATTGTGTTTGTAATCAAATTTATCCCCCTTGCTTCTGGTCATCCTCCTGTTTTTTTCTTCAACTTTTCCAAGAAACATGGACATCACAATACTGTAGAATTCTGGAAAGGCTTAGTTGTTCATGGCCTATGTGACAGCTGAGGCTTCATCCAGATAGTCTCTAGCCCGATGCACACAAACAGACATGCATTTGACTTTATTTTTGCCTCAGAGGAATTAGAACATGCCCCACAGCTGAAGGTCATTATCCTAAATCCTTTGCTGTGGTTGGATCATTTCTCGTTCAGAAAACGTTGTTCTCTAGGACAGGGGTCTCCAACCTTGGCAACTTTTAAGACTTGTGGACTTCAACTCCCAGAATTCCTCAGCCAGCAAATCTGGCTGAGGAATTCTGGGAGTTGAAGTCCACAAGTCTTAAAGTTGCCAAGGTTGAGGACACCTGCTCTAGGAATTTCCTGGGTGAAAAGGCCAGTTAAGATTGTCTACCCTAAGTGCTTTATGCATCCTGATATATTCAAATAGATATATTTTATTTATTTATTTTAATTCCATTTATATCCTGCCCTTCTCCGAAGACTCAGGGCGGCTTACAAGCTTAGCAGTAGCCTTCATTCTATGTATATGCCTGCTTATTAGGGCTTTCACACACACACACCCCCAAGCGGCATTATTGCAAAGTCAGCTTAATTGCCCCCAACAAGGGTTTCCTAGGGTTTCCTAGCAAAATGGCAGGCAGTTGCACTGACACTTGTAATGGGAAGGTTAGGAGGATGACTGAGGTGATTGCCCCCATGTTTGCCAGTCCCAGGATGTTGCTTGGTTTTCTGAAGCCAACGCCTGCTTGTTTTCAAAGACAGCAATTATGCTGAAGTAGTCTATGGGTTTATAAAAATCAGGATAATAATAGCCATCACAGGCTGTTTTTTTCATTGAAAGTAAAGGCTGCCAAGACTGCAACTCACTACTTAGTATTTTCTTTAATGATCACAGGTTGAATATGTTACCTCCTGAGGCCTTGTCAGTTTTCAGCTGAGTTAGCAGATTTTTGTCCTCTGATGCTGCAGTTGAAGTAGCTATTTCAGTAGAGGGCAAACATGAAAATAAGTAAAAATCAAGAGACTGTCCGATATGTTATAAAGCATGCATAGAGATAACCTATTACAATACACCCCAAAAGTGTCCAGTCCTTTGATATAACTGATAGTATTCATTGTTGCTTATGGCTTTTAGAAGAAAGGGGAAGACAAAGGGATGATAAAAAAAATACAGAACAGGCCCGGAAAGAGCTACAAAATGTTATTGGAGAGATGTCACAAAGTACTTGAGGTTACCTAGAGTTGACTCTGACTTGATGGCACCTGAATAACTTTGCAGTTACATGGGGAGAATGCTACAGGGAAGTAGCTTCTATACAGTGTATAATGACCTTTCCAATTCTGACGACCGATTCTCATGCTAGCACTGTTTTTTAGCGGCTTAATTAAAGTGTTGCAAGTTTTAATTGGCATGTGCTATTTTAGGAGTTGCTCTAATTACTTTGGTCACAGCTTTGTGCATTGCTGTAACCTGCAACCTATGATTTTCAGTGGACCTTAAGATAGATAAATAAATAGATAGATAGGTAGATAGATAGATAGATAGATAGATAGATAGATAGATAGATAGATAGATAGATAGATAGATAGATAGATAACCTTTATTGTCATTTTTTATGGGCACAATGGCACACATTAAAAATGAAATTTAGTTGCTTTCTCTCAAAGTGTAGACATACAGAACACACATTTGAACATACTATATACAACATATGTATAGACCTACACCCTTACATATAAGTGACATATAAATATTAATCACTGTCCATCTTGAATACATAATGGAAGGAGGAAGCTTTAGAGTTCACAAGGTTAACACTGTATGGAACAAAGCTGTGTCTGAACTGGGATGTTCTGCTTTGGATACCATGGAGCCTCCTCCCAGAAGGTAACAGGGAAAACAGGTTGTGAAGAGGATGTGTAGTGTCCCAGATAATCCTATGGGCCCTGCTCAAGCAATGCTTCTGTGCTATGTCCTGGATGGGAGGGAGGGAACTGCCAATCATCTTTTCGGCCATCCTTACCACTCTCTGCACCGCCTTCCTGTCTGAAGCAGTGATGCTTCCAATTAAAGTAGTTATACAGGTAATCCTCAACGTATGACCACAATTGAGCCCAAAATTTATGTTGCTAAGTGAGAAATTTGTTAGGTGAGTTTTGCCCCACTGTGACTTTTCTTGCCACATGTTAAGTAAATCACCTCAGTTGTTAAATTAGTAACATAGCTGCTAGGTAAATCTGGTTTTCCCATCGACTTTGCTTATCAGAGTGTTGCAAAAAGTGATCCTATGGTCCCAGAACACTGCGACCGTCAAAGGGGAGTCAGTTGTCAAGCATCCTGATGTAAATCACGTGACCATGGGGATGCTGCAATGGTCGTAAGTGTAAACAACGGTCACAAGTCACTTTTTTCCGTGCCATTGTAATTTCAAACGGTCACGTGAGTCGAGCACTACCTGAACATTCTGTCTAATATTAGAATAATTTTGAATAGCAGTTGTTGAATAATATGTTCCTATGGTCCTGAAGTTCCTCTGTGTGCTCTTCCAAGAATCATCTGGTTAATCTCTGTGGAAAAAAGGGTGCTGGACTAGATAGATCTTTGATCTTTTCTAGCACGGTGGGTTTTATGCATGCGCTTCCTGTTGCTACAAATGACAATCCTGGGATGATTAGTTAGAAATTTCAGTTAAGTGCTTGAACCCGCTGTACTGTATTTGATCGTGTTTACAATATTGGAACATGGTTTTTTTTTCCAACTAACACTTATACATTGCACCTACCAACCATATTTAGACTTCTTGAATGGCTGCCAGATGTTCCAGAAGACATCAGGTGGATGAAAGAACAGACACGGAAAGTCTGTCATTATTTCATGAGAAAAGCCAAGAAAAAGCTAGGAAGCCATCTTTCAGCCAGGTAGGATGGTTGCTTCTTGTCTCACATTTCTGAAGATACTGAAATGTGAGGCGCAATACAACGTTTTTACGTAATTAATGCCATAACATTATTGAATTGGGAGACTTTGCAGTTGTATTTGCCCATGCTTTGAAATTGGTTCCTTTGGATTCTGCTCCAGGTATGCATGATTAAGGTGTCGTGTTTGTTTGCTTTGTTCTTAAAGCCAGAGTCTGCTGAATGGTATAGAAACCTAAGTACGTATAACGAGCAAATAAAAAAAAACATTCCCCAGTCAGAATAATTCTGAATATAGCTGTGTTTCTATAGTCTGTCAGTAGTTATGAACATGGTCTCTATCATAGTATTCCAGCCTTGAAATGCCCTTTCTCTGAAGGCCAAGTGCTTTAACAACCACAATTTATGTGTCTGTGATTGCTTTTTTTATCGTGGTATAGTTATTGCTGTTTTAATTTTTAACATATTGTTTATTTTGTGTTATTGTTTAAGATGGTGGATTTGTGGATTTTAACTTGTCCTAAAATCCTTAAGATAACCGTCATGATAGAAATGTTCTACTGTAATAAGTAAAAATACATAAATAAAATATAAAAACCTAGTACAATCCATTTCAAAATCAGGTAAAAAAAATCCACTTTCTGGTCTGAATTAAATTTGTAAAGTGTAAAATAACTAAGGTCCATAAATGTTATATAGGATCTAATGGAAGATACTCTACAACAGGGGTCCCCAACCCCCAGTCCGTGGACTGGTACCGGGCTGCGGCATGCCAGCAACCGGTCAGAACAAACAAGCAAAGCCCCATCTGTGGGATGCAGGCAGCGCACAAAAACCACGTTTCCTCCGGTCCACAGAAAAACCTCTCTCCACAGAACCAGTCCCTAGTGCCCAAAAGGTTGGAGACCTCTGCTTTATAAGTCTACAGCTATAAAGGAGGAGCCAAAGGTTTACATTTTGAGAAACATTTTGGATTGAAACGAACTAAAATAACAATTTCAAGCAGGTTGTTCAAAGATTGTCATTATAGGATTATTGAAAGAGGTTCCAAGTATAAGGTTGAGAAAATAAAAAATTCAGCCCATTTTCACACCTGTTCCTTGTCAAGGGTCATGATAATAACGGTAGATCACAGTACACAGAGAAGGAGCAATGTAATTATTACTGCAGGCATGGGTGATATGTGCTCTCCAGGTACTTATGAAAGAGAGCTCCCATGTTCCCCACACAGCATGGTCAATAGCAAGGGATACTAGGGGTTGTGCCATTTAGGGGACTTACACAGTTTCGCTACTCCTGTGTCAAAGTTACTGTTAGGTTTTATCTCTCGGCCAGCAGCAATCATACTTTCAGCTGGAGACATGCATTTTTCTCAAGCCCTTGGTTGGTAGCATTATTGGGAGTTTGGAATCTACTTTATCACTGAAGAGGCTCTTTCCCAGAGGCACCTGTTCTTATCACAGTCTCCTCTGTACACCTTCCTTTCTCAGTGAAACTTAGAAGTTTGATGATCATTAATCTGAGGTCTCTGAAAGTTTCTTCCAAAACTAATGCAGCTGAAATGGTATTTTCTCCTAATGGGCCAAGAAAACGGGAAGGTGTCAGTAGTGAGAATATTCTGTTCCTCCCTTCTATCTCTCTGTAATGTTAACTTATCTTGCCGATTTTTTTTTGTGTCATTACATGATGCAAAGGAGCAGTTTCAAAGGGACGTATATTGCATCTTTCTCTTCCTTTTTTTTCTTCTCCGTTCCCCTTCCATTTTTATTTATATGTCAACACTGGGAACCCAAATGTGTTAAATAATATTTACCAAAATAGCGTGGGAAGCTTTAATTCTCCTCTCTTTCTCTCTTAGGCTGTACTACCATCTCGAACTCCGAAAAACACAGAGTTTGCCCATCCCTTTGGGCACTGCTTGTGGGGAAGCATTGCCAAAATGGCTAAGGAACAGCCTCTCGCTAACAGACGTTATGACAAAATGGGAAGAATACCAGCGCCAGCTGATGCTAGGGCTGTTCTGCATCAATGTGGACCTGCAGGCCTCTTTCTTCCCATCAGAAGGGTTGCAGATGAGACATCCACCAGCAAGCTGTACAGAAGAGAGCCTTCAGCTCTTTTAATACAATCATCGGAATCTGGTTGGGGGGGAAGGGGGAAAGGAGGTGGGCAATGACTGCATTTAGCAGTTTTCTAATGGAACTCTTTCACAATCACAGAGGGATTTCTCCTCCCTTCACAGTTCAGACAGGGTATTGATAACAAAATAGGCAATGGTGCCATAACTAAGCAGTTGACTGGCACAATGTAAATACCCACCAAAATGTGTTGGGTGTTGCATATTTTCTGGGAGACAGTGGTATAAATAACTTGACAACTGCAACAGAAATTGTTGATGCTTGGGCTGAAGTGAAAAGAATTTTATTCAGGGCACCTCTTGGACTATTTAGAATAAGAAGACATCAGGATTCTAGGTTTTGTTTTTAATCCCCCTTTGTTTTAAATCAATATTATAACATGATTTTGTTGTTAAAGACTTGAGTCCTCTGGGATCATCCTTCTTTGTGATAAGATGCAGTAAAAGAAACGCCAGCAAGAGCTATCAAATCAGCTCTTAAACCAAATGAAGTCCTAAATTTTCACTCGTGTTATGATGCAGTAAAAGAAAAACCAGCAAGAGCTACCAAATCAGCTCTTAAACCAAATGCAGTCCTAAATGTTCACTCTAAGTAGAGACACCTTATGCTTCCTGTACTATATTTTCTTGTAAATTTGGGTGGATGCTTCTATGTCATATGTAAAGAATGCCTCTAACCTTTAGACTGCCGGGATTCATGGCCTACCAGCTTCTAGGTCCTTCTATTGTGGAGAAATGAGGTGGGGGGGAATAGAAGTTTTGAAATGTGTACTTAGCTCCCATCTCATTTGGATGAACTATTTTTTTTTAATTATCTTAAATCTTAACTTGTACAATTGCAGAAGGGTGTCAAGAAGGCTAGACCAGGGGTAGGCAACCTTGGCTCTTCTATGACTTGTGGACTTCAACTCCCAGAATTCCTGAGCTGGCTCAGGAGTTCTGGGAGTTGAAGTCCACGAGTCATAAAAGAGCCAAGGTTGCCTACCCCTGGGCTAGACAGAAGTTACAGCTAAGTTGGTGTGATGTATGTTTTGAAATGGTTTGTGACTGGATCAGTTGGCCGTTTGAGAAAGAAGAAAAGAGCTTTTGATTCTAGTTGCAAAGGACTGTGAAGTTCTTAAAATCCAGAAGCCAAAAGGTGCTCTGATCTAAATGGATTTAAGTTGGCTTGTGGGATCCGCATCACTTGTGTCAACAGTGAATGTGGCCCCTTTGGGAAGTTGACTGCTCAGCAGAATTGCGGAAGTTAATTGTCTTGCACTGAGATGGAAATAAGCAGGGTCTGAAGTCAAAGGCCCCAAAGGAGGTAATAGTTTTGCAGGTATGGAAAGTAATGGTATTGCATAAAGAGGAGGAACAGGGTTGGCTTGTAAGTCAGCTGAACAAAATGGGTCCCCCCCTTCCTAGCACTTTCTCCCCCTCTAGTGCAGAGTCCACGTTTTCTCAGATTACAGGAATTGATTGACTGGTTTGTCACCTGAACCTGATGTCATGTGCAGAGAGTGACTGTCCCAAAGTTATCCAACTGGTTTTCATGCCTAAAGTGGGATTAGAATTCACAATCTTCTGGTTCCTAGCCTGGTGCTTTAACCACCAGACCAAACAGGCTCTCTGCTGAACGAATTTGACTGTATATCCTTATTTCAATCTTTTCATGCTAAACCAGTGGAGCTGGTTCCTTAAATTACTGTGAAAAAGACCCTCATGTTGGTAGGTTAACATAGAAGTATTTTCCCCTTCACACATAGCTCAAGAAGGATATCTGGTATACATTATCCATTTCTTTCATAAGCCTTCTTTACAGCAGTTACCTGATTGCCATATATGCATAAGATGAAGCACTCTGGTTAATGCACAAGCCTTTTCTCGCCTTACCGACTGTCTTGCGTCTATCGTTAATTATCAGCAGTACCATACTTGATCTCCTCTTTCACTGCTGCTGTTTTTCCCCTGCTACTGTATACCTAGCATGGCAGATATTCATTATGATGGCAGAAAGCAGGAGCTCCACTCATGTAGCGATATTGGCACATTTCTAGTCACTGCGTGTGAGACTACGTAGAGTGCTTGTTATGGTTTTGTACCTTTACAGAATGAAGTATTTGATGCTGCAGGAAAAAAAAAGTTTGGGTATGTTTGTTTTGGAGGAAAAAGAATTGGTTTTCTTTGCACTTTTATGACGCTTCTGTTTTTCTCCTAATACAGAACTATCTGTTAAATTCCAAAGATAACTCAATGGATGGAAGGAGAGGGATAGATAAAGATTAGAAATAAGTTCATAGTAATAGAATTTTAAATACTACCAGAGAACAAGAGAGATACATCTGAGTAGAAATGCTTTATTATATAGTGTATTTGTGCTCTTAGTAGACGCAACAGAGTACTAACTTTAAGTAATATGAGCAATAAGTGACTATATTAGCAAAGCCCATGAGATACACATGCTTTTTTTTCCTGGAAAAAGAATTGTTAAAAGTGACTGAAACCAGGATCATCGCATTGCTCCAGGAAAAGAACCTGAGAGCAAAATACGCTAAGTGGGATTTCTAGCAAAGCCTCCACTTGTAAAATATGCACAAATTAACATGCACAAATATTAAAAATCAGTTGGGAATGAAATGATTTTATAAAAATAGGCTGTCAGAAAAAAAAATCCTTTGCTGCCTACTCATTTGGCACAAGGGTCTGCTTTTAATCTCTGCGCCAGTATTTCCTTTACACATCACTGGAAGAAGTGGTGCTATGAAGAATGAATACTTTGCAACCAGGTAGGATGGGAGTGGTCATCAAGTTTGGCAATGAACAGTGGCTCTCCTATACGTTGTATAAATACTTAGAGTGGCAAGAGTACACTGTTTTATCTGCCAATATTTCCTTTAAGATAAGCAGTGGTAGCAAATTGCAAATTGCACCTCCACAGAATCCAGTTCCTGGTCTCTGAGACCACTACTGAATTTTGATAATTTCTTCCATGTTACTATGTTTGGATGAGTAAGTACAGCAGCCACCAACTTTTAGTGCAGAGGAAAAGAAAAGTCCTATCCCTCTTCACTAATATTAAAATGAAGAGGCTGAGCAAAAGTAGAAATTTCCTTTGGAGGAAGAAATGCTGTTAAAATTGCTTTGGAATGAGCTGTCACATGCAAAGATTCATGCTGCCTACTTCCTACATATAATTACAAGAAGGATATAAAATAGATATGCAAAATCGAAGCGTTTCCTCTATTAGCAAAACCTATGCGCAAAAGATCCTTTTTATAAAACTCTGCTGAGGAAGGAATAAGTATCTTAACCCAAGTAAGTTCCATAGGTATTGCATCATCTCAGCTTCCCCACATAAAAGACAACAGTGCCTAGATACTTTCTTTTGCTAAGTACACAATTGTCTGCTTATTCTGCAAAGTACCTTGTTAGAAGAAAATGTTCTGGTATTGTGAAATAGTTGGAAAAGCCTGATTTTGCTTTTGAGTTCTAATAATAGGCACCAGAGTTCCCCTTCACCCCTTACAATACAACTATAATGTGAATGTCATTTGTTGTCTCTTAACTGAAAATGTGCCAGTGTTTGCATGTCTTTAACCACTAAGTTATTCAACATTGTACTCTATTTTGAAATGTATTGCACAATTAGTCTTTTTTTTAACGTAAGCTGCTATTGCTGCTTCAAATGCAGCTATTGTAATGCTGAGATTCTATTTGTTGCTAATACACTGTAATTTAGACAGTCCTCTTTTTAGCTAACTCTTACCTCCTTGAAGATAATCAGGATTTTATAAATAGTTGGTTTTATAAAACAAAATATAAAATTGTTTAATTTTATATGTATATGTTAAAAGTGTAAGTCCACATGTTAGTACCAAAAACTGTTATTGCAACAGGTATTGGAGTTTGACAGCAAAAACACATTCAGGTACATTGATTTTCTTTTAATTCTGAAACTTAAAATTGATGCAGACAATGCTCCCAACTGATTTTAGTTTTAGTCATCATAAAAAGAAAATAGAAGCTACAACCAATAAAGTATCCACAGGGTAAAACCAACCAGCCTTCTCTAATTTCTTAAAAAGAATTTGGTGCATCAGATTTAAAACTTTTGAAATAAACTGATAACGTACATCACCTTGTTTGACAAGGCAGATAGAAATTTGGTCAAGCTGAAAAGCAGCATTTGATTACATCAGAAGTTGATGGAAGAAAAGCTTATCTTGTTAAGTTGCACAGTTTAAGATTCCACAATGCCTTTTTTTAGAAAGCTAAACAATTTACAGCTTGCTGCTGCTGTTACCTTTATGGCATCTATAGTAGTCCTCAACTTATAACCACAATTTGGACCAGAATTTCTATTACTAAGCATTGCAATTAAGTGAATCATGCCCAATTTAATGACCATTTTGTCATGGTTGTTAAGTGAGTTGCTTTAGTAAGTGGATGATGCATTGACTGCCTGTTGGAAGCCAACTGGGAAGGTTGCAGATGGAGATCACATGATCCTGGGAGGCTGCAATTGTCATAAATACATGCTGGTTGCCAAGCGGCCATATTCTGATCATGTGACCATGGGGATGCTGCAGTGGTTGTAAGTGCAAGGACCAGCCATAAGTCAATGTTTCAGTGCAATTGATACCCAAATAGTGGCTAAATGAATGATTGTAAGTTGAGGACTTGATCCCTCTGCTATTCACATTCTGTCCTGCCTTCTTGAATTCTCTAATAGTTCCTAAATTGTTGACACCACCAAGGCTGAATTAATCATTGTGAGAAGCAACTGATTTACCTTGCCCTGATGTTAAGCCATAGACAACCCAACATGCCAAGTAAAAAATGAAAATCTCTTTGCAAAGAATGCATTGTGTAAGAAAAGAAATTCAACGTAAGAACTCAATGGTATTTCGGGAGTGGGAGACAATCATGATCTGATGCTGTTGGTCAAATTGCACTAGCTCCTTTTTAGCACTTCTAAATAATACAGGTCTTTATTTTTGTTGCATTAGAGAAACAAAAAGCATAGTGAGGAAAACTAAACAAGCATTCTAATAGTCATTTTTGAAACTTAATTTTCTTTATGCTTTGCATTATCCAAGCCCTCAGTTCCTTCTGTGAGTTTTACTGGAAATGTGCTATTTGTCCTTTTAAAATATATATCTAATAAAATACTTTCTAAACCTATTGAACTGAAATGTGGATTTGTATTTATTCATGCTTTGTGTGGCCACAGTCAGTTGATTTTGAAAATCAGGTGTGTTTGATCCAGTTGGCAAGAGGCAAACTGGGTGGCTCCAAGATGCCTTGTGTGATCTGTAGTCCTGCACCATTCTCACAGTTGCTCTTGCTACAGTCACCCATTAGGGCTTACAGCCACAGGTGTTACTCAGCTTCACTGGATTCAAGTCACTAAGGTAAAGGTAAAGGTTCCCCCGCACATGCGTGCTAGTCGTTTCCGACTAGGGGCCGGTGCTCATCTCCATTTCAAAGCCGAAGAACCAGCGTTTGTCCGAGGACGTCTCCATGGTCATGTGGCCGGCATGACTAGACGCCAAAGGCACACGGAATGCTGTTACCTTCCCACCGTAGCGGTCCCTATTTTTCTACTTGCATTTTTACGTGCTTTCAAACTGCTAGGTTGGCAGAAGCTGGGACGAGTAACAGGCGCTCACTCTGTTATGCGGCACTCGGGATTCGACCCGCCAAACTGCCGACCTGATCGACAAGCTCAGCGTCCTAACCCACTGAGCCACCACGTCCCTACATCAAGTCACTACTGCCATGTTATTCCTAAGTTTGCATTAGCCATGAAGATCTAATCATGAATGCAGAAACTCCATCTGACTCAGGTATGGATCTGTCCCTTTTTCATTGCTAGACTTTTCCAATCTATGAGAAGGTTGGTAAGACACAGTATGAAGTGCTTATCATGGCTGTACAACATATCCATACTTAATTCCCACCACCATTTCCAGATAGAATTATGAAATACCTTGTTGAAAGGTTAGAAAGCCATGACCACTTGACTGAAGGTCAGATTCAATATAAGAAATTTTTAATGTGTGATTAAGTTATGGAAAACAGATAATGGTATATGGAAAAAAATTATAAAAAGCAGCATATATCTAATGTAAACAAGCTCTTGCATTATCATGACTTAGATGATGATGAACAACATTCTGATTCCAGGAACTCACTAAAGTTTCAAAGTAACATACATGCTTTTATCTACAAAATAAAACATCAATATCAGCAAAACCAACTTTCATATAAACTGGATTCATACATTGCACAAAATCCTGGCTTGCCAATCTTGGGGCACTGAATAAACCATAACTGATAAAGAGTTCTCACCAACTATGGACATAGTACTTCACAAGCTTGAGGTTTCCTATGCTGTGTAACTTTTTCTTTGCTCTTTTGGCTTCAAAATTTTCCAGCATCATCCCTCGATCTATTTTGAAGTATCATTTCTGAGGAGAGAATTAAGATCTACCAGTTGTGTAGATTTTGGTGACAGGTGTGCACGATTAAAGGAAACCTCAAAAATTTAGTTAAAAATTTAATGGGGATGAGTTGTGAACCATTTTTTTGATATACTGAAATTCAGGGATAAAGAATAATTTATCTGCTTTATTTCATTTGGCATGTTGTATTTTCAGGGGCTTTTCATCTCTAGAATGAGGAGAAACTGACTTGAGAAAAAAGCTTGACCTTGGCAGAGCTTTGTTGTTGTTCAGTTGTGTCCACCAGGCCACTCGTCCTCCACCGTCTCCTGAAGTTTGCCCAAATTCATATTCATTGCGTCAACACTTTCAAGCCATTTCGTTCTCTTTTTGTCTTCAATTTTTTCCAACATCAGGGTCTTCTTCGAGGAGTCCTCTCCTATCATTGGTGGCCAAAGAATTTGGGCTTCAGCTTCAGAGACTTTGGCCACCTAATGAGAAGATAGTGGCAACACTTAGGACGATGCAAATTGGTGCTTATCTAAGAAGGATGACTCAGGTTTGCTCTGGCATTGGTAGGAAGCAAATTGGAAAAGGGGCAAATATAGAGAAAAATTTTAAAAATGCAATTCTTGTGATTAAAGAACAGAGCCCAGCACGAACCCTGGAGACTGTAAAGCCAGTAAGATTCTTTTGCTACCAGCCACTATTTCATACAGTCTAGAAGCTGGCAGGATACTGGCAAGGAAAAATCATGTTTGACTCTTAGTTTCTTTTCTTAATGTTGAACCTGGAATTGCACAAATTGGCCAGAGGACAAATATATCTCTATCTCTACACACACACACACACACACACACACATATGCAATTTTTTTTACATTACTGCCATAGCAAATGTTTGCAATATACCCATTCCTTTGCCAGAAAGTAGTATTTTGTACACTTTTCTTTCTACAAGTCTTTCATCAGTATTCCAATCTGAAACAGGCATACAGAGCTTTCCCTCTCCCCCACCTGGGTACATCTGACCATCTTTCACTCCTGTTGTGCCCAAAGTATGTTCCTCTCAGGAAAAGGACTCAGGCAGTCACAAAAAGCGTCAGAACCTGGCCAGTGGGTGCTCTCAGTCAGTTGCAGGACTGCTTTGAAACCACTGACTGGAGTATATTTGAAGAACAAGATCTAAATTCATATACAGATGCCGTACTCTCTTATATTAGAACATGCACTGACAGTGTAACAAGGGATAAGTGCATTAGAGTTTACGGGAACTGTAAACCCTGGATGACTGCAGAGATACGAACACTCCTGAGAGCCCGGGATTCTGCCTTTAAGGCGGGGGACAGGGACAGATACAGAGAGGCCAGGGCAAATCTCAGAAGAGGCATTAGGATGGCAAAACAACAATACAAACAAAAAGTGGAGAACCATTTAGCGAACAACGATCCGAGGCAAGTATGGCAGGGACTGCAGCACTTAACCAACTATAAGGGCAGCACGAGGAACATGGCAAACACCGATGCCTCGTTGGCTGAGGAGCTGAATATCTTCTTCGCCCGCTACGAGGTTAAAAGACCAGACCCCGTAGCCTTTGCTGGCCGGCCTTCTGACTCTCAGCCACTCACCCTGTGTGAACACCAAGTGAGAGCTGTATTGAAGGCTGTGAATCCCAGCAAAGCCGCAGGCCCAGATTGGGTGCTGGGGATAGTGGTCAGGAATTGTGCCGATCAATTAGCAGGGGTCCTGACAAGGATTTTTAACATCTCCTTGCAAACGGCACGTGTACCATCGTGCTTGAAAGCAGCTACCATTGTCCCAGTCCCCAAGAAAACTGCAGTTGAGTGCCTGAATGACTACAGACCTATTTTATTAACGTCTGTAGTCATGAAATGCTTCGAAAGATTGGTTCTCCAACATCTTAGGACATGCCTCCCACTGGACTTTGATAAACATCAATTTGCCTACAGGGGAAATAGGTCGACAGACGATGCCATAGCTACTGCTTTACACTCTGTAGCAAGTCATCTCGAGAAGCCTGGAAGTTACGTCAGGATGCTTTTTGTTGACTACAGCTCGGCTTTCAACACCATTTTGCCGAGCATTCTCATCGAGAAGCTGACTGACTTGAAATTCTCCCCCGCTATCTGCGATTGGATTCAAGACTTTCTTAGGGATCGGGTACAAACAGTGAGGGTCGGGTCTGCTTTGTCCACCCCCCTGAAGCTTTGCACCGGCACGCCACAGGGCTGTGTGCTTAGCCCCTACCTGTACTCTTTATACACTTATGATTGTGTATCATCTGACCCATCCACTGCGATAATCAAGTTCGCAGATGATACAATTGTGGTGGGTCTTATTACAGGTGGGGATGAGATAGCATATAGGGCGGAGGTACAAAAACTATCCATATGGTGTAGTAACAACAACTTGCACCTAAACATCGGCAAGACGAAAGAGATGGTGTTAGACTTCCGGAGAAAAAAGGAGGAACCTGCCCCACTTTACAACCCAGGTGGCTAAAAAGGCCCAACAGAGGCTTCACTTTCTTAGGGTCTTGCGGAAGAACAGGGTAGAACAACAGCTAATGACCCTCTTTTACCGGTCTACTATAGAGAGCGTCCTCTCGTATGGTATTGTGGTTTGGTATGCTGGTCTGACAGCCGCAGATAGGAAAGTATTACAGAGGGTAGTGAGCACAGCACAAGACATTGTGGGCTGTTCTCTGACACCACTGGATGACATCGCCAGGGCTCGTTGCCTTGGAAGAGTGAGGAAAATTCTCAGGGATGAATCACACCCTGGACAGTATCTCTTTACTCTACTACCATCCGGTAGGAGATAAAGGAATATAGCCAGCCGTACCAACAGGCTGAAAAATAGCTTTTATCCGTGGGCTGTTAGGCTTTTAAATGGGACATAATCTTATGCAGAATTGACTTGGCAGGCCGGTGTGTGGTGTAGTTGGTTCACATAGTGTGGTGGGATGGAGGGTTTGTTGTCACTGTGTGTTGGGGGGAGAGAGCACGGGGGGGGGGAGGCTCAGCTAATCTCAATGTACACATGTTTTACTTTGACAATAAAGGTTTATTATTATTATATGCTCCTTCTTTGGCTTGAGCTGCTAAACAATATATGGTTTGCCTTCTGAAAGAATTGTCAGTTGCTACATTCATCTTCTGAATCATGTTAAGACCACAGTCAAAGTTGACAGGATCTGAGTAAAACAGAGTGCTGTAGGATCTAATGAACTGCTATGCTAAATTTCCTTCTTTACCTTTAAGCACTTTTTCCATCTGTTACCTAATCATACAAATGTGCTGTGCCCCTACAACTCAACCTTCATGTCTCATACATAAGACATCTTAAGTTTTCCCATTGGGATCCATAGGGCAGGAGGAATAAGACTGACTAAAGCAGAATCACCATGCAAGCCCCATCCTTTTATATGTGCATTGTGATGTTGTATACATACCCCAAAGGGGTGGAAGTTGCAGCACTCTAAATTGCTGCTTTCCTCATCTGGAAAAAAGCAGTAAGATCCTGCTAAATTGTCTTAATTGTGCCGGTGTTAGCAGTGTTTCCACTTTCATTAAATAAAAGTGAAGATCAGTGAGTGGCTGGGTTCAGTGGCATATAACATTTCCTAACCATTTCAAACTGAGTTGGGTACACCTTTCTAAACCCATCTTCATTATTCTGCAGTTATTTCCTGTAGGAGCTGGACATCATTAGGCAGCTAATCTACTCTAAGTAAGTAACAATGCTAGGCTGCTACTCAGCTAACAACATTGGCTCTTCTTGGTTAATCACACAGGCCAAATACGTAGCAAAGTACAGGTAGTCCTTGACTTACAATGATTCATTTAGTGACCGTTCAAAGTTACAACAACACAAAAAAGTAACTTACGACCATTTTTCGCACTTACGACTTTTGCAGTATCCTCATGGTCATGTGATCAAAATTCAGACACTTGGCAACTGGTTCATATTTATGATGGTCACAGCGTCCTGGGATTGTGTGATCACCTTCTGCGATTTTCTGACAAGCAAAGTCAACGGTGAAGCAAGATTCACTTAACAACCATGTTACTAACTTAATGACTGCAGTGATTCACTTAACAACTGTGGCAAGAAAAATCGTAAAATGGGGTAAAATTCACTTAAAAAATATCTCACTTAAGAGAAATTTTGGGCTCAACTGTAATCATAAGTCAAAGACTACCCATAGTAAAATGGTAACATAGGCAATAGTAGTACAGTGGAGTAACAGAGAGAAGAGAGAAACAAGCTGACAGCAGAACAGTGAAATGATGGAACCACCCCTTTCATTGCGTGGCAAACAGAATGTGATGTTACTTATTGCCCATTTACAGAAAGTTCTGGTTAATTAATGCAACCTAGCATCGGTAGCAAAGATTTTAGACTAGAGGACAACTAGGCTTTGTGTCTTTTAGAATACCTTTATGAACCTATACGTTTATAAATATTAATGAATAGTCACCAAATGGTGATTTAATTTTCCTGTAGTAAATGCAAGATGACTGCATGGGTACCTATGGGGGAGATGGGTATAGGGCAAGTGATACATAATACAATGACAATCCCACACATGCTGCGACTGACATGCTTGTGTTATACATTCTGAAACAAGTGCATAATGGTGGCATATGCATGTCATATGCATCATTTAGGCATTGCTGCTGTGTGCTGTGGAAGCCAGGAAAGTCCCCCACCCTTGCTTTAATCCCTCAGACTGTAAAACCAAAGACAATCGGAGACACATACTCACCTATATTTATTTATTTATTTTTATTTATTTTATTTTAATTCCATTTATATTCCGCCCTTCTCCGAAGATTCAGGGCGGCTTACAAGCTTAGCATTAGCCTTCATTCTATGTATATGCCTGCTTATTAGGGCTTTCACACAAACCCCAAGCGGCATTATTACAAAGTCAGCTTAATTGCCCCCAACAATCTGGGTCCTCATTTTACCTACCTCGGAAGGATGGAAGGCTGAGTCAACCTTGAGCCTGGTGGGACTCGAACCTGCACTAATTGCAGGCAGCTGGTGTTACTTAAAGAGGCATTAGCCCACTGCTCCACCAAGGCTCATATATATCAATATACAGGAAAAGGTGCCGAGACTCAGACTATAGTAGTGATGTGACCAAAAAAAATATAAATGCTCGTTGTCATTCAGATATCACTTTGCCAGCTGAAGGCTTGCAGCATGGCTTTATAAACAGCGGGTGGGATTGTGGCTCCGAGATTTCCAAGGCTTTGGAAAAGCGAGAGCTCTCGGAGTGATGGGTCCAGAAAGCCCCAGGAAGCAACAGGTGAAATAACTACTACTCATTGTGGGGACCCACATCCCCACATAACGGGGGCTCCACCTCTGCGCGGCCTTTCGTCCCTCAGGAGGGCCCGGGATCCATTGACCCAGCTCACCCCTTCGCCCGCCCCGCCCTTCTGTCCTTCCACCTCTTCGCGCCTCCGCCCGGCAACCGGGAGCCGGCACAACCCGGCGAGAGGTGAGAGAGAGTCGGCGGGTTGCCCCTGCCTGGCAGCGAGCTACGCTGCGCGGCCGCCTCAAGGAGGCGGCGTTGCTGCGGCCGCGGCCTCCTCCGCCTGCTTTCCCGGCACCTGCGAGGCTCGGCTGCGGCGGGAAGCTCAGGGCGCGCGAGGAAAGTATTAACAGCGCGGAGGTTCCCTTCGCTGACCTTTCGGAGCGGCGAGTTGGGGGTTCTGTCATTTCCGGCTTGCCGAAAGCCTCTCCGCGCCTTCCCGGCTCGGGTTGTTGGTAGTGCCGGGCTGCCTTTCTCTCTTCCAGCTGTTCCTTCGGCTTGGAGAGAACAGGTCGGGCAGTCCGAGGCGTCTTCGCGAAAAAACCGACCCGAAGGGCTTTTTCCTTCCGCGTTTGGCAGCTTAAGCTGGACGCGCATTCCTTTAAATGCGGGAGTCGCGCAAACGCTCCAGAGTGCAGAGTGAGTTGCCCAAACGCGGGTTTGCTGCACCTGACCCCTCTCTCTCCGTCTCTCTTCCCAACGAGGTAGGTGGGAAGGGACGCTGTGTAGGAAGAGCGACGGGTGGACATTTGCTCTATACTCGTAGCCAAATGGAGTAAAAGAGTCCGGGGCTTCTTAGAATGGGCGAGTTTGGGAGGGGGGATTTTTTTATTTTTTATTTTAATCCCATTTCTATCCCGCCCTTCTCCGAAGACTCAGGGCGGCTTACACTCTAAGCACAAACCAAGGTGCTTAGCAATAGCCTTCATTCTATGTATATGCCTGCTTATTAGGGCTTTCGCCCCCCCCCAGCGGCATTATTACAAAGTCAGCTTATTGCCCCCAACAATCTGGGTCCTCAGGAATCTCGCAAAGGAAGGAAACTGAAGATGCAATTCACTTAGTTGCAGGGGTCTTCAAACTTGGCCCTTTTATGACTTGTGGACTTCAACTCCCAGAATTCCTCAGCCAGCTTTGCTGGCTGAGGAATTCTGGGAGTTGAAGTCCACAAGTCATAAAAGGGCCAAGTTTGAAGACCCCTGACTTAGTGAGTGGTTTTCCTGCAGAGAGCAATGGAATTAGGCTAGCTTCAACTTTTTTAAAAAAAGGCATTGCTTTTTTTTCTGGATAACGGTGCTTCTGAAATTTCAATTTCCCTCCCTCTCTGGATCCTGGTGTAGCTATTAGTTGCCATGTAGGCAATAATTTATCAAACGATGCTTTATGGCCTGCGTTCAGTCTGAGTGGCCAGGCGGGGATAGGCTGTCTTAGCATGGCCATGTTTTCCCTTATGAAGGACTGTCATCAGCAGTTGCTTAACAGAAGTAGATTTTAAAGACATTATTTTCTTTTCATCATTTCACCTGTCCTTCAGACAGCTGTTAAAGGTTTGTTAGTTATGCAGCTGTTGAAAGATACTCTTAATGGAGTAAAAAGTTAACCTCCCCGCATACCTTAATTTTAAAAGAAAATGTATATAGCCTCTTACTTGCTCACAGCAATTCTAGGCAGCTTACAAGCAATAAAACACAGTATAGAAAAAATAAAAATAAAAATGCTGGGTTAGGGTGGGCATAGCATGAGTTTTTAGTGCACTTTGGGGAATAAGCCTCCTTTGTGATGTCCAAACATCCTGCAACTAATTCATAGTTGTCCTAACTGTTGTACTGTTTTAGGGATCACACTTGTGATGTAGTAGGCTACTCTTGTGTCTGTTTGCACCTGGCAATGTGAAACTTTTGATAAGTGAGCAAAGATTTCGATCCCTTGGTGCCGAATTAGATAACAATGTCTTATAGACTCTGCTGTATTAAAACTTTGTTATTTGATGAGTATAGAATTTGAGAAACTATTATTTACCTTATATAGGTGAAGCACTGCTAGGTGGCAGCACCTAGCCAAACTGAACTGATCATGAAAATCTAAGTTTGCTCAGAACAGATTGAGACTACCCACCTCAAAAAAAGCCCAGGACTTGAGCTTTAGTTGAGACTAACTTTTTTTCATCTTAAGAAGAAAGATGTTCTGACCCGACAGCCTGATCAGCTTCTTTGATTCTGTGAAGGTATATAATCTCTGTTCTTGGAGTTTTTCCCTTGCTCCATAAATACGTACATACCGTAATTAAGGAGAATGTTACCTGCAGTCCAACTTGGAGTTCTGAATAACCTGTTGATCTTGAGTCAGGATATTTAATCAACTACAGCTCTCTCTATACACTATATCACAGGTGTCAAACTCATGATATCATGTGACGTGTTGTGACATATCGTGACTTTTTCCCCACTGCCGGCAATGGCGTGCGGCATCCGGCGCGCAGACCAGCAGTTTGACATCCCTGCTCTGTGTGTGTGTGTATAACACATGTTTTTGCCTGAAAATAGGTTCAGATGTGTTTAAAACTTCCTTCCCTCCCTCCTTCCTTCCACCCCTATCTCTGATAACAATTGATAATTATTATGACATTGCAGTTCCTGATTGTTGATAAGTGATACATTAACATAGTCATAGGTGACATATTACAATGAGCCTCATGTTTTCTTTAACTTTATACTCTTCCTTAGAATTATATTCTAGAATTTGTTGTGTCCCTATATTTTTATTTATTTAATTTTAACATTTTAATGGAATAAGGGGTAATGATCTATAGTTTTATGCTGGCTTCAGTTTGTTTCTGTGAATTCCTTGGAAATCTTTTAGAATTCCAGTTTGCTTTTTTCAAAGGGAGACATGCTTTCCATTCCTTGTAGCTATAGAGATGAGTTTGAAAACACAGCTGTATCTAAGTAATATGTGACTTAGATTTGCATCCAGGTTTCAAGATTTCTAAACTGACTATGTAGAGGAAATTATAGCTGGTTAAAATGTGATGAAATTAAAATTAGATAATATGAAATCTAATTTTAACCAGTCCCTCCCTCTACACATTTCCCTGGGAAGATGTGATCTAGCTAACTATGTGCAAATAAATATGCAAATATTTTATGTTTTTCATTCACAGTACTTTTCCAGCATGGTTCCTGATTTTGAACAAATTGCCTGGACCTTTCTTAGTGAATAAATTGTATGTTAATTAGACGTTTGAATATTGCTTTTCCCCCCCAACATATTGTTGTTCCAGAATTGCCAGAAACAGCAATCTTGGCAATTAAGGCAGAAAATGGTGTAGGTTTGCAGAATATTAAAAACCAAGGGATGGATCATAAAGTCATATTTATGAAAAATGGAAATTCTTGTTCTGTTGAAAGTATTCCTTTTAAGAGAGGACACTTATTCACTGAGGCTTAATTATTCTTGCAATGTAATTCTAAGCAGAGTTGCTAAAGCATAAGTTCTGTTAGTTTAGTCCTCTGCACACGCAATTTGAAGAATGTGTAGTAAGCTTTTCTTGCTTGTTCTATAATTTCTATTTATTCGATGACTTTGTATTTGTTGGATTGTGAAGCTTATTGGAAAGCTATATGGGGAAGGCAATTTGAGACCAATATGCTCGCTTCCTTGTGAAGTCTAATGCATGAAGTTAGAATTTCTTTGAATGTAAGTGATTTATGCTGAAAATTTACTATTCCAGAAGCAGATATAAAATGTTTATTTGAGAGAACGTTATAACATATATTTCTTTTTTACATAGAAATCTTAGTGTGTGTTCTGTGAAACTATAGGTAGTTCTCATTTACCAATTGTTCACAGTTATGACAGTGATGAAAAAGCAACTTTGTGATCTATCATTACATTTACAACTTCACAGATCTGTAAATTGAATGAAAGTTGAAGATCTGTGGTAAACAGAGAGATCATAAACACAGTTGTGATTTACTTCACTTAACAATCAAATTTCTAGTCCCAATCCTGGTTGCTAAGTAAGGACTATGTGTCTTTGGTTCTGTATAAAATCTGGCATATTTTCTATGTCTCTCTCCATCTGTATTTTTTAAAAAGTGAATCTGACACACACTCTAAAAATGCCAATTTAGGCTTATATTTCATTCACTTTTTGAGGTAAACTCTGATTCACAAAAACCAACACCATAATAAATTGTATTGCTGCAAAGATGTAACAATTTTAGCATGTCATATATTGGCAGATAACTTTCAACTCAGCTACCTATAAAATAGAAATGTTCAATTAGTTCTGACGACGGTAAGAGAATGAAAGTTAGCTTTACTTTTAGATCCTCTAACAAATGGAACATACCTTTATAGAGTGGATAATCTTGTTTGACCATGCTTGATCTTTGCCTAATCAGAGAGCACAATTTCCTTTTGATTCTAGTCACTGAAAATCACAGTAATTTTTGTTTTCATTCCCACTCAAATGAACATATTGCAATTACATGAATTTCAGAAGGTTTTATTCTCTCTCTTATGCTTGCTCTAAAATTGTTAGAGAATTTGCAAATCTGTCTTTTTGTAGTTGTTGTAAAGTAGGCCTGGGGAATATTTAGTGTCCAAGAACCTAATGTTCTTTTGCTGTGGTTTACAGCCAGGGGTCATATTAATTACAAGCAGAATCTTCTTTTAAAATGAATCTTGCATTTCCCAACCATTAAGCCAGTATTAAAGCAAGGAGGAAATGACTACCCCAACATGTTAGTACCACATTTAGGAAAGGGGCCCATCCCAAGAGCCACAAAATTAATTATTCTGGAACTGCATATGGCATGTGGCCAGTGGGTTACCATCCTTGTTATTAGATATCAGTTTGATAAAGAAACCATTGATAAATAAGTTCCAGATTTGTGGCACTGCGTATAAGAGAATAATAAAACATAAAGTATGTTTTTTAAAAGCATGGAATTAGATTTTGTAAATGGGAGGGTTTGTCTGGCATGATTTGAGGGTCAGGAATAAGATAATTTTCAATCATACATTGTCATATGTGTTCTGAGTAATAATTTAAGTTTTACACGCACGTGCACATACACACACACACCCTATTCAAGATTGGGTCTGAGCTACATTTAAGCAAGAGAGAGAAAATGGCTGAAAGGTCAGTGCAATCAGCTATAGTTTGGGATATCCTATTGGGAACCAGTTTCAAAGATCTACAGTAAGTTTTTTCCCCCAGTAAGTACTTGTCAGTTTACCAATAATGCACAATGTTGGTAGTTTGCTTTGGCAGTACTGGACATTTTTATTTCATAATATTCTATACCAAAGGCAAAGCCACCATGAGCTTTTCTAGCACAAATCCCAACTGGTTTTACTTGAAACTGTACAATATTAAGTCTCAGTGGACACCACTCCATTAGATAAATCTTCGCTGACGTGTGTTCCCTATTATGCAGGTCCTACTTCTCCCAACTTTGACGAAATTGCCCATTTCAGCCAAGAGAAATAAATGTTCATGCCGGTGCATGCTTGTGAAAGCATAGTCACAGACAGTCCTCGATTTACAACAGTTCTCATTTAGCGACTGTTCAAAGTTACAGCGGCACTGAAAAATGTAACTTCTGACAATTTTTCACTCTTATGACCATTGCAGTATCTTCACAATCACGTGTTCAAAATTCAGACGCTTAGCAACTGGCTCATCTTTATGATGGTTGCAGTGTCCCGGGGTCATGTGATCACCTTTTGTGACCTTCTGACAGGCAAAGTCAATGGAGGAAGCCGGATTCACTTAACAACCATGTTACTAATTTAACAACTGCAAAATGATTCCCTTAACGAATCTGACACAAAATTCACTTAACAAGTGCAAAAATCACTTAGCGACAAAAATTATGGGCTCAAGTCGAGGACCACTTGTACTGTACAGAGCGTGACTTCTGGGATTCTTTCCTGTGCTTTTACCTGGTGTCCGTATACGTGGAAGCATGGGGCAAACTGCATATTCTCCAGGTGGAACAATCCGCAACATTTTGACTGCTGTACAAATCTCCTGCTGTCTCTTTTCTACTGCCTGATCCATTGGGGGCAAATTCTTCCCAAGTTTCTTTCTACGTCCATTACGCAGCTGTGGGCATTCCCCCTTTTATCTGATCATTCCCTAAGCAGCACCTCTCTCCCCTCCCACTTCCATCTTCCAAGATCATTTTCACATTCCATTATATATTTCCATAATAATATTTATTATTTCAGCTTAGGTTCATTCTTATTTGGAGGTGGTTACCTTTTGTTCACTGCTTTGATAAGTTTTGTTACAGAAATTATGCCAGAGTATTGGTAAATAGCTCTGCTCGGTGTGTGTTTGGGGAAAACCAGGGATATATGAGGAGAATTAAATATCAGGCTGCCTATGCAAAATCTAACCCAAAATCTAACCTGGGATGGCATAACTTTTTCAAAGAACATGTGAGGAGAAAACTGGAGGTGCAGGTATACAGGTACAGACACACATGCATACAATGTCTACCAGGAGTAAAAATGTAAAATTATTAGTATCCCATGTTCCCTCTAGGTTTAAAGGTAGTTCGAAGAAAAGCTGTAAGTTTTATTATTTTAAGCTTTGCAACCAGCTAATAGCAAAGAGAGGAAGTGAATTTACATCTTTTGGCTCCCAGATAGTCTAACAATGCCGATCCATAGAAAGCCTATGTTTTGGCTTTCTAAAAGATTGCACATGAAGCAATTGTTAATAAGTTGGAATAATAAAGCATAACAAAAAGCTTAGTAATGTAAGCAAAAGCTTCACCTACTTAGTTTCCTATGTTCTTTTACCATATGTGCTCTAGGACTCGCTTCTCAACTTTCTAGTTTTCTAGCTTTAGAACTGTACAGCAGTATTTGCAGGACAAATACTTTCAACGTAAGGGTAACCACCCCTCTCAGACTAACCTCCAATCTGTTACAGTTCCTATTTTCATCATCTTATGTACCTGAATGAAACATCTGGCAAGACCCCCCACTCCTGTTTGACTTTACACTGTCTGCCTTTGCCCATCTCATAGGAGTTGTAATTGTTAGAGGGATCCCTTCAATTATCTACCTTCTCAGCTGGAGTGATATTAAAGGTACTGAAGACAAAATAGCTGTTTAAAGTTCAAGTTGGAGGAAAGAAGCAGTCAAAAATGAAGGACAGAGGGAAAATCTCCAAGCAACCCTCACCCTCTCACCTGACCAAATGTTCCTTCTGGCATTTGTATGTCAAAGTTTGTTTTTGCTAGGCAAATATTACCTTAGAGGGCTGCTCTGGTATCTATAAGTGAAGAACTTTACTCCAGGCTATTCAACTCTCCCATGATCCTGCCACTGAAGCCTGTTGGAATTCCTGTGGCTTGTGCCAAAGCCTGGTGCCCTTGGCTGGTGTGGAGAAGGCCAAGGGCAACTCTCCCTTGGCTTGCTGCCCTGAGCTATCTGCTTTTCAAAATAAACAACCCTCTCCTATGACATTTCTGAAAGAGCCTTTGCTAGCTTTGGCTTCCTCCTGACTTTATGGAAAGAAAACAAATACATGCCCAGTAGCAATTACAGGGCAGTGTCCTAACTACCAGCGTTCCTGCAGGAATGTGTGCAAAATTGTTAAATATAAAATACATAGTAATACAATGTGTTTGGTTGGACTTGTTTCCATTTTCAGTCAGCACAATTTTACACAGAAAATTTGTTTTGTGCGAGTTGATTTCAGAGATTTCAAAGTAAATTGACAGGAATGCTGTGCAGAAAGAAGCTTATAGCTATGTTTTTTATTATCTTTTTTCCTTTTTGGCAAATCAAAGATTCTAGTGAGTCTTAAGTTTTGCAAAAGAAGATGTCTGCCCATCTTTTTGACTTTTCAAATAACTGAGTCGGACTAAGCATGTTTAGTTACTGTGGGGAGTCCATTTCAAATAGTGAAAGAAAGGAGCTAAATGTTAGTCCAAAAATCTCTTCTTCCAATTAGAAGAGTGGGGGATTTTTAGAACCTTTTTAGGGGCCATAAACAGAGTGCAGCAATTGCTATTTTGTCTTGCTGGGTATATCTAATAACTGCTTTAAATGATCTCTACTGTTTGAATGCTTAGCATTCAAAGTTCCATTTAAGCTGAATTTGGGTATTGCTCCCAATTTAAAGATGGGAAAAGTTTTGATTCCCAGAGGCCACTTATAATTCAGAAAGAGAAGTCCATATTGAATGGAGCAATAAAACAGAGGGCTGGTGGAGAAATTTTATTTTTTTAATTCAGTTGCATAAGTGGGAAGGCCATGGAGTCTTCCTTAATTACTGGTATGTTGCATCTGTTTTAAGAATTACATTATAGATTTCATATATATTCATTTCAAAACGATGAAAAACTTTGCTACCAATTTTTATCTATTTAACTCAAAGGAAACTCGGAAAGTTAGGGGGAAAAAAGGCTGCAGAATTTTGCCAGGAATAATTATAATCCAGCCCTACACTAAGTTTGCTTTATTTATCATTTGTGGAACAAACTGCAGAGATTTAACTTCACTCTTGATGCTAATCCATTCAAACATCATGGATAGGCCCAAACCAAATTCAGCCTGGTGTGTCCTGCGAATCAAGCAAGGGGATGTTTTCCCCAATAGCAGTTCTTGGCATTACCATCAAAAGACATCCTCCACCTATTCCATCTTCCCCTATTTTATTTTCTCAAGAAAGTAAGAAGATAAATATAATGAGAAAACACAGCAGAATATACCTAACACTCTTCAGGTGACACAGGGCATTTGCATTATGTAAATGTCTTGTCTGCTTTGACCACAGTAAGCAAGACGGTTTTGTTAAAATATCAATATGAACACAAACACCTCCGGTATATTTCTCAATATTCTTCCCAAATATTGGTGTCAACACTGAAAAGGCATACAGTATATCTCTTTGCATAGCTCACAAGGGCATGAGGAAGCAACCATAATGATCCTGTTATTATAGGATAAAGTGATTGTGGAAATGAGCTGTGAGATTCTTGTTCAGGACTATGTGTTCCGTCTCAGTTTGGCTGTTATTATTTTTAGTATCAATCTCTTAGTGATGTCAATAGCAAGGCTCTTTCTAGTATAAATTGCTTCATGGGAAAGGGAATTTTACTGAAATTTTTGCTGAACAACCCACAGGATCGAAGTTTAATTAAAAATGTAATAATTATCATTTACCTAAGAGAATATATAATTAGGCTTTCATTCCCATCTCTTTAATAAAGAGGCAGTGATAATGTTCTGCTTTTAAAGGAGTTGTTGCATTTGAATTAATGTCAGTACTTTAAAAAGCTAATTATACGTGGGTCTTATTTGGTGAGTGGGTATAGTTTGGAACCCTATAAGAAAGATGCCCCTGAGAAACTCTGCTTCTAGTTCTTCCAAACTCATTCCAGCTGTTGGCTTTCCTGGCTTGGATTTGTGGAAGTTGAATTCTAAATAAGGAGGGCACCAGGTTAATGGAAGGTGATGCTGAGTGCTCAAAGGCAACTGAAAAGCCTCCACATATTTGATCATATAGGAGCCGTGACCAGGGGGGCTTTTGCCCAGGTTCGCCTGGTGCGCCAGTTGCGGCCCTATCTGGACCGAGATGCCCTACGCACAGTCACTCATGTGCTCGTGACCTCCCGGTTTGACTACTGCAATGCCCTCTACATGGGGCTGCCCTTGAGGACCCCTCGGAGGCTTCAACTGGTGCAGAATGCAGCTGCGTGAGTTGTGATGGGAGCTTCCCGATACTCCCGTGTAACACCTCTTCTCCATGAGCTGCATTGGCTTCCAGTTGCCCTCCGGGTGAGATTCAAGGTGCTGGTAATGACCTATAAAGCCCTAAATGGCTTGGGTCCGGACTATCTAAGGAAACACCTGCTGCCGGCATCATCTTCCCATCGTCCTGTGCGCTCCCACAGGGAGGGCCTTCTCAGGGTACCGCCGGTTAATGAATGCCGATGGGTCATTCCCAGGGAAAGGGCGTTCTCTGTGGGTGCGCCTGCCCTATGGAACCAACTACCTACGGAACTTAGGACTGCCCCTGACCTTCGCTTATTTCGCCGGGACCTGAAAACTTGGCTCTTTGAGCTGTTTTGCCCAGACTGAGGGGTTTTTAATTTTAATTGGGTTTTAGATTTACTTTTAGGGCTTGAATTTAATTAATTGTTTTAATTGATTTTAATTTTTGTATTTTATGGTTTTTAACTGCCCTGTAAACCACCCTGAGTCCTACGGGAATAGAGCGGTATACAAATTCAATAAATAAATAATTAAATTAAATTAAATTAAATTAAATTAAATTAAATTAAATTAAATTAAATTAAATTAAATTGTGTGTGCTGTTACCAGGCCAGTCCACACCATGGATATCTCAGCCATTAGTCTTATGGATAAATAATACAGGTAGTCCTCAATGTACGACCACAATTGAGCCCAAAATTTATGTTGCTAAGCAAGACAGTTGTTAAGTGAATGTTTGCCCATTTTATGACCTTTCTTGCTACATTTGTTGAGTGAATCACTGCAGTTGTTAAATTAGTAACATGTTGCTAAATGAATCTGGCTTCCCCGTTGACCTTGCTCGTCAGAAGGTTGCAAAAAGTAATCACATTACCTTGGGATCCTGCAACCGTCATAAATATGAGTCATTTGCCAAGTGTCTGAATTTCAATCAACTGACCGATGCAGTGGTTGGAAATGTGAAAAATGGTCATAAGTAACTTTGAACATTCACTAAATGAACTATTGTAAATCAAGATGTCAACGCTGCTAATATCGAATGTTATTGCTTGACAAGAGATGAAGAAGTAGCCATTTCATATGTTAAACTTGTGTATTGCTTTAAGAGACTTAGTTTAAGGTTGGGAGGGGGGACGAGTAGGATTGCACTTTTCAAGGCCATCTCTAACTAGAGAAGATAAGACCTTGGTGGGTTTTCTAACGGAAGGGAAACTGATTCTTTAAATTAATTGGAGAATATGATTACCGGTAATGACAAAATTAGAAAGGTGGAGAATTGTGTTTTAATATATTGTGCAAGGGACGGAGATTTCAGATTCCAGCTTCCTTCGAGCAAGCATTTGCCGGTGTCTTAGGCTAATAAAGGACTTTTAAGGTAAACAATGCCTCAGAGTCACTTGAAAAGCCCATATATCGGAAACTTGACACAAGGACTACCTGTAAATTGGGACCCTGAGAGATGGCCGGGCAGGGTCAGGGGCCTCCAGCATAAATCCAACAAGAGGCCCCTGGTTAACTTTTTAGTAAAAATTTTTATGGGGTTAGGGAGGGGGGTGGGAGTGGGCGGTGGTTGTTTGGCGAAGGGGGTCCGTCCAACAACCGTTGCTCAGGCCAGGCCTGGGATAGATCGCGAAGGGGAGGAGTGGGGTTCGGGCACCACCGAGGCTCGGAAGCGAGCCATAGGACTACCAATTCCCAGGACGTTGGGGAACGGCAGAAGGTGTGCGAACAGAGAGCCATATTGACACTGGGAGGGTCATCTCCGCTATATACAAGCGGTGAGACGCTCCGACCCTCTGTCTCTTCCCCGAAGAGCCGGGAGCGAGGATGTGCAGCCTCCTGAGCTCCGACTGGTCTACCTGAATGCCAGGTCCGTTGCCAACAAGGCTCCCCTTGTTCGAGATCTAATTGAGGGTGAGCACACGGACCTGGCTTGCATCACGGAGACTTGGTTGGGCCCAGAGGGCGGTGTCCCTTTGGTTGACCTTTGCCCACCAGGTTTCCGGGTGCTACACCAGCCCCGGCCTCATGGTAGGGGCGGAGGAGTGGCGGTAATTATTAGGGAGACCCTAAGCCCGCGGGAGACCACCGTTCCTCAGATAGTCGGGTGTGAGTCTCTCTTTTTGAGATATGGTCCTGGAGCGCAGTTGGGCCTACTACTCGCGTACCTTTCTCCTAGTCGCGCAGCAGGCAGCCCTGCCTAAGCTGCTCGATGTCCTCTCGGGGCTGGTGGTTGAATTCCCCAAACTTATAGTTTTGGGCGACTTCAACCTACCATCCCTAGGAGGATCATCTGAGCTAGCTCGGGAGTTCATGGCTTCCATGACGGCCATGGACCTGACGCAAATAATTCTTGGACCGACTCATGAGGGAGGCCACACCCTTGACTTGGTTTTCTTATCTGGATGGTGGCTTGATGATCTTGGTGGGGGCTCTCCAACCGTTACGCCCCTGTCATGGACCGATCATCACCTCCTGCGGCTGGACTTCCACTTTGCCACCCCCCGCCGTGGGTGTACGGAGCCAACCAGATGGTACCGCCCCAGGCGCTTAATGGACCCTGACAGGTTCCAGGCAGCGCTTGGGACCCCACCTGCACCCCCTGCTCACAACTCGGCGGATGCCTTAGTGGAAGCCTGGGAAAAGGCAGCCACGGAGGCACTTGACTGAGTTGTACCCTTGCGGCCCTTGACCCGGCGCAGATCCCAGCGAGCCCCATGGTTCTTTGCGGAGCTCCGGGAGTTGAAGCGTCGGAGACGGGGCCTAGAGAGCCGTTGGAGGTCCAGTCAATCCGAATCCGACCGGTTGCGACTTAGAACCCACATTAGGTCTTATCTCGCAGCGATAAGAGCGGCGAGAGCCAATTACTACTCCGCCCTCATCGCGTCCGCAGATAATCGCCCGGCTGCCCTGTTTAGAGTGACCCGCTCCCTTCTCAACCAGGAGGTGAGGGAGGAACCCTTACAGGGTCGAGCTGAGGAATTTGGTCAATATCTGTTGGATAAAATCGCTCGGATTCGAACCGGCCTCGACTCCAACTGGGCAGAGTCTGACGAACAGGACACGGGCGGTCTTGTCGACGTCATCTGGGAGGAGTTTGATCCTGTGACTCCGAAGGAAGTGGACAGGATTATGAGGAGGTTGAGCTCCACCACATGCTTATTAGACCCGTGCCCTTCCTGGCTGGTTTATGCAGCTCGGGAGGGGACACGAGGCTGGTTCCAAGCGGTCATATCTGCCTCTTTGAGTGAGGGTAACTTCCCCGCCGCCTTGAAGGAGGCGGTGGTGAGACCTCTCCTCAAGAAGCCCACCTTGGACCCAGCTACATTAAATAACTTTCGTCCAGTCTCCAACCTTCGCTTTCTTGCAAAGGTTGTTGAGAGTGTGGTGGCGCATCAACTCCCTCTGGTCCTGGATGAAGCGGATTATCTAGACCCGTGCCAATCGGGTTTCAGGCCCGGCTACAGCACGGAGACGGCATTGGTCGCTCTGATGAATGATCTCTGGAGAGCCCGGGACGGGATATTCCTCTGTCCTAGTCTTATTAGACCTCTCGGCGGCTTTCGATACCATCGACCATGGTATCCTACTGCGGCGCCTCAGGGGACTGGGAGTGGGAGGCACAGTTCTTCGGTGGTTCTCCTCCTTTCTCCTGGGATGCTCGCAATCGGTGTTGGCAGGAGGACAGAGGTCGACCCCAAGGTCTCTCGCTTGTGGAGTTCCTCAGGGGTCGGTCCTCTCGCCTCTCCTGTTCAACATCTACATGAAACCGCTGGGTGAGATCATTCGTGGTTTTGGAGTGGGTTACCATCAGTATGCTGATGACACCCAGCTTTTCATCTCAACGCCAAACCACATCAGTGATGCCCTCGACGTGATGTCCCGTTGCCTGGAAGCGGTCCGGGAATGGATGGGAAGGAACAGGCTTCAATTCAACCCGGACAAGACTGAATGGCTGTACATACCGGCATGCCAGGATATTCAGAATATCCCATCCCTCAATATTGGGGGCGAACTATTGCCCCCCGTAGATAGGGCTCGCAACCTGGGTGTCCGCCTAGATTCACAGCTCTCCTTAGAAGATCACATAGGAGCAGTGACTAGGGGGGCTTTCGCACAGGTTCGTCGGGTACGCCAGCTACGACCCTATCTTGACCTGGATGCCTTGCGTACAGTCACCCATGCACTTGTGACCTCTCGTCTTGACTACTGCAACGCTCTTTACATGGGGCTGCCCTTGAGAACCACTCGGAAGCTTCAGCTGGTACAGAGTGCAGCGGCACGAACACTTTTGGGGGCTTCCCGATACTCCCATATTACACCTCTCCTCCGTGAGCTGCACTGGCTTCCAGTTGCCTTCCGAGTGAAATTCAAGGTGCTAGTGATGACATACAAAGCCCTACATGGCATGGGTCCGGATTACCTACGGGAACACCTACTGCCAGCGTCAACACCCCTCCGTCCTGTGCGCTCCCACAGAGAGGGCCTCCTCAGGGTGCCACCGGTCAGAGAATGCCGGCTGGTGACCCCCAGGGGGAGAGCATTCTCGGTGGGTGCGCCAACCCTCTGGAACTGCTTGCCAGCCGAAATCCGGATGGCCCCCGACCTTCGCACCTTCCGGCGTGACTTAAAAACCTATCTATTCCAGCAAGCCGGCCTGGCCTGATAGATTTGGGGTTTATTTGTTTTATTATTGCTTTATTGTATACTTGCCTTGCTCTGTACACCGCCCTGAGTCCTCCGGGAGAAGGGCGGTATATAAAACAAATAAAATAAAATAAATAAATAAATAAATACATTTGTTATTTAAAGATGTATTTTTAAATATGCAATAGATATATTTAATATACAATAGGTAGTACCAGCCAACCAACTTTGTCTGAACTGGAAGCAATTCCTGGTTAGTGCTTGAGGGAAGACTTCATAGTTGTACTGTAAACCTGACTGGGATATTTTTTTTTAAAGGCAAGGCAATGAGAAACAATTTCTTACTCCTACCAGAAAACTGCATGAATATGTCCATCAAGTACTAAGTTTGAAGAAATACTAAGCTTTGAACGTGACTGGAAAGATCTTTTGTCTTAATAATTTTATTAATTTCCTGATGGGGAGCTGGGTATATTATTACTCACTTAATACCAGTATCCACCTTTTTTCTTATCTAAAATATCATTTCCCCCCTCAGAATATCTGTACAACCCTTCAGAATATCTGTACAACGCCTCAGAATATCTGTACAACGCCTCAGAATATCTGTACAACCCCTCAGAATCTCTGTACAACCTACAAGTGACATATCTTGTTTGAAGATGCTAAATGTTTAGCAAAATATTTCTCCAGCTATTAAGCAATACATTGAATTGATTCCGAGTCATGGCAATAAACGAGACCAGTCCCATGCTTTTTAGTGAACTCTGTCCCGGGGCAGACCTAGATATATGTGTGACTCAGGCATCTACTGTATATTACCTGTATCATTTTGTTTAGAGTTTGTGCGAACACTTAGCATCCCACCATCTCTGTCTAACAATCGGTACAAAAGCAGAGAATATATGTCACTCAGGCTTGAATTGTGGAGTTCTTGATGCTCTCTGAGTTTGGTTATACGCAGCAGACCCGACACTCATTGGCACTGATGAAGTTATCTAATTGGGTAACGAAATATCTGCAAGCAAACAAGGAAGCTCAGGGAGCAACAACCATCCCATAATTTGGATGAAGTCTAGCCTCGTTTTGTCTCGTTTTGACACCATATTTCTGATCACTGTTGGAAGAAGAGAGAAAATTTTAAATTAATTTAGAGTTCTGATAAAACCCTGGGATAAAAAACAGAAACTGGGTGTTATTCCTCTGCATCTCTCACAAAATGTGTTTGGATGTTTTGGAGCAAGGTTTTGTGTTTCCCTCGTTGTGAAAGGTAATCCTTTTCCTTTGGCTACACTGCATTGAGGTAATTTATCCTTAGCTTTTAATAATCCTTAGGAAGGGGTACTTAAGAGTTAGACAGCCTTTGTTTATCATATTATAGAAATAAGGACTTCTTTAAAATTAGACTTCTGCTTTGCTGAACCAGCTGAACCACAATAAGTATTGTGATAGCTTTGAATACATCCTGCTACTTTCCCTTGAGTGTTAATCTCTTCTGTTGAACGTACAACACCATACCACACAATACAAAGTCTTCTTACTGGTCTTTCCTGTTTTCTGTTCAAAGGACTCTTTATGACCAAATCGAATGGACTAAAAAGAGAATTAAGCATTTCAGATAATACACATGCCTGTGTCTCCTTGTCCTCAGTTGTAGTAATGCTATTGCAATCTTTCTTTCAAATGGCATGGATTCTTTTCATGGTTTTAATTGCATAATTAATGTTTGGTCTTTCTAGGCTTTTGGGGAGAAAATGAGGAAATCTGCCCCATTTGAGGAAAACTTGCATTAACTCTTCAGCTCTTTGAAGAGTTGCAAAAAAACAGGACTTCTGTGAACTTGATAGCAAAGGATTTATGATCTCTACCATCTCGACACAGTCTTTAAAGGTATTTTATCTGTTGTTATCTCTCTTTTTTATATTCATTGGAGAGCCAGTCATGAGGCCACTACCATATGCCCGAGAGGTTTTGTATATAATTACGTAGATTGTGTGTATATGTTTACTTCTCTTCTGTCTTGTTCTCATCATACACTAAATAAATAAATAATTTGAAGAGTAACTCTCCAAATATATGCTGCTTAAAGGTTAAAGTTTTATATTCCATCCTTCCAACACATATCTATCACTCGGGGGTGATAGGTATCCAAAACTTGGTTTAATAGAGTTTGATCAAATAAGAAGGTTCTTTCAAGAAAGCAAGTTATTAGTCATATCTGTGAAACTGATACAGTGGGAGCATGTGTACTTGAATGAAATAGGCTTTAGTTTGATATTTATTTAGTAACTGTATGTCAGGTCTGCTATGTAGTATTTGTATTTCTAACTGTTTTTGTCTTACAGTGGATAAATTTTGTACAAGATTTGTGGACAAAGATACAATATACTCTTCTACAACAGTATGCTTGCACTGTAACATATATGTAAGTAGATTTTTTCCTAGCATGTTTTTTCAAAAAGTACATCCCATGGAATTTAGCATTATTCTCATCAGAATTGTAGCCTCACTCCATGCTTATGTGTTCTAAACATTTAATGGAAACATGTATACTTGAAGTTATAAGCTGCCTCCAAAAACTTAGAAATTGAAATTGATTGTAAACACAGAGAGCAAAAACTGCCTTTTCTTGAATCTAAATCAGTGGTGGCATATTCTATTTTCTCCTAATGGAATGCTGTAGTGATTTCATCTTGATTACAATTCCATCATAATAAGACTTGCTCCAACAATCGCATGTTCTGTGCATAGAGCATAGACTATTTACTTATTCTGCATTGTTCAAGAACACTATTTTTCACTTCCTCCAAAGCTTGTGTGAGCTAGGTTTTGCTTCAAGATTTTGGCAGGATAACTGCATATTTAACTCACTGTTATTGTGAATAATACCTTTCTTTTCCTGTTTTTCAGTCACATAAATGATTATTTTGAGTAGTTTCATTGCAGAACATGTTTGGAAGTCTCTCATTCAGTATTTTAAGGAAAAAATAATAAATAAGTTCACTCCCTCTCCCCACCCCAATGCTTTATCAATCCAGTGGAAAGGTTGCGAAGCAATGGAAAGATCTGGGAAAGAACTTTCCAAAACTCTCCATCGGGAAGACAAGGAAGTAAATGGAATGACTGAAGGCATCTCTTGCTCCCTTTCATTTCCTTCTCCCCTTCTCTGCTTGAGTGGTGAAGGAAACACGCAAGTGGAAATGCTGGAAAAAGCCCAGGAGCTCTTCCAGCTCTGTGACAAGGAGGAGAAGGGCTTCATAACCAGATTGGACATGCAGGTAAGGACCTGAAACTTCTCAAGACACAATGTGGTCTGCTTGTTTGTTGTTTGATGTATTGTGTGAATCCAACCATTAGGTTTAGGAACATATCATACTTCATGGGAAGAAGCATATAACTTTAGTTAACAGATTCTGTCTGAAATACAAAGCAGAACATTCCAAGTCTGAGCTTTTGAAATCAGTGTTGGAGCAAACCAACTATCAGACCGACATCAAATATGACATCAAATTTAATTATTACAGGTTCAGCACAAAGTGGTTTTATGTGGAAGTTTAAATGTAATACTAAAGCTGAAGCTTGGTTGGTATTGACTCATGATTGACATTAGTTATCCCTGTTTCTGTTTATCCATATGCCCTCAAATCTGTGAAGGGAATGGTGAAAACTGTCACCATTTAGCTGCCTTAGGTTGTTTTCTGTCATTGGTCAGTCAGTTTGATATTTAACTTTTCTTTTTATATGTTCTCATATTTGGAAAGAAGTCCATATCATGTCCTGAACTTTTTGGTTGCTCAGCTAATCCAGTTTAGTACTTTGTTATTTTGTCCCAAAAGCTTCTTGGATGAGAAGTGAAACTACTTCAAGGAAAAACAAATTCCAATTGCCTTTTGAAAAAGCACCTTTGGGAAAACCATGATCTGGATGACTGAGAATCTCAAGTCATCTGTTACTTTTGTTTTCCTTTGCCCTTTCTCACAACATACAGAGATAGTTCTTGTTTATGTTGCCTAGTCTGGTGATGGTCTCTTGCTCATTCAATCAGCTGGTAATTGTCACAAGAAGATCCATGTAGCTTTCCACTTTCTGACTGGTTCCTTTTATTTGTGCACCAATGGTTTGCATTATTATTATTAAGCCTTACAAGGCTTTCAATATTCCAACCATCACTTTCTCATCTCTCTTGGTTTTTGACCATCATCTTTTCAGCTTTTCTCCAACATTGGTGTGTTTAGTGTATTTCAAACTTTTTATTCATTGTTCTATAGTATTGCCATTGTATTAATTGGCAAACTATATTTACAACAAAATCAAAGTTTGTGGCTTAACATATGACATGAATCAGTTATAATTTAATTTATAAGTTATGATTATATAAGCTTGTGGTTTACTATCATGGGTAAATCTTGTATCATCTTCCACATTAGCTCTTACTTCCCATGCAGGCTTAATTTGTCCTAAGCAATTTTTTTAAAATAAGAAAAAGTCCTTAAACAAACGTAATACAACATAGACAAAGACTATGCTTCATTTCATTAAAAAGAAAGAGCAGTGGTTTGTATAAAAAAAGGTAAAGGTTCCCCCACACATGCGTGCTAGTCGTTTCCGACTCTAGGGGCCGGTGCTCATCTCCGTTTCAAAGCCGAAGAGCCAGCGCTTGTCTGAGGATGTCTCCGTGGTCATGTGACCGGCATGACTAGACGCCAAAGGCGCACGGAACGCTGTTACCTTCCCACCGTAGTGGTCCCTATTTTTCTACTTGCATTTTTACGTGCTTTCGAACTGCTAGGTTGGCAGAAGCTGGGACGAGTAACAGGCGCTCACTCTGTGGTTTGTATACATAAGAATAAATGGACACATATTTAAAAGATGGGAATATAAAAAACAATAGAAAATTTCAATTCCCAGCATACTATGCTACGAACAAGATTTGAGTAAAGTAGTTTCAGTGAGAAATTACAACTTGAAAGCGCCAAAGTGCAAAACATCAGGACATGCCATTAATAAATTAGAATTCCTTAAAATAATATGACTAGTGACAATGTTAAGTCAGATTTATTTAGTCATAGTTTCTTGAGCTATCTTGGATTGTTTTGCATATAACAACTAAGTCATGTTGGGCAGGTTTATAGCTCCTATTAAAAATAAAAAAAATAAACAGAGCACATTGTGGCTTAATCTGAAATGTCAACCAGACATTTATATGTTAATTAGCTTATCTGATGGCAGAATGTTTGTTTATCAAGAGTTATTAATGAGTATTTTTAATAAAAGGACTGTCACAGCTTTTAATTTTTCTGCTCATCATCCCATCCAAGTTTGTGTACATATACTGTATTTATAATACATGAATTCAAGTCATGAAATATGCAACAAATTACCATATAGCCTATTTTTGGAGACAGACCTGAATGTATGTATGTTCAAGAAAGGATAAAAAATTTTCTATTGCAACGAATCTTCTACAACTCAACTTGAAAAAAGTTCCTGGTACTAAGTTATTTATTAAAAATTAATGAATATGATCATTCTATATACAATAGCAAACTTTGAAAATATACAGGTAATCCCCAAGTTACAACTCTTCTATTAATGATGGTCTGGAATTACAATGGCTGCCGAAAAGGGTGCTTTACAGGCCATAAAGGAACTTTTGGCTATTTATTTATTTTTATTTATTTATTTTAATTCCATTTATATCCCGCCCTTCTCCGAAGACTCAGGGCGGCTTACAAGCTTAGCAGTAGCCTTCATTCTATGTATATGCCTGCTTATTAGGGCTTTCATACACCCCCCCAAGCGGCATTATTACAAAGTCAGCTTAATTGCCCCCAACAATCTGGGTCCTCATTTTACCTACCTCGGAAGGATGGAAGGCTGAGTCAACCTTGAGCCTGGTGGGATGCTATGGCAACCCCTGCGGTCACATGATCGTGACCTGGGTGTTTGACAACCTATTTGCATTTGTGATCAGTTACCAAGTGCCCCAGAAGCATGTGATTTGCTTTTTGCAGTCTTCTTTGGTGACTTCCTCAGAAAATCAATGGGGAAGCTGCTACCCCCTGTTGAGAGGACTCCCCCCCTCATCTCTGGGAGCTGGTTGAAAGAGTTGCTTCCCCGGGGGAGCTGAAATCCTTTGGCAGGATGCAGAAATGGAACTGAAATCCTGAAGATTTTGGGTTTGTTCCTGCACCCTACCAAAGGAGTTCCTTTCCATGCATGGAGAAGAGCTGAACTTCTTTGGTGGAGTGCATAAATGAAGCTGAAATCCTGAAAACTTTGGCTTTGCTCCTGCACCCTGCCAAAGGGTTTCACTTGTTCTTGACAGTACTTTGAGGATTAGAAGAAAGCAAGGGAAAATTCATATTTTACAGAGTAATATAGACTTTGAGTGTCATCTACTACAGTTAACTTTTTATAAGAGAATCTAAAAAAGAATTTAAAATTAAAAAAAAACAATACTATTTTACCATGAGGCAGCAAAATTCTTCACACAGATTCTTGAAGGATAGGCACAGATATTGTGTCTAATTTTCACACCTGCACCTGCATCTACTAAGGAATTCACCCCAAAGGCAAGGAAGTTTTCAGCATAAATCTGAAAGAAAATGCAAGTGTTCTGATGCCTTTTATAGCATAAATGCAACTTTGGCTTCAGTGGCCATCTTTCTGTGTCTTTCTCCGCTATGAAGAAATAAAGCCCGTGAAGGCTATTGAAGGGATATACCAGTGATGGCGAACCGTTTACAGATTGAGTGCCCAAAAACCACCCTGCCCCCCACCACCCACCCTACTCCACCTGCAGGGCCACCCATCACCTCCATGGTCCGCCGCAAATTGCCCAAGCAGCCCTGCAGCTCCATGGCGGCCACGCCCTCTGACTGCGCCCCGCAGCATCATCTGTGCACAATGGGGTGCGAGGGCAGAGTCTTGTCCCTGCTGCCCAGCTGCCATGTCCTTGGTTGTGCTGCTCTGTGTGGACCACGCCTGGGGGCGACTCTCCTCCAGGGGGCGGGGTGCTGGTGAGGGGGCCACAGGGGGAGGCGGGGCTGGGGCGACAGTGCATGTGCCCACGGAGAGGGCTTTGAGTGCCGCCTCTGGCACTCATGCCACAGGTTCGCCACCACTGGGATATACTGTAAAGCTGAAAAAAAGCTTATCCTGTCCCTTAATTTGCATACATTTGCATAATTTGCAGTTAAAGGCACAGAAGAAATACCAATTGGTGGCTATGAATTGCAGCTAAGGTGAACAGAATGTGCACTTAGAGAATACCCAATTTCTTCCCTGGCAAACTAGAATGTTCATTGTTTCTATGTGACGCATGCCAATTTTCCATGAGTTGCATACGGCTAAGGTTATTCAGGACTTCATTCTCTGGTTTATCATAGCAAATGCTAATTACAGGAACAGACTGTGGTGCTTTAGACCACCTTAACCAGAAATTCTACCCATTCACATGCGTTTAGAGCAGAAAATGCAAGTGTGCAAATGGTCAGATTCAAAGAAAGGTTTCTTCCCATGCTTTCATCTGTCCTTGCACAAGTACTTGGCAAACTTAGTTCAGTGGAGGCGATTGGGGAAATGAGGTGAGAGTAATACTTTCTATTTGTTCTGCTAATTATAGATCTAAATCCTGAATCTGATCTTCCTTTTTCTTCTTTTCCACAGCGGTTACAGAGCGAGCTTCCATTCACTACTGAACAGCTGGAGGCTGTTTTTGACAGTCTGGTGCAAGACAATAATGGTTACCTCACCCCAGTAGAATTCAGTGTAGGCCTAGGTAAGAGAAGAAGAAGGAGAATTTGGAAGGTGATGATGAGTACATGTGGAACAACAACGGGCTACTCCTGTTGAAGGCAAACAGTAGACAGGAAATCCATATTTCTGTTCTCAGACAGCTGAGAGCTGAGAATGGAACAGAGAATTGAGTCTACTATAGCAGGCAAGGCAGTGATACATATGGAGAACAGAAAATGTAGTTCTACTCAGAAGCAAAGAGCAATGGGTAGACGAGGAGTAGATCCAAGCTGGTGAACTCTTTGTCTTTGCCATTTTATTTGGTTAGTTTGTTTAGTTTAACAAACGCTGCTCACAAATGTTGGTGTACCTTCGGGATTTTTTTTGCCCCATGTTTGTTCCACAAACATGTTTTCAGAGTGGTGAACATCTGGAAGCCACACCAGACTTCATGTTTGCAGAACAGAGTATGGAATGTACTTCCTCATATTGTTGGGATGAGGTTTCCTTGTAACAACCTGCTGTCCTATTAAGAAGTCTTTCAACACTTCTATTTACTGCTAAAATACCCAGCAAGCATGAAGCCCCCATCAGGCAAAGTAAAAAAAAGATCTATTCGATATGAGTTGGCTCTGAAGGAGGGGAGGTTACTAAAATACCCTTGTGCCAATTAGAAGAAGCCAATTTCCTCTGTTTAAGAAAAAAAACAAGTCAACAGTTCTAAGACTTGATATGAAGAGGGCTGATCAAAGAGATCAGACATAGGGAATTGGGTAGGAAAGCAATGAGAGATTCTGATTTGATAAATTAGAGTAGAGACACGATACAGTACATTTTGTCCAAAGTGTAAATGTCTTGGAGTTCCAAGAGTAGACAGTTCAGGTCACATTTAGGAGGCAGTAATCACATTATAGAATATTGCTAAAAAGGTAAAGGTAAAGGTTCCCCCGCACATGCGTGCTAGTCGTTTCCGACTCTAGGGGCCGGTGCTCATCTCCGTTTCAAAGCCGAAGAGCCAGTGCTTGTCTGAGGACGTCTCCGTGGTCATGTGGCCGGCATGACTAGACGCCAAAGGCGCACGGAACGCTGTTACCTTCCCACCGGAGTGGTCCCTATTTTTCTACTTGCATTTTACGTGCTTTCGAACTGCTAGGTTGGCAGAAGCTGGGACGAGTAACAGGAGCTCACTGTTGTGACTCAGGGCCAGCCTGTGGGTCCGACAGCCGGCTCCGATGTATCGGAGGACTCAGATGTGGGGGAGGAGGGAAACGAACCGGCTGATGATGATTTGGAGGCTTTGCAGAGTCCTCAGCCGGGGACCTCTTCTCAGCTGTGTGAGCCCGAGAGTGCGGAGGATGATGACCCACAGCTGGCCCTGTTCAAGGACGCCCGACGCAGGAGGCAGACGAGCAGGGACAAACAAAGAAAGACTATGGGACTCCTCAGGAGGAGGCACAGGGAGACCACGCCCTGAGCTCTCTATAAAAGAAGTGTTTGGGGAGGGGCTGGTTGCTGAAAGCAACTTTTCCTCTTGAGAAGACAAGCTCTTGTGTTTTTGTTAACTGCGTAATTAAATCTTGGCAGAAGCCTTTTAGCCTTGGACGCTTTCCAGACTCTTCTTTTAATCAGGGGTTGTGAGAAGAGGGCTGGTTCAGAACAGTTTGCTTTCAGCCACCCACCCCTTAATACTACGATGGAGCAGCTTCTTGCCGAGAATGCCCAGCTCAACCAGCAACTCACCTTGCTGGCCACTCAGGTGGCACAACTGCAGGCTCAGGTACATGCTGCCCCCCCACCCAGGAGGAAATGTCAGATAGCTATGCCGGATAAATTTGCTGGTAAACCAGAACTGTTTCCTGCCTTCCTGGGACAATGCCAGCTTTATATCAGCGTGAGAGCAGCTGATTTCCCCACTGACTGAGATAAGGTGGGATTCGTGTTGAGCCTTCTGTCGGGAGATGCAGCTCGTTGGGGCACGCCTCTGTTGGCACAGCCTAGCCCTTTGTTGGATAACTTTGGGGGGTTTTGTGACCATATGCGCCTCATGTACGAGGACCCGATTAAGGCGCAGACCGCCACCCGACGTCTGAAAGCTTTGAGGCAGGGTCTGCGCCCCCTACAGGCCTATATCAGCGATTTCCGGCTGCTTAGCCAGGATTCCGCCTGGAATGAGGCTGCGCTCGTGGATGCCTTTCAGGATGGCTTGTCAGAGGAGATGTTGGATGAGCTGGCCCGCGTGGACATTCCCTCAGACCTGAATGGGCTGATCCATCTTTGTCTGCGGATCGATGCCCGGCTGCAGCAGCGTAAGAGTCGCCGTGCCACCCCACAGACCCCTGCCGCCCCTGTTGTGCGTGAGCCCCCAGTCCAGAGGGAGGAGCCAATGGAGCTGGGTGCCGCCAGGTCCCGTCTATCGGTGACGGAAATGGACAGACGACGATCGGAGGGGTTGTGTTTTTACTGTGGGGACCCTGGACATTTGGCTGCTTCTTGCCCGAAGAAGCGTCAGCGGGCGTCAGTGACCAAGCCTGCCCCGAGAAAGTCCCCTGCTTTGCTATCGGGAAACGGCCCGAGCCCGATCTAGACGGTGTGAAAGATCGGGCGACCCACAACGATCACGCCGAGCGACGCCGTTCCGACGGTGCCTGTGAACCTCCACGGCATTTGATTTTGGAGGCACGACTGATCCTTCCTGGCAAGCCAGAGGGGATTCCGGTCCATGCCTTAATTGACTCTGGGGCTACCACTAACTTTATGGATTCGGCCTTTGTGGCCAAATGGGCTGTTCCCCAGTGTCCGGTGGATCCGCCCATGCTTGTGGAGACCATCGATGGTCGAGTGCTCCTGTCCGGGCCTATCACGGCCGCCACGCAACCTGTGTGTATGGCCATCAGTACCCATGTGGAGGCCATTCAGTTTTACGTCACTTCGGATCTGCACTTCCCCGTGGTCTTGGGACTGGCGTGGCTCCGGGCGCATGATCCACAGATCTATTGGTCTCAGAACTTGGTCACCTTCCCAAGTTTGCAGTGCGTGGACCACACCCGCCATATCTGTGCCGGCCAGGTGGAGGGTTCCTCAGGGGTTTCCTTGCCTCCTGTACTGTCCGACTTTGCTGACGTGTTCAGCGAGTCAGAGGCGGACCAATTACCCCCGCACAGGCCCTACGACTGCTCCGTTGACCTAGTCCCTGATGCGCCTCTCCCAGTGGGGCGTTTGTACTCCATGTCGGAGCCCGAGTTGGCTGCATTGCGGGACTTCCTGACAAAGAACTTGGCTCGTGGATTCATCCGGCCCTCGTCCTCGCCAGTGTCTGCGCCCGTGCTCTTCGTCAAAAAGAAGTCGGGCGAGTTACGGCTTTGCTGTGACTACCGGAAACTCAATGCCATCACGGTGCGTAACCGCTACCCGCTGCCCCTCATCCCCGAGCTCTTGGACCGACTCCGGGAGGCTAAGATCTTCACGAAACTGGACCTGCGTGGAGCTTACAACCTCGTCAGGGTTCGGCCGGGTGATGAGTGGAAGACGGCGTTTGGTACTCGCTATGGACATTTCGAGTACACGGTGATGCCGTTTGGCCTGACCAACGCCCCCGCTGTGTTTCAGCATTTTATGAACGACATCTTTCGGGATCTGTTGGACCAGTTTGTAGTGATTTACCTGGACGACATCCTGATTTACTCCCCGTCGCGTGAAGTGCATCATCAGCATCTCCGTCAGGTCCTGCAGCGCCTCCGGAAACATCGGCTGTTTGCCAAGTTGGAGAAGTGCCAGTTCTACCAGGTGACCATTGATTTCTTGGGCCACCGCATTTCTCCTGAGGGCATCGCCATGGATCCAAGTAAAGTTGAGTCGTTGCAGAGTTGGCAACCCCCGCGTCGCGTGAAGGATGTTCAGCGACTTCTTGGATTTGCCAACTACTATCGGACATTCATCCCTGGCTTTGCTGCCTTGACAGCCCCCCTCACCCGGCTCCTGCAGAAGAAGACTCGGTTCCAGTGGAACGCCCCCGAACAACAGGCGTTCCAAGCTTTGAAGGACGCCTTCATGAAGGAGCCCATCTTGAAGCATCCTGACCCGCAACGGCCGTTTGTCGTGGAGGCGGACGCCTCCGACATTGCCATTGGGGCCGTGTTACTCCAGGCAGCGACGCCCAACGGTACCCTTTTCCCTTGCGCGTATCACTCTCGGAAATTGAACCCCTCGGAGCGCAACTATACCATCTGGGAGAAGGAGCTGCTGGCCATCAAGGCAGCGTTCGAGGCTTGGAGGCATCATCTGGAGGGGGCGCGGCATCAGATCGAGGTCCGGACGGACCACAAGAATCTGGAAAGCCTGCAGACCGCTCGGAATTTGAACCAACGCCAGATCCGGTGGTCCCTCTTCTTTGCGAGGTTTGACTTCCGGGTGCGGTACATACCAAGCGGGCACAACCAGAGAGCGGATGCTCTGTCCAGGAAGCCCGAGTACACCCGAGTGGAAGACAAGCTTCCGCCCAGGACAGTGATCCCCGTCGAGTCTTTTGCTGCGGTGCGGGAGCCGGTGGATATACGGGCTCGGATCCGGGAGGCGCAGCAGCAGGAGGCGTGGGTGGCTCAGCGGAAGGAAGAGGTGGGGCCAGATTCGCCTTGGTCGGTCACGGATGGACTCCTGTATTATCGTGACCGGCTCTATGTTCCAGGAGGGCCACTCAGGGGACTCGTCCTCAGCCAATGTCATGATAACCCGGCTGCGGGGCATTTTGGCCTGTTCAAGACTCTGAACCTGGTCTCCCGTACCTTCTGGTGGCCCCGAGTCCGACACGATGTCCAGTCTTATGTCACCTCCTGCGTCTCATGCAGGCAGGCCAAGTCAGCGACAGGGGCCCCGCCTGGTTTACTGCAGCCTTTGCCAACACCCAAGAGACCCTGGGGGGCTGTGTCCATGGACTTTCTGACGGATCTACCCCCATCCTCCGGCTTCACGACAGTGTTTGTGGTGGTGGACATGTTGACCAAGATGGCGCACTTCATCCCCTGTCGCGGCTTACCGTCAGCTCGCGCCACTAGTCGCATGTTCATCCAACAGGTGTTCCGGCTGCACGGCCTTCCCGATAGAGTCGTCTCCGATAGGGGGGCCCAGTTTACAGCCCGCTTCTGGCAGGAGTTGATGCGGGCGTTGGACGTTAAGGTTTGCCTCTCGTCCGCGCATCATCCTCAGACCGACGGGGGTACCGAGAAGGTCATCGGCATCTTAGAGCAGTATCTGCGCTGCTACGTTAACCTGCAGCAGGACAATTGGGTGGACTACTTGGCCATAGCCGAGTTTGCCTTTAACAACTCGCAGCACACCTCCACGCAGATGACACCGTTCTTGGCCAACGTGGGTTATCACCCCCGGTTTTTCCCCCTTTCTCCCGTGGACTCACCGGAGCCGGCAGCGAACGAATTCATGGCGGAGTTACAGGCAATCCATCGGTTGGTGCGACGGCAGCTGGAGAAGGCCAAGGCCGACTACAAGAGGTTCGCCGATCGGTCGAGAAGGGATACGCCTCCACTATCGGTGGGGGATCGGGTCTGGCTGTCCACCAGGAACCTGCCATCCACTCGGCCGGCGAGGAAGCTGGACCACCGTTACCTTGGACCGTTCCCAGTCGAGGCCGTCATCAACCCGGTCGCCTATCGTTTAACTCTGCCACGTTCCCTGCGCGTGCACCCCGTCTTCCATCGGTCCTTGCTGGTCCCCGAACGACCGGCCTGTCCACTTCGCCAGGCGGAACCTCCACCATCAGGAACTTGTGATGGAGGCAGCACCCCCGAGTACGAGGTCGCCAGCATCAGGGATTCCCGCTGGCTGAAAGGTCGCTTCCAGTACCTGATCGAGTGGAAAGGGTACGGGCCGGAGGACTTCACATGGGAAGACGCGACCGCCGTTCATGCCCCTGCGTTGGTGACTGCTTTTCACGAACAGTTCCCATCCCGACCGCATCCGGATCGGCAGACCCGGGGGAAGGGCCCTGCGGTGCGGGATAGTGTTGTGACTCAGGGCCAGCCTGTGGGTCCGACAGCCGGCTCCGATGTATCGGAGGACTCAGATGTGGGGGAGGAGGGAAACGAACCGGCTGATGATGATTTGGAGGCTTTGCAGAGTCCTCAGCCGGGGACCTCTTCTCAGCTGTGTGAGCCCGAGAGTGCGGAGGATGATGACCCACAGCTGGCCCTGTTCAAGGACGCCCGACGCAGGAGGCAGACGAGCAGGGACAAACAAAGAAAGACTATGGGACTCCTCGGGAGGAGGCACAGGGAGACCACGCCCTGAGCTCTCTATAAAAGAAGTGTTTGGGGAGGGGCTGGTTGCTGAAAGCAACTTTTCCTCTTGAGAAGACAAGCTCTTGTGTTTTTGTTAACTGCATAATTAAATCTTGGCAGAAGCCTTTTAGCCTTGGACGCTTTCCAGACTCTTCTTTTAATCAGGGGTTGTGAGAAGAGGGCTGGTTCAGAACACTCACTCTGTTACGCGGCACTCGGGATTCGACCCGCCAAACTGCCGACCATCTGATCGACAAGTTCAGCGTCCTAACCCACTGAGCCACCGCGTCCCTAGAATATTGCTAGTACTGGCCTAATCCCAGAATAATTAATTGTTGACTCCTTATCAAGGAATCAAAACCAATGTATTAAAAAAGCTGTCAGCTGCAAGCAGCCAGAGCCACTTGGAGATAGCTAAAGGGAGTAACTTTATTGCTCTCTACCTAAATTACAAGAATCTCCCCAGACTGCTTGCCTTCCCATGGGAATAACCGCATAAGGTTTCATGGATCTTGGGTGTGGAAGGCTTATGCTTTTTGCAATTGTGCAAGGATATTAAGCTAAGCCCATGCTTGACACCCCGCCCTTCCAACCTAGCTGGCAGATTCCCAACAAAAACTCTGAAATCAAGTGTTTGCCAAGCCAATAGTTAAGTGGAGTGCCACAGTCAGCCTACACAAGTCAGACCAATCACACTAATTAAGATACTGGGGCGGGGGGGATATAGCAGAGGGAAGGCATCGCTGTGCTCTGTCTTCGGAACCAAGCAAGGCCATTCAAAGGGAGAGAAGTGATGGAAAAAAGCAATATACTCTCCCTGGTAGCACTAGTTCACATATAACAGTTATTATGGTATATATAACACTATGCTATAATAACTGTACTTTTTCCCTAGTATGTGCAAATCAGGTTAGCGTATGTAATTTCACAAACTGTATTTTTTAAAAACTTGACTTATTAATATGTGTAAGAATATATGTAAGTCCAAATGCTTTCTATAAAATCCAGGATTCAACCATAGCCTATGATAGGGCTGTCAGGGTTTAGTCCTGGAAACAACAAACATAAAACAGGTAGCCCTTGAGTTACAACTGTAATGAAGCCTGCCCATTACAGATGTAACTTGTTGTAGTCCTTAAGTGAGATGCTCACACGATCGCCTGACTCAATGACCGTTGTCGCTGTCCTACAAGGTGCAGTTGCAATGGGTTGTTAAATGAATAGAGCAAAAGAGCTACCTGCTGAAGGAGGATAGATAGCTCCCCTCTGTACACAGAACTGGCTGGCTGGGTGATCTGAGCATCCTTGCTTTGTCCCAGTGGGCTTCCGTCCCCACTGTGCACTAGAAAATTAGAAAATCTTTCTGTGTGGGGGGGGGGAGGGGGGAGACAGCACACTGCACAGAGAAGTGAGACTGTCCCAACTTTGTTCTTCCACGTCCCTGCACTACCCAAAAACCTTCCCTCTAACTGGGGTGGGGCGGGGAAGTGGTGCACTGTTTAGAGAAACAAAATGGTTTGTGACCTCCTCATCCAGCTTTCCTGTTGACTTTCTCAGGAAACTGGCAGGGAAGATTGCAAATGGTGATCACACCAGGTTGCTGAGAACCCAGATTTCAATCACATGATTGTAGGGGCTCCGTAATGGCTGTGACTGTGGATACCAGTGGTAAGTCCCTTTGTTCAGCACTATCTTAATTTCAAATGGTTGCTGAATGAACGGCCACTTTTATGGAATAGCAGAAAATACTTTTAAGACCGCGAAGCTGCCCCCCAGGTATGATTGACTGTAGTTTCAGAACTTGCAGCCAGCATGGTGAAAAGTCTTGATGGCTGGGGAGCCTGAGGTTTATACTCAAACATACTTATGAGTACTAAGTGAGGGAAGGGTGATAAGCAGAATTACCTTTCCTTGCCACAGAGTAACCACAGTTCACTGCATAAATTATAGGTAAAGGTAAAGGTTCCCCCGCACATGTGTGCTAGTCGTTTCCGACTCTAGGGGCCGGTGCTCATTTCCGTTTCATAGCCGAAGAGCCAGCGTTTGTCCGAGGACGTCTCCGTGGTCATGTGGCCGGCATGACTAGACGCCAAAGGCGCACGGAACGCTGTTACCTTCCCACCGTAGTGGTCCCTATTTTTCTACTTGCATTTTTACGTGCTTTCGAACTGCTAGGTTGGCAGAAGCTGGGACGAGTAACAGGCGCTCACTCTGCTACGCGGCACTCGGGATTCGACCCGCCAAACTGCCGACCTTCCGATCGACAAGCTCAGCGTCCTAACCCACTGAGCCACCGCGTCCCTATTTTACCTAAATTATATGGGTGGGCTAAGGATGGCTAGTCCTATTGTTCTTATGACAACCGGCGTAGCTAATGTGATTCAGAAAGGCACTTTCTAAGTTAAAATGGGGTTATGGATTTGCTATTTCACGAAGGGTCCCTAATTTTGTTTCCCTAATTAGTTATGTAGGTTCTGTTTTTGCAGACTGGGATTTTGTCTCTTAAGTTGGTAACTTCGCTGGGTTTCCAATCAATATTGTACTTCTCTCTCTTTACAAACTAGCCCAGATCAAGAGAAGCCCAAAGCAAATTTCTTTTCTGTGGGCTGTAAAGTGATCTTGTGTTCTTTCATTTGTTTTCACAGGGAAGTTCATAGGAAATGAGCCACGCCAGAACTCTGAAAATGCTGGTCACGAGGAGACCTTTGAGTCTAGCTGGTCGGAGGAATTGGACCAGACAGATGAAGGGGAAAAACAATTTTGCTCTGTGCTGGAGCAGCTTGAAGCCTCCCAAGTCTTTGAAGAGTAAGCTGGGCTCTCCCATCTGTTTTTTTTCCATTAGAGTACGATTATGATAGTTGTTCCATTCAACAGCCTTATGTTCAAAAAAGGTTGCCTTGAATTTCGTTTGGCAGACTCTTTGCTATGTAATTATTGAGCTATAACTATTGCCTCTCCAGATGCTGCTGAATTACGTCTCCTGGTATCTCTTACCAGTGGTCACATTGACTAGAAACTCTGAGAGCTATAATAAATCTGGTGGGCCATGGATTTCTTATGTCCATGGGAGAAAGTTGCTAACTCTTCTCATAGTAACTCCTAAATGCTAGGAGTTACTATGAGAAGAGTTGCTAGGCCAAGAAGGGCTGATACATGATTCTGTGACTACGTTAGTGAAGGAAGAATAATAAAACTGAGAAAATTTGGGTTGGTAATGAAATAAGAGTCAACCAAAACTATTTTGAGGGGGGAAATGTGCAAATCTATGTCAAGAAAAAAGCTCAGATTTTAATATTTATGTCTGTCTTCTTGTGGTCTGCTTGTTCTTATCATGAGGAAGTGTGGGTAAGAGTCGAATTTAAAGTAGTGTCTTTAAAAGCATTTTGCTAGAATCTCCATTGCCTTTACTCCAGTCAGGGTGAAATTCAAGAGCTTTGGATTCGAATCCAAAAAGAAGCACCAGAACTCCTAGCCAGCTTTGAAGAGTTTCTTTTCCGTATTTCTTCATACATCAAGGATCTGCACCATGAGAAGGAATCCATGGAATTGGTATTAAAACGGTAAGCAGTTCCCAGAATGTCTTAATAGGGCATTGGCTTCCCTTGGACCATCAACAGGGACTAGCAGAATGTGGGAATCTAGAGGAAAGATTATATTGTGCAAGGATAATAGCGCGTAAAGTTTTAATTAGAAAGCATCCTTTCTGTTAAATATTGTTGATAATAAAATATTCATGTGCACCATGGAGGCATAGTTGACGTAAAATATGAGGCTTAACAATGATGCCGAGATTAGCCAACTGTTTGTGAATAAAACAAGATAGATAAAATGTCAGTAATTTAAATCAAATGGTCATTGTGTCAATTTATTATAAAACACTATTCATCTAATTTTTTATTTTATAGTCATTTTGTACACTTTGCTCTTTTACAACAATGAGTCTTACTGGCAGGGCTTTTTTTCTCATAGAACGCTCAGAACAGAGTTCCGGCACCTTTTTCGGATGGAACCTTGTAGGGTAGGGCAAGGCGGGTTGTATGACATGTGTGAGTTCCGGCACCTTTTTCTTTTACAAAAAAAGCACTGCTTACTGGAATAATTTTTCCAAGGCCTAGCTAAAGCTGCTAAAGATTGCAGCTAGGATTGTAAAACTTACAGCAAACATTCGCTGTCCAGAAACAACATATCAAGTCTATTATTAAGAATTCTGAGTTTTTCTTTTTTTTTTTAGGAATTTTTCTTTTTACGGGCAGCAACTATTTAAACATTCTGAAGTTTTGTAGGGCTGTGAGAGTTCCATAACTTAGTAAGTGAAAAATAATAGGCTGTATCATGTGTGGTGAAGTGAAATGTGTTTATTTTGCTTTAAAGAAAAGATTTCTCCTCTTCTCTTACTTTGTTTTCATTTTTGTTTATTTTACATGCCGATGTTTTCCAGACCTGGCAAACTTTAATATGTGTGAATTCTCCAGCCAGCATTTTTGCCAAGTTTGAAAAACACTAATATACACTTTTTTCCACATCTCCTTCTTCCTGTTCTATTCTTTTAGAAGAGAGACCGACCATGAAAGAGAAATTAGGTGTCTCTATGAGGAAATGGAGCAACAAATTAAAGCTGAAAGGGAGCGGCTGTTCCAGCAGGTAAACTCCTGAGCTGTACACAATCCTAATCCTTGATTACTCCTATAATGTTTGGCAAGTGCTGGGGATGATTTTATGGAGGAAGAAAGATAAAATGAAACCTGTTCCTCTGCCTTTTTTGCAGGAGTCAACAAGGCTTGAAAAAAGCAACGTGTTTCAGAAAGAGTTGCAGAACAAAGAGCACGAATTTGAGAAAATTCTTTACCGACAGAAAAAGGTGACCAAGGCCTGCTTCTCATCCTTTCTGAATTACAGCCAAAGTTATCATTCAGTAAAGGGGTAACAATCTTTACTATAAACTATTCTTGCCCAATCTAGTGCTCCCTAAATACACTGGATTAGAATTTCCAGAATCCTTGGTAAATATTTGGAGGATGTGGAATAGCAATACTGGAGGAATAAATATGATAGGCTTTGAAAGGATCTTGTTTGCAAAGCCAGGATGGATGGATGGATGGAATCATTTCTGTCTGAACACCTTTCTGGTGACTGTCATGGATAATATCAGACCTAAAGTGGACAAAAGGGACGCGGTGGCTCAGTGGGTTAGGATGCTGAGCTTGTCGATCAGAAGGTCGGCAGTTTGGCAGGTCGAATCCCGAGTGCCGCGTAGCAGAGTGAGCGCCTGTTACTCGTCCCAGCTTCTGCCAACCTAGCAGTTCGAAAGCACGTAAAAAATGCAAGTAGAAAAATAGGGACCACTCCGGTGGGAAGGTAACAGCGTTCCGTGCGCCTTTGGCGTCTAGTCATGCTGGCCACATGACCACGGAGACGTCCTCGGACAAGCGCTGGCTCTTCGGCTTTGAAACGGAGATGAGCACCGGCCCCTAGAGTCGGAAACGACTAGCACGCATGTGCGGGGGAACCTTTACCTTTTACCTTTAAAGTGGACAAAGACACTTTCTATTTAAGGAAAGATGCAAGTTTAAATCGCCCGTTTGAAGACGGATGTAGCCTAGCCTGCCACTTCTGTAAAGAAATGTATATCTTATGATGTGGTGAGCAAAATAATTTTCACAGAGATTTCTTGTATTTGGGGTGGATGTGTCTATGATTACGTCTAACCTTGCCAGATTGGTTTAAGTAGCTGCCTGATTGAGAGCCGGTTGCGTAATGTTGATATAACAAACTTCATAAAATTCCTGACGTAGGAATGCATGACTGTAGGCCAAGTTTCTTCTGGAATCTTATCTTAATTTGCAAGGCCTGCCACAACTGCCTTTGAATAGTATCTGCTGTCCTCCTTTAACCTCCAGGCCCAGGGCTTTGGCAGGATCTCAGCTCCATTCATATTTCACTCTGGTCTGGTACACTAATCACTACCACAGTAAGAAAGGCCACTTTATTCATGTCACAACTGCATGGTTATTATTCTTGGAGGAACACAATTGAGAATTGGAAAATGGAGTTTGTTTGGATAATTATTCTATCCATATTAGAAGAATAGAATAGAATAGAATAGAATAGAATAGAATAGAATAGAATAGAATAGAATAGAATAGAATAGGAGAGGAGAGGAGAGGAGAGGAGAGGAGAGGAGAGGAGGAGAGGAGAGGAGAGGAGAGGAGAGGAGAGGAGAGGAGAGGAGAGGAGAGGAGAGGAGAGGAGAGGAGAGGAGAGGAGAGGAGAGGAGAGGAGAGGAGAAGAGAAGATGGAAGGGATCTTGGAGATCTTCTAGTCTAGCTAGAAGTATAGAACCTATACTATTTCAGACAAGTGACTGTCTAGCCTCTTGTTAAAAAACCTCCAGTGATGGAGCACCCACAATTTCTGGAGGCAAGCTGTTCCACTGTCCTTACTGTTTGGAAATTTCTCCTTAATTCCAGTTTGCTTCTCTCTTGGTCAGTTTCCAACCATTGTTTCTTGTCCTGCCCTCTGGTGCTTTGGAAAATAGTTTGACACCCTCTTCTTTGTAGCAGCCCCTCAAATACTGGAATACTGCTATCATGTTGCCCCTGTTTCTTCTTTTCTTTAGACTAGCCAAACCCAAGTCCTGCAGCTGTTCTTCATATGTTTTAGTCTTCAGGCCTTTGATCATTTTAGTTGCTCTTCTCTGAACTTTTTCCAAGATTTCAAAATCTTTTTTGCAGTATGGTGACCAAAATTGGTTGCAGTATTGTTATACACAATTTACACTGATTTTTAAAAAATCTAATTTAAACTAAAAAAGCCATACTCTTAGGATAAAACAATAACAATATTAGATATTGTTCTTATTGCAATCCTAGATTTCATTCAGAGTTCTTGGTTCTCCAACTATATTTATTTTGTTTTATCAATGTCTGTATTTAGTTGGAACATCAGTTACAATGTCAGCACTCTGAGCAGCTAGAAATGCGTATACAAAATGAGAGATTACAAATCCTGAGTGAAAATCTCCTGGATCAGCTGGAGAGGACCAAATGGGAGCTGGAAGTAGCCCAAAGTCAGTTGCAAGCATTGCAGAAAGAAGCCCAGGTAGAACAGGAACAGAAGAACAGGTATGACCAGGTGCCGCAGCAGGATGTAGAACGGTATCACCTAGTAAGAATGGAAATATTAGAAAAGCAATGCTATTGTATGTGGCTGCTGCACATTGATAACTCTTTAAGGATGAATATCATCTGCTATTTCATTTTCCCTACTCAGCTACAATCTTTATAAATCTCAAGTATACAGAAGGCATAAATACCTTTCCTTTCCTTGAGATAAACTAGTAATGGAAATCTTTTTCCATTTACGTTTTCTAGAAGCTTCATGAAGGAATTAGCGTGGATAACAAACACCTCGGCATTTAAATATAAAGCCGCCTTTTGTCAAAATCTAGAGGGCATGACAATCCTGGAACAAAACAAGTATTATCGTTATCTCCACGGAAATCGTTAATGTTTAGAAAAATATATCAATTGAGAATCATTGTTGCCAGTCAAGTAGCCAGTTACTGTTACACAGTGGTACATAATCTATTTGTTAGTACTTAATTGACCAAAACTGCTTTCCAAGGTAAACAGAGCTAAGAGAATGGCTCTGTTCTCTATGCAACAATTTCTTGCAGCTTTCTCTGATGCAGTCTGTTTTAAACAGACGGAGCCTTAAATCTCAAATGCCTATGCTGTCAGGGATGACTGGAGTTGAACTAGAAACGTATTTGAAGGGTCAAAGTTGGTGATTGTTGAGAAACAATAACTACCCAGTATCCATAGACACAATGTTTTAGATAAGATGGCTGTTTCAAAAATAAAACTACGGTACCTAAAAAGCTGCTTTGGTGTGCTCAGATAAACATATACAGATAGTCCATAAACTTACAACCACAATCGGGAACAGAATTTCATTGCTAAACAAGCTTGTTGTTAAGAAAGTAGTGCCCAATTTTATGACCTTTTTTGTGCTATAGTTGTTAAGCAAATCACTGCAGTTATTAAGTGAATCATTTGGTTGTTAACCATTTGGTTGTTAACCATATCTGGCTTCCTTCATTGACTTTGCTTGTTGGTAGTCGGCTGAGAAGTCACGAATGATGGTCACATGTTTGTGGGATGCTGCACTCATCATAAGTGTGAGGACCAGTCATAAATCACTTTTTTCAGGGCCTTTGTAATGTCAAACGGTTGCTAAATGAATGTTGTATGCTGAGGACACCCTGTATGTCACTTGGCCTATATCCTTAGGGCCAAACTATTCCTTGTGCATACATGCAACCACTGGAGGGGAAAAGGTGGGGGCTAGAAGGAGACATGAATGTTGACCTTTGCTGCATTTTTGGGGGAAAAAGGCAACTAGGGTAAATAGCTTTGTCTATAAATCTGTGATAAGAATAGGCTATTAACAAAGAGTCCGAGTTCATATCATGTGCTTAGCCATTGTTTGTTTTAATCATGTTCAGTAAACCAAAATGGGTAGATTTACACTTCACATTAAATCATAAATTACAGCTGGCAAATAACCATGATAGAATTAAGCCAAAAACACACAAGCAACATTATGCCATCGTGCAGCATGTGAACAGGTAGGGAGACTTAGTGTTAATTAACTTAGAGTAGACCATCCTCCGTATACAGTTACCAGCAGCAGGTGTAGTACTGCTATGTTTTAGCCAATATTAATGTTTGCAAAAGAATAAAATACAGGTTTGCGTATATGAAATCCTTTTTTCGTTCTTCCACCCCAGAGAAATATTTCAAGCTTCTAAGAATATGCAGAAAGAAAAACAAAGCCTCCTGCGTCAATTGGAGCTGCTCAGGTAGGGAAGGCATCTGAAAAAAAAAGCGTTGGGAAGAGTGAGTGCATGTCCAGATCCTTGGAAAATACTGGAATAAAGCAGCTATAGAAAGTGGATCTCTTCAGGGCAGCGGTCTCCAACCTTTCTGGCTTTGCGGACAGGAGGCAGGGGAGGGGAGAGAGGGAATGGTTCCATGCCAGCTGTGGGTGAGCGTGCATGCATGCACGCACAGCTCCTGCACTCGCCACTCGGACAAATGGAGCTGCAAGTGTGCAGGTGTATCTGTGCGTGCATGCATGCTCATCCACTGTTTCTGCAGCCTGGTTCTGAATGGGTCACAGCCCAGCAGTGGGCTGCGGGCCAGGGATTGGGGCCCCCTGCTTTAGGGAATCCCTAAGTATGTTACATAATTGTAGATTATTAAAAGAAAGATTTTAAAAAAAGAAGGGAAATGGACTTTTGCAATTGGAGGCTTGTGACTGAATTATGGTGTGTGTGTGTGTGTGTGTGTGTGTGTGTGTGTGTGTGTGTAAGGAAAGTGTCTCTTCCTCTACCTGGGATTAATTCTCCCAAAACGCCTGTGATATCCCAGTCTTTATATTTGGAGATACAATTCCATGGAAAGGAACAATATGCATTTAACACACAGTTAAGAGAAAACAGTTCTTTAAAGTGTTGAGAGGCCTACAATGGAATTAGTCGTTGGGAGTTATTGGCCTCCTTTACAGATAACAATTACTCAAGATTTATTTTGATCATGGTGAAGAAACAGAATGATGTCATGCAGAGAAACAAAATAGTCTTGAGTTGCGTGACTAGTTTTTCCCCCCTTCCTTTAACAGTGGAGCGCCCAAAATAAGCTATTTTGTATTCAGAATAATAACACAATGTGTTTGATTGTATTAATAATTTGTATAATTAAATATTTGGGTGGCCAAGAGTTAACTATGATCTAATATTTGTTGGATCATTGCCAAAATGGGAAGATGGAACTCAGAAACTTTTTGATTAGTTGACACTGGGTCGATTACCTTACATAAGCAACTGCTCTCCAAAATTAATTAAATGCAATCCAGGTGCCAAAGAAATTATTGAACTAGCATTTGTGATTGTACAAAGAATAGTTTTTTACCTTCCTTGACCTCTCTGTTGCTGAGGCTGTATTCATACCACTTATAGTTCAGTGCATTATGCAAATCCAGAACATTTGATTAATCACAAAAATCCTTGATAAGTAAACCATAGGTAAGCAGGTGAGGCAAACACAATTTAAGAGTTATTAATGACTATCAATGATTATGAAATCTACAATCTGTTACCTTTAAAATGTGACCAGAAATTATGGGTGCTGTGGTACATTGTACCATTAGGTAAGTCAGGTCATTTCTGCATTAGTGATTGCAGCCTTTCTGACCTGCGCAACCATCATTTTGCCAAAGTAACAGTAAGCTGAACAGGGTTTATATGACTTCAGCAATGACTAGGTCAGGGGTAGGCAACCTTGGCTCTTCTATGACTTGTGGACTGGCTCAGGAATTCTGGGAGTTGAAGTCCACAAGTCATAAAAGAGCCAAGGTTGCCTACCCCTGGACTAGGTGATGCTATGAGTATAAGTCACTAGCATGAAAATTATTTAAGTTTGGATGTAGGAAAAGGGCAAATGTGAACACTGTAGGCATAACACGTGCATATGTCTTGCTTGCCTCTGGAGCAGGGAGATGAACAAAAATCTGCGAGATGAGAGAGACACAGTTGAAGCTAAGAAGACGGTCAGTCTGAAAAAGAACATTTTAATCCCCAGCCACCACTACTTTGCCTCCTGTTGCTGCTGCCATCACTTGGGGACGTTTCATTTACCTGGGGGATGCTAACAAAAGCAGAGTTTAATTATTCTTTGGTAAAGATGCTTCTTTTCTAAGTCTAAATGAAGCAAGGACTGCATTTTTGCCAAACCCGGTCATCGCAAAAGATAGGCGTATTTCTGATTGTACAGGAAAGGCTCTCTAAGCAGATGTTCTTTGGACTGGAAAGGATGGACAAATGTAAGCACTTTTTGAGCTCTCTGCACTAAAGGTAAAATACAGGGGACACATTAGCTGAATCTATGGAAAACTAAATTTTCCTCATGGAGTTCAAAGGAAAAAAAACTTCTCTTTCCCTCTATTTGTTACTGTTTCTAACAACTTGGGATTTTTTTTACCTGCAAGCCCCTTGCCTTATTCTGCAACAGACAGCACTTTGAACCAGCTTTTTTGCCATATTTATTCGTGACCACAGCTTTCACGTTTTTCACAGTTGTGTAGCTTTATTAAAGCCTGAAGGCTTTCAGCATGACCTTTTCCGTTCCTTACCTAGGGGTCTGCTCCCATAAAGGAACTAACCCCCTTTTTTGATATGCATATACACTTGTAGAGCTTTGTCTCAGGGGAATGAGCTGTATATATTCATCTCATGAAATATATTCCCAGTAGATTCCACTGTACAGATATAGCCCAGATATGAGGTATAAATGGAGCAGGAGCCAAAGAAGATTCATGTGCTTCCAATGTAGGATATCCTTGCCTTTTCCTAAATGAAGGCATGAATGAATAATGAAGAAGAGAAAAAAGGTGATTTACATCTTTGGTCAGTTTTGTTGGGCAATGATAAACAGTACTTTGAATATTTTTTAAAAAACAACAACAACCTTGAATGGAGATCAATTGAAGCTGCTAAGTAAAATTTTGTACAGAGCAAGAGAGGGATCACAGTGTAATGGCTTATTTTACATATCTAGATTAATGTGTGTCATTTGAGTGAATATTTCACTATTTATCTCTCTGATTAATTGGCCTGTGGAAGTATCTCCAGGTGAATAATTGATGAGAATACCTATTACCATTCCATTGTAAATAGTGAAAGGTATCTTTTCTGTTTTGGTAATATTTTCATATAATTATAATTACCCAGGGAAATAACTATTGCACATTGTTCCCCAAATCCTGTGATTTATTAAACTGGAGCATGTACAGATACAAAGGATTAATAAAATCATGTAAACAGAAGTTTCAGTAAACGAAGCTAAGTATGAATATAAAATGAACAATTTTGACACACTGCATCTTTGCATATGATCCAAGTTGTAAAAGGTTCTGCTGGAAAGATACAGAGAGGATGATCATCAATACTAACCCTTGAAGGTATTTGGCAGCCATAAAAGGTAAAGGTAAAGGTTCCCCCCGCACATGCGTGCTAGTCGTTTCCGACTCTAGGGGCCGGTGCTCATCTCCGTTTCAAAGCCGAAGAGCCAGCGCTTGTCCGAGGACGTCTCCGTGGTCATGTGGCCGGTATGACTAGACGCCAAAGGCGCACGGAACGCTGTTACCTTCCCACCGTAGTGGTCCCTATTTTTCTACTTGCATTTTTACGTGCTTTCGAACTGCTAGCCATAGTGTTCCTCATCTCTTACTCCTTGTCCTCCAATGTGAATCCAGAAGCTGTATTTTTTGTTGTTGTTTATTCCTGCTGTGTGTCCAAGTCACATAAAATAAAGAGCTATTTTCAAGAAGTGGAATGTTCTATCCACCTCTTTAGCGCTATGGTGCAGATAGGCCTCAGGTTATGATGGGACTGGGATTACTATTACTAAGCAATGTAGCCATAAAGTACAATGTCACATGACCAAATTGCTTAGCGATGGCAATCCGGGAAGTCCCAGTTGCTGTTGTAACTTAAGGGTACATCTGTTAAGTGGTAGGAAGCGAGAGTCCCAGTGGGTAGGGAGTAGGGAGCATGGTGGGGCCACAGAAGGCTGGTGGAGGCCTTGGTTGGGTTGAGAGGGGTGGTGGGAGGAGGGTTGTCTGAGGCCATGGGAGGCCGAGAGTGCTGCAGGCAGGTCCCTGGGATCTTGTCCTCTGTAGTGGGTTCTTTGGTAGAAAAAGCAGTGGCAGCAAATGAACAATGGCAACTTGCAAACTTACCTGTCAGTTTTCCCATTGACTTTGCTTGTGGGAAGCTGGCAGGGAAGGTCACAAATGGTGATAATGTGACATGGATTGTTGTGATGTAATCACAAACTGGACACTCAAGCACTCAAATCATAACACATGACTGAAGGGATGCTGCAAAGTTTGGAACTTTGAGGATCAGTCAAGTCCATTTTTAGCACCATCATAACTCTGAATGGTCACTGAGTTAATTTATTTCCCCCCTCAAGTTCTAGGCATTTGACAAAGTTGCTTGAATTTGCTAGGCAAGTCCAGTCAATTTGACTGAGCATGGATTTGTTTTGTTATCTGTGAAATGTTTGATCCTCTGATTTCTGAGAATAGACTAAATGGTCCTTTATAATTCTAGTGTTTTATGTAGTGGCTACTTGATATAAAACAGCTAAAAGGCTTATAGAACTGCTGATGTTGATCTGAGTTAGATAAAAGAGCACAGAGTGTGATTTTGTTGAAATGAACATCTTAAATGTTATCTATTTCATTTTATTGCCACCATGGTTATAAGATTGTGTGCATTCAACCACAGTCCTAGAGAGGTGGACGGAGAACATTTTTGTAATAAATATCTTACCTGAACTGAATATGTTATTAAGAGATGCAATTTTACACACAAACATGCATACCCCCCCTGCATGATGTACCAAAAGTCAGGCCCCATAAACAATTTATTACATAAATTATATTAAATGTTTGAATTGGTTGCCATTTTCTTCTAAACGCTTATTTGTTTGGTGTATGACCTTTGAACTTTCCTAAGTACAGTATAGTAACATTTCTCTAAAAATATTATTTAACCAAATTATTAAAACCTGTTTTTTATTACTATAGGGCCAGATAGATACTATATAAAGAGGTAAAAGAGGCATGTGTTTTATAGTGTTATATAAATTTGAACATGTTGATATTTGGCAGTAAAATATGCTATTTTAGCCTTACTTAACCTGGTTGTCTCCAGAAATGCTGCAATGTAACTTCTGTAAAATTATGTGGACTAGGAAAGATTGCCTTAAAATATAGATTATACCAGACTATGATGCTAATTTAAAAGATCAGAAACCAAGATGACTAGGGTAGCATAAGCATGCTAAGTGTCTGCCTTAGACTAGATACAGTATGATCTATTTATTTTTACTTAGAAATAACCCAATTATGTTAAGTGAGGCCTAGATAAAAATAACAAAGTGTTGCAACCATAAAGAATGCAGTGAAAGTAGTCTTTTGCATATAATATCTCATTTCAGTATGTCTACATGGTGTCACATCACACAGGTTTTGCATGGCATCTAGATAAGCTGTTTATTTGGCCATTAGAGATTTATGTGTGCTGTAATTGAGATACTGCTGGTTATTTTGTAGCAGATATTTAAAGAATTTGCATCCCATTGGAGAAAAGGGCCATTTTCTCATTGATTTGTAATAATTCAAGAGAATTATATCATGAATTCTTTTCTATTTGGAACTTTTACCTATTTACCCCAAAAGCAGCATGAAAGGAAATATCCATCAGGATTTGAACCGGATTCTACAAATTAGACATCATTGCCTCTTTGACATTCTCCTAACTTTATTCCCAGGCTGCTATGTCTCTTGGCCTCCCTGGGCTGCATGACTGCCTCCTGGGAGCAGATACCATTTTTGGAGCAGACACAATTTATTACCATCACTCTGAAAATGGCATCCACTTCTGGGACAAAGTCAGATGGCCTAGGGATGGGGCAGTGTGCTCTGTTTCCTTAACACAGTCTCCTGGAGATTGTGAAGTTCTGGAGATCTTCTAAAGGTAAGGGTGCAGTCAGTTACTAGGGGTGGGAAGGAGTGTGTGGGAACCATTGGGGTGAGAAACAGACCCAAGGCCTTCAGGGACCAGGGTGGGAGGGAAGCAGGCCCAGAGCCTATGAGGATGCTGAGGGGTGGGATGGGGGAAGATAGAAAGGGCAGTACACTGCAACGTACCTGGGATCAGTCGTAAGGGTGAAGGATCTCGGTACGGTGCTGGAGTGACCATAACTTCAAATTCAGGTCATAATTAGCTCAGTTGTAACTTTGAACTATTAGAACATGATTTATTATATAGTATTAGAATGTTTTATTTCAGCAGTTACACTTTTATTAAGGCTCAGACACCAGGTTTCCTTTTATTTTACTTTTAAGATTTGTAAGGCTTCTCACATTTCATTGTTCACAAACCTTTAACTTTAAAGTAGTTTATCCAGCGGATTGAGATAAGATATACATTCTAAGGAAAGATAAGGTGTACTGTACATTCCAAGGATAGTTTCTCCTTGGAGAAGAAGAAACCTTAGAAGCTCTGGCAAGGAAAGAAGTTCCTTATATGGAATGATGTATGGAAGGAAATGAGTGACTGGGTGTTGTGATTCAGGGTCAGCCTGTGGGTTCGGCAGTTGGGTCGGACGACTCAGAGGAGGAGGAGGGGGGTGTTGAAGACCTTGCTGAGGGGGTTGAAGATCTTGCTGATGAGAGCCCTCAGCCAGGCCCCTCCCACTTGGTCACCACAGAGACCCAGCTGTGTGAGCCTGACAGCGTGGATGAAGATGACCCACAGCTGGCCCTGTTCAAGGACGCCCGACGCAGGAGGCAGTCAAGTAGGAGTAAACAGAGGAAGGCAATGGGGCTTCTCGGAAGGAGGCAGAGAGAAGCCACGCCCTGAACTCTATATAAGGGGAATGTGTGGGGAGGGCTGGTTTGCTGAAGGCAACCGCTCAGATAGTTCATGTTTCTTAAAGCTCCTGTTTCTTGGTTTGTCTTGTTCCGTTTGTTTTTGTTGCAATAAATTTGGCAGGCGTAATTCCAGCCTCTTGCCTTCTTGAAAAAAGGGTTGTCCCTGCCTTTTCTGCAGGGCCGGTAGCAGGCTGGTACAGAACACTGGGAAAGGGGTTCTGCATTCTGTGGGAGGGACTGATTTAAATGTATATAACCCGTGCTGGATGGAGGGAGCCTTTGCAGCAGCCCACCTAGCAGCTTGCTATCATTGTCCTTAGGTGAAAAATAAAGAACTTAATTTCATGCAGCTGCCTGGTGTTTTTTTATTAACCTGACAGGATGAACTGGGCAAGGAATAAAATATTCCAACACAGTGGTTGCAAGTCGAGGATAACCCGTAATGCATGGTAATAAAAATTCATTTTCCAACCAATGTGTGCATTTATGATCCAGTTTCATGCTCCTGACAAAAGTTCACACTAGATTGAGAGTAACGATGGCATAGCAGTACTAGACAACTTTTTCTTGGGCGAGACAGCAGCAATCTGTGATCTTCACAGCATCTCTCTCTGTCTTCTCTTGGTCAGTCACATGTTCACTTAGTGGCCACTTCTATTAACCCCCTGTTGGAATGGAACTTGGTCACCAAATAAGGAGTAAGTGTACTATGCCTGAATCTATACAGTATTCAAGTAATCTTTACTAGTTTGCAGTTTTTAAAGCCTAGCCTAAAATCAGGATGCATCAGCTGTATAAACTGAAGTGAAACAGATCACATTATTTTTCCCCAAATTAGGGGGGGGAGCATGCTGCATTCTGCTAGCCACAATCATTGTATTGCACCTGCTCATGACACCAATAATTTGCAAGAGTTGGACCTATACCGCACACAAGAGGGCAGCATCAGATGCATGTTTTTCTCGAGTCTCGTGAGGTGCTTCCAAGAATACCAGGCAGGAAGTGTAACAAGAAAAATGTCTGCTGAACTTTTTTTTACTGATTGATGCTACATTTACCTCTTTTTTTTCCTTTTTTCCTTTTTTTTAAAAAAGTCAAGGTTGGAATGTTTGTATCCTGGAATGCTATATTGTTTTTTTCAATATTGAGACTATGTTGGGATAGAAATAAATGAATCAATGAATATTTATTTATTCATTAGAGCAAGCAATAGTAATGGGTAATTCTTCCAAACCTCCCCAAAGAGCAATTACTCTAACAGAAGATTTCTTTATGTTGTTTGAGGAGTACATTTAAATCTCAGGAGATCGTATTTCCCCAGCCTGGTATTTTTCCTATGCCTAGGGTATATTTTTCATAACTCTCATAAAGGATGACTGAAGGAAAGTTGCGTTTCCAAGATTGAGAAGGGCTTCGAAAAGCACCAATTGGGCATTTTCCAGAAGCAAACATCTGAGGAAGACAAATGACCGCTTCTTCCTGCAATTCAAGCTAAAATAGCCATGAAAAGGCATGCCTGCAGCACCTAAATGTGGCCAGTAAGAGCTGGTAACACTTGCCTTTATTTCACGGGAAATCATACCATCAGTGAAGCATCACATCCATGGCAAAAACCGTCTCTAAATTAGTGGGGAAAAGATTTGAAACAACTAAAGATGTACATGTGCTTCAGTTCTGGGCTGGGACTGAGATAAAGGCAATACAGGTAGTCCTTGACTTATGACCACAATTGACCCCAAAATTTGTGGTGTTAAGCAAAACAGTTAAGTGAGTTTTGCCCCCTTTTATTTTTATTTTTATTTATTTTAATTCCATTTATATCCCGCCCTTCTCCGAAGACTCAGGGTGGCTTTACAAACTTTTACAACGTTTCTTGCCACAGTTGTTAAGTGAATCACTACAGTTGTTAAGTTAGTAACTTGGTTGTTAATTGAATCTGACTTCCCCACTGACTTTGCTTGTCAGAAGGTCACTAAAGGATCTCACATGACCTTGGGACACTGCAACCATCATAAATACGAATCAGTTGCCAAGTGTCTGAATTTTGGTCATGTGACCATGGAGATGCTGCAATAAACATAAATGTGAACAATAGTTATAAGTCACTTTTTCCAGTGCTGTTGTAACTTTGAACAGTCACTAAATGAACTGTTGTAAGTCAAGGACTACCTGTATCATGAGAACATTTTATATCTATATATTTAAAATAGGGTCGCTGGGAAATGTGTCTTCCCCAATAAGGAGCAACAAGAAAGAGTCATGGATTGAAATGTGATTGGCTTCTTTGTGGCTTAGTGTGTTTGTGTGAAGCATGTTAGTTGCCATTGTTCAATTCTCAAAACTCTTGGCATTCACTTTGTTCTAATGATAATGCTCAAGCAGATAAAAATTACATTCAAAATACAGTAATGGTATGGGATGCTTATTATCTAGCTTTTAATCATGCTGATTCATAAAGTAGCCAATAATATAAACAGAGACATCACTGCCAACAAAAGTGCGTATAGTCAAGGCTATGGTCTTCCCAGTTGCAATGTATGGCTGTGAAAGTTGGACCATAATAAAGGCTGAGTGCCAAAGAATTGAGGCCTTTGAACTATGGGGCTGGAGAACACTCCTGCATGTCCCTTGGACTGCAAGGCAATCAAACCGGTCAGTCCTAGAGGAGATCAACCCTGACTGCTCTTTAGAAGGCCAGATCCTGAAGTTGAAACTCAAATACTTTGGCCACCTAATGAGAAGGAAGGACTCACTGGAGAAGAGCCTAATGCTGGGAAAGATTAAGGGCAAGAGAAGAAGGGAACGATAGAGAATGAGGTGGCTGGATGGTGTCACTGAAGCAGTAGGTGTGAGCTTAAATGGACTCCACAAGATGGTAGAGTACAGGAAGGCCTGGAGGAACGTTGTCCATGGAGTCGCGATGGGTCGGACACGACTTCGCAACTAACAACAACAATAATTAACGTAAGAAAGGCTTATATACACAATACTGCAGTGTTTACTTCTAGGATAGAAAACACACTGCAAGAAGGAGATGTATCCTGTTTGCAAAGTGCCTCCCTTTTCCTATAGTCATATGTCAGCTCTCATCTGAAGCGCAAACACAGTTCAGATCTCTCCCTGCTTCCCTCTTTCCCTCCAAATTTTTTAATTTTATGAGCAGAATTTGAATAGGTTACAAATTTGGCTAGACTGGTGCCCTCAGATATGTTGGATTAAGGTTCCATAATACTTTGTTGCTGTTGTTAGTTGCGAAGTCGTGTCCGACCCATCGCGACCCCATGGACAACGTTCCTCCAGGCCTTCCTGTCCTCTACCATCTTCTGGAGTAAGCTCACGCCTACTCCATAATGCTTAGCCATGCTTAATTTCAACGACTGTGTAAGAAATAACTTAAAAATACAATATCAAACATTTCATGCAACATTTTTACCAATACAGCCAGACCTATAGAATGCCCACAGAAGGGAAGATAGATGTATGCTTGGTCATTGGAACTGATGATGGAGACAGTTCCTAAGTGGCTGAGATAATTTCCCTAGAACTCTGCTTCTGATTCAGGATTCTCTTACGGAGACCTTAGGGGCTCTCATTTTGAGCAAACTTTTTTTTTCTTGTGACATCACAATCATTTCGCTGCCGGAATGAATTCAAGATGGTGGTTGTCACTTTTAAAACTCTATTTGTCTATTATAGGTAGTCCTTGACTTACAACAGTTCATTTAGTGACCGCTCAAGATTACAACAGCATTGGAAAAAAGTGTCTTATGACCCTTTTTTGCACTTACAATTGTTGCAGCATCCCTATTTTGAGCTCAATTATGGTAAGTTGAGGACTACCTATATACTATAAAAAAATTATAAGCTGTTCAGGGTCTTCTGATTGGAATAGCACAGAGGCAGTATGAATAAATGAAAAACAATTTGGTATGACTTCCTATTCAGTTTGCAAAAGCCAGCTGTATTTGAAATCAATCTGTATTTCAGCAACCATGGCAATGCTCTTCACCAAAGCCTAGTGCACCATATGAGTAGTATGCTTGTAAGAAGAGTCACTACATACAGTTAGATAGCTGCCCCGATACATCTAATTAATGTTAAATATACTGACTGTATCCCTTTCTGTGGGGTGTTGCTTCCTGTTGTTTTATGTGTACTACTTGTTGTTTATGCTTGGCTATCTTTCTCAGAATGACTTGGCTGTGGACTTTGGATCTCAGGCAAAGTCAGGAGGTGGTGCTAGATAAGCAGATTTTTCTACACCTAGAAAAGCAGCCCTGCATTAAAGAGTTGCTCACGTATGACACACATAATGCCCTCCCCCTCCCAAAAAAAACCTTGTTGACACTTTCAATTTCCCAGGATCTCCTAAGTCAGCTCATCATCTCATTTCCTGAAGGCCAACACAGTCATGAAATTTACTGAGTAATTCCAGAGTCCCACTGCTCTTTCATAGCCCAGTTCACAGATTAGTATCACAGATTAAATATGTGTGAACATAGAATACAATTGCAAAAAACAAAAAATAAAAATAACACCATTTTAAGTCATATCATAAAAACAAAGAGTCCAAATGTAATAGTCCTACTGTATTCTATGCTGGCCGAATCCTATTTCAAATATTGTATCCAGGTCTGAGAAGGATTCAGGCAGTTTAAACAAAGTTGATCTTAGACTGAAAATTCCTCAAGAAGGAAATGGGGAAACAAGGCATATTTATCCTTGAGAAGACTGTGAAAAGCTCTGATAACACGCCTCAAATAACAAATGCCTGAAGGAACATTATATTAAAGATAGATCTGTTCTCAGTCATTACCTGCTACAGGATACAAAATAGTGGATACAGGTTATCAGGATGGATGGATACTTCAGGCCAGGGATGGCTATCTAATTCTTCCAAAAACATATTCCCATATTCCAGCTTTAAGCAGATGTAAGAGCAGCTTGAAGAAGAAACACTTGCCTAGAGAAGTGATGCTTTCTTTTCTGCTATGCATACTGCAATGAAGTCTAGGCTTCACCATAATCTCATGGGGATGCTTTTAAACAGGAATCTTGGACTAATAGGCATGTTAGACTGGATGACCCAAATTCCATACCTCTATACTTTTGCACCTCTTGGGGGTTTTTATGAGGCTAAAATGAAAGAAAGGGAGTAGTGTGTTTGTGTGTGTGTGAATGTGTACATATATGCATGCGTGTGTGTGCATCTGTGTGTGCCTGCTTGTGCGCGGGCATGCATGCATGCATGCACACACACACACACACACACACAGAGTTGAGGTTCTTGGAAAATAGGAAAATAAATTAACACTATTCATATGGTCTTTCCTTGTTTACTTTATATTTTACTTTATATTTTTATTTTATTAAATGGAGGTGTGCGTAACTCAATTCTCTCTTTTAAACTCTAAACTAATATTTTGAGCTGTTCGATATCTTAATTATTTTTATATGTCTATGGTTCCTTGGTGTGTTAGTCTTTCCCCCCCCACTATATTTGGCTGCTGCATTTTCTTTGTGATTGTATTTTAGGGAATTACTTCTTGCATTGATTTTTTTTTATTGTCTTGTTTTATTGAGAGCCTAAGCTAGAGGATCAAAACATATACAAATAAATTCCCCAGATGACTCTTGAGCAACCAGAAGAGCTAGCCAGACATAACTTTCATAGCTGATGCCTGCTGGCTTGTGTTAATCATGTGATATGAAAAAAGTATTTCTAGATATGAGCACTTCAAACAGCAGTACGGATAAGTTTCCTTCCAAATGGTTAGCCTATTATTTTTAGCTATGCTGTTTCTTTCTGCTAGGGGAAAAAAACCAACACTTTTGATTTTACCAGTATCCGCTGACACGGATCCCCACACCAATCTCTTCAAATGCTGTTGTTACCTTGGCAAAGGGAAAGCATTCCTATTTTAGGCATTTGAGGGATAGTGGAAGGAAGTTTACTCTTGATTTGTCATGCGAAAAGAATTCCTCTGTTGGTCATCAGTGATTCAGCTTTTGGTGTTTCCGATCTTGTCTTTCATTTCTGAAGCATTCTAGTGGTGAGCAAAAACTTTCCTCGTTAGCTGAATGAGTTTGGACATATTCTCCTCAAAAAGCTCTGCCAGATATTTAGGAGCAGAGCTCCAGTGGAAATAGCATGATGAGTTTCAGCCTTGCCAATCTTCTTCTTTATTCCTGGCCATAAAAGGAAATGTAAAATTCAGGCTTTGCCTCACCTAGGTCTAATCGCTTTAAAAATCATACATTATAATTCACCAAGCACACAAAATTGCTACTAACACTGTTTTCCCTTCATCTTTTGGCTTTATTCAAGACTTATATCTTCTTTCATTTACCTTCATCCCTCTGATGTCTACACTGAGGACATCTAGCTGTTCTTTACAGGGATTCTTTATTCCACATCTCCCATTGCAAGGCTGTTTCCCCCCCCCATTAGGTCTGCCACAAAATTTCTTGTCTTTTAGGCAGTGCTTTTTTTGTAAAAGAAAAAGGTGCCGGAACTCACACACGTCATACAACCCACCTTGCCTACCCTACAAGGTTCCATCCAAAAAAGGTGCCGGAACTCCGTTCTGAGTGTTCTATGAGAAAAAAAGCCCTGCTTCTAGGTCTCATTTTGTCACAATCTCTCTCTCCACCCTGTTGCCATCTGCACTCTTGATCAGGTATACAGTTTTGTTTTCCCCTTTTGAGCATTACTTTATTCTTTATTGCTATATTCAAACTATTATATCAGCACCTCTCCACCTGTGGTCTGCAGACCCCTGGGGGGGGGGAAGGGGAAGCATAATGTTGTCACAGGAGGTCTGCGAAGGCTTGAAGAAAGGTTACGATTTAAATCTTGAGTTAAGCCCTGGTGATCCGTGGCCACGGTCCATGGCCACAAAAGTATTTAAAGGGGTTTATGGTGAAGACAAGATTGAGAACCACCGCACTACATTATTTCTCTTCTGCCAAATATGGCCCTTCTTCTCTGGCTCTTCTGCAAAACATTTTTCCATGTCCTATGAATATTGTGTGTCAGCTACTATAGTTCTTCCACTGTCCTATCTACATCTATGTTTTCCCATCCAGCATCTCCTTCATCCTTCCAGAATAATTTACTCCTCTTGCTAGGTGTGATGAAGAAGTTTTGCTAACAAAATAGCAAATCATATCTCCTGTCTGCACATATATTAATGTATCCAAAGCAGAGCAGCATTACAGTATATGAGGCACAAAATCCCTCATGTGACAAAATAAATACAAGAACGTTATATTTAAAGTAACCTTTCTGTAATGTAGACCATTTCCTGCCAAGGAAATGTCTTTCTTGACTTACCTCCCTTGTTTGAATGTCATTCCCCTCCTTGCATTTCTTCACATTCTTGGATTCTGCTCAATGACTTGTTCTCTCATTCAAGCTCTGTGGGCCCTTGCCTATTCACATTTCTTTGTATTTATATGTCTTCCTTGGTTAGTTTCATTTGTTTAGTTTTATCCAAATCCTTTCTCTCCAAAATAACTCTGCTTATTTCACATTTGTATTCTTTACATCTGGAATTGCTTCTTGGGGCATCTCCATGTATCCACCGTCCTAATTTCTTTTACTATTATTTTAAAGTTCACCTTTATCAGGAAGTCACTGCATCTTGCAATATTCTTAATATGGTGCCTACAGATAAGAGTGCATTCATACATACTTTTCTTGGCAATGTTTGGTTCTACCTAATTTTTTGTTTTGATTTGGCTATATCACCTTAATACACATTGCACCCATGGTATACTCTCAAAATTCCACAATGGCCCCCAAAACCAGAGATCAATTCTTCATTGTAGCTTTACATGGTAATGGAAATTTTTTACATATTTTCGTTCACTCATTCCCTGTTTTGTGCTTGTTTTTCTCTGACTTGTTTTTATCTGGATCTACTATGGATTATGAGACTTTTGAGAAAGCTGCCATACTTACTCTTTGTAAACTACAAGAACCAATTAATAATAATAAACTGCTATCAGTCATCAAATATATCAGAAATATAGAAAAAGGAATACGGTAATTCCAAAGTATACATATGTTACGAAAGAACTAGAACTACCTCCCTGTATGCTTAGAAAGTGTACTCAAAATATTTTTGCTAGCTTTTATAAAATATCACAGCATCATTCACATTTGTACTGGTGTCTCAGGATTACAATACAAGCAAAGCTAAAGTGTTTTCTCATTTAACGCGTACACTTTTAAACATCTAAATATCATCAGCTTGAGAGAGTTGAGAGAGTTTCCTCCTTTAAATTTCTGGGAGTCTACCTCTGTGAAGATCTGACCTGGAAAGCTAACACAACCCAGGTGGCTAGAAAGGCCCAACAGAGGCTTCACTTTCTTAGGGTCTTGCGGAAGAACAGGGTAGAACAACAGCTAATGACCCTCTTTTACCGGTCTACTATAGAGAGCGTCCTCTCGTATGGTATTGTGGTTTGGTATGCTGGTCTGACAGCCGCGGACAGGAAAGTATTACAGAGGGTAGTGAGCACAGCACAAGACATTGTGGGCTGTTCCCTGACACCACTGGATGACATCGCCAGGGCTCGTTGCCTTGGAAGAGTGAGGAAGATTCTCAGGGATGACTCACACCCTGGACGGTATCTCTTTACTCTCCTACCATCCGGTAGGAGATATAGGAATATAGCCAGCCGTACCAACAGGCTGAAAAATAGCTTTTATCCGTGGGCTGTTAGGCTTTTAAATGGGACATAATCTTATGCAGAATTGACTTGGGAGGCCGGTGTGTGGTGTAGTTGGTTCACATAGTGTGGTGGGATGGAGGGTTTGATGTCACTGTGTGTTGGGGGGAGAGGGCGGGGGAGGAGGCTCAGCTAATCTCAATGTACACATGTTGTACTTTGACAATAAAGGTTTATTTATTTAATTGATAAATCAATTGAAGAGTAGGGAAAGCAAGAGTTAATGTTTTCTTCCAGCTTTGCTACAAATTATCAGACACCTTTCTCCATCAGCAGATGCTATATGTATTTTGTTCAAAACAGAAATTCAGCATCATCCCTTCAAGCCAGGACATATTTCACATCTATTTGTGCCCTCAGGCTTTGTTTACTTAAGAATGACCAGAAAATAAATTCCCTTTGAAGAGACTTCATTAGGAAAACAATGACTCATTTCCCTTTCTAAAAAGAGAGGCTTCTAGCAAGGAAAGAAGTTTCCCCAAGTCTATCATCTCTGTTTTTGCAGGACACTATTAATGAAGACGACATATTGCACTGAGGTGGACAAGTCAGCATGTCTCTCAGTAGAAACTAAAAGAATAAGGACTAAAGCGGACCAGAAGCAGATGTGTGTATTGTTCTTTTTTTAAAAAACAGAAAATAAATTATAAAAGTTTAAACTTAAAAGGTTAATTTTTTTTCCACCCTGAGTTGCATGAATACCGATAACAAGTTGTGTAGTACTGCCATTTATGCATGTATGCTTTCCTAACTTTCAGGGATTCCCATTCATTTAACCAAATTTGGTGGTCTGAGAGCACAATTAACAAAGCAGCAAATCCACACCATAGATGCTAGACAACACTCAAATGATGGCATTTGGCATTTTAGGAACTTTTACCAGCAATACCTCTCTGTATTCCGCATACACAGAACAGTCCATAAATTCAATGTTGGAAATTATAGCAACTTTCTAATAGCAGTGGAATAACCAGTCAATTCCCCAGGATATTTGCTTTCTGTAATCCTAGCTTTAAGTTCTCAGGGGGAAAAAAAGGCAAAATATAGAGCAGACATGTCAAACACAAGGCCCGGGGGCCGGATCCGGCCCACAAAGTGGTTTCATGTGGCCCGTGAAGCCATCCTGGAAACAGTGAGGGAACGGCCCCCACTGCCTTGGCCCTGGCCCAGAGACCCTCCTTCTGCCAGAGACCCTCAGATCTGTCCCACTCCTGCCCAGGCCTCCATAAGCACCCTTGATGCGAACGATGTAGAGCTGGCCACGCCCACCCAGTAGGCCATATGCACTCTAGCCACGCCCACCCAGTAGGCCACGCCCACCCAGGCCATACCCACCCGGCCCCTTGAGGGCAACCACAATGCTGATGCGGCCCTCAATGAAATTGAGTTTGACACCCCTGATATAGAGTAACAAATAAAAATAATTTTTTTTAAAGTCCAACAGTTATGAAGTAGAATTCTTTGAAAATGTCAATTCCTCACTGTTCACATAGTATTAGCAATGTGGATAGGAAAATGAACTAAGATTGTGTCATTGTGGTGTTGACCCGGAATTAGGGACAATATAGGAAATATCAGTTGTGAATATGTGCAGATGGCCCCGCTGTCTTTGGGCACTTGCAAAATCATGGATGCAGGGGTCATGAAAGGACAGCAAAGAAAGCACCCCATATCCTAACCCACCCGGGGAACATATGGTGTCTTAGGGAAACACCCAAAAGGGAACATTTTTAGCTACTTCTGCTTTCTCCCTTCTTATTTACAGTGTGCCAGCCTTACAGGTCTTTATCTTATGTGTGTCAGCTTTGCTGGGTGAGTTGCTTATGTAATCAAAAAGACATAAAAATAGGGATTTTCTGACATTCGTGGCTTTTCTCTTTTAAAGGTGTCTTTGTTCAGCTGAATAAAAACATAAAGCTTGAAGGCAACTTCTGGTTTCCTGTATTTTTTTTATCAAGCAACACCTGAGAACCTGCACAGCAGTGGATAATTACATGCTTTCAATCATTAATGAGGTTGTAATAGTTTCTGAGAAGGCATACCACCATACTATCTCTGGAGTCCTTATTCCCTAACTTTGCCCTATTCCCCAAACCACATTTTGGGTGCTTTTGTGTTTTTTTTTTGTTTCTTGTAATAGCTCTTTACAGTGCACTGTATTGATATATTCAGAATCTTGTTTTTAATTTAAAATTTAATGAGTCTGCAAAAATTCTTTCTCTTTAAGACTCCAAGCATGAACTATGAACTGTTTTTTTTTAAAAAAAAAGCATTTCCATTCTCTAGCTTCCTTTATGATGGATTGCAGTTGTATTTGTGTAACTCACTAAGCCACAAATGAATCAACCATATTTTAGCCTAGTAGTAAGTTTGCGGAAGTACAAACATACCAACCTCAATAAACTTTCAGTCAATCAAGAATAACCATGTTATAAAAGCTGAACTATTCATAACTGCAATAAAGACAAGTCGGTTTTGTTATCCCAACTAGGCAGCAGCATCTATTTGACCCTGACTAATCTTGAAAAGTTAAATGAGAAGAAGCCTGGCTTGTTCTTGGATGGAAAACCTGGTAGACTAAACTGCAGCCGAAACAAAATCTTAGAAGATAATTTATTTTCATGTTGTCTATGGAGAAGTCTCAGTCATCCAGGTATGGTTGTCCCAAAGCTGCTTTTTTTCCCCAGGAGGCAACTGGACTTCCTTTTTTGCCTCCTGAAAAAAAGCACCTTTGGGACATCCAGATCATGGTCGTCCCAAAGCTGCTTTTCCAAAAGGCAATTGGACTTTGCTTTTCTTTGAAAAATAGAGGGAAAAAGGAAGGTCCAAGCTGCCTTTTGAAAAAGCACTTTGGGTACTACTTTCATATTGGGTTTTGAGATGGCCACATGGATGGATAAAAGTCATCGGGAATTAAGCTCAACTTGCTTTCAAGTCTTGCCGTTCCATTGACTTGCAGCCAACGGCAGGAAAGAGGTCAGTCATCTCAGAAGGCCACCCATCTCAGAAGGCCACCCGGTGACATCACCCTCACACCCACGCACCTACATCCCCAGACAGCGGGTCTCGCGTGACCACCGTTTAACAGGCACCGACTTCTCTTCCCGGGACCCGAATTCCCCTTCCAGCCCTGGGGGCGCTTCGGATTCTACTGCAAATCAGGGCTGTTTCCAGGGGAGGCAGAGGAGGAGAGGACCTGGAGCTTATGGAGTGAAGGAACTGGATGAGGCTGTAGGCAGGCCCAGAGGAAGGGAGTGGGGTTTTTGGAGGAGTTGGTGGCAGAAGCAGCGTGCTCCAGGGGTGAAAAGAAGCAAGGCCTCTTTAAGGAAAAGGTGGAAGAGTCAGGATCAGAAAAAGGAAAGAAGGCGAGGTTGTCAGAATACAAGCGAATTTGAGGGCTAATCCACAGAGCTCCATTTCCATCTGTCCTGTGTGCCATCGTTCACTCCCTAGAGACTAAAATGGACAATGTGAAATTTGAGCGCCCCCCCCCTCCCGAACAAGGAGTATATATCGGAGGTGGTGACCCTTGGACAGCGGTATGCAATGAAATTTCATTTTGATGTATGACGATTGGTGTACATGCAAAGTGACAATAAAGTTATCATTATTACTCTCCCCCCCCCAGGCGGCAATGGTCCCGTCCTTCCGCTAGGCGTCTCGGAAAGATCAGAGTTTATGCAAACGCTTTTTTTCCAAAGCACCGAAGCAGCTGCCGGAGCCGCGAGAGAGAGAGAGAGAGAGAGAGCTGGGCGGGGTCTCTTCGGGAGGAGCCGCGGTTGTTCGCTCGTCTCGGCGGAGCGCTTTTTTGTAAAAGCGATCCGAGCCGCTCCCGCCACCAAGCAACGCCAGGACCACCCGGCTCGCCAGGCAAAGGTACCGGGGTGTTGGTGCAGGGCGCATACCGGGGCGCCCGGCAGGCTGGCTGGCTGGCTGCCTCCCGCGAGTATACCTGGGCGAGCCCTTGAGATCTTCCCCGCGGAAGCCCGACTCGTCGTCCTTCCCATCTTCTTTGTTTCGGGGGTGGGGGGGAGAGACAGAGGTGCTTGGTTTGTTGGAGGCCCACAAAGTTCCTTGAAAGTGACTCTGGCGAGCGGGAGTGGAGGCCGTGTGTGTGTGTGTGAAAGGACGCTGCGGTCGTTTCTTGCTCTTTGTACCGTTTGCCTTTTTTTTTTATAACTCGGGATCGAGCCGGCTGTGGCGGCGAGGCGGGGAAGGGACGGTCCCGGCTTTAGAAGTCCTTCCTCCCCCCCCCCCCCGCTTTCGATTTGGATCTGCTTTGAAAGAGAGGCGATGTGTGTGTGTGTGTGTGTGTGTGTTGGCGGCGGGGTGGGGGCAGAGATGAAGGTTCATTTTATTTGAGCCGCAGGAGGCAGGAGCCTTGGTTGGACATCCAACTTTTTGTTTCGGAAATCCGCGGTTGGCGGTGGGGGGAAGGGATCAGAATTCTCCTATCTAAGTGGGTTTATTCTGTGAAAATGGAAGTAACGAGATAGCAGCTCGCTCGCACAGGAACACTTGATTGCTTTGTTGTGGTTGTTGTTTTTTTTTGCAAGGAAAGACAATGGAAGTTATGTTATGTTAGGTGGATTATTTCTACAAAATTTTTTAATCGTAATTCATCTAGCTGTTTAGGCCACCCTCTTTCTTTTGGGCGACCTGGTAGTGGAAGAAAGTGAAAAGTTCTGTGGTGAGACCTGTGTTTACCTTGTCCTGCTTTGAGAGTTGATAGCCTGGGTGCACCTCCCGTGTCTTAATATTCTGCATTTGATGGTTTACCCAGTGCTGTCGCTCCAAAAAATATGGGTCTTTTACTTAGATGGAGTAACTACAGATCCATTTTTTCCCCCCAGCCTGGTGCCCCCCAGTTGGAACTGCAGTTTCCAAAATTCCTGGTCTGCGGTTCCTGAATTCTGGAAGTTACAATTCCAATCACATATATAGGATTCCAGTTTGGGAAAGTGAGTTCACATGATGGATTTCAGAGACTTGGGGTTTTTTTTAATAGTGGTTCCAGAAAGTTGCAACATTTGTTTTGGGCCAGCATATATAATAAGACCATACAAACACACAGACACACAGGTTCTATAGCAGAGGTCCCCAACCTTTTGGGCACCAGGGACCAGTTCCATGGAAAGAAGTTTTTCCACGTACTTTTGGTTTCGTGTGCTGCCTGCATCCCATGGATGGGGCTTTGCTTGTTTGTGCAGACTGATTGCTGGTATGCCACGGCCCAGTACTGGTCCACAGACCGGGGATTGGGGACCTCTATAGCACAGAGGTCCCCAATCTTTCTGGCACCAGGGACTGGTTTTGTGGAAGACAATTTTTCCATAGACCGGGGTGGGGGGATGGTTTCACGTGCAATCTAGATCCCACGCATGTGTGGAAAAAAGCTTTGTTCACTCACCTGCTGCTCATGCAGCCCTGTTCCCAACAGGCTGCAGACTGGTACCGGTCCACAGCTCAGAGGTTGGGGACCCCTCCTATAGCAGACTTTAGAGTATATTAAACAATGATTAATGTCCAAAATTGGTCATTTAAAAGATAGGGGAGACTGTTATGTTCATTTTTAATATGTAAGTTTACTTTCTGAATTCTAAGATGGTATTTTGGTTCTGTTGGCATAGTCTGGTAATCTGGGTTAATTGAGCCAAAAATTAGCTCTTTGTACCTGAGCCAAAAATTTGCCAAATATATTAATGGTAGCGTGCTATGCAATCTCAGCCTTTGAAATACAATTAAAATATGAAATTGAAAGTACGGAAATAGGTAGTAAATCCCAGTGTCAGGATAACAGACTGTATTAGGTATTTCTGTTTTGCATTTTCATAAATTTATTTGCACTGATGTACTCTGAAGCAAGGCTTCAGAGAAGTTTGCCTTCAATTTGTATTTACAGCTTTCTGATTGCTTTCGTGAGCATGTAGAGGAAGACCTTACCAACTGCAATTGGGACCGGCAACTCTGTTACTGAGAGGCACTGTGTAATGTCATGTTAAGTATGATGCCATGGGACCATGGCTCTACTCCCCCCCCACCCTCCGGCTTCCCTGTTGATTTTGCTTGTTGGAAACTGGCAATGGTGACCACGTAACTGCGGGGTGCTCCAGCCATCATAAAATATGTGTGAGTTGCAAGGTGCCTGAATTGCAGTAAAAAAAACCCAAACAAATTGGATACACTGCTAAGACCACAACTTCATGGACCAGTTCTAAGTCTTGTTTCTCACCACTGTCATGACTTAATGGGTACTGAATGAGTGGTTGGTAAGTGCAGGCTAGCTGTACAAGAAAAAGGAGCTTGGGCAACTTTTCTGAAATGGGAAAAAGTTTTCTTTTTTCATTTATGTCATTCTTGGGGTAGATGCCAAGGTTTTTATTTCCCCCCCTTTGGGTGTAATACAAAAATAGTAACATGGGATGAAACTTGCATTACTTTTTGTGGGAATGTGTTCTGATCTGCTACTCTATAAATGTTTCAGCCTTCACCCCCATCAGCTTGAGCCAGTTTGCACAAGAAAAGAGCTGGTGGGAGTTGTTCAGAAATTTAGAGAATGCTAGACTGCCTATCCCTAGGGATATCTTTTTTGCTACAGATCTACTGTTATATTTTGTAATGATTAGATAGGAAGACTTTGATCTTGCATTATACCATGCTGACTAATGAAAAGAATACAGCCAACAAAATAGCATTTCTCAATTTTCTAATGAGTTGTAAATACTGCCTTGTCAAAGAGTATGTGCTTTTTGCATCATTGTATAATTTGTTTCCTTAGTAGCTGAAGGAGAGCAAACCAAGTTAATGATGTCCTCAGATGACCTTAACCCCTAGTGACTTTGTGAACACAAATGTAATGGTCTTGGTAATAGAATTAGGTTGTTGTGCCATTGTCTTATTTGGGGATATTTTTTCAACTCCGTTTAGCCTATAGCTTTGGGACCTCCTGGCAGTGTCCCATCCAAGCACTCTGTAGTTAATCCTGCTTAGTGTTTTGAAATCAGCTAGAATTGGCTAGGTGTGCAGGAGAATTGTTGTGTGCAGTGGCATGGTAAAAGAACAAAGAGAGAGTGATGGTCTAGCAACAGGAAAAGATTGCTAGTAAGGTTTTAAGAAAATAAGAAAGCAACTGCTAATCTGAAAAGGGCAGCCAAACCTGTAGGCAGTTCTGGGCAATGGTATCTAGGATCTTGGGAACAAACAAAGCTGAAAGGTTGAAATAGAATTTGCTGGTGTTGGCTATAAAGAGCTGGAAGCAACTCTTAAAGGAGCAAGGTTCATTTTTATTTTGCAAAGCAACCTTTTGTAGTCTGGTTCTCTCAAACTGGCTATTGTGGCTGCAAACTGTAGAAAAGTGACCAGAAAACAAATTAAAATAAGGTGTCCCATTCTGGAATTTGTTTTTTAAAATAATTTTGAGAATACATAGCAACTCAGAGGCATGTTAATTGTTTTCTTTGTAAATAGAATGTAAACTTAATGAAAGGGTTTAATCAATAAAAGCTGTTTCATTTGTTTTAAAGGAGTAGATAAATTCTAATGTTGCTTTGAATAACTTTTCTCTCTAAGTTTGGAATAATAAAGAGCCTAATTTTTTTGTAACATCTTTGGTTCAACATTTAACCACCCGGGTTTATTAGTAGAGTGTAATCTAAGACTACTAGCGTAGGTCTGGGGTGCAGAATTCCAGATGAATTGTTTTTGCTGTCTCAAGGTCATCTGCATTGTTGCAGCCAGATCTGGAATATGATTTCAATCTTGAAAAATTACATCTCCTTTTTGGGATATTTTTTACTTCCAAATAAATATCAATAGGACTGTATTAGTCTAGGCTTGACTTCTACTTTCTCCATCATCAAAAGTGGCTTATCAAGACTAAAGATTAATAAAAAGGAAATGCTTTTAATTGAATCAAAGGTAAAGGTAAAGGTTCCCCCGCACATGCGTGCTAGTCGTTTCCGACTCTAGGGGCCGGTGCTCATCTCTGTTTCAAAGCCGAAGAGCCAGCGCTTGTCCGAGGACGTATCTGTGGTCATGTGGCCGGCATGACTAGATGCCAAAGGCACACGGAACGCTGTTACCTTCCCACCGTAGTGGTGCCTATTTTTCTACTTGCATTTTTACGTGCTTTCGAACTGCTAGGTTGGCAGAAGCTGGGACGAGTAACAGGCGCTCACTCTGTTACGTGGCATTCGGGATTCGACCCGCCAAACTGCCGACCTTCTTCATCCCTGGGTGAAGAGTCACATCTTCAGGGCCGTTCAAAATACCTGCAGGACGGGAGCTGTTCAAATCTCTGGAACAACTTCAGTCCAGAGGGCAGGTGCTGATACAGAGAAGGCACAATTCCTGAGTCCTGATAAATGGCATTATTTTAATTGAAGGAACTTGGAGCACATGAACCCTGCCAGACCAGACCAGACCAGAATATAATATGGGAGAGAGGTAATCCCTCAAGTTACAGAATAAAATTGTTACAGTGTAATTTAAACCAATTATCTGCAAGCTGCCAAACATATTTAATGAGAGGGGTCTGGCTTCTTATCTTTCTTTGTATATAGATGAACTCCCCTCTCTGCTACTAGAATAGAGGGCATGTGCCATAATGTTCCTAAGCACATTGTTTGTGTAGCATAATAGAGGTTGAACTATCGCACATGTTCTTTTTTACTGTATACTTTATTTGACCATGTGTCAATATCTTTCCCTCTTCCAGTAGCCACCCCAGCCATTAAGGTAACGTCTGTGCTGATTTCCTTCCTGCTAATGTGGTCTTTAAGAAACCTATAATGTTGAATTTTGTTACTTAGCATCAAGAGGGTGGAAGGATACTCCCTGTAAGATACAGGCCTAAATGATTATAGATAGACAGCCTTGTCTTGGTTTTTTCTCCCCCTATATTTGTTTGCTGGTTAATAACTATAAAAATTGAAATTCAATATATCGAAATGTGGGGGTTAGCAAGATTAGGTGTCTCTTTCAAAGCAGTACAGCCAAACCATCCCTCCCATCTGCAGATCTGGAAGAGAGCCAAGTTTACCTCATGGAGTAAGCTGAACCCCTTGGAAGCATTTCTCTCATACCATTTCCCAAGCTGCATTGTTTGAGGTGCCAGAGCGGGAGTGACCAGACATAGAGGCCTGTGTCTCGTTTCATCTGTAATCTGGATAATATTCACAGCCTTTATTTTTTGGACTGTTAGTTTTGAAAGACAAATGTCCCAACCCTCCTAATCCACGATTTATTTATTTATTTTTTAAAATGATGTGCAGAGGTGTATATTGGAGGGAGGAAGGTGTGGCTGGATGGTATTTCCTTTGGCATCTGCTGTCTTGCAGTCTGTTCTGTGTCATTGCCTAGTTAAGGTCAGTTTTGCTCAGTGAAATATGCCTGGGCGGAATTTTTCTCCCCCATTCTTGGCTCCCAGATGTCTCCTTTGGCAAACTAATTTTACTTCTGCTCCTAAAGAAAATATGCTGCTGTTTGAGGATTTAGTAATGCTCCCACAAACAACGTGGGAGATTCTAATGAAAACAAAGGCATCTGGGAGTTGCTGATTGTGTGGGCACAACAGAACTTGTGCTGCCCATTTGTATCTGAAATCTCCTAAAAGCAGCCCTGAGTAGCAAATTTTGTTCAGGAATGGATTACGTAAAACCTACAGTCTGCACCCAGCTTTTGGGGGGGGGGGGCGGGAACAGAAGCTAAGGACTTCACCTGGACTTTGAGTGCCATGCTGCTGTTTCAAAAGGGGAAGCATCTCTTTACTCCTTGTTTCTGTTTATATCACACCAACACTCATTGGAGGTCAGTTCATTGTATGGCTGATTCACACATCACGGGAAGCGGTCCGCCATGATTTGTGAAAGGCAGTGCTGGCATTTGCACAAGTCAGAGCCAAGTAACTTTTGAGTGTATTTTCTTTTGAAAAAGTCTAAAACCCCATGCTTTTAGTTAGATGTCTACCTACATGCGGCTTGAATTTTGACTACTCTGAATGGGGTCTGGCTCATTGTACTTGTCCTGATCTTTCTCCTATTTCCTCTAGTTCTTTGAGTTTTGAATGCAGCTGTATTTCTTTCTGTAGTTTGTGTCTCTAGTTTGTATACAGGCCTGTATTCTCTACTGGATACAGTGCCCAGAGACAATAAGATCATTTTATCTCCAAAATGTGTATCTTATGGATTTCTAATTATAATATCACCATCAAAGCTGACACAAGCCAGAGCACAGAACAACTAACTCAAAGAAGAAATGCATGGTCGGAAGATGTGGAGAGACCTGGCCCATAGAATCGCCAAGAGTCAGTCATGACTGAATGGATAAAATTATCGTCAGTTATAATATGGGACCTATATCTTGTATACCTTTTTTTGGGTATGGTGAACTTAGGGTCTATGAGAGTCTCCAGGGTCTACAATGATTTTTTAAAACCCTGGCCTGATTTCTGGGCACTGCTGATGAAGCATTCTTCCCAACATGTTTTACTGAATGTCTATGGAGAAATGATCTCAAACACAAAATTAACATGATCTCAGACACAAAATTTTCTATATCCCCACTTCAGTCTTAGTCTTGCAGAAAGTTTTTCTTTTTTTAATGAAAGGACTCCAACCAATTAACCCTCTGAGATTTCTCTGAGATTGCATTAAGATATGATTCACAAACGTTTTTACATTTACCATTTTATCTGGAAAAAATGTTAATGGCCCGAGGGGGAAAATACCTTCCACCTATTTATTCAACCATAGGGTTGTTTAAAAGGTGCATAAACACTAGAAACTGTGTTATTTTATTGGAATTTTTGGAAGCAACGACAGCTAAAAGAGGTGGATTTATTTTTAATGGTGCATCGAAGTGCAGCTTTTCTTCAAATTGCAGCTGAGTGCAACTTGGATGATATCTTGTGAAGCTGCTCAATTTAGTTGATTAGTACCTGACTTTTGTTATGAGAAGGAGGTTTAGCATTTACAGAAATTACTTCAGTTTGAGCAATATTATTGCAGAGTACTATTGAACACAATCAAAGTAAAAGTAAGGAGAACTAATTTCTTTGTAAATTTAAATAGCACAGTGGGGGAAAAACAAACAAACCCAGACCTGTATTGCTTTCCAGTTGCATTGGTTGTTTTGTGTTTATTATGTATGATGAAATGATGGTGTAGTATTCAGTTAACTTTTCTTGGCATTGAAATGGCCTCTGCAAAAATGAGAGATGGGTGTGGGGAACAATTTCTCCTTTGCAGTTCTTCTCATGTTATTTATGGGAACTTGGAGGAATAGAAGCAAGTCCCATCATGCAAGCAGAAATTCAGGCCTCAAATTTTGAATTTTATCTGAAGTAAGAAACAAACACAACATGGAAAAATGCAGAGTTGGATTGAATTAAGATTTATAATGGGAAACAAATTGCAGGTTTTGGGGACACACAATTGCAGATGAATTTATAAGAAATAACTTTGGGGGAAATTCTGAGCCGATCCTTCCTGTTGTTGTTAGCTGCAAAGTCGTGTCCGACCCATCGCGACCCTATGGACAACATTCCTCCAGGCCTTCCTGTCTTCTACCATCTTCTGGAGTCCATTTAAGCTCACGCCTACTGCTTCAGTGACTCCATCCAGCCACCTCATTCTCTGTCGTCCCCTTCTTCTATTGCCCTCGATCTTTCCCAGCATTAGGCTCTTCTCCAGTGAGTCCTTCCTTCTCATTAGGTGGCCAAAGTATTTGAGTTTTAGCTTCAGGATCTGGCCTTCTAAAGAGCAGTCAGGATTGATCTCCTCTAGGACTGACCGGTTTGATCGCCTTGCGGTCCAAGGGACTCGCAGGAGTCTTCTCCAGCACCATAGTTCAAAGGCCTCAATTCTTTGGCGCTCAGCCTTTCTTATGGTCCAACTTTCACTGCCATACATTGCAACTGGGAAGACCATAGCCTTGACTATACGCACTTTTGTTGACAGGGTGATGTCTCTGCTTTTTAGTGTGCTGTCTAGATTTGCCATGGCTTTCCTCCCCAGGAGCAAGCGTCTTTTAATTTCTTGGCTACAGTCCCCATCTGCAGTGATCTTGGAGCCCAGGAAAACAAAATCTGTCACTACCTCCATTTCTTCCCCATCTATTTGCCAGGAATTGAGAGGGCCAGATGCCATGATCTTGGTTTTCTTAATGTTAAGTTTCAACCCAAGTTTTGCACTCTCCTTCTTCACCCGCAACAAGAGGCTCTTTAGTTCTTCTTCACTTTCTGCCATTAGAGTGGTATCATCTGCGTATCTTAGGTTGTTGATATTTCTTCCGGCAATCTTAATTCCAACTTTTGATTCATCTAGCCCTGCCTTTCTCATGATGTGCTCTGCATATAAGTTAAATAGGCAGGGCGACAGTATACAGCCTTGCCGGACTCCTTTCCCAATTTTGAACCAATCAGTGGTTCCGTGTCCAGTTCTCACTGTTGCTTCTTGACCCGCATATAGGTTTCTCAAGAGACAAATAAGATGGTCTGGTACTCCCATCTCTTTAAGAACTTGCCACAGTTTGTTATGATCCACACAATCAAAGGCTTTAGCATAGTCAATGAAGCAGAAGTAGATGTTTTTCTGGAACTCCCTAGCTTTCTCCATGATCCAGCGTATGTTGGCAATTTGATCTCTAGTTCCTCTGCCTCTTCGAAATCCTGCCTGTACTTCTGGTAGTTCTCGATCCACATACTGCTGAAGTCTAGCTTGTAGGATTTTAAGCATGACTTTACTAGCATGAGAAATGAGTGCAATGGTGCGATAGTTTGAACATTCTTTGGCACTGCCTTTCTTTGGAATTGGAATGTAAACTGATCTTTTCCAATCCTGTGGCCACTGTTGAGTTTTCCAAATTTGCTGGCAAATTGAGTGTAGCACTTTTACTGCACTGTCTTTTAAGATTTTGAATAGCTCAGCTGGAATACTGTCACCTCCACTAGCTTGTTGTTGCTCAGCTTTTCTAAGGCCCACTTCACCTCACATTCTAGGATGTCTGGCTCGAGGTCAGTGACCACCTCATTGTGATTATCTGGGACGTTAAGCTCATTCTTGTATAGATCTTCTGTGTAATTTTGCCACCTCTTCTTAATCTCTTCTGCCTCTGTTAGGTCCCTGCCATTTTGGTCCTTTATCATGCCCATTTTTGCATGAAACGTTCCCTTCATCTCTCCAATTTTCTTGAAAAGATCTCTGGTCCTCCCTATTCTATTGTTTTCTTCTATTTCTTTGCACTGTTCATTTAAGAAGGCATTCTTATCTCTTCTAGCTATTCTCTGGAATTCTGCATTCAATTGGGCATATCTATGTTTTTCTCCCTTGCCTTTCGCTTCCCTCCTTTCCTCAGCTATTTGCAAAGCTTCCTCAGACAGCCATTTTGCTTTCTTGCATTTCTTTTTCTTTGGGATGGTTTTGGTTGCTACCTGTTGTACAATGTCGCGAACCTCTGTCCATAGTTCTTCAGGCACTCTGTCTATCAGATCTAATTCCTTAAATCTATTTGTCACCTCTACTGTATATTCAACAGGGATATGATTTAATTCATACCTGAGTGGCCTAGTGCTTTTCCCTACTTTCTTCAGTTTAAGCCTAAACTTTGCAAGGAGAAGCTCATGGTCTGAGCCACAGTCAGCTCCTGGTCTTGTTTTTACCGACTGTATAGAGCTTCTCCATCTTTGGCTGCAGAGCATATAGTCAATCTGATTTCTGTGTTGACCGTCTGGTGATGTCCATGTGTAGAGCCGTCTCTTGGGTTGTTGGAAAAGAGTGTTTGCTATGACCATCGTATTCTCTTGACAAAATTCTATCAGCCTGTGCCCTGCTTCATTTTGTACTCCAAGGCCAAACTTGCCTGTTATTCCAGTTATCTTTTGGCTTCCTACTTTAGCGTTCCAATCCCCCATGATGATAAGGACATCATTTTTTGGTGTTACTTCTATAAGGTGCTGTAGGGCTTCATAGAACCGGTCAATTTCATCCTCTTCAGCACTGGTGGTTGGGGCATAGACTTGGACTACTGTGATATTGAATGGTTTGCCTTGGATTCGAACTGAGATCATTCTGTCATTTTGAGGATTGTATCCCAGTATTGATTTTCCTACTCTTTTATTGACTATGAAGGCTACTCCATTTCTTCTGAGGGATTCTTGCCCGCAGTAGTATACCTGATGGTCATCTGAATTAAATTCACCCATTCCTGTCCATTTTAGTTCGCTGATACCTAAGATGTCGATGTTCAGTCTTGTCATCTCTTGTTTGACCACGTCCAGCTTTCCTTGATTCATGGATCTTACATTCCAGGTTCCTATGGAGAAAAAATCTTTACAGCATCGGACTTTCCTTTCACCACCAGACATATCCACATCTGAGCGTCCTTTCGGCTTTGGCCCAGTCGCTTCATTCTTTCTGGCGCTACTAGTACTAGCCCTCTGCTCTTCCCCAGTAGCATATTGGACGCCTTCCGACCTGAGGGGCTCATCTTCCAGCGTCATATCGTTTTGCCTTTTGGTACTGTCCATAGGGTTTTCATGGCAAAGATACTGGAGTGGGTTGCCATTTCCTTCTCCAGTGGATCACGTTTTGTCAGAACTCTCAGCTATGACCTGTCCGTCTTGGGTGGCCCTGCACGGCATAGCTCATAGCTTCATTGAATTACGCAAGCCCCTTCGCCACGACAAGGCAGTAATCCATGAAGGGGGATCCTTCCTAATAAGGGATTATTGTCAAAGATAATACAACATCCAAATAGAATTTAGATAGAGGCCACCTGGAAAAGATGATGGAAAAGAGACATGGATGGGAAAGTTAGAGGAAAACCTGGATCTCTGGTTTCCTCAGTGTAACATACATCTTTCATTTATTATTTATTAAATTTATATAATCATCCATCTCACGAGAACTGACTATGGGCAACACAATAGTCAGTAAAAATGCATATATAAAAAAACAGAGGCTTAAAAATGGAAAAAACAACAACATTGAAATGGAGATGATGAAAACTAGAAACCCAATAAAAGAATTGATAGAATTAAGCAGATGTGTTTTTGGTCATGGATGCCAACCATACCTGGAAATGTCCTCCAGTACATGATTTCTGAGGGGAAAAAGTTCTAGATAATAGAAATTAAACTTAGCTGAAACTTTGGTGATCTGCACATTTAAAGAGGATAGATTCTTGTTAATACTTTGATCGAAGACCACCAAAAGATACTAGGGTATTCTCTACGGTCAGAAATAGATAAAAATATCCTGCAGTGGGCAACCATTATTTATTTCTGTATTGCAGCCAAAGAAGCTACTTGACTATTTCCACAAAGACATAGGAATTAAAAACCCTGACTTTAAGCAGCTTAGCTGATATGTATAACCCAATTGTGATTTTATTATTGATATGATGTGTTTTTGTAAAATTTGTAAAGCTTACTGAATATTTGGTGGTGCATGTGCACTAGAAGGGCAGGAAATATATTTTATATAGAATTAAAAGGTGCTTTTGGAAATAAATGATTTTTTCCCATTTCATTTTATTTGGTAGCAAAAACAGTGGGCTATATTTCTAATAACTAGCAAGCAGATAGATGAGCATATCCAGAGATCTGTTTTCCTTTTACAGGTGCCTCCATCTTCCTTGATAGCTCATCTTTCACCAAGAAATATTAGGATAGTCACAATGTTGCAAGAGTTCTCCATTAGTCATTTTGTTCAAAATGCTCATTATATGCTTTCTGCTGAGTCCTAGAATTGAGCCTCAGGAAAGGACTGGGAGGAAAAAAGGGCCAATAGATAACTAAAAACAGGAGAGAAATATTTGAAAGGATTTTTATTCGGAATCTTTAAAAGTTTTTTTTTAAAAAATCTCACTTGTGCACTAATAGAGAACCAGTTATTCAGTGAAAGTTTTAAATGTTTAAGTTAAGATAGGGCAAGATGCATGCTTTCTGTGTATCAGGGGACGGGGGTCTTGTGCATGTCAGACATATTCCAACAAAAACATCTCAGAATAAAGGTTAGCAAGAAGCCTCCAAAGGGGCAGGCAGTGCTGTTAGGCTTATAATAGGAAAGCAGCCAACCAGCTGATGGGAGTGCCAGTGTACAGTGTACAATGGTTTCATTCTAAAAGCTTTTTGTGTGATTGATTTACAGAGCCACTTCAGCAACCACTGAGATGAATGAGGGAACAATAAGAAATGAAGGACTCGCATCTTTCAGTGAAGTGACAAGAGCCAGGGCCTTAGGGGGGAAAAAAAAGCTCTTTTTAATCTGGTCTGAGTCTGGCAAGCCCAAAGGAGCTGCTGCACACAACTTTCATTTGCAGAATGAAAGGTGTTTTTATAGGAAATATTTTTTTCCAACGCAGCTATTTCAGGGAAAGGAGTAGGGCTGGAGACCCTGGATGTGACAGCCTTGGGCCTCCCTGTCCCACTTGACCGTTTGTAATTTAAAAGCATTCTCTTGAGTTCCAAAAGAGAAATGAAACTGCCACGCTGTAAGTCAAAGTGTCAGACTTTCCTCCTCAAGAATAAAGTGAAGAACAATCGTGATGTTTTGTTTATTCATTTCAAGTATATAACAAGAGAGATATTTGCATTGGCTAGGGCTTGGATAAGTGTTTTAATGTCTGTAATGTATTCACTTAGCTGGTTAGCTGAGGACTAGCTCCATCAATCTGGATTTTCTTCCATGAAATGTTTTGTAGCCATTATCTTACGCCCTGGCTGTGAAATACAGCGATGCATTATTAGTGCCAATTTACATTATCCTTGAATAACAAGGATTGACAACATTTTCTGGCGTCTTTCCCTCATCTTTAAAGCAGTGCCCTGTAATTTGACTCCTTTGAAAAGTACCACCTCTGAAAAAAGTACCACCTTTGAAAACGTTATGTCTATTTACATTTTCCCCCTAATTGGAAAATTGACACTTCTTTTGCTTAGTAAATGTCTAGTTTGCCTGTCTTGGAAAAGCTGAAGGAGACTTACAGAATAAAACCATATATCACACTTCCCCAGTCTGATCACACCCAGTTGTGTTTGTGGCTCGAATAGCCATTGGGATAATGAGAATTGTAGTCCAGTACATCAAGAAAGCAGATTTCTACCCAAATCATACTGGTTGAGGATTTTCAAACTGATATCCAATAAATTTGAAGGGCGTCTGGTTGTGGACAGCTGATATACGGTAAGCTGTTTTCTGCTAAGAAACTTTAGCAAGAAACTTATATTTTCAAGAGCCTCTTCCTACTGCCACAAGAAGAAGAGTAATTGCTCATTTCTAAGGCTCTGGGCAACAATTAAGTTTTTTATTATTCTTAAGACTGGAGGAACAAGGCTGTAATATTTCTGGAGAGCAGTGTTTATTATGCTCTTGTTTTGCTTGATTGTGGCTTTTAAATCTTTATTTTAGCTCTATTTCCTAAACTCCCGCTTTGGGTTTAGATCTAGCCTCAAGATAGGCTACAAAGAAGTAGCTTCAGGAGCTGCTTTCTTTATTACCATACAGGCTGAGACAAGTACGAAGGGCAAGGAGTGTGGGTAAAAAGATGGTTGTAATTATAAAGGAGTGTGATGATGTGAGCAGATGACTTTGTTGAGGTGCTTGTTTATTATTAATAATTTACTCCTTAGCATATGCCAGATAAGAGAAAACCCTGGCCCACAGGTGTTCTACCCAATTCTGCAGCTGTGCCTTGGGACAGTCTCTGAGTTCACACATTGCCAGAGGGTAGCATGTTTGGATAAGCAAGCATGAACCCATCTACTCCTTTTTCCTCCCAGCTTCCTACCAAGATGGCTTATGGCATTCTGGAGAACAAAAGCCTATACCAGGGGTCAGCAACCTGAAACAGTGAAAGAGCCACTCAGAACCGGTTCCCTCACAAAACGAAAAACTGGGAGCCGCAAAAAAATGTGTGCGCATGTGCGTACATGCGCGCATGCGCAGAACAGGGTTTGACTGAAGAGTGGAGCCAAGGTGAGATATGCACCTACCCTGCATATTTGAATTGATTGGTTGAACTTTTTTAGTCCCACTTTTTTTTTTTGGACTGCACATAGCAGAGGACTTGGAGCCGCAGGAGATGGCTGAAAGAGCCGCGGGTTGCAGACCTGTGGCCTATACAGTTAAGTGGTATAAGGCAAAAAGAAACTGCTGGAATTTGCCATCAGTGAGATAATTTATACCAAATGAGTGCAGGTAGGTGCCTCAGCAAATCTGCTACTTGAATAGCCTTTAAGCTTCTATTTTTGTTTCCTTCTTCTTTCTTAAAGTGCACATAAACTTTATTTAATATTGGTAGATTGATGTGGGTAAGCTCAAGTTAATAGCCAGTAGGATTTTTTTGGCTGTGTATATGTGCCTGTTTTTAATTATTAGCATTTTATCGTGCAAAAGAGGAGGGAATTCAGAATGTTATTTTCTCAGAATGATATCACAAAACTTGTATTCTACTGAATTAGTTAGTAAAAACCTATTAGCAAATAATACTTCCATTAGTAAAGGAAGTCTGAGGAATGGGTTAGATGCACCCGTTTTATGGAGCTAAGAGTGAAATGGAGGGAGGCAGGGAGGGAGGGGAGGGGAGGACCTATATAGGTCCTTGTTTCTTTGCCAGCAACTTCACTCACCTGTATGCAATTGCTGGTCTCTTGTGCCAACCAGGTGACTAGTCAAAAACACACTGGATATACTATAACCTCAGCATTTTGCTGTTGTGAGACAAGTGGTGCTATTACTTGATAGACTTAGAATCAGTTAAAATAAATAGATTTCAACTTGGAAAAATTGAATCCTTTTGAAGAGACTCAGGTTCCCAATTCATAGAATATAAAGCCTCAGCAGACGTAATATTGAAAATGGCCATTTATCAGTGCAGGAGAAGATTATTATGGTATTATGGTAGTATTTGATGTTTGCTTTTTAAAAATACTTTAATGATCTTTTAAAAATCTTTGTTGTGCCTATTAAGTCGAACTATTTTGAAAATGTATCGGTCTAATTGATGTTGGAATCTTGGATAGAAATGCTTTATGAAAAGCCCTCCTGTACGGAAAAATGGGCAGGGCAGAACTCTCTAAGTCAGGGCTTTTCAACCTTTTCACCCATTGTAACACTTTTAGGATATGGCAACATCCGAGTACCATCAGTCGCCTAGCAAGGTGTCAAAAACTTGACCCCCCCCAAAAAAGGAAAAAAGTGATGAAGTACAGGTAGTCCTCGACTTACAACAGTTCGCTTAGTGACTGTTCACAGTTACAATGGCACTGAAAAAAGCCCCCCCCCAAGCCACAGCCGAGCAAGGCACCTGCCTGCCTGCCCGGCGGCGCTGTTCCTCCTGTCCAAGGTTTTCATTGTGAGCATTTCTGTTGAGGATTGGCAGCGGGGGAGGGGGGAGGTGTTTGGTTTTTATTCCCCCCATCTGCTGGGTGGTTGCAGCAGGTTTTGGTCACTTCACATGACCTTGGGACACTGTGACCGTCATAAACATGAATCAGTTGCCAAGCATCTGAATGTAAATTACAAGACCCTGAGGATGCTGCAACATTCCAGCTAGTTGGCGCTTCTGCTGAGCCCTGACAGCCCTGCAGCTCCAGCCATCTCTCGCTCAGGGTTGTGCAGTGCTGCCACCGGTTCAGCTCATTCCCCTCCCCCGCTACTTTTATAGGATGGTCACGTACCACCTGCCAGGTGCCAATGTATCACAGATGGTACCCGTACCACTGGTTGAAAAGCACTGCTCTAAGTAAGAGATTTCTCTAAAGCCTCAAAGAAGAATAGCAATAACTGTGCAATGAGCTTTGGATGTATATTCTCCCTAACTCTCCTTTCTGGCTTCCTTTGGCTGAATGATTCTGCCATGCACCTGTGCATAACTGCAAGAAACGAGCTGGTATTTTATTGGAGTCTCTTTGAACATATGTCTAAATAACAAGAAAATGTTGCCTGCAGGATGTTTGCAGTCTTTCTTGGTGATGCATACCTTGAAATATGTATGAACGGCTCCAGATACTTCTACATGTTATATTTTGTGCAAGCTTGTGCCATTGAGCCAATAACTCAGCTTTTCTGGGCTGAATGAGAACATCGTGGCTTAGAATGAAATGCAAGCCATCAAGATATTGCAAGGCCCCCTAGATGTGGCTCATCTGATGGCTTAGGGCTCAGTTGCCCTTCTCAGAAATGAAGGTTGGAACAGTTGCTGTCTGGGACCTCTTTCAATTCTCTGGTCCCCAACTTAAAATCTGCAGCAGAAGATCAGATTGACTTCAATGTCTTGCTGGGACTTGAACTAAAAATCAACCACGATCTGGGTGAGAAAATTGCAGGGCATAATTTAGATATATGGATGAACTTCTGCAGAGGAGTTTCCCTCCAAATATGTCATTTCCAATTTCAATTTCCTTTCCCAGAAGCTTGGAGGGGATGGTGAGAAGGTAATTTTCCTCCTATGCTGTGAGCAATATTTTACTTCTCTAGAGTACTGAACTCCTAAGTGGATGCAGGAAACTACTCATTAGATTTAATTCCAGTGGACACAGGAAAGGGCTGTATCTCTTCACAACAGCTTTATTCTGCTGGTGGAGAGAATGAACTCATCGAATAGTCATATTGAGATGGATCTGCAAGTTGATCCTATGTTGGGTGTATCTCCCTTTTCAACTGTATCAGATTAACAAAAGGGGATAGCTCATTTTCAGGATTGAATGATCTAAGCAAGCTAGTGTCTTCTATTGAGATTATCTCTTGAAATTGTGCATAGCTCAGCATGTGATACGTGAATGTGAGACTAGAACTACTGGATCATTCCCTCAGCCCTTCTAGTCACCATCCCATCTTACACAGTGGTTCACCAGATATAGCATGGAAGCCCACCAATAGGAGACTAAAACAGACCTCGTCTCCTATAGTTGCTCTCTAAAACTCAACGGGTACCTCCTTGTGACTTGAAAGAGTAACTCAAATTTTGCCTTTGTTTGGATTAGTTTTGTGAGCATTGTGCAGACAAAGCCATAACACGGACAAATTCAAATAGTCAGGTAGGAGCATAATTTCCAAAGATTGTGAGCATGGCTTTTAGCAGAAGCAGAACAAGAGGCCTTAAAAGAAACAAACGAATCTTCTGTTTAGGTTGTCTAATTCATTTATGCAGTATTGCAAAATCCAGATTTCCTTGGCACAAGTGCATCCAAATTCTGAGATCAGAAAGATAAACTGTGTTGCATACAGAACTCTGGTGCTCGCTTAGAGATAGAGAATCTTTTCAAATGTTCAGGTTTTGGAATTTTAAGAGCATATTGCAGTTGTTCTCACAAAACTTCTGTCATGAAATTTACCTGTGCACTAAACTGGCATCACAGGAGGTATGTTCAATCACAGGATGCCAATTTATTAGAAAACAGCTGGTGAGGTTCTTCCTACCAGTTCATCTAGTGACTAGTCCCTTCACAATGTTTGCTACCACCCCAGATTTCCACTTCTGCTCATGCAAGTAGATGCAGTCCCAAACAAAGCATTGAACTATAGCCACCCACCCACCACTGTTTTTTTATTTAAAGTGCTTCTGGTATAAATATTTTTGCAAGAAGCTAGCACTTTGCTAACTTCAGGAGACCGAGGAACCCAACGGGCACTAAGGAAGATATATCGCATTTTCTACCTTAAAGAGATTTAATAGACTTTGCATCTCCACTGCACCATGAAAAAGCCTAGCTTGTTCCAACTGATGGCAAAGAAAAGCATGAACCTGTAAAAGACAGAATTCCTTCGGAGTATGATTAGCTCTGGTAATATCCCCGGTGGCTTGCCAGTTTTATTGCAAGAACAGTCTTGCTATATTCTGAAATGCTGCTTTTTGGCCAGGACAACCGGACAGAGCAGTGATAGTTTCAGGATTCACTGGCCATTAATGGGGCATTAATCATGCTGCTTTCTGAATTTCCAGCTGCTTTCTGGCTATAGCAGGGGTGTCAAACTCAATTTCATTGAGGGCCGCATCATCATTGCGGTTGCCCTCAGGGGGCCGGGTGGGTGTGGCCTGGGTGGGTGTGGCCTACTGGGTGGGCGTGGCTAGAGTGCGTATGGCCTACTGGGTGGGCATGGCCAGCTCTACATCGTTCGCATCAAGGGTGCCTATGGGGGCCTGGGCAGGAGTGGAACAGATCTGAGGGTCTCTGGCAGAAGGAGGGTCTCTGGGCCAGGGCCAAGGCAGTGGGGGCCGTTCCCTCACTGTTTCCAGGATGGCTTCGCGGGCCACATGAAACCACTTTGCAGGCCGGATCTGGCCCCCGGGCCTTGTGTTTGACATGTCTGGGCTATAGCATTAAAATCAGTAAGTGTCTTTTAAAACTATCTGCAAAATCCCACTGAATTGTTTCCTGTGATAAAAATAGGGAAGCAATAATAGAAATGGAGCAGTTTGCAGTAACATCTGATCATATCTGAAATCTCATTTCTTACGATGATCGGGAAGAGAAAAATAGACATCTGGACACTGAAATCTAGGGTTGGCTAGGTTTAAAGATTTTCCTCTGGAAAGAATTGCCTTTAATTCCTTGCAGTTTGGAGATGGCTGAATTGTAGTTCGAATGTTCTTGGTTGATATTTCTTATTGATGGACTAATAATAATAATAATAATAATAATAATAATAATAATGACTCACGATACTACATTTGAGCTATTTTTTTGGCTTTTGAATCTTACAGACTCCCTTTATGTATCAATAAAACTCTGATAACATCAGTGACAGAAATAGGCAAACATTTAGGAAACCTACCAAAGGTTGAATATTTTTTTGTATAGAACAGTCTTTGTTTAATTTGGATGGATTGGAGAGGAAAGCTGGTTCTAGGAGGAAGACATGACACTTCCTTAAAACTGGTATTTTATGCCATATTATTAAGATGGCAAGCTAATGAATGAGAGAAGAAGTATACCTTTCCACATGTTCCTTAGCACTTCAGATAAATATACACATGTTGTTATTGTGTACCAAAACTCAACAATCCATCCAGACAAAACTACCCAGGGTTAGATCCATATCTGTAGGGCATTTAAAGGTAGGCTTAACTGATAGTTGCCCCTCAACGATAAAGAAAAATTCAGAAGCTGTTAAATTTTCTGACAAGTCGCTGTCCATGAAAGCTAAAGCCAGTTTAATCAATTCATTTATTCATTAAATTTATTTGCCAGCGATGTCATTTTGAATTTATATAATCTTTGTGACTGATACCACTAAATAGTGATAATTCCCACAGTTAGTTACTGTGGGAAGGAAGGGAAGAGGAAGGAAGTTTGGAGGAGAAGAGAAAATAACAAACCAACTATGAGAGCTTATGGGGCTGTTTTGGAGAGATTCCGCCTTAATTAAATTTGTTGTAAGTCTGGCTGAGAATTTGCAGTTTGAAAGGTTGGGCTGTTTTTGTATGAGGTTAGCCTTAATGATGCCTTCCTGGAAGCCATGGGGTTCTTGCTTCTTGGATTTGTTAATTATATGGGGCTTGACAACAGTTCTGTATGTCCTGAGAACAGTAAATCTCTCACCATTTACAAGCAATAAATCCCTGGGAAGCCTAATAGAAGTAGGATACTGGAATGTGAAAGGATGCATAAGGGGAGCACAGACATGTTTCATGATGACAGGGTTGTCAGCAAGCCAAGACTAGAGCATTCTGTCCCTGATACTATCTTGGGTGCATACAAGTCATCTCTCAGTCTCTCCTTTTGTTTGTGAATAAGGTCTTCTGCCAACTATGTTGTCACCTGTCCTAAGAAAAATCATTTGCTCTCTGTGTGCAGTTGGGCAAAAGGAAGAGACTGGAACAGAGATGGAAGCATTCCCATTTTTTTCTCCAGAAAAATGTGCCATGCCCTGGGAGGATGGCAGAACTTTCTAAACGCAAGAGACCAGAAAGGAGAAAAAAGTTGTTTGTATTGCAAACTTCCATTTGTAGTAAATCCAGAGTGTCTCTTTAACGTGAGGGCACTCATGTAAAACTTAAGAAGGCACATTCTTATATGTTTGCTTTCTTTTCCTTGCTGTGTGTGTGCAGCCTTCTGATAAGAATTCAAGAGGCTGGTCTTAATTTACTAAAACCTGTGACAGCCCTTGTGGCCCAAAGTGGAGAAAGGCATAAAACCTGGAAAGGGAATTTTAACTTGGCTTCCTTTAGAGAAAACCGTACCCACAGGAGATAATCAGTGAAAGGTTGATCCTACTCTCTTTTGTTAACGTGACCCAAAGCACATAACACAAACATACACAGAAGCAATAGAATCAGAGGAGAACAGAAAGATGCACTGTGATATTTGTTGCAGAGGAAAATGCAGACCCTCCCCATGTTGGTATGTAAAAAGTTCCCATGAGCGTGCTCTGCATGTTTTCCCTATCATGTTTCCCTTATGTTGTTTTGTAGTCATGCCAGCTGAGTTGTCGATATATAGAGAAATGCAGAATGATCACGCTTGCACTTTGGATGACAAAATTAAATAAGGAAATGACTCTTCGTGGTTTAAGCTTTTGCTTTCTTGCTTTTTTACAGTTCTGTTGATTTGTGACCATGCGTGAATACAGTGAAAGCAAGGAGACATGTGTGACCATCTGTCTCAAGTACCTGCTGTTCATCTTCAACTTCTTCTTCTGGGTAAGGAGCCACTATTTGGGGGTACTGCCCTACATCCGTGCTATAAATCTAGGGTATTTTAGGGGTGTAGGAGTGATTAGGGTTAATTTAATGTAGTGTTCTGGATAGAGTGTTAGATTTGGATTGCAAAGACCACCAGCTCAGCTCATCCTATAAGGCTGTTGCTATTGGGGGGAAAAATGGAAGGAGGGAGTTATGTTTATTGCCTTGAGCCTTTGCAGGAAAGGCAATATATCAGTCTAATTAATGCATGACATCTATCTGCCTTCACTCTGTTTTTAAGAATGACTGAGATAAGGCATTCAGGCAATCATTTGCCTTAGCATCTATGTAGCTTTTCTGCTCAGAGGCTTGTAACTTTCTAAAGCCAACAAGTAATTGGTGATTGAAGAAGGTGGCACCTGAAATTTTCATTTGCACAGAAGGGTGGTTTTCCCCCTGATCTTAAGTCACGGGTTTAAGTCCTTGATCTGGATTTAGGAGTTACTGTCTTTTTTCTCCTTGTTTGACCTGCCTGCTGCATAGTCTGGAAGCCTAGCAAAAGAAGTTCATAATGGGATCCTAGATAACACTGAAGAGATAACATATTGGAAGGTCCTTGAAATGCAACAAATACATAGGGTGTTTGTATTCAGGCTATATCATGAATTCTTTCTGTGCTTGTGTGGCTCAGATACTTTTTCCTAAATTGAGCTTCACGGAACATTAATGCCTTTGCTAGAATGACAAAACTCTCAATTTTGATTTTTTTGATTGGATCTTGATAAATTCCTAATCATATAACCCAGAGAAAAGTGAAAGTAAAAAAAAATTGCTTAGACTTATTCTAGGGAATTGAAGTCTATAAATCTTAAAGTTGCCAAGGTTAAAAAAAAACTGTGCTACGAGGCCCACGATTTCCAGACACGGTCCAGTGCACGTGGTGGATACCAGATTGAAGAACATTGAACTAGGTGGTTCTGGGAAATTTTAATACCAATACCTCTCACTCATCCTCTATGTTTCTTTCTCCCTCTTTAGCTGGCAGGAGGAGCTGTGATGGCAGTTGGCATTTGGACCCTGGCTGAGAAGAGTGACTACATTAGTCTCTTGCAGTCTAATATATACCTGGCAACAGCCTACATTCTGGTGGTGGCAGGTGCTGTTGTCATGATTACTGGCATATTGGGTTGCTGTGCAACCTTTAGGGAACAACGGAGCCTGCTGAAAGTGGTGAGTTTCTCTACACCTGGAACACAGAATGGGAAGGGGAATGTGCTTAGTCCAGGGGTCTTCAAACGTGGCCCTTTTATGACTTGTGGACTTCAACTCCCAGAATTCCTCAGCCAGGCACGCTGACTGAAGAATTCTGGGAGTTGAAGTCCACAAGTCATAAAAGGGCCAAGTTTGAAGACCTCTGGCTTAGTCAGATGAAGGCAAGCTAAATTAGAAAAGAAACCCAGATTTGGGGCAGCTTGAAAGAAGAGCTACTGTTTCTAAATGTGGAATGACAAAATACAGATCAGTTTTGCTCCAGCAAAATTATTTGGTGGGTAAAACTAACATCTTTTTCTGACATAGAAAAAACAAACGTACAGAGTTGGTTGCTTTGACGTCCTTTTCCTGTACATGTGATATGATAAAGAGCAGGGTAAGCATGGAGTCTTCCTCAACTTTACAGTGTCCATGCTGGCTGAGGTATTCTGGGAGCTGCTGTCCAAAAGCATTTGGAGGGTGCCAAGTTGGGGGAAAGGTTGTTATAGTTTAAAGATCAAGTCACCCTTGAGGATATTTTTTGAAGTTCTTCTAGTAGCCTCAGAAGATGTTGGTGTTGGACGTGGTTTGCAAGCCAGGCCATTCCACTCTGGTTGCACACAAGAGCTCACTGTGTTGGAAAATTATCCCTGTTTGTTTCTGTTCCCCAAAGCCAAAAATTACAGATTAAAAGTTGGTACAGTCCTTTAGGTTGTTTTGCCACAGAAAACTAATACTTGTCTTTTGGGGAAGAAAAGAGCTGTTTGTTCCTGCTTTTCCTCCTCTAAGTGGCTGGCTGTGACAGGTCGATTGTCTCCTGATTTGGGGCCAGAAGTTCATTTGGCCTGGCTGGCTTTGGCTTCAGCTGTTTCTGCCAAGTCTGAGCTCAGCTCATATTTTAAGCATCTCTGTGATTAGAATAAAGAGCTGTGCGTTGAACGATAAGATGACTGGATATGATGGTCCACCGTGGTGAGTGAATGTCAAAGGAGAAGTGTGTCTCTTGTGGGCTTAATGATTCAAATCTGGAATCAGATGCCTTGGGAAGAAGGCACAGATTTCAAAATATGTTTTCTTCCTTTACCTTCTTTACTCCCATTTCCTCTCCTGCCCCCCTCTCCCAGTTGCTGTGTAAGTCACTTATTGCCATTCCAAGAGTGGGGCTGTTATGATCCCTATAAAATGGGTTGGCAACTCTTAACAGCCACAGTGACAATGTTTCGACTTGCATCTTGGTGATATCCATCATGTTCCTCATATCCTTAAGTTCAAAATAAACTCAAGATTCTGCTGCTGAGAAACTTAAACCTATTGATGGGCATTCTTCCTCCCTTCTACCTCACCTGGTGGAAAAGTTTTCTGTCAGTAATAACATTGATAAATTGTCACCCACATTTAAGCATTTATATTAGTAGGGTGTGATGTTGGTGTTTTTGAGGAGGGAGTTGGCAAAGGTTGGGGTACATTGGGTTTTCTTTTTTTTTGTGCCTTCTGATTAGTATTGACTCCTGGACTCTGCCTGGACTAATCCCTGCAACTATCTTGGCAAGGTTTTTCGGAAGTAGTTTGCCATTACCTCCTTTCTAGGGCTGAGAGAAAGTGACTGGCCCAAGGTCACCAGCTGGTCTTGTGTCTAAAGCAGAACTAAAACTTTCAGTCTCCTGCTTTCTAGCCTGTTGCCTTATCTACTAACCAAACTAACTCTAGAATCAGTTGCCGTATTTGCTGTTTTTTAAAAAAATACTTGGGACCTATGCAGAAGCCAAGTCTGTTCTTGCAAAAAACAGAATTGAACTTTGCAACTTGCCAGCTTCCTTTTTTAATTCAATGTAAATATTTTTTTAAAATATCAAAAGGAAAACCTAGAACACAGCAAGAAGGCTAGTAAACGGTGGAGAGGTATCTGCAGGTGCCAGATGCAAATCCCAATTCCTACTTTGTCAATTGCTAGATCACAATTGACAGGGATTAAGAAATTTGTTGTGATTCTATAGATAAGTCTTTCTCCTGCTGGCAGAGGATGATCACAGTTCTAGATCAACATTCTTAGAAGGCATCACATTTGAAATGACTGATGATCTATAGCAGAAACAGCTGTGCCCTGTTTAATTTGGGAACCATTGGCTCTGATCGTCTGTGCATGAAAAGAACAATATAATCTAATTGGTATTTGTACAACAGAGGAGGAGAACTTGAGGAACACAAGCATGAAAATCAGTTTTCTAGCTCATTGGCGAGTTGTTTCCTTTTTAAAGATCTCAGCTGGATGACGTCAGTAACATTACTTATTCTGTTTCCAACAAAAGTGACCTGTGGGTGAAGGCGTGTTTCTGTTCTGTTTTGCAGCTCCTTTTAGTGTGACGTCCAGTCTTGAGTTAGCTAGCTCTCTCTTTGTTTACTTGTGCCTGTGGTGTGAAAGGACATCTTGTCCAGCACGCAGATGGTCAGAGGCTTCAACAAACTTTGTGGGATGTGAAGGGCTGAGATCAGCCAAGAGGAGAAAAAAAAGTTTGAGTTTTATTATTTAACTGAATAAATGTGTTTAGCCTTCACTTGTGTTTACTACTAGCATGTATAAATTAAAGGGGGGAACCCCACTCCAAAAAATAAAATTAGCCAGAATAAAATTAAAAGCTAAGAGGAAATTAGGAAACATCAAAAACAACAAAACCCACCAACACAACAGCCTCGTAATATTTTTTTTAATGCAGTCCATTAAAAAAATGCATTACTGACTCTTAAGTCCACACTTAAGAGTCAGTATAGTGTGACTGTTAAGTTATTGGACTAGGCCAGGGGTCGGCAACCTGAAAAAGGAAAAGAGCCACTGGGAACCGGTTCCATCACACATAAAAAAAAGTGGGAGCCGCGTGCGTGTGTCCATGCACGCGCATGCGCAAAAAACCTAGGGACTAGGGTTTTTCTTGCGCATGTGCGGACGCGCGCGGTTGCCATTTTTTTGTGTGTGTGATGGACGCATGCACCTCCCCAAACCTCCCCAAACGTCGGCAGGTCTCCGTACCTCCGCGCGAACGGGCAGCGGCGCCGCTTCTTGGGAAAGCTGCCGCGGCCCGTCTGCAAAGCTGCCGAAAGTGGCAGCTTTGCAGACGGGCCGCGGCAGCTTTCCCAAGAAGCGGCGCCGCTGTCCGTTCTGAGAGGTGTGCACGCACCTCTCCGAACGACCGTAGGTGCGCGTGCACCTCCCCAAACGTCGGCAGGTCTCCATACCTCCGCGTGAACGGGCAGCGGCGCCGCACCTCCCCAAACCTCCCCAAACCTCGGCAGGTCTCCGGACGGTGGCGGCTTGGGAGAGGTGCGCGCGCACTCTCCAAACCGCCGCCATCCCGTTTGCACAGCTGCCATGTTCGTCAATGTTTGACGAACGCGGCAGGTCTCCGGACGGGATGGCGGCGGTTTGGCGAGTGCGCACGCACTCTCCAAACCGCCACCATCCCGTTTGCACAGCTGCCGTGTCTCCGGACGGGACGGCGGCGGCTTGGAGAGGTGCGCGCGCACCTCCGCCCTTCGGAAATGTGCGCGCGCACCTCTCGGAATGGGCGATGCCACTCTCCATTTGGAGTGGTGCGCGCGCACCACTGCCCATTCGAAGAGGTGCACGCACACCACTGCCCGTTCGAAGAGGTGCGTGCGCACCGGGCGGCTGGGAGCCGCAGGAGACGGCTCAAAGAGCCGCATGCGGCTCCGGAGCCCTGGGTTGCCGACCCGTGGACTAGGCGTAGGGAGACTGAGGTTCTAGTCTACCCTTAGCCATAATAGCTTATTGGATGACTTTGGGGTGATTGCTCATTTACATCCATTCTGTGAGCTAACCTCACAGAATGGATGTAATGGAGAAAAATGAAAAAATAGATCTACTGTGCTTAGCCATAAAACACCTATGAAATAAAAATATTAAAGTTAATATTGTCATTTAGTACTGGATGAAAAAAATGCTCAAATACTACACACTTTTGGGAGAGGATTGTAGAACAAACACCAAATCAAGACACTTGCTTCCATCAGAATCTTATTTTCTTTTTAAGGGAAGGGAATCTGGAGGTAATTTAAGAGCCAAGGCAGGTTAAAATAGCAGAGGGTAGTTGGAAGCTATGAAGGAGTTGAAGGATAAGTATCAGCAATTTGAACTTTATCCAGGGTCAAGCTGGAAACCACTGGAGCTTTCATTCCCAAAGCCTCCCATTTTCCTTCCACATTCCCAATTCCCACTATATGAGGTTCTTACTGTAATTCAAAAGTATCTAAAGTCTAAAGTCTAGTTACCTCCTTTGGGACAACCATGACCTGGAATCTCCCCAGACAATTTCCCTTTATATTCAGAGTCAACTCAGAGCCAGTGAGAATGTATAGCCCATCAGAAAATGTGGGTTTCTTGGTATGTTGCAAATGCAGGAACAGTATGAACTATTTCAGTGAATACATATTACAGATAGACTTTCCTAAATTGGAAGTCCGTTCTTTTGTAAATTCTTCCTCCCTGCCATTGAGAGGGAGGTGATAGAACAGACTGGCATAGGGAGCAAGGGAGTCATTCCAGAACATAGGATGGAAAGCAAGACGTGTCTTCCGAAGCTATAGACCGAAAGGCAAAAGAATATGCAGGAATGGGAAATGGTCTATCAACTTGGATCCAACTATTTAGATCACGGGTGTCAAACCCGCCATGTCACGTGATGTGTCGCGACGTATCGCGACTCTTTGCATTTAGATGTTCATGTGGAGGGAAGAAATATTGTTAGCAGTGGGGAGAATACCTGATAGTGACAGCTTGGTGTGCTTTTAATAGGCCTTGAATGGCCTGGGGAATCCTTGAAAAGGCCCTGAGCAGTTTACAGGTCCTGGAGTAAATGTGAGAGCTCTCTGGTATAGAAGAGAGCCAAAAAGCAATAGGGAGCAGTCATGGGTGATAAGTGTAAATGATCTGAAATGACACGTCTGTAGAGGCATGAATTGAGTAGGTACACTATGTATGTTTGACGGGATTATTGAGCCTAGCTCCCAAGAATGTCATAAATTGGAGATGTCTAAGCCTGGTGTGCGGGGTGAGACGGTTAGTTTTGTTGCTCTCTCAGCCCTCATTTCAATTATAAATCCTGCAAAAGATTGATGGGAAAATCCTCAAGGCAATGGGTAATTACTATATGAAGGTAATGAACCTGCTCAGTTGTCCTTCTTCCTTTCAGGCAGAGAAGCAGAAGTTTGACTTCAGAGGGCTACTTCACCAGCAGCAGCAGCTTATGAGGATTTGAGCGGGAAGTGTGACTAGAGCTACTGTTGTGGCAAATTCCTTGCCACCTGTTGGGCTAGAACTGGTTCCTTGTCTGGATTAACTGGACCATTGGATTGCAACTTGATATTGAGACTAGAGCAAGTGGTTAGTGGTCTGATCCCCAGGCAGCTGGATTGCCAGAAGATCTGTAGCCATAGCTTTATTTTAGGAATGAGGGGGTACTTTATACAAGGTATGGCAGTTAAACACCCTCCTAATTACCAAGCAGAGAGAAGTTAGGTAAGCAGATTAATTGCAAAAAATTGGGAGGTAATAAATATGAAGAAGTTATCTGTATAGCAGCACTATATAACTCCGATCCTCTCTTTTTTCCTCTCTCTTTTAATCTCTAGCTTTATATCCTGGGCCTATTCCTCTTACCCTTTCGAGTCAAGGCCATCTGGTTGCTTGTTCTCTGACTTCTCCATTTGTCATTTGTTGCTTTTTCTGGTGTGCCTATTGGAGATTTCTACATGCCCAGTTTTAAGCCTCATCGGTGTTAGTGTTAATCTGATTTGAATGTTTTTAGAGATTGCTAAGTAGTTGGAGGAGGGACGCGGTGGCTCAGTGGGTTAGGACACTGAGCTTGTCGATCAGAAGGTCGGCAGTTTGGCGGGTCGAATCCCGAGTGCCGCGTAACAGAGTGAGCGCCTGTTACTCGTCCCAGCTTCTGCCAACCTAGCAGTTCGAAAGCACGTAAAAAATGCAAGTAGAAAAATAGGGACCACTACGGTGGGAAGGTAACAGCGTTCCGTGCGCCTTTGGCGTCTAGTCATGCCAGCCACATGACCACGGAGACGTCCTCGGACAAGCGCTGGCTCTTCGGCTTTGAAACGGAGATGAGCATCGGCCCCTAGAGTCGGAAACAACTAGCACACATGTGCGGGGAAACCTTCACCTTCACCTTCAAGTAGTTGGATTTTTTTTTAAAAAAAAGCTTATCTCCTTTATTCTTTTTTAAAGTTCACACCTGATAACTGGGCCCAAAGTGCTTGTCTACATTTTGTTGACTTTTCTGTACTTGTTAGGGGCTACAAGAAGCTCAGCTATTTCAAAATGCTTTCTGCCCTGAGCAATTAAGCATTCCACCATCATCTAACAAGCTTGTGATGAGTTTTTACTGATGTCAGCTGGAGGGGTTGCATTTCAAAACAAGTAGTATTGGCAAGAGGCGTAGGAGTCACAGCTGTGAAAGTGATGGGTAAAGGAACATAATTTAGTGGTAGAGCACATGCTTTTCACACAGAAGGTCTACAGATCAGTCCCCAGATTCTCTCATTAAAAAGATTTTGGCTAGAAGAGCTGGAAACATCTCTAGCCTATTATTTTGGAAACCCATTGCCACACAGTAGAGGAAGGTTTAATGTCAAAAGCCATGATTTAGTTCACTGTGATTTATGGAATAAAGCACAATGGGTGTAATTATGCAATGTGCTAAACCAAGCAAATCTCATTATGGTGTATTTATACGGCAGTGAAGAGCTGTTTTCGTCTTCCCCCTTAATGTATCAAGAAAGCTATCAAATAATGTATCAGTAAAACTACCTTCTAAGCAAAGTAGATGCTTGTTCCACTTCTTCTGAGTAAGGCGTACTTTGTGCAGCTTGTTCTGAGCATTTCATAAAATAACAAGCTCTGAAAGTCGAAAGCCATTCTTCCACTCCTAGATAGAGCAATTGGCTTGTAACTCCCCCCCCCAAAAAAAAAATCTGGGGCAACCTCCAAATCCAGTTCCTCTTGGGCAGGAGTACATCATGCCTGCTGCGTGTTCCCTGCCTTGCCATGCCATTGTTTTCAACGTTGGGTAGCTAAGTCTGCCTGCTTTGTCAATAGTGTATTTTTTGTAGGCAAAGTACCGTAAATCCCATAGTGTACGATGCTCTGCTTTAACTTCTTTGTTCATTTTGTTTCTTTAGTATTTCATACTGCTGCTCTGCATCTTCCTGCTTGAGATAATTGCTGGAATCCTGGCCTGTGTCTATTACCAGCAGGTAGGTAACATGAGAAAAGTGGGAGATCATTAAACAGGCTACATACATTTCATTCCCTACAGGTCTTCTCAACACAATGAGTATTTGTCTACAGAGATCTACTCATTCTTGTCTACTGTGAGCCAGCGCTACTGTGACAGTGGTAGTCATGGGGCTTTTTGGCTTCTTTCCACAAAACCCTGTAAGCACATCTGCTGTGCATAGAACCTCCTAGGCTACAGATTTGTGCATTGGACTAAAAACCTACAATGAACAAGGGGATTGTCATCTGTGTGTGTCTCAAAAGCCATGCTATGATTTGAAGCTGCAGTGCAAACACTTCTTTCGTTAACTTTGTTCCAATGCTACAATAGAAATGCATTTGATTATAAACCTTATATATAGGCATCGATGTACAACCATTGGCCCAAGCAAGGCAACTTTTACGATGTAGTAAATTTTAATAAACCAGGAGCATAAAATGTTGCTATAAACGATTTAGAGCAGTTCAGTAATTCACCCATGCACACACCTGGAAAGGTCTTTACCACCAGACCCATTTATTTATTTAAAACATTTATGTAGCTGCCCATCTTATACCAAATTCTGGTAGGCTTCCAATTGAGAATTAAAACAGTATCGATAATAAAACACCGTTAAAACCATATTAAAACTATTAAAACCATAAACATTAAAAGCAAAAACCTGGCACCAAGTTAAGCTTCTGGCATGCAGTCACCTCATCCTATCCCATAATAACAAGAGCAATAAGACATATACAGCTTCATACTGCTTTATAGTATACTCTAAGCAGTTTACAGAGTCAACATATTGCCCCTAACAGTCTGGGTCCTCATTTTACCAACCTTGGAAAGCTGAGTCACCCTTGAGCCCATCAGAATTGAACTCCTGACACTCGACAGAGTATATACTGCATTGTAACCACTGCACCACTGGGCAATTTAATATAACATGAAATTGATCTGCAGTGAGTTGGTTTCAAGCCATTTTCCTGAATTGTAAAATTACCATCTAAGGCAGGGGTGTCAAACTGCCGGCCCACGGGCCGGACGCATCACACAGAAGCCACACCCACCCCATTGCTGGCAATGGCAAAACAGTCCTGATACGTCGCGCGATGTCACATGACATTGCGAGTTTGACATGTCTGATCTAAGAGAATATTCTGCTTATTGCATCTGTGTCAGGAATGCAAATATCATAAATTCTGTTTGATTCTACAGTGGTTAACACGTTCTCTTATTACTAACAAAAGGTGATTGTCATTGTAACCTCTCTTGACTGTTCACATAGTCCATACTAAGCCCAGACACCTGAGAAACAGGGAGGAATGAAGATGTGAATGGGTGACACCTAGATCTGTTTTTAAAGTCATAAGTGTCTCATATATTTTGCAATGTCCACATTAAACTGCAAATACATAGAATCCTAGTGATGGATTCTTGTCTATGAAACTCACTTAATTGGAAATGTTAACTAAAACATTTTTAAAAACCTTTATTTTGGTCTGCTTACTACTGACATATTAATTGCTGCTAAACTTCTTGTTGCTGCTCTGTTTTAAGGGACTGTAATGCTTTTATTGTACATTGGTTTTATGATGAAATAATGCAATCATGGGAAGGGAGCCGTCCTTGAAGGGCCATCTACAAATAACAAAAGAAAGAAAAAAGTGCTTGGTAGTTATCTGTTTATTATTGTCCTGATTGATGCATGTTTTCATAATAAATGTATATGCTGATCTAATTAATAGTGGGAGAGAGAGTGAGTTTGCAACAGTTTTACTACTTAAGAAATAAATCAGCTTTAACCTGAATGTGACAGGAACAAAAGACCTGACATGACTATCTTGGTTCACACAACAGGCTAAATCCTGGTTGCTTGGTGTCTTTGCTTGCATAACAAGCTGTGCCCAAACTAATAAACTATGCCATAGTTTCACATAAGTTAACGCAATGACCAGGTTTCCTCAGCATGCTAAACCACAAACTGCCCAATTCCATGTTAGCTTTTTCTGGCAAATGCGATGCAATGGGTCAGATCAGGTGGAAAAGCATGGAGGTTCTAGGTGCTTAATAACTTGGTCATGATTTGACTTGGGGCTGTGAACTGTCACCTTAGCTTCTCATATGACTTAAATATGGATTATAAAAAAATCCTATGATTTATAAGGGATTAGCAGCATTAAAATGTCAGGTGTTGAAAAGATAAGAAAGTTGAATCCTGGTGGAATAAAATACAGTAGTGTTGGAAAGCTTGTTCCTATCCCTTGTGAAGTCTGCCAGTTGCAGAATCTAATCTATGTGAAAGTGGATTGGAAGCTAAAGAAATGCATGGCAAACATTGATGATGGAGTCAGGGAAGGGGAAAAGGCATGGCACATCGAGCTCTTTATTCTTTGTGGGCTTTTAGTGATTGTGGGAATCATCTTGGTTTTGTAAGCTTTATTTTCTCTGTCTCTAGTCTTTCTTTGGCAAGCTTCCTGTCCTCTTCTCAAGGAATTGGCCTTTTGTGTTGCTTTTTGTATTTCTTCCCTCGCTGGCACTTTCTTCCAAAATGCCTATAAACTGTGTGTGTGTTTACTTTTGCTGCCTCTTTGTCATGCTGCAGTTCTTCCCTATCAACCTACAGGTAATCTGCTTTTTTTTGCATGGCATGGGTTAATAGAGGGGCTTTTAAAATGTTCTAATATTGTTAAGCTGTTCTGTTTTGCATTTTTTCTTGATTATTCTGCTCTAAAACTTCACAACCCTTGGTTTCCAAATAAAAAGGAGATTTGGACATAGCCAAGATGATGGTGCACAGTATTGACCTTCCAGATACCCTCCTTTCCTCAAATGCCTGCATGACAGTGTATTAGTTTAGACAGCAGAGTTGTAGATTGGGCATTTGACTATTGTCAAGTGATCTTGGCTGATAGGGTTAATAAAAATTATGGATCTTGTGCAACTTCTCCCATTAGCAGTGGCTATTAAGAACTTGATGAGTTACTGGTCCTCCATTAGATGACGCCATTCTTTGCTTCCAACATATAGGGTAGTGCTTTCTTTCAGTTGTGGGGGATCATTTGAATAAGTGATTGCAGCTCTCAGTGCCCACAATATACTTCTAAAAGTAAATCCAGGCAACCAAGAATACTGGGTCCTAAAACTGTTTCAGTTCCAATGAACTATGAATCTAAGTTCTTTCTCTTATTTGGTTTGCAAAGCGTGAGGCAGGATGCACAGGAAAGATCAGAGCACTCCTGCAATATATTTAAAAAAGAAACAAGAGCAGGATAAATTGACACATTCCATGAGCATTTCTTCAGAAGCTGGAGGAGACCTTGAGTAGCTTTCTCCGATGGTCATATTGGGTAGGGAATGGAGGGGACTGCTGTCCAGGTTTTGGACTGAAAATTGTTCAGGAAGCCTGTTCTAGAGCATTCAGTTTGCACAGCATTTCAAACTACCCACCTAGCTCACTTTGCCAAATTTATATTTGGCCAAATTGGGCCCCAAGTCCCAGGAGTCATTTTGAATTACATGAAATTTTTCACAGCATAGTTGGTAACAATTGTTACACAGGGAACTGGGTTAAAGAACCATATTGCTATATCCTATTTCTGTTCCCATTGTTGATGTCCTGTTTAGCTGAACAACGAGCTGAAGGAAAATCTGAGAAACACAATAATCAAGAAGTATAGGAAGGAAGGAGAAGAGAGTGTGACTAATGCGGTGGACAAACTTCAACAGGAGGTATGTTTAAGAGATATGGGAGTTAACACAGATAAAGATCTAGGGGAAGAAATGGGAAAAGCTGAATTTATTTATATTTTTTATTTATATATCAATCATGGCAGAAAATAAAATGACGCTTTCCCCCTGTCTTCAGATTGTGGGATCTTTTGAGCCATTTTTTCTGGGTTCATTTTTATCTATACAGATAACTTTCAAAATTAGGCTGCAGTTGTTTTTGGCCAGATTATTGATCCCACTCATCCTGGATCCCTGGGAATTTTTCCTGAATGGAAGTCATAATGCCCTTCCTTCCAAGAGAACTGTGGATGAAAAGATTAATCAAATGAAGATCCAACAACACTACTCAAAAAAGTGCTGGTGGACTTGACTATTGCCAGTTGAGGGGGCTTTATGCCTACCCAGAATGTACCCCTCCCCAGAATGTAGGTGCATATTTGGAAAGAAGTAGCTTTAGGACCCCTTATCTGCAAGTACCATCTGAAGGGGGCTGCATTTCCACCAAATAACTGTTTGAATGATCTTGTATATGGGCAAGGCACTTGTAAATGTATCACAGATAGATAACTTTCCCATGCCTTTCGTTCTGTGTTGATATTTCATGGTCCAACAAGGCCTGTGTATTTTTAGCAGTCTTGCCTCATGCATGAAACACCAGATCCCAAAGGAGAACCACAAAAGTAACTGGTTAAAATAATCTACTGGTCCTATTTAATGATCAAGTCACTGGAATACCTCTCCAGTTCTTATTTCTACCCTCAACCATTTAATAATCCCGTTGCATGAGAAAATTGGAAAAACAGAGGGGTCTTTGTTGAGTAAAAGTGGTAAATCACTTCCTGATTGTCAAGTATTTTTCTTGAAGCTATTAATCTCCAGTTACAGAGAAGCATGGCATAAAATGTAATTAACAGAGGAACACAATTCTCTCAGAGAGTGGAGGGAATGTGTTTCATCTTCTTTTGACCAGTGCAGCAGGGCTTCAGATCAATATGTCTGGTTATTTTAGAATTTAGATGATCATATTGGACGTGGCTAGACACTTTTAAGGTACAGTGAGTATGATTTGGGAATAATTCATTCAAAAGAGCAAGACTGAGGGCATTTTCCCAACTGGGGGAAAGTTTTACTCATCTTTTTATTTTTAGAAACTGCTGATAGGAAAATGGATATTTTTACTCTTCAGTTTATAAGATCACTCTATTTTATTTCAACACTTGTGAAAGTATGTTGGTGTAAGCCACCGCTATACCAAGTCTAAACAGGAACATCATCCTAACATGTATCCTTAGAAGATTTGCAATGACTGAAAGGTTCTCCCATTGTCCAGTAAGGCAGAGAGTGTGTGATAGAGGGATCATTCAGCATACCGTATATACTTGAGTATAAGCCGACTCGAGTATAAGCCGAGACCCCCAATTTCACCCCCCAAAACTGGAAAAAGTTATTGACTCGAGTATAAGCCGATCCGCCGTTCTGCAAGCCTGAATACACAGGAATACCCTGTGTGGCCGCGGCTCGTCGGCAGGTCTCCGTTCCTCCTGCCGACCTTTGGGGAGGTTTGGGCGCCTCCCCAAACCTCCCCAAACCTCGGCAGGTCTCCGTTCCTCCTGCCGACCTTTGGGGAGGTTTGGGCGCCTCCCCAAACCTCCCCAAACCTCGGCAGGTCTCCGTTCCTCCTGCCGACCTTTGGGGAGGTTTGGGCGCCTCCCCAAACCTCCCCAAACCTCGGCAAGTCTCCGTTCCTCCTGCCGACCTTTGGGGAGGTTTGGGCGCCTCCCCAAACCTCGGCAGGTCTCCGTTCCTCCGCGCAGACCTGCCGACCTTTGGGGAGGTTTGGGCGCCTCCCCAAACGTCCCCAAACCTCGGCAGGTCTCCGTTCCTGTTTGGGGAGGTTTGGGCGCCTCCCCAAACCTCCCCAAACCTCGGCAGGTCTCCGTTCCTCCGCGCAGACCTGCCGACGTTTGGGGAGGTTTGGGCGCCTCCCCAAACCTCCCCAAACCTCGGCAGGTCTCCGTTCCTGTTTGGGGAGGTTTGGGCGCCTCCCCAAACCTCCCCAAACCTCGGCAGGTCTCCGTTCCTCCGCGCAGACCTGCCGACCTTTGGGGAGGTTTGGGCGCCTCCCCAAACGTCCCCAAACCTCGGCAGGTCTCCGTTCCTGTTTGGGGAGGTTTGGGCGCCTCCCCAAACCTCCCCAAACCTCGGCAGGTCTCCGTTCCTCCGCGCAGACCTGCCGACCTTTGGGGAGGTTTGGGCGCCTCCCCAAACGTCCCCAAACCTCGGCAGGTCTCCGTTCCTGTTTGGGGAGGTTTGGGCGCCTCCCCAAACCTCCCCAAACCTCGGCAGGTCTCCGTTCCTCCGCGCAGACCTGCCGACCTTTGGGGAGGTTTGGGCGCCTCCCCAAACGTCCCCAAACCTCGGCAGGTCTCCGTTCCTGTTTGGGGAGGTTTGGGCGCCTCCCCAAACCTCCCCAAACCTCGGCAGGTCTCCGTTCCTCCGCGCAGACCTGCCGACCTTTGGGGAGGTTTGGGCGCCTCCCCAAACCTCCCCAAACCTCGGCAGGTCTCCGTTCCTGTTTGGGGAGGTTTGGGCGCCTCCCCAAACCTCCCCAAACCTCGGCAGGTCTCCGTTCCTCCGCGCAGACCTGCCGACGTTTGGGGAGGTTTGGGGAGGCGCCCAAACCTCCCCAAAGGTCGGCAGGAAGAACGGAGACCTGCCGAGGTTTGGGGAGGTTTGGGGAGGCGCCCAAACCTCCCCAAAGGTCGGCAGGTCTGCGCGGAGGAACGGAGACCTGCCGAGGTTTGGGGAGGTTTGGGGAGGCGCCCAAACCTCCCCAAACAGGAACGGAGACCTGCCGAGGTTTGGGGACGTTTGGGGAGGCGCCCAAACCTCCCCAAAGGTCGGCAGGTCTGCGCGGAGGAACGGAGACCTGCCGAGGTTTGGGGAGGTTTGGGGAGGCGCCCAAACCTCCCCAAACAGGAACGGAGACCTGCCGAGGTTTGGGGACGTTTGGGGAGGCGCCCAAACCTCCCCAAAGGTCGGCAGGTCTGCGCGGAGGAACGGAGACCTGCCGAGGTTTGGGGAGGCGCCCAAACCTCCCCAAACAGGAACGGAGACCTGCCGAGGTTTGGGGAGGCGCCCAAACCTCCCCAAAGGTCGGCAGGTCTGCGCGGAGGAACGGAGACCTGCCGAGGTTTGGGGAGGTTTGGGGAGGCGCCCAAACCTCCCCAAACAGGAACGGAGACCTGCCGAGGTTTGGGGACGTTTGGGGAGGCGCCCAAACCTCCCCAAAGGTCGGCAGGTCTGCGCGGAGGAACGGAGACCTGCCGAGGTTTGGGGAGGTTTGGGGAGGCGCCCAAACCTCCCCAAACAGGAACGGAGACCTGCCGAGGTTTGGGGACGTTTGGGGAGGCGCCCAAACCTCCCCAAAGGTCGGCAGGTCTGCGCGGAGGAACGGAGACCTGCCGAGGTTTGGGGACGTTTGGGGAGGCGCCCAAACCTCCCCAAACAGGAACGGAGACCTGCCGAGGTTTGGGGACGTTTGGGGAGGCGCCCAAACCTCCCCAAAGGTCGGCAGGTCTGCGCGGAGGAACGGAGACCTGCCGAGGTTTGGGGAGGTTTGGGGAGGCGCCCAAACCTCCCCAAACAGGAACGGAGACCTGCCGAGGTTTGGGGAGGTTTGGGGAGGCGCCCAAACCTCCCCAAAGGTCGGCAGGTCTGCGCGGAGGAACGGAGACCTGCCGAGGTTTGGGGACGTTTGGGGAGGCGCCCAAACCTCCCCAAACAGGAACGGAGACCTGCCGAGGTTTGGGGAGGTTTGGGGAGGCGCCCAAACCTCCCCAAACAGGAACGGAGACCTGCCGAGGTTTGGGGACGTTTGGGGAGGCGCCCAAACCTCCCCAAAGGTCGGCAGGTCTGCGCGGAGGAACGGAGACCTGCCGAGGTTTGGGGAGGTTTGGGGAGGCGCCCAAACCTCCCCAAACAGGAACGGAGACCTGCCGAGGTTTGGGGACGTTTGGGGAGGCGCCCAAACCTCCCCAAAGGTCGGCAGGTCTGCGCGGAGGAACGGAGACCTGCCGAGGTTTGGGGAGGCGCCCAAACCTCCCCAAACAGGAACGGAGACCTGCCGAGGTTTGGGGAGGCGCCCAAACCTCCCCAAAGGTCGGCAGGTCTGCGCGGAGGAACGGAGACCTGCCGAGGTTTGGGGAGGTTTGGGGAGGCGCCCAAACCTCCCCAAAGGTCGGCAGGAGGAACGGAGACCTGCCGAGGTTTGGGGAGGCGCCCAAACCTCCCCAAAGGTCGGCAGGAGGAACGGAGACCTGCCGAGGTTTGGGGAGGCGCCCAAACCTCCCCAAAGGTCGGCAGGAGGAACGGAGACCTGCCGAGGTTTGGGGAGGTTTGGGGAGGCGCCCAAACCTCCCCAAAGGTCGGCAGGAGGAACGGAGACCTGCCGACGTTTGGGGAGGTTTGGGGAGGCGCCCAAACCTCCCCAAACGTCGGCAGGTCTGCGCGGAGGAACGGAGACCTGCCGAGGTTTGGGGAGGCGCCCAAACCTCCCCAAACGTCGGCAAGTCTCCGTTCCTCCGCGCCCTGCCTGCCTGCTTCTTTCCGCTGCGGAAAGAAGCAGGCAGGCAAGGCGCGGAGTTTGGGGAGGTGCGCGCGCACCTCCCCAAACCTCCCCAAACTTCGGCAGGTCTCGGACGGCGGTGGCTTGGGAGAGGTGCGGGCGATCCCGGAAGCACCAAAGCCTCGGCCGCGCACAAGTCCTCGGTAAGTTTTTTTTGTTGACTGGAGTATAAGCCGAAGTGGAATTTTTCAGCCCAAAAAGTGGGCTGAAAAATTCGGCTTATACTCAAGTATATACGGTATGTTCCAAACTGTTCAGAAATAAATCCAACTGCATTTAAATTAACTTCCCAACATACATGAGATTGCTGCCTAACAGTATAATATGAATGCACAGGGAATAAGCTGCTCTGGGCTTGCTCAGAGATTATGCATATATGGGTTCTGGATTCATGCCACAAACTGGAAGCTTGGGATACTTCTGTGTAATCATGATATCAGATGGAAAAAGACTGTACAAGGAAGGGAAGAGACTCTTTTTGACCGTAATTGAACAGAAATGCTTGAGTATGCCATGTCTTTACAGGGAATTACATTTTTCAGCAATGATTCTTCCACACCCAGCTGACATAACATCCACTTGCAGGGAGTGTAGCTTGATATAGTGAGAAAAACTAAAGTGACTTGTTCATTGATTGAACAAACCAGTGGAGGCCAGCATAGGCCCATGGATACGAAGCAGAAGTGGTGCGACCAAGAATGGCTTTATATTTAACAGTAGGTGCCAATATCTTCCAATTAAGAGGAGACTCTTAATATAATTGTATCAAATTCAAGTCTTCATTAGCTCCAGGTATTCCTCTACAACAGGGGTCTTCAAACTTGGCTCTTTTATGATTTGTGGACTTCAACTCCCAGAATTCCTCAGCCAGGCACGCTAGCTGAAGAATTCTGGGAGTTGAAGTCCACAAGTCTTAAAAGGGGCAAGTTTGAAGACTCCTGCTCTAGAAAGATGAAGCATTTAGTGCCAGAGGGTGGTTCAGTCTTTTCCTTACATCTCTCTCAGAATGGCCGCCCTTCTCTACAGTTCAGAAAATATATTATAAAAATTCAAAAACATTTTAAAACAATAAAAACAGTAAAACCGGTTAAAACAACATTTAAAACATCCAGTTCAAGATACACAAGAGCAAGATCTTTGGCCCGTTAGCAATATAGCCAGGAAATGGAGCCCTTGACACTTTCAACACCCCAGGCCTGGGAACATAGCCAGGTTTTTAAGGCCTTACAAAAGACTAACAGGACTGGGGCCTTTCTAATCCCCAAAGGGAGGATGTTACATTGAGCCGGGGCCACTGAGGAAAAAGGCGGTTTTTCTACTCCCTGTCAGCCAATATTCTTTGGCTGACAGGATTTGCAGCATAAGCATCCTGCTTGACTTAGTTGGACAGGTAGAGAGACTCTTGGAAAAATTTGATCTCTCAGGTACCTCAGGGCTTTGTAATAATAACAGTTCTATCTTTAATAGAACAACTGAAGATTTCCAAAAGCAAGTGACGAGGACTGACTTGAGTGCAGGTTTTTTTTTTGAAGGAGCTTTCTTGAGAAACATTTGATGCCTACACTGTACTGTTACACATTTTTCTAGCTCCCAAACTGAAAAGAGACACTGTAAGCTTCCAGAAACAAAGTGAATTTTACTGCTTCTTGTGGGAAGAGATGCACAGCCTTGTAACTATATAATGGCAACAAGAAGCTTAGTAAAAAAAAGTTTTATTTTTTGTTGTCTGGCTGGTGGGTGGTTGCGTACTGACCTTTTTATGAAAAAATGGCCACAAGTTGTGCATACCAGAAAGATGTGTTGTCAAAGACAGGAAACATAATTTTGTAATTTTGGCCCAATACCTCATGCAATTTTGGTTTTCTCATAATGTCTCGTTGCCTGTGTTTTTCAGTTTAAGTGCTGCGGCAGTCATAATTACACAGACTGGAGTGACAGCTATTGGTACAAAGTTGAAAAGGAAGGAAGGAAGGTCCCAGACAGCTGCTGCAAGACAATAACTGAAGCATGTGGTAGAAGAGATCATCCTTCAAATATCTACAAAGAGGTAAAAAAAAATTAAAAAGAAATCAAACAAACCCGGGACCTCTCCTATTGTCGTTATCTTAAGAAAACACTGATGAGACCTTTGATTGATTATGCTCTGTGATCAATCATACTTTGGTCATTATGCATTTGAACATCATAACAACCTCAATCTAGAATTATACCATAGTATAGGTAGTCCTCGTTTTACAACAGTTCGTTTAGTGACCATTGAAAATTACGACAGCACTGAAAAATGTGACATAACCATTTTTCACAATTACAACCTTTGCAGCATCCCTATGATCATGTGATCAAAATTCAGATGATTGGCAACTGGTTCATTTTTATGACCGTTTCTGTGTCCCAAAGTCATGTGATCATCACCTTTTGTGAACTTCTGACAAGCAAAGTCAATGGGGAAGCCAGATTCATTTAACAACTTGGGTAACTTATCAACTGCAGTGATTCACTGAACTGTGGCAAGAAATGTTGTAAAATGGGGGAAAACTCACTTAAATGTCTCTCTTAGCAACATACATTTTGGGCTCAGTTGTGGTTGTAAGTTGAGGACTATCTGTATTTATCTTGATTATGTTGTTCTAGAGAAGTAAACATATAAGCAAGTAGATACTTATATTCCTTGGCAGGGCCGGCCCTACTGAAGCGAAAGATTCTGGAAGAAAAGAGTGCTAACCTACTTTTTTTTATTAAGAAAACGAATGGGAATATCCTGAACTCACCCTAAAGAGTATTTTTCTTCTATGTTTTTATTGCGCACATAAGCTTTTCAGGGTGAAGAGCAGAGAAGCACATATTTTAAAGTGTCCATTTCTACTCCAATTCTTTAGAATTGATTTAAGTGCAAAATTCCATTTTTCCACCAAGCTGGTTGATGCTTTCAGCCTCTAGGATACTTTGCTGGATGATGATGATGAAGCAGCAGTCCCTTTCAGTGGGGCTCAGGGTAGGATTAAGGGACATGAAGGCACATGAATAACTTCTGCAACTAAGCTTGTTTTGGCCATGCAGAGGCAGACCAAACTCTGCCTCAGGGCGTAATTGCTGACTGCTGAATCCAGGGGACTTTTTTTTTTTTAGCTTTATCCAAAATGATGGGGAAAGAGACTCTTCTGAAGGAAAATTCCTTCACATTTATCTGAATTTTCCCTATATTTTTCCCTGCATCTTTTTCCTCTCTCTCTTTTTGTCTTTGTTTCTAAATGGTGAACCTTCCTTCTATCATTGCTGCTGTATTATTAAAAAAAAATAAGAGGGCTGAGGTACTTTAAAGACTAGCCGGTTTATTATTGTATAAAAGTGGATTTCAGACCACTTCTTCCAATTCACGGAAGTTTAGATGATGATAATAAAATGGGATATTTTTAAGTTGTCACAAGTTTTTTGATTATTTTTGCTCTGAATGCTCAATGGGGAACTCCAGATAACCCACAAAATAAGCAGTGTTCCCAAAGACTTAGAAACAATAACGAACCATTTCCTCTCGAAGAGTTTTTCTTCCAGCCAGTATTTGAATTTGACCTGCCATAAATAGATTGAGAACATAACTGAGAATGACTGCTTTGGGGAAGATCTCCGTTATACTACTTAATTTATTCCGCTGCAGTTATATAGCCCTGGGAGGCAATTGATAAGGAGGATAAGGTGGAAGGGGACAATTCATGACTGCGGTCATTATTTTTAATCACTTGTTTTTTATCTTTGCAAGAACTAGATTGTGAGAAATGTGAGGCAAAATGGGCAGCAGATTTGAGAGCATCTGGGAGCTTCATGGCCAATGAAGGATCTGACTTTAGATTGTCTCAGCATGTTTCCTTCTGGCTCAATTTTAAAATCGTGGGACATATCCTTGTGTCACTGCTGGGGTGCGTGGGTGTGAAATGAATAATGAACATTCAGACATAAAAAAGAATATGTCTGTAAAAAAAGAATATATGCTCAGGTTACACAACCACTTATCCTGGTAATTTTCTGTGTCTGCAAGAACTTGGTAGATCTGAAGGAGAAGCAGGCAAGACATCAACTGCATTATTTTCCAGAAATGACAGCTAGGCTTGGCTGATCCCAGATTATGTATCAGGCTTTCTTAGGCGTGTCCTCTACTCCTGGTTGAAAGATGACTCCACCCATCCTCCTTAAACCCACTCCATACAAGGCTCTATAGAAAGCTTATCAGGACATGGGTGTCACAATATGGATGGGGATGATTCTTAAGCTGATGACAGTTTTGCCACAAGTATCAGCCTGTGTTTACTCCATCCATTTGTATGTTTGTGTCTTGAAGGAGGTGACATTGTACAGCACGGGAAGATAAAACCAGCTTAAGATAGGTATGAAAAGTAACATCATCTCAATGTTTTATTCCCAGGGTGGCTGTATCACAAAGCTGGGGAACTTTATCCAGGAACATTTGATAATTATTGGAGCTGTGGGACTCAGCATTGCATTTGTACAGGTATGTAACCAGCAAAGACTGAATTATGCATGCTTTGAGTTTGACAGGCCACTTGGAAAGCCAACTTTGTCGTGGTGGTTGGTAATTGGAAGGCTGTAACCAAAATTTGTACTGTAAGAGGCCCAGTGTTACAGCTTACCCCTAATTGAAGTAGGGGTAAGGGTTTTTTATTATTAAAGTAGAACCTTGCTAAAGATTGCATGGTAATAAAGGGAAATCTCATTTATTCGCCTGACTTTAAAAAAAATCTGAATAGAAAATACTTCTCAAGAGTGCCATCCTCTTTAACGAATGTGATAAAATTTCAAGGAGAAGCTAACATGGGATCTTATATTTCTCTCAGAGGTATTTTTTGAAGCCTAAGTAAAAAACTTCAGAATGACAGTCAATTCAGAGTTCTTATGCAAACTGTGTCTTAAAATCAGGATTAAGTGGTAGAAAGCTTATAGATCTGTGATGATGTGTTAATTTTATAGTTTTATTATGGTTTTTATGTTGTTTTCACTTTTGATAGGAGCCATCCAGAGTTGGACATGATGGGGGAGTTAAATAAATGTTTTAAATAAATAAATATTTTAAATAAATGAACTTCAGGATTCATTGTGGCTTTTAGTCACTATATATCTCAACTAACAAAGAGTATGCTGTTTTAGTTGTTTTCATCCATCACGGTTACCACTTTTGTTTTTAGGATCTGTGGGAGCAAAATATATTGAAGCACAGGCATTTATTTATTTATTTTAAACATTTATATAGTCGCTATGTCTCTCCCCCCCCCTCAATCTTATGTACCAACTCTGGGTGGTTCCAATCAAAAGTGAAAATAACATAAAAACATCATAAAACTATAAAATTAACCACATTAAAAACATCTTTAAAAACCCTGGCACCAAGACAGATGGATAGATCATGATTTGCCAGGTAAATACAAACAAATTCCTGTCAAAAATGTCTTTAAAATATTGAAACAATTGTTATTTTCTATTTCTTTACCCAGGCAGCACCCCCCACCCCTGCCAGTCATACATAAAGGTGTTGACCTGAACTTAACTTTATATTTTTACAACAGCAAATAGTTTAAGCTGAAACCTCATCTTACTTTACACTATATATGCACTGGAATGTTCTCACCCTTGTATCTTTTTTTGAAATTGAGTATTTCTGGATCCTGAAGATTTATGGCTGTCATTTACTCTTGGAGGTTGTGTGTTCCTCCAGGGCAAAGGACTATATAAACAAACACTGCAAAGATGTTATCCCCACTTTTTTTTTAAAGTCAGTCAGTATTTAAAGGAGCATAATTGGCTCTGAAGACCTACACTCTTTTACTGTCTAGAACAGGGGTAGGCAACCTTGGCTCTTTTATGACTCGTGGACTTCAACTCCCAGAATTCCTGAGCCAGCTGGCTCAGGAATTCTGGGAGTTGAAGTCCATGAGTCATAAAAGAGCCAAGGTTGCCTACCCCTGATCTAGACGCTTCCCTGCCTAAATAGGATTTTTACTGTGTATGAATAGCCATGTGATTTCATGTTGTTTGGATGCTGGGTTAAAAATTGATACAAGCAGCCCTATTTGTGGATTGGAACCCGCTTTTCAGTCTAGACCTCAGTGACAAAAAAGAGACTCTTGAGTTTTTGAATTATTTTAAATTGCATTTTGTTAAATGTGTAAATGGAAATTCTAGTAATTATTTTTTTTCCCTTTTTCTGGTAAGGGTGGGGGAAGGCTAAGCTAGACAGTGTCTTTTTCAAGAAATGTGAACATTTGTAGAGCAGCCAAACAGCACCCTCTGGTGTTCATGTAGCACAACAACAAATCAGCTTTGCAAAGCCCTGAGGAAGGGAGAGATTTTTGAACAGCTTCTACAAATTCCCCTCATCAGAGGTGTAACCCACTGTGACAATTACATTCAGTGTCTAGGAAATTAGTAGTTTTACATCACTGGGTATCTCCCTCATCCCTGCACTTTCAAATAACTTTGGAGAGTGTTAGCTTTTTGTTTGTAGTAAAAAAAGGAAGCATGCTGTGAAAATGCTGGAGAGAGCCCAGTTCTTCTAAGAACAGTACAGCTCACTTGATAATTTTTGTTAAAAAGGATCTGCACACTAGGATGTAATCCAGGCTTTGCTTTCTTACAATGCTATAGAAAGAAATGTCCCTATGTGTAATATATTGATTTGTCTTAAAAGCTCATTGCCACCCTGTTCAGTTACCTCATGACTTACCAAGATGAAATCTCCAACTCCTTCCTATAGGTAAAGGTAAAGGTTCCCCCGCACATGCATGCTAGTCGTTTCCGACTCTAGGGGCCGGTGCTCATCTCCGTTTCAAAGCCGAAGAGCCAGTGCTTGTCTGAGGATGTCCCCGTGGTCATGTGGCCGGCATGACTAGACACCAAAGGCGCACGGAATGCTGTTACCTTCCCACCGTAGTGGTCCCTATTTTTCTACTTGCATTTTTACGTGCTTTTGAACTGCTAGGTTGGCAGAAGCTGGGATGAGTAACGCGCTCACTCTGTTATGCGGCACTCGGGATTCGACCCGCCAAACTGCCGACCTTTTGATCAACAAGCTCAGCGTCCTAACCCACTGAGCCACCGCGTCCCTACTCCTTCCTATAGGTCCACCTAAATGCACCCACAGCATTCCTGATTATAGGATACAATTTGATTTAAAATTTATTTATTAAATTTTTATGCCATCCACCTCACTGATAAAGAGACTCTGGGCAACTTATAAATGATAACAAAGATAAATAGCAAAAAAAAGTTTCTAAAAGCTAAGACCAAGACACTGACGGCACAGGTGAGATCTTATCCTGTTAACCATCTCCAGTCAGCAGCACCCCCATTAAGCCATTGGCCAGGGAATTCTGGGAGTTAACATTGAAGCCTTTATTTGCCATCCTACATTTTAGCAAAATTGATATAAAATTGCACCAATTCGTATCATTCTGGGAATCGAAGAAACACTAAAACCGGGAGCCAGTTTGCTCTAGTGGTTAAGGTACTGTAATGTTTCCCACTTAGCCTCACAATTGCCCCAGCATTACTCAGGAATTTAAAAGAGCCAAAAGAAACTCCTGAGCCGAGGTTTCAGCAAGCAAACAACTTTTATTTTGATCAAAGTAGAGTTGGGTGGCCACATCTCTCTTCGTGGCTGGTAGAGAGATGAAGGCAACAACCAGGAAAGATGTCTTCCACCTTTTATACCTTTCCAGAACAAAGAGATCTGGTCTTGGTACTAGGAACCAAAAGGTACAGAAAAATAATTCCTAGATGATGACTCATATACAACAACCCAGGCTCCACCATAACTCCTTTCCCCCCTCCCCTTACCATGTTCTTTTCATGTAAGCAATCCCCTGTACCTAAATCATATATGTGTGTGGTCGAATCCCGAGTGCCGCGTAACAGAGTGAGCGCCTGTTACTCGTCCCAGCTTCTGCCAACCTAGCAGTTCGAAAGCACGTAAAAACAAGGTTCCATCCAAAAAAGGTGCCGGAACTCCGTTCTGAGCGTTCTATGAGAAAAAAAGCCATATATACAAAAAGTATCACTACTAATATCAATATTACTAACATCAACCTTAAACATAATAAAATCCCTTCAGTACCATACTAGAAAGCAGGAGACTATCAGTTCAAATCCTGCCTTAGCCATGAAAGTCAGCTGGATGACTTTGGGCCAATGACTCATTCTCTCAGCCCAACACCTTACAGTGTTGCTGTTGCTGGGAAAATAGGAGGAAGGAGGTGAGTTGATGGATATGTTCACCACCTTGAGTTATTTGCAAAAGTAATAAAGGCAGGATATAAACAAAGCACATAAATTGCATGGGACCACAGATGTTCTGGCTTAATATTATGCCCCTCCTCTTACTTACCTCTGTTCTCTTTGTCTCCTAGATATTTGGGATGTGCTTTACCTGCTGTCTGTATAATAGCTTGAAGTTAGAGCCTTACTAAGAGCTCATGGACCCCCCACCTGTTCAATTCCAGCCCATCACCTACGTTCCAGCCCATCACCCTGATCTTTTCTACAGCAGCACAGAACTATCAACCTTTCCAGGACTTTGCTGCTTCAAGGATCATCATTCTAGGATCATCTAGTGTCTCTGCCAGAAATAATAGTCCTCCTTGAGTCAATAAGGAGGGAATTCAGTGCTCAGTTAAGTCATTTCCCTGCCCCTACTCCAACTATAATGGAGCTATAGAATGCAGCCTGGTTGAATTCTTTACAAGCAAGCACACAACCTGAAAGAGTCCCTCAGAGCTCCCGAGGATGCGGTGCCTTTAGTCTTTTCTCAAACCATCAATCAAGGTCTTTGAGCTCTGAGATATGACAATTGGGCATTGTATGCGTGCAGTAGATGCTTTCTTCCTTTTCCTAAATATAATGTCTTTCTGGAAGTTTTCATGACATCTTACCCAAGAGGATAGCTCTGTCAATAGATACTTCTACTGGGAAATTTTTCCTCCCGATCTCCTACAGGATGCTACCCGGGGATTGATGAATAAGGTTCCCTGCACATTCTCCCCCCCTTCAAGGAATATTTTTGTTCTGGAGAAGAATATTCTTTTGTGCTTCTCAAACCAAGTGTTGAAAGACATTATTTTGTTCACGTAATTAGAGATTTTGGACTTAAAAAAAAGGTATCAAAAACTGATTTCCTGCTTATGGAAGGCTGTTGAAATAATCCCACTTTGTGGAATGCAGTAGTAACTCTTCATAGAATTAGATCCATTTCCAAAATGACATCTCTTTTCATTGGGGAAAAATATATGATCAAGTTTGAAGACTGATATGAAAGTCTACCAGCCAGGCATGACCTGATAGGAAGAGATACACAACTTTGCTCACCTTACATTATGAGTGGGATTCATTGGGGGAAAAAAAAATGTTGAGCAGGTGGTGTCTTTTCTAAAAAGTGATCCTTGAAAATTGATCAGCAAAGTGATCACTGCTTCTTTGCAGCCGTAGTAATACTCCATCTGGTGCCGTGGAGGAGGCTGACCGGGCGCTGGCTCCCACCACTGGATTTATTAGATTTCCCAAGAATTCATCCACATGGAGAAGATGCCTATCCTTTAAAGTTCTTCAGGGTCCAGTTGGCATAGCTAGAACATTTCTTGTCCCTTTTTTGGGTTTCAAGTATAAAGTTTTTTAGTTAATGCACATTTGCCCCTCATCCATAGCAGTGGGCACTTGAGTGTGCTTTTTAAAGTGTTCGCTATGGATTGTGGTTCCTACAATCCCTGGCCATGCCAATTGGGTTTTTTGGGGAGATGCAGTCCATACAGTATTCATAGGAGGGAAATTGCCTATCCCTGGTTAACAGACTACTATGCTTTGGAGCCTAGCAGGGAAACTCTTGTTTGGTTTACTTGGAAGCTGTTAATACCATTCTCCATTTCCCCCATCTCTTCCCTTACTGGTTCTTTTGACAGAATTGGCAGCAAGGGAAGTCACTTGATCTGAGACTTTTTTTTTTCCCCAGCCCGGACCTTTATATATTCCCTACCCCACCGCAAAATCACTATTCATTTTCTCAGAGAAAGGAAAGGTGGAAAAAAGTATTTTTAAAAATCTATCTCTCTTTTTACTGCAAATACTAACACTAACTCACACAGTTCTGAAACTTCCACGTTGTTGTTTTGAGTCCAAGAGACGAATGTTCAGAAAGCAAATGGGAAGATGAGAAGACAAATCTTCCTTTTGTAAATGTTCACACTGGAGTGGTGGTGGTGGTGGGGAAGCTATTCTCACTGTAAAGGTTGACAGGTCTTAAATTATTGGCAGAAATTCATTTCTATAATTAGGGGTGAATTATTTCCTGAATACGGCATGGTGTGTTCCTTGAGAAATGAGTTATTAATTAAACTACTGCTATGATAGCTTGAAATGATGTTTGACTACTGAAATGTACACGCATATTGGCTAGCTTTCTTTTTCCCTTCTTTCTGGGAATCAAATAGTGCCATGGTATAAGCAGACCAGATATGCTGATTGGTAAACTGTGCCTGCTCTTTTTACCTTTTTTAATATATATATATATGTATATATTAACCATGCTTAAATGCAGTTTATGTTGCTGGCCAATAAAGTTAAATGTGTCTTTATTTGTCTTGTTTAATCCTGAACTGACCTATACAATGGAAGAGTAACAGCAATACATCTTCCTAGGATGAAGACTGTGCAAAAGGGAAGTTCTCAATTTTCTTGTTGTCCAGGACCCTCCTTAGCTCAAGTATAATTGCCTTTTGGGTTAATAAAAACAGATTCTACCGCTACCCCTTACTCATGCATTTCAGAAAACCAGCTCATTTCATCTTCTGAAATAATATCTGTATTAAAATATTTTTCATATGGCAAACATTAGAGCAAGTCAGGTTACATTTTTATGTGCTGGACCAGAGACTAACTATCTGTTGCTGCAGTTAATTTGTAATGTTACCAATGGGTAGGTCTAAATACCCGGTGATCTTGGATGATCTCATAAAAGGTTGGCCTTGGATGAGAGATCACCAGAAAATCCCCAAAAATGTAGTCGGAACTGGCAAGCAATGCTGGAAGAATGTAATGACACATTACTTCCCTGGCAAATGGCAAATTGTTCCTAAGAAAGCCACACAGATTTCTCCTTGAATCAACATGAGTTTGTCTGGGGTATGTAATGTTCTTTCCAGCTTGAAAGTTGTGCCTGTGCTTTGAATGGGGTGCTTGGGAGCTGTGATTAAAAAGAAAGTGGAGTCAGGGAAAAATATTTTTTTAGTAATTTTTAAATTAATATCATTACAATTTGATGACTACCCAGTCCAAGTTTTTTTTAAAGGATGTACATGGTCTTGCAACTTGGGATGTGCACCTCTATTTTATAGTGATAATGCAGGGGTAAAATTGTCTTGCCTCTCTTTCATTGTAGACTATACAGGGTATTATTGTTCCATGATTACAAGTGGGACTAGCAAATCAGTTGCTAAGCGATCATGCCTATACTTTAACTTTCTTTTTCCCTGCCCTTTCACTCTCCCACCCTTTGGAATCCTCACCTCAGCACTGGGATAATTAGTAAGAGAATTCATGTTTGTATTTACATGCATTGGAAAGGAAGGGATTATAAAAGAGTAAACAAGCACACAGTGGAGAATGCACATAGAAAGAAGTGAGTTAGCACTACTGTTTGCCTAGTGCACTAGCAGCTCCAAGCAGAAATGTGAAAGTGATTGAAATCTTGTCAGTTACAGGCAGCAGCTGGGAGCCAGTGAATTAAGGTTACAGAACTGAGCTTGTTAACTTGTGGTTATGTTTTGGGGAAGCACTGTGATGTAGACAAAAATAACTCAGGAAGAGATTACTTATTGAAACAAACTGTGTGGAGGAAGCAAAAATGGGTCAGGCATAGGACAATGCATATAAACTGACTGTAATGGCAAATGTACAGTAATAGATGCCGTGAAGGTCATAAATGCACACCTTGGTCACAAAGTTATTTTTTTCACCATCACCATAACTTCAAAACAATCAAATGAGGCAGTCAGTAAACAAGGTCTTCCTGTAATTTCTTCAGTCAAAAGCTGATCTACTGCATATTTTTTTCTATATTACCTATGACTGGCATCTATTACATCAAGCTGTCTTGGTTTGGAGCAATTTGAGATTTCAAATAAAATTAATTTGGTAATTTAAACAGCAACACAGAAGTTCTCTGGTTCTCAACTTTTTTGTCTCAACTGCGTTTCGCCAACACAATATCAAATGTAGCAGTAGTTCTGTGACACACCAGAAAATTATTAATTTTATATATGTATTTTTAAACATGTAAGACATAGTTTGAGAGAAAGTTATGCAATATTTAAAAATATCTGCCCTGAATTGAATATACAGTTTATACAGAGTATACATAATGCCAAAAAAATATTGAAAAAATAAGACGAAATTCCTATAGCACACTGGAGACAAGCCCATGGCATACCTGGTTGAGAACCACTGCTTTAGGATCAAATAGAAACATGGGACTTGCTTCTTAGTAAACCTAGGGATTCTATTGTTGCAGTGTTTTTGTTTATTAAAAAGCCTTAATGGAAGTAGGAAAGAACAAGCTCGCTTCAAAGCATGAAAAAAGTAATTGGCGGGCCCTTGCATTCTTCCTCGGTTTTGAAACTTCTTATTGCATGAGTGCAAAGCGATCCATGGAATATGGGGTGAGACTAACCTAAGATGTGCCCTTATTAAAGACCCCAAAGGTATTCAGTATGAGCCTGAGGTTTCCACTCTGCAGTTATGATATCAATCTCTGCTTTATACAGCGTGAAGCAATTTTCCAGTGACAAGAATACTGCAGCTGGATAGTGGAGGAAAATGAGTGAATTTATTCAGCATTTCAAGTTGGTCGTTTCTATCACAGGCCTTCTGTTGTCTGCGAAATTTAAAAGCCCAGGCAATGGGAAATAGAAATAACGATTGGAAACCCCATGAAAACCTATGATCAATAACATTTCAAAATGCTTTTGTTCTCTTTTTCCTCAGCTCAGTGGTAGCAAGGGGGTCCTCCGTGGATACATCAATAAGAACGCCTTTCTATTTTTCATGTGGACGTAACTCCGTAACCTCCTGAGCCAGGATTTCATTAAGCCATTGATGTTAAAGATCACATCATTCACATGTAGTGTATAAAGATCTGGAAGCATAAAGAAGAAATAAAAGCCTCCAAGGGAGATTCATGTCCAAACTCCTAATGTTGTACATTGCGCTGTAGTGACAACCGGCGCGCTTGTTCAATACCATATAAAAGACATTCGTCATCAGGTTTCAATTAAAAGAGTAAAATGTTCCTTTGTCTCAAAGAACTCCAAAGACTTTACCATGTAAACCATTTGTTGCTCCTGAGGGGAGAAAGAAAACCCCTCTGACCTTTATTAATTATATTTATTTACTGATTTTCCTTGAGGGGTTTAAGTAGCGTGCATAGTTCTTTCACCCAATTCTATTCTCACAACAATCTGGTGAGGTAGTTTGTCAGAGAGCGAGTATTTGACTCAGAGGTAGTAAATGAGTGACATAGATGTACAACAGAGTTCAAATTAAAGCTTTTTGTTCTCCAATCTCTGAGGGCTCTAACTATTATACCAATTGTCCCCAACCTGAGCACCTTCCAAATGCATGGAGATGTCAACTCCCAGAATTCCATCATCTCCATTGCTGAGAATTCTGGGAGTTGAACTCTGCACATTACAGACCATCAAGAACAGAAGGCTGCAGTACTAATACTGACCATCTACAACAGAGGTGGAGAACTATGGTCCCTTTATGATTGGTGAACTTCAGCTCCCAGAATTCCTATGCCAGCCATGCTGGTTCAGGAATTCTGGGAGTTGAAGTGAACAAGTGATAAAGGGGCCATAGTTCCCCACTTCTGAGCTAAAACAAGATTTTTTAAACTTTTTTTTTTAATTTTTCAAGACTTCTTCCCACTTAAAAATTCTGGAGGAGCTCAAAAGAGATTTTGTTTGTGTGGGTTATATTTATCAATATTTACTATATTTAAAAATAAAAAGATATAATTCAATGCCACTGCCAATTCTAACAACTGTTTGATGGGATTTGAATCTTACATTATTTTTCAACATAGGCAGGCAAATAATTTTGATTTTGAGGACCTCTAAAAGGATCTTGGGGAATCAGTCACTCTAGGGGGCTAGGATCACAAATACTGTTCTACACCATACAGGCAGTCATACTGACTCTTATTTCAGTAAGAATTGAATAAAAATGAACTGTTGTCAAAATATAAATTGTTTAACCATTCGGATGCTTCTTCCTCTAGGATGGACGCAATCACATCGACCATAGCACCTAGATCCGGATAGAGATAGGCCCAGCGATTCAAATGGTTTAGGAAAAAATTCAGTTTCTCTGAGTCCCCATCAAAGGTTGCTCTGAAGTGTGGGGCCATCATTGATTGCTGGGGCCTCCACTGCTGCTGTCCCCACTGGTCCTGGTGTATGTTCAGGGGTTGCACGTTTGGGCCCTGCTGCTGCCACCTTTGCTGTTGTTGTCCTCCCACCAGCTTCTGATTTCCAGGCTTCTGCACCACCTCCAGCTGTTGCAAGGCCTCTATTAGTTGTGGCAAGCTCAGAGGTTGTTGGCCTTTTACTTGTGGGGGTTCCCCAACCTCCCATTGCTGCAGAGGCCCCAGGCTGGGGTCCTCTGTCTCTGTGGGTCTGGAGGGCCTGGCAGGGGACTCATGGGGCTGCCAGGCTGTCTGGTCTGCAGACAGGATTTTCCACTCACCCAAATTCTCAGTGGCAGATGGTCTGGCAGCTCTCCACCATTCTGCTTTTGAGGACTCTGGCAGTGCAGTCTCAAGGCATCTGTAGTCTCCACTGGAGTGGTTCCAGCCTGACAACCAGATAGGTTCACTTAGATGCTGAGGGTTGGAGATCTGCCCAAACTCATCTTCCCACAGCAAGCCGTCTATTGCTTCCTCCTCTGAGGTTTCATTAGCAGCCAGGCTTTCTCTTCCCATGGTGAAGATTCTTCCCTGAATCTTTGCCAGCTTATCTCCCTGACTAGAGACAGCGGCAGGGGCTCAGGACTCCCAGGATGTTTGAAAGAAAGAAGATTCTGGCATGGTGTCATGGTTCCGATTAATAAGATAGATCAAAGTACACTGCATGATTGTTTATTTCAAAAAAAGTCTATAATAATGAAAATGGAGCATCGGCACTCATGGCTGGATGCCAGAATCTGAATTCTCCTCCCCTTGACACACCACATCCTACAGAATTTCCCTCCCTTACGTCATGAATCACATTTACCAATTAATTTAACACACAAAGTTTCACTTCCCTTCTGAAGGGGCTATCCCTTATCTTGTCAAAACATCCGGGTTGCATTCCTCCCGTGCTTTAGTAATTCAAAACCAAACAGTTAAAGCAAAAGGCTGCCTCTTATATTGTCAGTGCAAAAACATGTCAATGTTTGCAGCATTGACATTGGGTTTGTTATATAAAGACAGAGACAGGCAATCTGGCACCCTTGAGATGTTTTTGATTTTGGCTCCCACCAAGTCTGCATTTCCACAGGAAAGACCTGTGAGAATTCATAGCCCTGGTTTAGAATGATTAAAATTCTTTAAAAAATAATATTTTATTCATTTTCTGCATTTACAATTCATAAGTGCTTAGCAAACAACATGTTGTCTGGGTCCATTTGTTTTACTTAATAATGCACATTAAATTCCTAATCTCTACCCCATTTTTCCAGCCAGTGATAAAATACATCTCATATCTGTAAGTATTCTGTGTCTTCTTTTTCTTTAATCTTCAGTGTAAGTCTATCCATTTCTGCACAGTCCAGTATTTTCTTGATCATCTCTTCTTCAGATGGTGTTTCATCAGATGGATTGTTAAAATTCTCATGCACGCCACAATGGTCCAGGATGTTGCTGTTCAAGTAGTGCAGGGGTGTCAAACTGTCGGCCCGTGGGCTGGATGCATCATGCAGAAGTTGTGGTCAGTCCAGCTCCGGCAGGGGGGAAAAAGTCACGATATGTTGTGACATGTCATGTGACACGGAAAGTTTGACACCCCTGAAGTAGTGGATTGGGTACAATCCTAATATCCTTACCCTTTATTTTGTTTGGTCTTATAGGAGGGAATTACACAAGTTAGAAGATGATCAGATATCAAAAATAACAAAGCGTCTTGTGGGGAGAAGCTATTTTAGCAGCTACCAGTGTTCTTGTCAAAGTTCCGACTGATGAACTCAACTGAGCAAACACCGTTGAGATGATCCGATCTCTTAATGCAAAACTTTATTGAGTGCTTCATTTGTGCCGAAATGATGTACTCAATAAAGTTTTGCGTTAAGTTTTGCATCTCTACTATTTTTCTCTATGCACTGATCTTTTTTTTTTTAGCGATGAAGCATTCAAATATAAAATCTTCTTCCCCTCAACAGGAAATATCACAGTCCCACTAAATTTTACTACTTGAGGCTAATATACTATGATTGTATAAAAGTGGTTCCTACAAATTAATTCTCAGGAAGCATTATCAAGTTTACTATGCTGCTTTGGGCCAATCAGCTTTATCTTTTTGACAGAGTGTTTATGAAGGTGGAATGAGCATAGTTTCACTTTTCTGTGTCAGTATTTGGAGAGTTGCAAGCACACACACATCTAAAGCAACTTGAATCTTACTATTACACCACATTTCCAGGTTCTGCCCCATTTTACTCTATTTATGTGAAAACCCCTTTTTCCTTGAGGTCTCCAACATAGTGCCTAACATGGTGTACATGCAGTACTTACAACTGTAATGGAGCCTCTCTATCATGGTCAAATGGAGTAATAGTTATAAAAAAGGATGGGTCATGTAACTGACCCAATTTTACAACTTTTTTGTGTTGGTCGTTAAGTGAACCAATGGTCTGCTATGGGCGCAGTTTTGCCCAAAACCATAAATAACTGTCACAATTTGGCAAAACCATTGTAAAATGCAATCATGTGACCATGGGACACTGTAAATGATCAGGGGACCAGAGGCTAAAACATATAAGGAACGGTTGCTGGAATTGGGTATGTCTAGTTTAACAAAGAGAAGGACCAGGGGGGACATGATAGCAGTGTTCCAATATCTCAGGGGCTGCCACAAAGAGGAGGGACTCAAGCGATTCTCCAAAGTGCCTGAAGCGAGGACAATGGTTTAGCACATTGTGTAACCCACTCAGTCTGTAAACCTTGATTTGCTACAGAGGGAGCAAAATCTGGTGGCTAAGGCAAGAGCTGCACTGAGATACTTAGTGGGTAGGGTGATAGGTGGGGCTGGAATTTTGCTTTTATTTTTTTCTGGGAATTGGGAAACCTTTCCTTTAAAAAAAAAGAGCAAATGTTTCAGGACATTTCCTCCCTCAAAATGGCAAAAAACCCTTACCCTTAATTTTGTCAGAGGAAATTCTGACATACTGTATAGAGAAGGTGTCAAACTAGGATCATTTGTGTCTAGGCGATTTTGCTACAACTACTGATCAGATAGTCAGTAGTTTCATCCTTGTCTTTCCATAAGTTTCCACTTTTTCTAATTTTTCTTTTTATGGCATTTGCTGCTAGCACTTGTTCTTATGTTGCAAATATTAAGCTTTCTCTTTTCTTCTTGACTGAGCCAGTCTGAAACTATTGCCAAGTTTTGTTACTATACACATTGCCTTCAATTTCATTTAGATATTGACCATGTCAAGATTTATCTCTCTAATTTTTCATTTACTGTTACACCTCTTCAGTGTTTTATGTCAGGGCGTTTCAACCTTTTCACCCATTGTACCACTTTTAGGATATGGCAACATCTGAGTACCACCAGTCGCCTAGCAAGATGTCAAAAACTTGATGACAAAAAAGAGGAAAAAAGTGATAAAGTACAGGTAGTCCTCGACTTACAACAGTTCGCTTAGTGACTGTTTGAAGTTACAATGGCACTGAAAAAAGTGCCCCGCAAGCCACAGCTGAGCAAGACACCTGCCTGCCTGCCCAGCGGCACTCTTCCTCCTCTCCAAGGTTTTCATTGTTGTGAGCATTTCTGTTGAGGATTGGCAGTGGGGGTGGGGGGTGTTTGGCTTTTATTCCCCCCGTCTGCTGGGTGGTTGCAGCAGGTTTTGGTCACTTCACATGACCCTGGGACACGGTGACCGTCATAAATATGAATCAGTTGCCAAGCACCTGAATGTAAATCACAAGACCCTGGAGATGCTGCAACATTCCAGCTTACCGGCGCTTCTTCTGGGCATGATGTATTATCATATATTTGGGGTCTTGCGGTCTAAAACATTTAATTTCATCTGAATCCAGTCAACAATATCTGTTGTACAGCATATGGCAAGGACAACTTTGTATTATTTGACTTTGTATTACCATCATTCAGCTTTGACTGAAAACTTTAAATAATCATCTTCCATATTCAGTGCTGGTTTTCTTTTTCACTTAAGTATACAAATATCGAAGCACCCAAATACGTAAACTTCCCTCCATTTTCATTGTTTGCATTTTGCTGGTATTCCATCTAAGTATTCAATTTTTTCTTTTTTATTGCCAGTATTGCACATCCTTTTTCAATCCAAATACCATTTTGATGTCATCACTAAAGGGTTTAACAGTATCTAAAAGTAAATGTAAGGGATGCGGTGGCTCATTGGGTTAGGACGCTGAGCTTGTCGATCAGAAGGTCGGCAGTTTGGCGGGTCGAATCCCAAGTGCCGTGTAAAGTGAGTGCCTGTTACTCGTCCCAGCTTCTGCCAACCTAGCAGTTCGAAAGCACGTAAAACTGCAAGTAGAAAAATAGGGACCACTACGGTGGGAAGGTAACAGCGTTCCGTGCGCCTTTGGCATCTAGTCATGCCAGCCACATGACCACGGAGACGTCCTCGGACAAGCGCTGGCTCTTCGGCTTTGAAACGGAGATGAGCACCGGCCCCTAGAGTCGGAAACGACTAGCACGCATGTGCGGGGGAACCTTTACCTTTAACCTTAAAAGTAAATGTATTTCTTCAGATGATTTTGCATATAGTTTAAAATCATATAGGAAGAGTAAATGTAAAACATTTGGCCCTTGCTTAGATGATTCATAGCCTAAGAACATGTTCAATAGAGACAAAGTATCTCTAAAAAAAAGTCTTCCGATTTTGACTTCTTGAAATTCTTTTGTGTTGCCATCAAAGTTGTTTTCATTTTCCATTGCATTATTTGGAAGCGCTTTAATTTTTCCCACTGAATTCAAAACATTCCAAATACTTTTAATCCACCATTGTGTAGTGAATCTAATGCTTTTTGTAATTAATCAAAATGTTTTCAACATAGGCAGGCAAATAGAATTTTTGAAATACTTTTTGCTCTACAGTATAAGCTGAGATCAGGTATATGTAGTTGTTACTGGCCATTTTTCACTTACCTACTGGTCATGATCAAGAAATATCTGTAACTCTCTTTCTATGATGTTGAATTTTCAAGCTTATAATTATACAATTTTTATACTTTATCTCTTTTTTATAATTATATTTGATTTTGTTTATCTCTTGTGAGATTGATCTCTTGCCCAGGGAAAGGGTGAAATCCTCTGGCTGCACACTTCTAAATTACGTGGCCTGCTGTACAATAATGATTTTATTTGTTACTTCTTGAAATGATTTCATATTCTAAAATTAAAATGATGGAGCACGTCCCTTTGCCCCATGTTTACTTTTTAATCACTAGGAAGACAGCCCAGCATGTGAGAGCACCCTCTTTCATACAGTATAGGTGCTACCTTGATCAATAGTAATAATTGTGAGAGGAATCGTAGAGTCCTAGTGGACAATCACTTAAATACGAGCCAGCAGTGTGCTGCAGCTGCCAAAAAAGCCAACACAGTGCTAGGCTACATTAACAAAGGGATAGAATCAAGATCGCGTTAAGTGTTAATACCCCTTTATAACACCTTGATAAGGCCACACTTGAAATACTGCATCCAGTTTTGGTCACCACGATGTAAAAAAGATGTTGAGACTCTAGAAAGAGTGCAGAGCAACAAAGATGATTAGGGGACTGGACACTAAAACATATAAAGAATGGTTGCTGGAATTGGGTATGCCTAGTTTATTGAACAGGACTAGGGGTGACATGATAGCAATGTTCCAATATCTCAGGGGTTGCCACAAAGAAGAGCAAAGCACCTGGAGGCAGGACAAGAAGCAATGGATGGAAACCAATCAAGGACAGAAACAGGCAAGAGCTAAGGAGAAATTTCCTGACAGAACAATTAATCAGTGGAACAACTTGCCTGCAGAAGTTGTGAATGCTCCAACACTGGAAATTTTTAAGAGATTGGACAACCATTGTCCAATCTGCTAAGCTTGTAAGCCGCCCTGAGTCTTCGGAGAAGGGTGGGATATAAATGGAATTAAAATTTAAAAAAAATTTAAAAAAATTGTCTGAAATGGTATAGAGTTTCCTGCCTGAGCAGGGGGTTGGACTAGAAGGCCTCCAAGGTCCCTTCCAAACTCTGTTATTCTGAGAGAATATTGCCGATGTCCAAGGAAATGTTTGGTCAAGAGAACTTGCTTTTTCACAAAGGGCTGCCAGGGCAATTAGATTTTAACTATTATTATTTTTTGATGCAGTTTGAAGCAGTTCCTAGTAAGGCTGTGTTTTGTGATTGACTAATGGCAAATTTGTCAATGTCAATGGTGTTCAAGTGGTGCTCCAGTTGTTTTGAGATTACACCCAAGGTGCCTATTACTATTGGTATTACTCTTGCTTGCCTTTGCCACAGTCTTTCTATTTCTATTTGTAGGTCTTTGTATTTTTTATTTTTATTTTTATTTTTATTTTTATTTTTATTTTTATTTTTATTGCTGTTGTTGTTGTTGTTGTTGTTGTTATTATTATTATTATTATTATTATTATTATTATTATTATTATTATTATTATTATTATTATTATTATTATTATTATTAAACAAGTGGGGGAATTTTGTGGCCCTGCTGGACTTGTATTCTGATGAAGAGAAGAAAGTACAGCCCAGGGCATCTAGGAATAACAGTCTTGCAGGGGATGATCCCAGCAATATAGAACCCTATGACTCCATTCTGGCTGAAGTAGAATCAGCAAGTCCTCAGGACTCCCTGCCTGTACTTCTGACTCTGTAGTCCAGCCATCTAATCCCAAGCATAAACAGGCTTTAAACAGCAGAGTACTGAGCTCCATAGGTCACATAGACTGGCCAAAAATCAGGCTAGGACACTAGACTCTAATGAGTAAGGGGTCTCAGCTGTGGTATTGGGGTGTTGGCTCAGCTTAGCTTATTTATTGGCCTCACTCCCTGTGAGAAAACTCTGAGAACAAGTTTTCAGGCCTTAGCTCTGTGGTGTTTGCCTCTTTCCTTCTCTCTTGGGTTTACTGTTTGTTCATTGGATTACTGCAATCTGTGCCCTGACTTGGACTATGATATGGTTGCCATCTTTAACTATAGGTAAGAAAGGATTCTTCACTTCTCAAAGTTTCATCTAATTTTTCATATCACTAGACTGTAGCAGGCATCCAGCTTCGTATCTTGTTGGCTGTCAGTCAATAGTGCCAGCAGAGAAAGGAAAGGATGTCAAATAAAATGCTGCTTGGGTGAGGGCAGCAGGAACCATCTGCCAGCTACCCAAAAGCAGGAGGTAGAACTCGGGTATGAAGACCCAGAGAGCTTTTGGTAGAAGAGGTTTAATGTTTCCATCCTTCAACTCTATGGACTCGAACATTTCACTGTAGGCACACTCCCCAAAAAACTGGGATAGTTGAGAAAAATATGGATATGTTAAGCCTGTTGTGTGAATGCAACCTTAGAAAGAAGGGGCAATGAACTGGTTCAGAGTTTAATGCATTAAGAAAAACTCTGTGATCCCTTTAAAACAAACAAACAAAGAAAACCATTAACAAACTTAGTATTGTTGATCTCCTGCTCTTCAAACCCTACTGTGCATTTGCAGGGGGCTATTAACAGCTGCAACATAAACAGTGGCAACTCCCCATACGTGCTCAGAGCAGGGAGAAGTTGAGGAAAGGTCAGATTGAAAACCGAAGTGAAGGAAGGGTCTAAAAATGGATAAGATCTACTGGGTTTCTGGGTAAATCCATAGATTGACTCCATAGAGTCAAAAAGCATATGTAATTGCTCTGCCCTATCAAGAAAGTATCGTTCTTCTGTGCTAGCTAAAGTGAAGGGAATATTCTTCCATTATGCATTCCCATGCTGGGTGCCATTATAGAGTGCTTTGCATTTATGGCCTCTAAATTAAATCTCATCCCATTTAAACTCCTCCATTTGGCTGAGATCCTTCCATCTCTAAGTGATTCCATTTACTTGCTGTTTTTGCAAGCCCTCCTTTTTTGATTAGCAAAGGTGATCGATACTGCAATGTATTTTTGTCTCTAAAACCACTAATGAAGATTTTAGAGGGTAGCCAGGCTGAGACTTACCTGGTGCTTCCTATGCCTCATATATCACAGCCAGTTGTGGAGGCGTTCAGTGCAATTGATTTGTTGATGGACTGTCAGCAGCTCTCTGGTTGCACGGCAATATTCTTAAACAGAACATTTCAATGAATTGTCACAATTCCAGGGTTGGCAAACATTACAGAGTCTTTACAAAAAAGCTGCTAAAGCTTCACTTATTCCTTGAGTACTTCGCCTTTATGGGTGAGGTATAGAGTATAGGACATATATGAGGGTATAGTGATGATGGCATTGGATTTAGGCCAAGAAAATCCTATTTAGCCCCAAGTGAGGATTTAAGTGGGAATTTTAGGTCACTGGAGGCAGTGATTATGTTCATTCAACCTCTCTTACAGGGTTGGTATTGTGGAGATAAAAATTAAAGATCTTTGTATGTGCCACCTTGAGGTCTTAGAGAAAGGGTGGGATACAAATATAGCAAATAAACTAAAATGGTGGAAGAGCCAATGGTAACAAATGGACAGGGTTTAGCAACTGAATATTCATTAGCCGGGTTCATAGTTCACACTAAGGGCAGACTGGATTACAGCAAAACTCAATTTCTGAGTTGAGCTGATCTCTGGCTATTTCAGTTTGATGCATATACTCGTAATAACTCATAGTTACATATACCTAAATCATAGTTTATTGTTTCCTAAGCTGACATGCTGAGTTCCTACAATATGCTGAGTCAAAACTAATAACCACATTTTAGGCTAGTGCAGAGATTCTCAAATGCTGTGGAACTGAGATTTCCTAAAATGGTTAATGAATTTGTGAGACTCCCCCTTCCCATCAGTGAAATAAATGGTTAATTGGGTTTATGGCTGCATATATGCCACTTAACAAAAGATATGTAAATTTCCTCAAACTTGCTTGACCTGGACTTACTTTTATAAGCATTAACTGTAGCTTGGTCAGCTTTACCTTTTCTCCATCCAGCAAAACCATTTTCATTTTGAAAGGTTAGAAACAGAAAAGAATGAATTAACAATTCTGATCTTGGATTACATGTACCAACATGGAAAAGACAATGGATATGCTGCTTTAGGCCATGCTGGAATTTGCCAGCTGGAGCAAAACTATCCATCAATCACAAGCCTGCTGTGATTGAGTTTAACCACCTATTAAACTCTGCTTGTGGGCAAGTCTTGATCCACTTGGTTTTGACAGTCCCCTACTTTGCCTGCACAAGTATGTACAGCTTGAAACAACAACAAAAAATCCCACCAATTGCTTGTGATCTCCCAAAGGTCACACCCCCAATCTGAACATCCTTGGTCTACATTACCGTTCAATGCAAACTTTGAAAATGGGATTGGATTATACAGCTGTACAGCTGAGATAATTACATGCTGCAGAACCACAACTCTCAACATCTCTCACCATGTAGGCTGTTTGGAGTTTGGTGATTAGAATTGTAGGTTCTCCTTTTCTGGATATTGAGACTCTGGAAAGAGTACAGAGAAGAACGACAAAGATGATTGGGAATTGAAGGCTAAAACATATGAAAGACAGTTGCAGGAATTGGGTATGTCTAGTCTAGTGAAAAGAAGAACTAGGGGTGACATGATACCAGTGTTCTGATACTGAGGGGCTGCCACAAAGAAGAGGGGGTCAAGCTATTTTCCACCGCACCAGTAGGCAAGACAAGAAGCAGTGGTTGGAAACTGAACAAAGAGAGGAGAAATTTCCTGACAGAACAATCAACCAGTGGAACAATTTGCCTTCAGAAGCTGTGGCTACTCTAACACTGGAGGTTTTTAAGAAGGGACTGGAAAACCATTTGTCTAAACTGGTATAGGGTCTCCTGCTTGACCAGGTGGTTGGACTAGAAGACCCCCAAGATCCCTTCCAACTCTGTTATTCTGTTATTCTGCTGTACAATATCGAAAACTTGCAATAGCAATATTCTCAAGGCCAGGAATTTTCTTACAAGGGTTTCTTACAGGAGTCTCTAACATTGCGTCTCCTTCTGTAATATATTAATATTAATCTCCAAAATATTTTGTAAGGAAAACTTCACTACAAGTTGATTAGAAAAGCTGTTCTGCAAGAAATTCTGCCTAAAGCCTTTCTGTATCTAACTAGCTTAATTTTTGTTTTTTTGGTCAGCCAAATCTGTAATTTTGTCAAAGGAGGCTATTGGGTCTGCCTGGTGCGATCTGTTCTTTATGAACCCCAGCTGCTTATCACTCATTGCATTGTTCTTTCATAAAGACAGGCATATTGATTCCTCCGTCTCACTTGCCTGGCATAGAAATGCTGATTTCCATAAGTGACTGACAGCAACAGGCCCAGCGTGCATCACATGGTATTTCAAGTGGAAATGGGCAACAAGACTTGGGTTGCTCCCTCTGTCTAGAAGGGAGAAGGTGCATCTTGGCAAGTAGCAATGTGCAGCATACTATTTTTATTTATTAATGGGACTTATATCCCGCCCTATCTCCCAAGGGACTCAGGGCGGCTAACAACAACAAAAATTAAAGGTCTCTGTACAGTAAATTAAAATTAAAAATTGAAATAAATTAAAGAATAGAGTTTAAATTGTAAACATAATTAAAATCCCTGTCAGTCCAGGTCAGCCAGGTGGAAAAGGAGTGTTTTGAGGCCGCGGCGAAAGGACTGGAGATCTTGGGCCATCCGAAGCTCAGGGGGGAGCTGGTTCCATAGGGATGGTGCTCCCACAGAGAAGGCTCTTCCCCTGGGGGTCGCAAGCCGACATTGTCTGGTCGACGGTACCCTGAGGAGGCCTTCTCTGTGTGAGCGTACTGGGCGATGGGAATTCGTTCCCGGCAGCAGATGGTCCTGCAAGTATCCTGGGCCTAAGCCATGTAGGGCTTTAAAGGTAAGTACCAGCCCCTTGAATCTCATTCTATATTAATAGAATGTCTTGAGGTGTGAGCGAGTATATGATTGAGAAACCAACAAGAAGGAACATCCCTGCTGTAATACATAATAAACAAAACAAACAAAACAGATCAAGAGGAGGCTTAGCCATAACACTATGACAAGCTTTATTCAAGAAGCACAATCGGCTAACTTCAGCCAACCTCCAGATATTTTGAGGATCTCCCTTATCCACATTTTAAAGAGTTAACCCTGGTACCTGGGACGGGTGAATGTTTTTAGGTTCCAAAATGGCTATATTTAGACATAATTTCACTGTTCAGAGAAATGTTTCATGGAAATGTTCATAAAACATGTCCAAGGTTTGGCTAGGGTTCATCTTGCTTTAATTTTTTTCTGGGGCTTTGTAAGTTGTGTGAACTCTGCCTGTCTAGCTAGTTGATGGTTCAGTTTATTGTATACATCCAGAAAATAGGTTAATTCAGTAACTAGGTTTAATGGGTTGTGTGAACACAGCCAGTAAGTCACAGAGGTGTAATATGGCAAACCTTTTAGTTTACCATATTGGGCCAGAACAGCTTCCAAAACTGTATTCCTAGGCTCTTTTTGGCTGAGGCCACCCACAAGGCAAAGAGCGGTTTTTGCAGTAACCCTGTGCCATGATTGCCAGTGGGGGCACATCAGACTCCATCACATCAAGCCTTTACAAAGCACCACAAGACTTACATGTATTTCTTTTCTGGTGAATGTTCTCAGATAAGTTTATATTCAGTCTCTGGATTTATAAAATGGATTTAGTCAGAGTGATTTATTGGGGGTTAGCATTTTTCTTTTTATTGAGCTGTCTTTTGGTGTTATTGCTCTTTCTTATTTATTTTTAAATTTAGCACTATATAAGTTTATTGTTATTTATATTGTCAGTTGATTCTTTAAAGCCGCCCGGGGAGAGCTCTCATTCCAAAAGGAAGAAAGTTATATTTTAAATAAATAAATAAATACATATTTGTTACACTGCCACTCTTTTATTGATGTTTTATAGCTGCTGCTCTGGAAATTTTTCTTTACCCACTGCAATATATCTTAAAGTACTGCCAGTAGGTGCATTGGAGGAAACTTTGCTGATTCCTCATTAAATGAGAGGAGGAAGGTCAAGTCCCTCAGCCACGTTCCTCGGCCAGAAGATCAAACGTGTAGGCTCCAGGATGACTTCCCCATACACAGCATTGGGGAACACTAGACCCATTCAGACAGAGAGACTGATAAAATAGCTGATATCTAAGAAAAACAGGTGTTTTCCTGGGAGCCGTAGTGCTGCTTAGAATGCAGTATTGTAGTATTGCAGGCTAACTCTTCCCACTGCCAGCAGTTCGATCTGCCAGCAGTACTGACCTTGGAAGGATGTCTTTTCCAGGATTTGAAACCTATCAGTTGACATATGGGAGTCTTGGCTTTCTAAACTTGCAGTTTTTGACTGGCTAGTGTCACCTATTAGAATATACCATATTTATTAGGCCTACCAAACCTGGGCTAAAATCTGATGGTGGTCTGGATGTTTGCATCCCACCTGGTAGACCTATATTAAGTATATTTTGGTTTACCACTTGGCCTTGCTTAGCCATTAACAATAGAAAACAATGAAGATGATAGTCTGTGATGAAGCAATGTCTTCACTGACTTCTGCTTGACTACATTTCTTGCTTTTCTGAAGCCAGCTGAACATCAGGCCTTGGGTATCTGAGGGTCTTGATGTCTGCTCTTGAGTAAACTCTCCCCTATTCTCATAATGAGCTCAATATTTTGATAGCAACTATCTGATCTCTCTTGATTGTACTGTTGTTCAGCTGTACTGTGATCATACAGCATCACAGTCTGGTTTGGAAGCCTCACTGCTTCAGACAGGAAGGCGGTATAGAGAGGGTGAGGATGGCTGAAAAAAATCATTGGCAGTTCCCTCCCCTCCATCCAGGACATAGCACAGAATAAATTGCTTGAGCAGGGTCCGTAAGATTATCTGGGACACTACACATCCTCTTCACGACCTGTTTTCCCTGTTACCTTCTGGGAGGAGGTGCCATGGTATCCAAAACAGAACATCCCAATTCAGTCACAGCTTTGTTCCATACAATGTTAACCTTGTGAACTCTCAAGCTTCCTTCTTCCATTATATATTCAAGATGGACAGTATTTAATATTTATTTGTTGTGAATATGTAGGGGTGTGGGTCTATACATATGTTGTATATAGTATGGTTAGGTGTATGCCATGTATGTGTTTCACTTTGAGAGTGGCAACTAAATTTCATTTTTGATGTGTGCCATTGTGCCCGCAGTAAAAAAAAATGACAATAAAGGTCATATCTCATCTCATCTCATCTCATCTCCACCTTACCTCACCTCACCTCACCTATATGTTATGGATTGACTCCTAGTGGCTTGCTGACATTGCCAGAAAAGAGAGTGATAGTTATTTGAATTTTTAAAATTTATGTGGTACTTTTTTCTACCATTGACCAAAGGACTCGTGGAGGTTTGCAAATGCATAAAAGCAACAGTTAAGCACATGCCTTCCCCAATGTCAAAGCATCATACTGTAACCAAACATCAGCCATCAGAAGTGCTACAGTAAAATATACCACTTTCCAAAAGATGGTAAAGAACAACACTGTTCAGACTACTGGAGACAAAATGTTCATAACAGTGGGGGGTATACATGATTTCAATTGAGATAGGATTCTCTCTGGGCCAACCACATTGAGCTGTTTGGTTGCCTCTGGAGTAAGTAGTCCCAAAGGATGCCCAGAGGCCAAATCATAGAGAACATCAAACTTTACCCAGAAGCTTAGTGGCAAATGACCCATTGCCTACAATACCAGTGTTACATTATGCTTATATGCCAGCAAATAGATGGTTTCATTCTATATCATTTGCAATTTGCAAGTATCCTTTAAATACAGCTCTGTGTAAAGTGCATTGCAGATGTCTTAACAGATGAAGGTATGTGTGTAACTATTTTCCAAGGTGGTATATCCCAGGAAAGGCTGTGCTAGCAGAAACCCACAAACTTCCACTAACCATGGCCTCCACTGGTCTATCTACAGCAGCTGTGAGTTAGGAGACCCCCCAAGCCATGGATCTACTTCTTCAGGTGAAGTGCCTCCCCATTCATACTTAATACTGGAAGAGGCTGAATGCCCTTACAGTCCTTTGATAAATAGTGCCTTAATCTGCAGAGATATAGTTTAGCCTGTTTCTTGCCAGTCAGATCCTTACACCATCCAAATTCCAGGCCTTGACTCTTCCTCAGTCACATATGGTGATGTAAAACTAGATATCTGATGATACCACATTCCAAAGTGATAGAAGACCTTTCTTATTAGTTAGCTACTGCTAAGCTTGTAAGCCGCCCTGAGTCTTCGGAGAAGGGCGGGATATAAATGTAATAATATATATATATATAAATCTTAACTAGTTAGAGAAGAAATAAGTATTCTGCAGTATCCCACATTGGAGCAACTGACAGGTAACTTTGTCTCTCAGGATTGATTGGCACTAGGAGTAGAACCACTGTCACAGAGTACATCCAATTTTGCAGGTAATGAAGAAGTATACCACAGTTGATGGAACACCATCAAGAGGAAATGAGCAGTATCCACATGATGTAGGTCACCCACTAAAGTTAATAAGGTGGTTTGCATCCGATGCCCAGGATTGAACCCTGACTGAAACAGTGTGGTTAATCTTCTTTCTCTAGGGCAGTCTATAGTTGGAACCTCTCCACTATCTCAACAATCTTTTCCCCAAAATAGAAAGTTGGCATGTGGCTAATAATTGCCCTGATTTGGAAGACCTAAAGAAGAACTTTTCAGAAAGGAATGCATAACTATTTATTTCAAAATGGATGACACAATCCCACCTGTTAAAAAAAGATTTGACCTATTCAAATGCTACATAAAACTTCTTAACCCTATACTTATTCTGGATAAACTCAATCCATTTTCTCCATTCCATAATATAGCGTTCTTGTGAGTGATCTTTCAAATAGGCCGAAATCTTCGCCATCTCTGCCAGGTCGGAAACCTTTAAAGTCCACTCTTCTATAGACGGCAATTCCTCTTTCTTCCAATACTGACCTATCAGGAGTCTTGCTGCCGTAATTAAATTCAACATCAACTTAGTGTCCACAACTGTAGCATCTGTAATTATTCCCAACAAAAAAAGTTGCGGACAAAACTTTATCCTCTGTTTAAAAATCTTCTGCATGTTCCACCAAACTTTTATCCAAAAGGCCTTAACCTTTTTACATGTCCACCATATGTGAAAATATGTTGCATCTTCATCACCGCACCTCCAACATTTAGGCTGATAATTCGGATACATACTTGCGAGCTTTTTGGGATCTAAATGCCATCTATAAAACATTTTGTAAAAGTTTTCTCTTAAATTTTGAGCTTGTGTAAATTTTACGTTCCTCACCCAAATCTTTTCCCACGTGTCCATTGTAATAACTTCCTGGATGTTTTGGGCCCATTTTATCATACAATCCTTAACAAGTTCTGTTTCTGAATCAATCTCTATCAATGCAAGATATATCCGTTTAATATGTGCCGGTCCCTGATTTCTAATTTGCTTTATCAAATTTTCATCAGTCATTGTAAAACCATTTTTTTGATCTTCTTTCCACCTGGCCCGTAACTGAGTATATTGGAACCAGTTTTGAACAACCTTCTCTTCTCGCAAGAGACTATATGATTTCAAACACCATACATTTCTTTCCAAACTTAGGATCTCCTTGTACGTAGTCACATCATGTTTGAAACCAGCATGTATATTTTCTATTGCGTGTTTTGGAATTGCCCACAGTGGTATCTTGCAATCTAGCTTATGTCTGTACTTCTTCCAAACTCTCAGCAATGCCTGTCTTAAAATATGCACTCTAAACACATTGTCTACCTTCTTGTCATACAACAAATATGCATGCCAGCCAAACAACAAATCATGGCCCTCAAGATTTAATAATCTCTTCTGTGTCAAATTAATCCAATCACTTATTCCTACTAATGCAGCAGCTTCATAATATAGTTTAAGATTGGGCATTTTAAGCCCGCCTCTCTCACGAGTATCCTGCATAATCTTAAGTTTAACTCGTGGCTTTTTCCCTGCCCACACAAATTTATTGATTCCTCGCTGCCATTCCTCCAAATTAGAATCTTTCTTAAGAATCGGTATCATTTGAAATAGAAATAAAAATTTAGGCAGGACATTCATTTTCACTGCTGCAATCCGTCCCAACAAAGACAATTTCAATTTTTCCCAACTCTCCAATTCTTTTTGAATTTTCCCCCATAATTTTTCATAATTATTTTTATATAACTTTGTATTAGAGGGCGACAAAAACACCCCCAAATATTTAACCCTTTTAACAATCTCAAATCCAGTTAATCCTTCTAAGAGAGCCTTTTGCGAAACTGTCATATTTTTGGCCAAAATTTTGGTTTTCTGTGTATTAACTTTAAATCCAGAAACCTTCCCATATTGTGTTATTATCTCCATCAGGTCCACAACAGAGTTCTCTGGCTGGGTCACTGTAACAACCAGATCAGAGGCTGAATGCCCTTACAGTCCTTTGATAAATAGTGCCTTAATCTGCAGAGATATAGTTTAGCCTGTTTCTTGCCAGTCAGATCCTTACACCATCCAAATTCCAGGCCTTGACTCTTCCTCAGTCACATATGGTGATGTAAAACTAGATATCTGATGATACCACATTCCAAAGTGATAGAAGACCTTTCTTATTAGTTAGCTACTGCTAAGCTTGTAAGCCGCCCTGAGTCTTCGGAGAAGGGCGGGATATAAATGTAATAATATATATATATATATAAATCTTAACTAGTTAGAGAAGAAATAAGTATTCTGCAGTATCCCACATTGGAGCAACTGACAGGTAACTTTGTCTCTCAGGATTGATTGGCACTAGGAGTAGAACCACTGTCACAGAGTACATCCAATTTTGCAGGTAATGAAGAAGTATACCACAGTTGATGGAACACCATCAAGAGGAAATGAGCAGTATCCACATGATGTAGGTCACCCACTAAAGTTAATAAGGTGGTTTGCATCCGATGCCCAGGATTGAACCCTGACTGAAACAGTGTGGTTAATCTTCTTTCTCTAGGGCAGTCTATAGTTGGAACCTCTCCACTATCTCAACAATCTTTTCCCCAAAATAGAAAGTTGGCATGTGGCTAATAATTGCCCAGATTTGGAAGACCTAAAGAAGAACTTTTCAGAAAGGAATGCATAACTATTTATTTCAAAATGGATGACACAATCCCACCTGTTAAAAAAAGATTTGACCATCTCTTGGTTCCAGCTCCAGATTTCTTGGGTTCAGCATGCAAATGACAAAGCTTATCTCACAGATTATCCACTTCCTCAAAATCCACAAGTCAAAACAAATGCCAGGGAATCCCCTATCCCAGGGGTAGGCAACCTTGGCTCTTTTATGACTCGTGGACATCAACTCCCAGAATTCCTGAGCCAGCATGGCTCAGCTTGGAAACTCTCCCTTTCCCCTCAGCATGGCTGGCTCAGGAATTCTGGGAGTTGAAGTTCACGAGTCATAAAAGAGCCAAGGTTGCCTACCCCTGACCTATCCCAATCATCTTTGACAACCTTACCCCTGCAAGAATAGGCCAGGACTGAGTTATGGAATGTTATCTGCAAAATGTTGCCCTAAAATGTCAACTTGTCCTTCCTGTCTCCCAACCATAAACAGAGAGCAGGTTACCCCAAAAAGTGTTATTAAGGCACAATCTATGGACACAGTATTAGTGGAAAAGTCCATATTAATTTTTAATAAGGATTTGGAATCTGTAGAAAAGATTAATCGGTTCTTAAATGATTAAAAATTAGATAAAACATGATCCATTGGATCATCATTTCAGAGATACTTCCTTACCTAAACAGAGAAACAGAATGATCAAGGGCGAAAAAGCAATGGGAATAGGAACAGCTTCCAACTTCCTGCTGGCTTCACCACAGTTGATGCTCTCCAGCATATGATGGTGGGACCTGTCTACCCAATCTGTGGCTGGATAGGATGGGTTCCATCTACTGAACTTCTGAGAGATGGCAGGGCAGCACAGCAGCACTAAAGCAACCACAATTTTGTCAGATTTCAATTTTGTGGAAATCATGGTTTCCAGATTTTTGGATGCATTCTGTAAGTTAGTCCATTTGAGGTACTTCAGTTCAAAAGTTTTTATTCTATGATGTACTGTTTCACCCAGTTAAAGGCTAAAGATACAAGGGTTAGTCAGGGGGCTGGACTAGAAGACCTCCAAGGTCCCTTCCAGATTCTATTCTATTCTATTCTATTCTATTCTATTCTATTCTATTCTATTCTATTCTATTCTATTCTATTCTATTCTATTCTATTCTATTCTATATAGACATCACACTAACTGGCGAAACTGAGGGTTAATTTTTGCATAACAATAATTGAAGCTAATGCTGAAGAGCCAAACGTTTGGCAGCTTCTCTGAGTTTAGTTTCTAGCACTGAAATTGCATCTGAATAGCATATTTACATATTAGCACGGTTGAATTTAGCTTATACTGCTCTTTTCTACAACTTCATCCTTATGTCCTCCACTCAATTAGTGTTTGCACTAAAGATTGTAGAGAAATGGGAAAAGTAGTACAGCCAATGACATACATGCTCTAGTAACTTCTTGAGCTGTACTTGAAAAGTAATATACATGTGGACTTGCCTTTGCATGGATTTCAGAAATGGTAGGTAAGTGTTTTAAAGTGTGGCTATCAGCATAATGGTGGACTGGGACAGATTGCCCAAGGCATATTGAACTCAAATTCTGTTTTGGCAAGCTGTTCCCAGTTAAATATTGGTTGCTCAAAGAAAATCTTTTCCCACCTGAAATGCACACAGCCCTGTGACCTGAGTTGTGCTGGAGGGCCACTTCTCCACATGCCACTGCTTTGCTCAGAGCTGTCACAGGTTAGTTGAGGTTTAGGCTTCAGCAAAATCTGATATTTGTTGGCAAGATCTTCCTTGGCACACAATGGCTGGGCTCACACGTTTTTCCACTGGTATATAAAGAGTTTTTATTTTGCAACAAGCTGCTTGGAAGACTGATGCTTTCTGAAAACATAGCAACATGATTAAAATTTGCTAGATTGCCTGAGGAAGTTGTCTCTGGCATTGTGGCAAATTTCTCTGTAGTTCTGTTTTTAATTCTTATCATGGATTGGATTAAAATGTACATGCAGTTGCTTACTTCCCATGCAAATAAACATGAAACGTGGTCTTGGGAGGACCTGCCAGTACTAGAAGAACACACCCACTTGTTAGGAACGGTGACCCCAAACTTGAAGCTCCCTCAAACACCAGGCTACCCAGAAACTTTGCCCAGAATCACTGCAGGCATGATGAGAGTTAATGGATGTCTCTAGAGGCAGGTATGGAAGCTCTGCTAATTGAGCTTCTTGATTGGCGACAGCTGCTGTGTCTGCTGTGCCGTCACAATTGATAGAGAAAAATGCAGCTTCTTCTGACTCTGATGCTTCCTGAGTGGGCCGAAAGGAGATAGGAATAGGTTTTGGAGAAATAAACAAGCAAACCCAACATGGTAATGTGCCCAAGTTGATGCATAATATAAGAAGCAGATGTTTCAATTTAAATAGGACCTTCCTAGCAATAGGATCATTTAACTGGAATGGACAGAGGTTCACTGATTTTCCTCTTCCTGGAAACTTACACATTTATTTAGATGGGTTGAAAAAAATGCTCTATTTACAAGAAACCTATTTTCTTGAGGTTTAGGGAGTGACTAATTCCAATACTGCATAGGTAGACAAATTGCTAATATTTCTAAGACCCTGAGAAAATGTTAGGCTTGTTATAGAGCCACTATGAGCTAACTGCAAGATCTGGAATTGTATATCTTATTTATCAGAAGGAAACAAGGAAAGAAGGAAGGAAAAGCTTGAGAAGAAGGAAGGAAGGAAGGAAGGAAGGAAGGAAGGAAGGAAGGAAGGAAGGAAGGAAGGAAGGAAGAGCTTGAGTAGTTTGGTAGCTGAAACATTTTGTGCAAAAATTCTGTAACTGCTGCCAAGTTTTTTCAATCTGTCTTTGATTCCAGAATCTGCAGTATAAATAAATCTATGGAGAGACTTGTAAAGAGTCTATCTTCAGAAGGTCATTAAAATCTGACTACTTAACTCTCTCAAAAGAGTAGTGCATTTCTTACCATCTGATCTTCAGCACACAATGAAACAGTTACAGCTTTCCCAAACCATGTCATTATTGCACAATGTTGTTGTCTTGTTATTTGTTGCAGAAGATCCAGGCATCTTTGCCAGAATTAGTCCATCTGTTGCCCGAGAACTACAATTACTCAGATTGGAAAACAATATTTTCTATCTAAAAAAAAAAGCTTTGTGCCACAGCCAGTCAGCTCATATGTCTTTTGGAACTGGAATTTTACTTCAACACCTATAACCTATCAGGGCATTTTTGCATAATGCTCACACTATAAACTACCCATGCTTTTCCTAATTATAAGTAGAAGTTGCCAATTTCCTATATAGTGTTTTAGAACATTCACTGTGAAAATAGCTGAATATTACATGCTAACCTAGAATCTTAGGATTCAAGAATCTCAGGTCCATCCTCAGTTTGCCACTGAAATTAGTTGACAATAGGGGAATCATTGCCCAGTCAGCAAGTCCATTCATACATATTACCCATGACAAACTAAATCAAGAGATTATTAACTTAATTTTGAGGATTCTCATGATGTACCAGCACTGTATTCACAGGATGCACTAATACCCAAACATGTTTTCAGTTAAAGTGTGTTTAGTGATGGTTCAATATATCTGAATCACAGGAACATGGCTTCACACCACCACCTTCTAGGCTAAAACATAGTCGACTAGTTTGGAGTTCTGTACATCACACAAGCATAACAGTTATCAACAAAACTGGAGCAAATGAAAGAATGGTGAGTGTACATACTGGAAGAACCCATTATGCACTTGGACTTTGTATATCGTGTGAACCCAGAAACTGCACATTACAAATAGTCCTCGACTTACAACCTCAGCTGAGAACAGAATTTTTGTTCCTAACCGAGACAGTTGCTAAATGAGATATGCCCAATTTTATGATCTTTTTTGCCCTGGTTGTCACTGCATTTATTAATGGAATCACATGGTCATTAAGTGAATCTGGCTGCTTCCATCGATCTTGCTTGTCAGAAGCTGGCTGGGAAGGTCACAAACATGTTCCTATGTCCCTGGGGATGCTGTAGTCTTCACAAATACAGGCCAGTTGCCAAGTGTCCAAATTTTGATCACATGATCATGAGGATGCTCCGAGTGTAATAAGTGTGAGGACCAGGTGGAAGTCACCTTTTTCAGGCTGTTGTAACTTTAGATGGTCGGTAAATCAATGCTTGCAAGTTGAGGGCTACCTGCAAAAACCACAATACATGGTTTTGCTGCACATGTAAACCCAGCCAATTGGAGCTGAACCTACAAACCTTAATTTAGTAAGGTATAGGAAGCAGGTCAAAATAGTTTTCTTCAATTCCTAAATTTTCAACAGTCTTCAGACATTGTGTGCACTCCATTCATGTTCAAGATGTTGCTGTACAAATAAATTAAAAAGACTAAGTACCAGTGCATTTCTTTTTCTACTGTTTGCAAAAATGCCTTGTCAAACCCAAACATATTTACATAGCTAGATAGCATTAGGGACGTGGTGGCTCAGTGGGTTAGGACGCTGAGCTTGTCAATCAGAAGGTCAGCAGTTTGGCAAGTCGAATCCCGAGTGCCGCGTAACAGAATGAGCGCCTGTTACTCGTCCCAGGTTCTGCCAACCTAGCAGTTCGAAAGCACATAAAAAATGCAAGTAGAAAAATAGGGACCACTACGGTAGGAAGATAACAGCGTTCCATGCGCCTTTGGCATCTAGTCATGCCGGCCACATGACAACAGAGACGTCCTCAGACAAGCGCTGGCTCTTCGGCTTTGAAACGGAGATGAGAAGCAGCCCCTAGAGTTGGAAACGAACTAGCACGCATGTGCAGGGGAACCTTTACCTTTTTAGATAGCATTATTGCCAATATTTTGCATAAAAGGTAAAGGTAAAGGTTCCCCCGCACATGCGTGCTAGTCGTTTCCGACTCTAGGGGCCGGTGCTCATCTCCGTTTCAAAGCCGAAGAGCCAGCACTTGTCCGAGGACGTCTCCGTGGTCATGTAGCTGGCATGACTAAAAAAAATGACCCATTTCCGATATATTTCTTAGGCTATGGGGCAACATAAGTAGTATTCCTTTTCATTTAACAGTATCTCATCTTCGTTTTCATGGAAATGCTCTTCCAAAAGGCAGGACAAACAGACACAAGAAAAATGAGACATCTACATTGGAGCACTGATGCCAGAGTCAGCAGCAAAAGGCTAAAAGGGATAAGCAAAAGAAACAAAGCCTGAGGATTAGCAGTTGCCCCCCCTATAAACCACACAGGCAGCAAAGCATGATAGAGAATGATGTATAATGGGAACAGGAAGACAGACTGCTTACAAGGGGGTACATTATTTGTCAAACTACAATTCAATTACAAGCTACAGTTTGGGATTGTCTTCTGTGGGAGAGAGCAACTTCTGAGCCAGGAGGTTCAGAAAGTTTCAAAAGCTGAAAACCTGGTGTTTTGGATCTTTTCCTAAAGCACTTTACTCCCAAATCATAGATTTAACTGGCCATTAGATGAGACTAGGATTTAAAGGAAAAACTCATACAGACAGGTTTGGACTGAACGACATGCTGAGCCAAAGCTGAATTGCTGAAAGCACTATCAATCTGGAGTTTGTTCCAGCAGTCTTGTCTTAGTATATTTCAGAGGAGCTGCAAAAACACCCTGTGGGGTTGCAGCCAAGTTGTGTAGTGATCTGTATGATATTCTGTTCAGATATGCTGAACGTTTCATAAAGAATCGGCAAGCAGCTTGCTTTACACTCATGCATCATGAAAAAGAGGCAGGAGACCCTTCCAAAACTTCTCACCGTCTTTTGGAAACTGAAGGAAAAAAAATTGGTCAGAACTGTTCCCCTTATCCTGATTTCTCCATTTGTGCTGGATTTTGACGTCCATAATCTCAAAGCAGGATTATGGAAAGCGAAGTCTAACATAGCTGGAATGTGCCAGCTAGGAAGGCTGCTTTAAAGAACATTGTTCAGAAGTAAAAACCATTAAATTTAAGTTCACATAGGGAAAAAAAATCCTTGGCTCCAAACAATATAATTTTTATAAAGCATATTTTTATATAGCCATGCCTGGCATGAAGCTTTGACAGCAAATTTTCTGTCTCACTACTTCCAATCCTACGGGAGGCATGTTCTCATCTCAGGATTAAGATATGATTCTAGTCCCTTCTTAGTCTCGTTGACTGTCATTGAAATCACCAATGCCTTGTTCCAGTATCAGCACCAAATTGTGAGTCAAATGGTCCCATTATCCATCCATCACCTAGTGATGAATTTTTCACCACCAGCATCACCTGTATCTTTTTATTTTTTTAAGCAACCAATTTTATTGAATTTCAAATATAAAATAACAACAACAAAGGATCGGGAAGGTGGGAGAGGGTCAAGGGGAAAGAGAAGTTTAAAAGTGACAAATCTTGCAACGGTTTATATTTAATTCTTGGTTTCATACCTTGCCCTACAAATCTGGGAATATCTTTCTGCCATTGTTCAAACGGTACATTAGTTGCCAATATTGGAAGAGTTTGAGATAAAAATAACATCCTATGTCAACAGCATCTTCTGGTATCCTGCCCACGTAGCAGCTATAGTTGCTTTCAGAAGCCCTCCCATATCCAGTATTTGCCTTCGTGCTTGATAATATGATGGGTTCATTGACATCGTTGCTACCTTCTTGTTCAGGGAAAATTGTTCGTCTCTGTACGAGCTGAACGTTTTCCCACCGACCAATCTTGAGTAGGATTTCTAATCAGTTTAATATCTGAGAGGGCCGCAGAATGGGCACCTGCCTTTTTTGATATAGAACAGCCTGGACTTGTATCAAACATGTGTCAGATCGGAAGAGAAGGGGGGATATTTTGTAAGAAGATATTTTGCTCCAAATAGTCCAGGTCTGGATTTTCAGGAAAAGAGGCCCTCCCAGGTCTCAAAAACGAAGAGGCTGGGACACCCAGAAATTAAGTGGAGCCAGACAGTTGCACAACTTGCTTTCATTTAGTTATTCCTCTTATACTACAGACCCAGACAGATCCAGAAATAAAACAGCAGGCTGTAGTAGACTCCAATGCCACTGGCAACTTCACTGAATCCTCTGTCGCACACAAATATGCTCTCCCCAGGCAGTCTATCAATCTGCTAGTTTGGGCCGAAGCTATTGACGGCTGGCTCTTACACTCAGGACCCGTAGATCGATCTTCTTCCCATCAAGAGTCATCAGGAGTTCCTACATGACAACCCTCCCCCTCTCCTTCCCCGAATCCCCCTGGCCTCTGCCATTTATTGGCCTGATTTTTCTTTCCCTCCCTTCACCCTTACTTGATCCCCCTGCGGACCCCCTCTCATTGAAAGTGCAAATCTGAGGGAGAGCTCCCCCCCCCCGTTTGTCTCCCACAGGGGTTGCTTTATTGCTGTGCATTCTTGCCTAGAATAAGGAAAGGCTGGGGAACATGGACAAAAGGAGGCAGGAGGGAAAAGTGAGAAAAAGAAAAGGGAAAAAAAGCAAGCAAAGCATTTGGCATCGAACAACCAGTTTGCACAAACTAGATGGAATTGGCTGAATAACACTCCTTTGTATTCGCTCCAAGGTATTTGACTTTCCTGCTTGTTTTAGCGATAAAGCTGAATAGAATTGTAAAATATTGGTCATTTCAAAATACGCTTCCTTTGATTCCACACTGTGTTGGATGTCACTTTTATTTTAGCTCAGTTTAGACAGGGGAAAGAAAGGAGTATAGTGCACGCATATTTCATTCCAAGTCTCAATCCAATGCATTTTGAGTAAAAAACTTTCCTTTGGGGGACTGTGAATAATAGAAATGATATCTTTACAATGCATATATCAAATAATAACTACAAACGAACACGCATCAAGCAATATGAAATGATGTTCATAAATGAACTAACCAGGAAAAGAATATAACAAAAAAGAAAATGTAAAATCAAATTAGAGCAAACTAAAAACGTAAAAAAAACACCACATGAGCATAGTCCAAATAAATTAAATGTAGTGTGACAAAATAAAAAAACCCTGAAGCATATTATGCAAATATAGAAATAACATAAAATTGTTGCCAGTTATATAAAAAACTTGAACACATATCTCTATGGTCAGGATAGGAAACAATGTAACTTCTTATTTTTGCTTCATTACCACTGCCTGCTCATTTCTCCTTTAAAAAACAAAAACAAAAAAACCTCAGCATTTTCAGCCTCATTTGAAAATTGTTGACAAACAGGGGAATATTGCATGACACCATCCCGTTGTTTGGCCCCACTTAGTTGTCCCATGTAAAAGCTTGCTAGAAGCGTCCATTTTAGAAATCTGCAGACTATGAATTAGCTTGGCCTGATTAGTATGCTCAGGACAGGTCATAGTTGACCCAATAGCTTGAGATGATGGGAGCCTGTAGCCACAAGTGGCAACTAACACTGAGAATTTGACTAGAAGGATGCAATCAGACCCAGAACAAAATGAAGCATCCTAGCTATGTTCACTTATCTTCCCAAGCCATGGTTTATTTAATCCCAATCTGTTGGATGGTATTGAGGTTAGATTCACCCAACACATTACCACAAAACATACAAACTCTATGGACTAGGTTATAGAGTTGCCTTTTGGGAAATTTTGCCTGAAGCATGAATGGAACCACCGAATATTGCATCTCCCTTCTCAGTGCAGAGAGCATATCACCCAGAGCATATGATGATGGATAGTATTGAAAGTTGTTGGGAGTTGTAGGGGAATTAGCTTTCCTCTAGCCCTTTTCCCATCCACCCATCATGGTGACTAAGGTGTTTTTTGTGCTGCAACCAAGCTAGTAACCAAATTAAAATGCATCAATATCATTAAAGAAAGCCTGGAGTTCTTTGGCCATCATACCATTCCAGCATTTCATCTGAAAGAGAATGAGAGAAACAGAAAGAGAAAGAGTATTAGCTTTGACCAGCTGGTATTGTTCTGATCCTCTGTGATCAGGGAGACTGTTTTCCAGTCTGTCAAAAGGTGATCTTAGTTATTTGGTCTATTATTTTCTTGAAATGCTGGACTGATTGTTTAGATTGTTGGCTCAGGTAGCATCTCATTTAGCTGTTGGAGGAAGTCTCAAATCAAGTGGTCAAACTGTCTTATTGCTGCACATCTCCATGTGTACTTGAGAATGTGTTTGGGTATGGAGGGGGAAGAATCTGTTTTACCCATTCTTAACTGAATTAGGAAGCCAATCATTGAAGACCTCAGCCAGGTCAGTGGAGAGGGATAGCCACGAAGCTATTAACTATTCACTTCTTTTGAGAACAGAGCCACGTGGCCACCATAGAACCTGCCATTGGATGAGGCAATGATTGATGCTGGAACCAATGTTAAAATGAGAACTGTCACCCAGTTCTTGTCAGGGTATCTGTACATGAACTGAAGCTCAAGAGAAAATCAGTCATGTAGCTAGACAATTGAAAACACACAAGTTGTATGATCAAAGAATGGTAAAAGCAAAAATTAGTCAATGTTTGGAATGACCAAGTCAAAGTTCTGATCATAATCCTATACAAATGTTGTGGAAGAACCTGAAGTGTGGAAGCCTGTCAACATTTCTGAAGCTAAGAAGGCCTGGGCTAAAATTCTCTCCAAGCCAATGTGCAGGATTGATCAACAGTTTATTTATTTATTTATTTATTTATTTATTTTATTACATTTATATACCGCCCTTTCCCGAAGGACTCAGGGCGGTTTACAGGGTGATTAAAAAACCAAGATACAAAAGTTAAAAACAAATTTAAAAAAAATTATATTTGTCCCTGCATAAATAAAACCCCAGTTAAAATAAGATTAATCCTCAGCCTGGGCCAGAGAGCTCGAAGAGCCAGGTCTTCAGGCCCCGGCGGAATGAACGGAGGTCGGGGGCAGTCCTCAGCTCCACTGGCAGCTGGTTCCAAAGGGCAGGCGCCCCCACTGAGAAGGCCCTATCCCTGGGTGTTACCCGCTGGCAATTTCTTACCGGTGGCACCCTGAGAAGACCCTCCCTGTGGGAGCGCACTGGACGAAGGGAGCTTGATGCCGGCAGCAGGTGTTCCCTCAGATATCCCGGACCCAAGCCATTTAGGGCTTTATAGGTCATCACCAGCACCTTGAATCTCACCCGGAGGGCAACCGGAAGCCAATGCAACCGGAAGCAATTGGTTACAGTTACTGCTGCCCAAGATGGCACACTAGTTAATGGAAGCTGTCTATAGTTAGATGGATTTTCTTGGTTTGCTAGCACATTGAATTACAGGTTGTTGTTGTTGTTAGTTGCGAAGTCGTGTCCGACCCATCGTGACCCTATGGACAATGTTCCTCCAGGCCTTCCTGTCCTCTACCATCTTCTGGAGTCCATTTAAGCTCACGCCTACTGCTTCAGTGACTCCATCCAGCCACCTCATTCTCTGTCGTCCCCTTCTTCTATTGCCCTCAATCTTTCCCAGCATTAGGCTCTTCTCCAGTGAGTCCTTCCTCCTCATTAGGTGGCCAAAGTATTTGAGTTTTAGCTTCAGGATCTGGCCTTCTAAAGAGCAGTCAGGGTTGATCTCTAGGACTGACCGGTTTGATCGCCTTGCAGTCCAAGGGACTCGCAGGAGTCTTCTCCAGCACCAGAGTTCAAAGGCCTCAATTCTTTTGCGCTCAGCCTTTTTTATGGTCCAACTTTCACTGCCATACATTGCAACTGGGAAGACCATAGCCTTGACTATACACACTTTTGTTGACAGGGTGATGTCTCTGCTTTTTAGTGTGCTGTCTAGATTTGCCATGGCTTTCCTCCCGAGGAGCAAGCGTCTTTTAATTTCTTGACTACAGTCCCCATCTGCAGTGATCTTGGAGCCCAGGAAAATAAAATCTGTCACTACCTCCATTTCTTCCCCATCTATTTGCCAGGAATTGAGAGGGCCGGATGCCATGATCTTGGTTTTCTTAATGTTTAGTTTCAACCCAACTTTTGCACTCTCCTTCTTCACTCGCAACAAGAGACTCTTCAGTTCCTCTTCACTTTCTGCCATTAGAGTGGTATCATCTGCATATCTTAGGTTGTTGATATTTCTTCCAGCAATCTTAATTCCAACTTTTGACTCCTCTAGCCCTGCCTTTCTCATGATGTGCTCTGCATATAAGTTAAATAGGCAAGGCGACAGTATACAGCCTTGCCGGACACCTTTCCCAATTTGGAACCAATCAGTGGTTCCGTGTCCAGTTCTCACTGTTGCTTCTTGGCCCGCATATAGGTTTCTCAAGAGATAAATAAGATGTTCTGGTACTCCCATCTCTTTAAGAACTTGCCACAGTTTGTTATGATCCACACAATCAAAGGCTTTAGCATAGTCAATGAAGCAGAAGTAGATGTTTTTCTGGAACTCTCTAGCTTTCTCCATGATCCAGCGTATGTTGGCTATTTGATCTCTAGTTCCTCTGCCTCTTCGAAATCCTGCCTGTACTTCTGGTAGTTCTAGATCCACATACTGCTGGAGTCTAGCTTGTAGGATTTTAAGCATAACTCTGTTTCTATGTGACTTTTGTCATATATAAATATGTAGCTTTGGATCATTTCCCTCAATAAATCAATGAACAGGTCCTTGTTTTACAATTATTTGTTCAGCGACTGTTCAAAGTTAGAACAGTGCTGAACTAGTGGACTTATGGTTGATGTAGCACCTAAAACTGTGCACCATTCATTTAATGGCAATCAGAACTGCTGCAATGGCTATTGTACCTTTGCACAATTGTTTAACATTGCATTTCATGACTGTGTCACTTAGTGACAGAGTTGCCAGTAGCATCATTAACGTGAGGACTGCTTGTATAATGTTTTTGATTCATTTGTTTAACTGAGTTCTTTTTATCTAGTTTTAGGACTTGTGTGGAGAACAGACCATGCTTTAGGTCAAATGTATGCCGAAATATTGAAAACTGAAAAGGATTCACAAACTTTTAATGTATAAGTAGAGGTGGAGTCCTTTGCTGGAAGTCACAAAGCAGCTTGCCTAGCTTTTGATTTGTGTAGATTGTGTCAGGGATCCTTCTTGCACAACTGCCCAGAGGCACTTGAGTGCCTATATTCTAGCTGGTCATTGAAAGAGATGCTTGCATTGAAGCTGGTAAGTTGACTTGAGTTTGACTGGGCTATCTCATCTGTTACTCTTAATGATGCCAATTGCATCCAGTTGTTTCAACTCTCAAACAGTCCTTCTCTCTGATTTTGTATATGATCCTAAGCTAGGAATGATTTCTTTTCCTTTTTAAATTGTTTTATCTAGCTGTGATTACATCGTTGTTGTTTCTTTTTGGGAGACTTTCCCCAAAGTTATTGAATTACTGTTTCCAGTGGATATTGTGGCTTGAAAGCAAAAGCAAAATAAAGCAAAACAATGAAATGCCTCTTTGCCAGTCCTGTCTTTCCCCTTCCATTCTTTTTGAATGCTTGAACTCCATTTTCTTCCAGCAGTAAACAGAATCCCATAATTATTTTGTTATTGGTTCAGTTTTGCTCAAAAAACAACAATTCAGCATTAGATGTTAATTATGATAGTCCTGGAAATTATGCACCATGGAGATGAGGATCCATTTGTTAAGGTTGCAGTTACCAAAGACTGAAACCAAAGGATATTTTTCTGACTCAGCTGACAATAAGAAAAAAAACAACACAAAGTTAATGCCGGCCTAAGCCAGGGGCCTTCCCTGCTAATAATGTGAAGCACTCAAGCCATTATTAGCTTAATGGTTTAATTTAATAGATCTTTCCTGGAGGTAGAATTTATTGTGCAAACAGTGGAGTTAGAAAAAGTAAAGTTAATAATAGCCTGGATTGCAGAACTTGTTAGAGGGACTGGTCTTCAGCATTAATTACACTTTGAATTTTAAGGAATACCTCTTGCTTATTTCACAACCTTAGTGTGGTTGTTTGGCATTTCATTTACATGAGCTATGCTTTCTGAAATGCATCAGAAAAAGCTGGGGCTCCAAGCTGCCCAGGTTAGAATTCATCTGTCTCCAATTATATTTGTGCAGCATAATGTGATAACTGATCAGTGAAGAAACAAAACACCTGCCAAAGCTATTAAAGCTTGCTTAGAACATACTCATGCAATGAATGAAAAACACAATGGCAATGACTGATGCTGGAACCAATGTTAAAATGAGAACTGTCACCCAGTTCTTGTCAGGTTATCTGTTCATGAAGCTCAAGAGAAAACCAGTCATGTAGCAAGACAGTTGAAAACACACAAGTTGTATGACCAAAGAATAGTTAAAGCAAAAATTAGTTAATGTTTGGAAAGGCCAAATCAAAGTCCTGATCATAATCCTATACAAATGTTGTGGAAGAACCTGAAGTGTGGAAGCCTGTCAACGTTTCTGAAGCTAAGAAGGCCTGGGCTAAAATTCTCTCCAAGCCAATGTGCAGGATTGATCAACAGTTATTAGAAGCAATTGGTTGCAGTTACTGCTGCCCAAGATGGCACACTAGTTAATGGAAGCTGTCTATAGTTAGATGGATTTTCTTGGTTTGCTAGCACATTGAATTACAGGTAATCCCTCCTTAATGACCACAGCTGAGACTGCAACTCTGTTGCTATGTGACATGGTCATTAAGTGAGACACTATGTGACAGCAATTTGTGATTTAGCCGCCAGCTTTCTTATTGTCTTTGCTTGTCAGGAGCTAGCTGTGAAACTCACAAATGGTGATCAGGTAACTGCAGGACTCTGCATTGATCATAAATGAGTGCTGGTTGCAAAGCATCCAAATGGGGATAGCTTTTTCTGTGCTGTCATAACTTCAAGCAGTTGCTAAATAGAATAGTCATTATCTTGGGACTACATTACTAGGGATATTTGAGACAATAGGCAAATTGATTGGGCTTGCAAATGAGGGATATTTGAGAATTTACAAAGATTTGAAGGGAAATGAGCAGAACTGCCCCTGAATGCAGCTAGGTGATGCCATTGGCATGGTGAAAATTTGTAATTACTAATTTGCTCCTCCGAAAGCATAACTCCACCCATTACCAACACATTATCCAAAACTGAGAAATGCAACATTAATTTGCACAACAGACCATAGCGTAAGAGAAAAATGATCAGCTAGGGATTGACAGATCATATGGCTTCTGAGGGTTTCTTCTGTTACATTCCCCTGTCTTTAACAACGTCTTTATGAATACTTGAATTTATTCACAACCAGAATGCACAATTCCATCAGCTTCATTATGGCATTGATCCAGGAATATTTTTAATCATAGTTTGTTGAATAAATCATCGTAGCCTGACTCACACAGAATATTAAGTCATATCGGGTGAGGTCATATTGCATGATATGGGGGTTCTGTAAAAAAAAACAGAGTCTGAATTGAGAAGCTTCTTTGTCTATATGAATTAGTTCCCTTAATAGAGAAGTTCCAGGTCCTGCAGATTCCAGCTGCCACCCCCCACTGCCTTCTGAGAAAACGATTAACTATCTGGGAGAATGGATAGCAGGCAAGAAAACAGCATCTAAAACCTGCTGTGAGGAAGTTGTTGGTTGCGGTGTCAAGGTGACTGATAGTGCAATAAAAAGCCCCAGAAGAATGGCTGGAACAGTAGCATTTGAAGGTCTTGGGGGCTGGGAGAACCTCGCAGCCATCACTTATGGAGTGTAACAGGGCTGTGGAAACAAGCAAGGCCTGGTGAGGGATGGATGCTAATTGTAAGAGGACTCTATTACATTCTCCCAATGTCAGGCTAGAAAAGGAGTATCCACGTTAAGGGCCCTTCTCCACCATGGCCCTCAAGACTAGGAGTGAGGAAGTGGGATGGGGGCTGGAATTGTTACAGGGATGGAGTACAGAGGGGGACTTGTGCTATGGGGTTATCAAGGCTGGAGAGTTAATAATGCTCATGAACTCCCTTTGAGAGGAAGAGAACGAAGAAGAAAGTAAATGCACAAACAGCCCCTTCAGTTTTGACTGATCACATAGCTTCAAATACAACACTAAGCCTTCTAACGTTGATTGATTTTTTGGATTATTGCTGTGTTTCTCATCCTCAGCAGTAAAGTGATAGACAAAGCAACTGTATCTCATATTGCATAAACCATATGTTTGTGCAATATGATTCGCATATTGTACAAATCCAGCTCTTACAGTTTATAAAGCTGAAGACTTAAAGCATTGCATAAAATTTGTTAATTGTGACTTATTCTATAAATAATATTTAACCAGACCACAGCTTATTGTAAAAGCCAGACACAGTCATACTGTATCAAAACTTTCTAATCTTTGAATTCCTGGAAGCTACTATTTCTAAACTGTATTATTCATTTCTATCCACAAAGTGGAGCACACTAATTTACTAAGGCTTTTGTTTCCTATTCCAATCTGGAGTGAGGATAAATACAAAATTGCCTTCTATTATGTCTCTACTTCTTGCTTTTGAATGCATTACGAGTATATTCAGCATAGAGAAATAGGAGTAGCACAAGGAAAATAAGTCAGACATTAGAACTCTGTGCATTTCAGAGTCAGAAAAAAACCCCATTGTGTCAACAATGTTAACTATGGTTTAATGAATAAGACTGAATTGGCTGTGCATGTGCAATATTAAGGTATTAAACCGCAATAGTAGGTTTATATTGGTCCCTAAGCAAATTATATGTAAACCCAACATTGAATAGGGATTTCTGACTCAGTCATCTGGAGACCTTGTATTTTTCCTTGTGTAAACAATAAATCAATACCTTGGAAGCTTGTATCATAACAGCTTGGCCTGTTGGGTGGAAGTCACTATTGTAATCCCCTCTTCCTGAAGCCCTCTGGATCATCATATGCTGGATCTGGCTCCTGTTTAGAGGTTGTTCCTATTCCTACCAGCTATCTTCTCAACTGGCACACTCCCCAATCCCATTTGTGAAGGTCTGTGACAAAAGGCTTGGTGTTGTTGTTTTTTGTAGAATGCTAGAAACTTTTTACAAAATACTGGAGAGTTGCTGTTGGTGTTTTTTTTTTTAAAAAAATACACAATTTTTTGGGGGGGGAGTCGAATAGATCTTACATATATAAAACTTGTGCTTTGATTGAAAAGTGATAGACCCAATTTTTCTCACTTGTACAGGTTTTTCTCAACTTACAATTCATCTAGTGACTGTTCAAAGTTATAACAGCACTGATAATGACTTATGACCATTTTTCACATTTAGGACCTTTGTAACATCCCCATGATCATGTGATCAAAATTCAGATGCTTGGCGACTGGTTCATACTTATGACCGTTGCTGTGCCCCAAGGTCATGCGATCATCTTTTGCAACCTTATGACAAGCAAAATCGATGGGAAAGCCAGATTCATTTAACAGCCGGGTTACTGACTTAACAACTTCAGGGATTCACTTAACAATTGTGGCAAGAAAGGACGTAAAATGGGGCAAAACTCACTTAACAAATGTCTCACTTAACCACAGAAATTTTGGGCTCAATTGTGATCATAAGTCAGGGACTATCTGTACAGAGAAATAAAACCAATTAGACTTAACTCAGCAACACTCACACACACACACACAAATCTAATGCAAACATGTGGCTTGATGCATTACCAGTTTCTTCAAATATATTATCTGAACCCTCTGTTGATCTGCTTTACTTTTCCTAGACTTCCCATTTTCCTGAGGTTAATATTAAGGCTGCTGGGGAGAGCAACTTTAATCTCTGTTAGGCAGGGCTTTTTTTCTCACAGAACGCTCAGAACGGAGTTCCGGCACCTTTTTTTGATGGAACCTTGTAGGGTAGGCAAGGCGGGTTGTATGACATATGTGAGTTCCGGCATCTTTTTCTTTTACAAAAAAAGCACTGCTGTTAGTGAACCCTAGTTCATAGCCCCTAGCATTCTGCTTCTGAGTTTGCAATATCTACAGTTTTTCTCTAGGTCCCAGAAGAGAAAGTGCTTTTGTATACATGACAGAGAATTGCCTCTTCCTCATGGGAATGTGTATTCAGCCTGAGCCAGTTTGCCATGGAAGCCACATCTACAACATGGGCTAAAGTCTGGCTCCCGCTTATAGATGGCTCCCCTGAGATTCAAATTAAAAATGACGCTGGAGATCTATGGGAAGGATTCCTGGTGTATTTTGGAAATGCCTTGTTGGAGATGCCTGTGCTGAGCATCATGTTCAATTGTTCTACAGCAACAATGGGACAGGCTATAGGTTGTTGTTGTTTTTTTTTTTTGCATGAAGGCATTTATGTTAGAGGCTACCTTTTCCCAACATCCTTAACCAAAATAAATTCACATATTTGATTTATACAATGGATAGAAACTAATCAAGGAGAGAAGTAACCCAGAACTAAAGATAAATTTTCTAATAGAACAAGTAACAGCTTGTTTTCAGAAGTTGTGGTTGCTCCATCACTGGAGGTTTTTAAGAAGAGACTGTCTAGACCAGGAGTCTTCAAACTTGGCCCTTTTATGACTCGTGGACTTCAACTCCCAGAATTCCTCAGCCAGTGTGCCTGGCTGAGGAATTCTGGGAGTTGAAGTCCACGAGTCATAAAAGGGCCATGTTTGAAGACCCCTGGTTTAGACAGCCACTTGTCTAAACTGGCATAGGGTCCCCTGCTTGAGCAGGGGGTTGGACTAGAAGACCTCCGAGTGTCTTCCAGCTTTTTCTTTTTTCTCCTCTTCACTTCTCCTCCCTTCTTTTTTCTTCTTCTTTGTACAGGAGCAAAATGCAGTACTTCCTCCTCCTAATTTTCCCATAGCAATAATTCTTTGAAAGGTTGATAGGCTGAGATGGAGTGACTAGTCCAGAGCTGCCCTATGATCTTCTGGGTTGGGGAAAGATCTGGGTCCCTTCACTCTAGTCTAGTCTAACACCTTACCTGCTATACCACACAGACTTGCACCAATGGCTTCCAGAATTATTTGCAGTGTAGAATAAAGCCCCTGGGTACCATTTTATGTAGCACATACATACACGTGCACAATTTTAAAACTGCTTTTATTTGTAATTATTCTATGTGTAAAAGAGCTGTGGACATCATAGTCAAGCACTGGCTAAGAGCAATTGCATCAGCGCACACCCTTTCAGGCTTTGCAGAAGAGCCAAATTGATGGCTGGGAGCAGCTCCAACTCCAAATAGATGCCTAATCTCTTGACCCAGATTGTGATTTCTTTCCCCCAAAGCTTTAGATTATATTATTTCCTCTCCTTCAAAGGGAAGGCTTGTGTTAGTAGATGCTTCATTGTGTCTTGTTTTAGAGATATGCCAAATTGCTTCTGGGGAACTGCAGCTGTGAGATGTGTTCAGCTGAAGCCGGGCCAGCTGCAAGAAGCCATCAGAGCTAAAAAGGAAAATCCCCAAGTCTTTGCAAAGCTACCAATCCACTGGTTCTTGGTCTTCAGCATAATGCTTGATTGTATTAAAAAAAAAAGTCCTCTGATTAGTACTGGGCTCTGTAGTGCCCAGCCTGAGAAACCACAGGAGCTTGCAATGCTCATCTTTCAGTTACACCTGTTTTTTCTTACCTATCTTATTAGCAGTGCTTCCCTTTAATCATCTTTCCTATATAATCTAAGCATCTTCTCTCCTTCTGCTGACACTTATTGGTGATTTGGAAGTAGGGGAGGTTCAGCCAGTCTGATCATTATTGCACTGCTCTCTCCTGGTGCACATCAGTGGGGACGTTGGGGAAGAAAACCAAAACCCACTGCTTGAAAGTTTTTGCTAAAGCATTCAGGAAACCATGTGGCTTGAGGTGTTTTATGGTGGGCTGCCAAGAAGATACCAGACAGCACTTTTAGAGTGGAAGGCTTGTAAGTCATACACATTTTAAGGAGGGTTTTTGTCTCCCAAATATCCCCAAGGGATTTGTTTCTTACAGCATTCTGGTGTAGGATGGCACTCTTATTAATTAGTATTAAAACTTGTAAAATAACTTCCCATGTCCGTCCATCCTTATTTTTCCAGCAACAGGAGTATGTTGCTTATTCCTTTTAAAAACAAACCAACAAACCAAGATGTAAGTCCAGCCCTTATATTTCCAAAGCTCGTTTCTTCAGACTGCACAAGGAGGCTGACTGAAACCCACCCTCCTCTGTTGGGAACAAGATCGAGCCTAGCCTTCTGTGGTCCATGGCTTGGCATTTTTCTGCGTGCAGAGAATTTTTTTAGCATGAAGTAGTGTTCAATCACAAATCTCTTCACTCTGTCACTACCATCACCTGTGATGTGGTACAAACATGAAAGAGGCTTACTTTTTCATCTTTTGCATAGCACAATGGAATCCCAGGAATATAGGTGTCGAGCAAGAACATCCGATCTGAGGTTATCGACAACATAGGTATCTTTTAGTTACATTCTCTCCTTGCCCACAAAAACTCTTACAGTTCAATCTATCTTTTGTCTTGACCTTATCACACTGATAACTTTTCTACTTTTCTAATAGCAGCAACGATGTGGGTCTGAAATATCTCATGTCCCCTTATTAGGTAGCTAAGATATCCTAGCTTCCATTTCGCTATCTGGCAATTCTGGATTTGTAACCTATCTCTGGAAACACCAAGTTGAGGAAAAGTTAGAGCAATTGAAAGGCTATCATTTTGGTTTCAGGTTTGAACTTCTTTTCATATTTAATTTGCCATCTGAACCTGCTTGGTAAGCAGTCATCCTCATTTACTCAAGATTATTCTTAGGTTTCTTCACTTATCTTTCTTTAAGTATAGCATCTGAAAGGACCCTCAAATAGCTAATAACATTTAACAGATGGAAGCAAATGTAATCATGTCCTCCTAATTCAACATAGCCCTGTAGCCAGATGAAATGAATCTTACATTTTCCAAGTTTTCCCTTGTAAACTGGTGGAATTAAATTTGTCATTATTAACTTGTTGGGACCATCAGGACAATCCTACAAAAGGGTGGAAGGATAAAGTAGCAGCTTGTTTGCAGCTTCCCAGTCTGCCAAGTCACACTGGCTTGGGGGCAATTTTACTTTCCTTTCTCTCTAGCAGTTTTGTTTTCATTTCAATAGTAGGGAAAACATTTGTGCCAGCTACAAACTGGAAAAAGTTTTGGAACTAAGACTGCCTCCATCTATCACAAGGGCATCCCATTTTAGTGCCAGGACTCAAGTTGGCAGACAAATAGCAGAGCTGCTAAGATAGTTTCTATCCCAACATGAGTGCTTCTTTGCCATACAGATAGTCCTTGCTTATCAACCACTTGTTCAATGACTTTTCAAAGTTACAATGGTTCTTAAAAATAATTTTGGGGCCATTTACAACCTCCACAGCATCCTTTAATCATGTGATTGCTGTTACAGAGTTCTGTGAAGCTCTAAGTAGTATATAAATCTGATTGCGATTGCTATTGCAGTCAATATGTATTGCCCTGGGCCTGACCTGTGGTTTTGCTTTTTTTGTCCCCCACCTAGAAGAACAGAGATTGGAGAAGATGGGATTAAATAAAGAGATGCTACGATTGTGCTGGCAGTAGGAAAGGGTCAGACAAAAGAGAGCTTGCTTACAGAAATTGCTTGTTTGTTTTTTTCTCCCTTCCCTTTCAGAGTGTAGAGATTGGAGAGAAATTTTTTTAAAGAGTACAATAAGCTGGATAGAACAATGGAAACTAATATAGTAACAAAAAAATAGAAGGTGCAAAAAAAAGAAAAATATATAAAGAAATGACTTCCCCCTCAAATACAACAAATATAAACAATTTTAATAACTTATCTTTTCTTAAAATATAACAAATGATCTCTTCCCATATCCCATCTCTTACCTAAAAATAAATCCTAACACTTTGTCATTTCATTTCCTGATGTTAGCAAGAGTCCATTAAGGGTTACCAGATTAACAATATATCTATTTTAACCTTGATCAATTTAGCCAACTTTGTATTCCTTCATTTTACTTTTAATAATCTTGATCTTTAGTCTCTTCAAACAATGTTCTAGAATGTGATATTTTTGTCTGATTTCACAAAATTCTTCAAAGCTTTAACAAGCCTGTTTTTATAAATCCAATATGGCAAAATTATCTGGCTCACTCTTTGGTTTGTTATTTATATTATCTCTTTTAATGATTAAAATATCAGCTGTCCTTTTTAAATCCACTTTTTTTAGATCTGTCTCAATCTTGTCTGGTAAAATTTGTTCCTTTTCCATAACACTTTTTAAACAATCTATTGATAGAGGCAGACATTCTTAGAATTAACCTCTGGGTCCATTGATCAAAAATGTCCTTCAATCTGTCTGAAATAAAAATATGTCTACCGTTAAATGATGTTGCTTCATTATTTTTATTTGTAAGGGTTTCAGTGTTCTTCTCCTTCAATTGCAACTTTAGTTCCATTTAGTTTCCCTCTAGTGTCCAATTTTTAAAGTCTTTTTTTTTAAAGAATTCAGACCAAAAGCATTTCACCACAGGCAGGATTCCTTATAATTTCCAAAATCTTATTTCAAGTGTACCAGGACCTTTAGTCCATGTGTAATTTTTTAAAAACAATGTTTTAATCACCTTTTTGCTGTTTGCTCCCCTAAACCCACAGTTTCTTAAAAAAATACTTTAAACTTGTACTTAAAACCTCTTTTGTTAAGAACTGAAGGAAATTCATAGGTGCTGTAAAAACTGTCCATTCAAAGGTTCCTAATAACTGAAGAGCACTTAACAAGCAATTTCTAAAAGTGATTACAAAAAGAAGAATGTGAACTAAGGACCCATAAAAGTGCCGTTCACAGTCTGAGCAAGGTGGCTATTCTCTCTTTTCCCGGAGCATGAAAACCTGCCAGAGATCACTGTCTTGTAGTGTCCTTGTGAGGAGCAACTATATGGAGCACTTGTGGGCAATCTCAAGTCCTCTCCAGGTCTAGAGAAGAGTTATTGAAGAGCTAATCTACTCACTGGCTCTTCATTCTGCAATGATTAGCAGTTCCATTTTTCACAGAGCTGTCTTCAGTTTTCCATTTCTTCCCTGGAAGACAGGCACTTGAGCATTTCAAAGGATGGGGGAATGGTTAGGAAGGGAACAAAAGTGGAAAGTGTGAAACTTGTCTCTTTCCAGTCAAAAAGCACAGTTGTGGTCAGTTAATTCCTCACTCAGTGATTTCTTTGCTTGGAGTTGCTGGTCCAATTAGGGCAGGGGTGTCAAACTCCATTTCATTGAGGGCCGCATCAGCATTGCGGTTGCCCTCAGGGGGCCGGGTGGGTGTGGCCAGGGTGGGCGTGGCCTACTGGGTGGGTGTGGCTAGAGTGCATATGGCCTACTGGGTGGGCATGGCCAGCTCTACAGCATTGGCATCAAGGGTGCCTATGGGGGCCTGGGCAGGAGTGGGACAGATCTGAGGGTCTCTGGCAGGAGGAGGGTCTCTGGGCCAGGGCCAAGGCAGTGGGGGCCGTTACCTCACTGTTTCCAGGATGGCTTCGCGGGCCGCATGAAACCACTTCGCGGGCCGGATCCGGCCCCCGGGCCTTGTGTTTGACATGTCTGAATTAGGGCCATTAAGTGGGACTATCTGAAATCTCTTCCAGGTAGCAGATTTGGTGACTAAGATTGCTCTGAGAATAATAACTGGATTTCTAGCTCTAGTTGTCTCTACTCCTGAGTAAATCAACCCCAATCTAAGGCATTTTGAACTTTCTAATTGCTTAGCTATCCAAGGGCTTTGAGAAATTATTTCCATTTTGGAAAAAAGGGAGAAAATCAATATATGCAGAATACCATGATTTTAGAGTCAGCAAATTATTTGTTCTTGTTGCAACAGGAATAGAGGAGATGCTCAGTAAATTCAACTTCACTTTGTTTTCCAGGAATAAAAGCAGAAACTATAAAATACTTGCCATGATTTCTTTCCTGCCTCTCCCCTCAACCTTGGAGCAGCAAATACTTAAGTAGGAGAGGTTAGAGTGACTGGCATATAATGATAGAAGACAAAAAAATATGTAGTGGTCCAATTAAATCTGGATGCTTACAATCAGGGTATCCAGTGCATCTCTTCAGAATGGAGATACCAACTACAACCCAAGAATCACATTCATTGGCGGGGATGGTTTGGCTTTCTTCTTGCTTTCTCTCCTTTCCCCCTTCTGCTGGCTAGAAATACTGTAGGAACCAGTTCTCACACATTCAATTTTATCTGTAAAATTTCTAGCTCGTTTTTCTTTATGAAAACAACTTCCCACGAGGCATGTAGGTCACTTAAAAGCAGTTATAACAGTAAATAAAATAAAAACAGTATAGTAAAATTCTAAACATCATGTTAAACCTCTTGAATACATATACACACAGACACACATATCTAGCCATCCCCTTCCAGAGTAAGCAATATTATGTAAAGGACAAACAGAAGAATAAGACAAGGGTTTTCAAACTGCCCTATCCTAAATGAATGGATGAATTTGGGTGAACTCCCTCTGGACCAGCACTAAGCCTTCATGCCTGCCTCAGAAAACCCAAGCATACAGGCCAGTTGTAGTGAGGATTTTTTATTTTTTTGCAGCAGGCTAGACACTTGGATTGTCTAGAGCAGGGGTCCGCAACCCCCAGTCTGTGGACTGGTACCGGGTCCAGCATGCCAGCAACCGATCCACACAAACAAGCAAAGCTCCATCCACGGGATGCAGGCAGCACACCAAACCACACACTCTCCGGTCCGTGGAAAAACCTTTCTCCATGGCACTGGTCCCTGGTGCCCAAAAGGTTGGGGACCTCTGGTCTAGAGCGAGAATGAAGACTAAGCACAATTGCGCATGATATGTTGCAATAAATGGTGATAATGGCTAAAAACCGGGATACATTTTAGGAGAAGCTATGCCAGATTTGTCAATGAAATATTTGAATGTCTGACTGGAACAAAGTAAGAGAGTACAGTAGACCGATTAGGTTATTTGGAGACCCAAGAATGAATGAGAAATGTGGCCATTTGCTGAGCATCTGCTTTGAAAATCTGTGTTGGCTTGAAATATGTGAGCTAAGCATAAATCTACCCATTTGTACACATGGACAAAGAATGAATCAAAAAAGATGATTCATTTGATGGTTTATGATGGAAAAGTGAGAGAAGCATTGACTAAAATAAGAATTTTGAGAGGTTTTGAACATAAGATAGAGCTCTGGTTTTTTTGGTGGGGGGGTTGGTCATATGGAGAATGTATGGGGAAGGGAAAGAATGTAGAAAACAAAAGTAACATAAATCAGATGAAAAGAAGTAGAATAGATTGGAAGCAGATAGGAAAGGAAAGTATAAACCTATTGTTTTAAAAAGAAGTATTGAAAGACAGGTTATTCTCTCAACAATGAATGGACAATGGATATATAAAGAAAGAAGATGTGTAAGCTGTTCAGAGCAGAGTGAAAATCATTATGCCAAACACTGCCAAGAAGTGTTTGAAGGTATGCTAATAGGAAGTATGAAAAATAATGTTTAGGGGGATGATGAGGTGAAAAAGCTCTGGAGAAGGAAAAAAAATGCATAGACAACAATGGTGATTGCTGCAAAACTGAGGTTGAGGGCAAAATGCTACAAAATGGGTAGGGAGAGATGTGGGCTGCAGTGGCGTAGCGTGGGGGGTGCAGGGGGGGCCGGCCGCACCGGGCGCAACATCTGGGGGGGGGCGCGCTCGCACTCGCAGCTCTCTGCCCCTGCCTGGCTCACTCACTCTCTCTCACTGCAGTGCTGGCTGTGCGAATCCGATCCGAGCCGCCGGGTCGCCGCCCACTGTGGAGGGGGGGTGCCAGGCGTGCGGTGCGGTGCGGAGAGAGAGCGAGGGACTATCTGGGGGAGGGACAGTGCAGCGTCCGGGTGCTTGCCCCGGGTGCTGACAACCCACGCTACGCCACTGGTGGGCTGCAAGAATGTAGGCAATGCAACTGAAGTAAGAGAATGCTATAGGGAGATTTCTATGGAAATAACGGTGGTAGATCAAAGAATGGGATTGAAATGATGAAAAGGAAGCAAACATTGCTGTGAGCATGATGCAAAATGCTGAAGCTGCAGGTGCAGATGGTGCAACTGGAAAAATGTGAAAAATGCAGGTGTAGAAGACTGCATCTCTGCCTGATAAATGGAAGAAAGGGATTAGTTTTACAGTACCGTGGGAAGTGAATCCTATACAAGAGAGTAAAAGTTGAGAAATGTAGTGGGGCTTTATGCTGAACATGGGGTTGTATAGACCAGATGTTTGCTCTTCAGCAGATGATTAGGAAACAAATGCATGAATGTGAAACCTTGTACATTTCTTGACTGAAAGAATATTATAAAATGAGCAAGCTTGAAATACGAATGTTTTGCACTCAATTCAACTGGAAGCTGAATAAGAATAGCATATGATTAAAGAAGTGCATGTGTGAAAAATAAATGGAGATCCTTAGTGAACGGTTCAACATTGAGCGGACAGTAATAGATAGTTTGGGGGTAGTTTGGGGGTAGTTTGCAGGTAGTTTGGGGAAGGGGCTAGACTCAAGCAACATATCTCATATTAGCCCAACCCCCTACTCAAGCAGAAGATCCTATAGTATGTCCAGACTCTTAAAAGCCTCCAGTGATGGAGCACCCACAACTTCTGGAGGTAAGCCATCCCACTGGCTAACTGTTCCCACTGTTAATTATTTTTTCTCACTGGTTATTTGTTCTTCTAGCTGGAGTTCAGATGTCAGGAGACAAGACTGTGAACAATTCCTCTACGGTGAAGCTCCTGTTCCTGAATTGTTTAGAGATCCATCTGATAGACTGACAGACACAGGACTAAGCTATGTAGATCTGTGCATTTGTTTTTGGTTTTGGTGTGGGTACCAATCATTCTATAACAATGAAAATCCATGGTTTATCATTTACACATCACATTGGGCAAAAAAATCAACAAGCTGCATAATTGCTAAACACAAGGTGTAAATATATGGTGACTGTCATGAAAGTGTGGCAATACAGAGCACCTACTCCCAGTTTTTATTCTGGAGGAATTATGAACAGAGGGATTTAGGAAGTGTGGGTGGAAAGACAGATTGGACGGAAGGCCATAGTCCCTAGAAAAACTCCATCTGTCAAAAGGACAGATTTATAAGTATATATTTAGTATTGGGGAAGGCAAGGAGGGCAGCTTACTTACACACACACAAAACACAACACAAACTGTGCTGGTCTTATACCCTTCCCACATTCTTCCTAGTCACTTTACCTCAAATATTTATAAATAAATGTAGGAGAAAAATGGCAGCAAAAACAATAGAACTATCCTTAAAATAATGGGGTTACCCTTTAATTTTGAAGAAAGCAAGGAAAATAAGGACACCCCTTTTGGGAGTTGTATGTGACAGAATCAATCTTAGCTTTTTCATTTCAAGAGGACAAAATTTCCCTTTATTACAGTAGTACTGCATTTGCTCTCTAAAAAGTAAGAATCTTCAAAACCCATAGTAAAATACACTCTGCAAATTTAACACACAGGGAGAATGATCTTTTCCCAGGTTAAAATTAAAATCTTGATGATCATGTTGCAGTAGTAAATAAATAGCTGTGGTACATGCTCACTGAAAAATCCTTGTAGCTCTGCAAACTCACATTAGCATGTCTTCAGTACTAATTACTTTTATTGCTTAATGTCTGCAGTGGAAATACTTTTTAATTCTCATTTGCATATTTAAGTTTTACAGGTCAAATTTTCATCTTTGTAACAAAGGAATGATTAACAAAAACACATAGTGATTAACCAAACATTTTATTTGGTGCAGTTACGTGTTTTACAGCTATGTCATGGGTCTCAGAGTGTGGTCTGGGGGACCCTGGCAGGTCTCCAATGGTGTTTCAGGGATCCACAGAGCCAAATAAATATTTTAAAAATTCTCAGTTTTAATTTCTAATACAACCAATATTTATAGATATAGTCCACATAAACCAAAGTTCTTTCCTCACCCATTTTTAAACAATGTAAAGGAAGTCCTGAGATTTAATGTTTGAAAACTGCTAATCTATCCCACTGTGCTGGATCAGGTGTTACACTTTGACTAAGGGATTATGTTCATCTTTACACCTTTTATTTACTTATATCTTATTTTCTTCAGCCCCACTTACAGCTTTAATGTGGTAGGCACAAGAGAGCATCTTAAACTACCTCGATGCCTTCTGGTATTGTCAGAGTAGTTTTTGTATGGTACAGTATTAGCAATATAACCTGGGACATAAGACAGGAGGCTGTCTCAGTGAAACGTTGGATTGAAGTGCAGAATAACCCAGGATTTTCTTCTGGAAGGCAGAGATTCTGGAAAAAAACAACAACCCAACTGTAGCACCTGGAACTAGTGCAACTTTATATCCTAAAAATGTAACTTTGGAGGGGTAAAAACAAAGGAATGGTAAATTTCTTTGATAAATTCCAGAAGCATGAGGCCTGAAACAGAATGTTATTTTTTTTAAAAAAAGCTATTTTCCTAGATAATTTACAAGCTTACGAAAACATAAACTCTCCAGCCAACCATGAAACACAAATGCCAAAATTAATCACTTAATGCCCTTTGCTTTAGGATTCAGCATGAGGTTTAAAATATAACAGAACATTTTAAATGGCTAAAGACTGGAGGATAAAAAAACAATATTTTGCATCCCAGTAATAAATGAAAAAGGAAGGTTAACATGTAAAAAAGGACATGAGAATAATGCTTAGAAGTTTTTAAATATTCCTAGAATAGTTTTTTTTTTAAAAAAGCAAATTGATAAAGCTAGTCAGAGTGTTTGAAAAAAAATGGGTTCTAAAAGGAACTGAAAATAGCTAGACAAAGTAATTAAATATACACCTGTCTTTGCTGGTCTTTTTGGTACAAGCTACATAACCATAATTTCTTGAATTATAACAATGAGCCTAAGAAACTGACGTTCTCCAAATCTTTTAATATCAAACTTGGGAATAATGTTACCTCATTTATTATGTTTATGCCACCAAAACATAATATATGGATCTGCTAGATTATTTCCAACTCAAGCACTGTCAAGACTGATTTTCTTAGTTTCAGCAAGGTACATACACTCCTTAATGGTTGGTTTATGGAAGCAGTTTTCCTTGACATACGTTTATTATTTATCATCAAATGAAGGGGATTTGGATACTCTGAGGGAGTGTGAGGCTGAAGGGATGGTTAACAACTGGCATGTTTAGCAAGTTATGGGCATTTGGTGATCCTGCGTGGTTTGATATTTTTTCTGTAAATTTCCCTTCTACACAGTTATTATGATACTTGTTTTTTTTAATGTTTGTCATCCATTATACATTGCCTTGAGACATTTTGTATTAGATGGCTTTACGAATTGAATTATGTTGTGGTTGGTTGTAGTCAGCCAGATGTTTAGACTGGATTTGGTATTTTTATCGAATCCTTATTACTATTATTCCAGAGAAGCTTTACTAATCCCTAATGTAGAGAAGGAAGCTTTTCTTGTATTTTTAGTTTTATTTATTAAAATTTTAATAAATGACTTTTCTTACATGGTCTGGGCTTGCTGAAGATAATATTAAAAAAGAAAAACTTTATTCTGTCTTTGCAGGAAATATTACTAATTATTTTTTAAAAAAGATAAAATAGAATAATGTCCCTAAGTTGATAAAATACCAATTCCTCTAAGCTGTTTACCATCTCTGAAATGGCACTGTGCTATGTTGGAACTCAAGGCCATTATAGCAGACCTGCATAGCTACAGTCCAAAATGGTTTCGATTGTACTTGCACCAAAGCAGTATTCAAAATGGTTGAAAACATCCAAAAGTATTTTGCTGGCTAATAGGAAGACATCTTTACCTCTAACTCAATTAATTGTGTACTTTGTTTTCTACAGCTTGTAAGCTGAATAATTTACAATTTCTTCTGTTTATTTGGCAAGAAGCACATATTTATTTTCTAAGTTCCCTCAGATGATCCCAAAACAGAAAATATGCGTGCTGATTTCCAGCTCAACTCTAACGATGAAAAACCAACTCCAGAACGGTCAAAAACATATTCAGCATGGAGGCAGTATCTTTTAGTTGACAGACACAAAGTTCCTGAATTACATTAAGGATGAACAAGAGACATTCTGGTGAAAGAAAAGTTCCCTGAGGATGGGCTTCCTTACAAGTCTCAAAGCTTGGAAGACTAAACCTCTGGTCCCGGTGACTGACCCAGATTGAATCCACGAACTAGAGAATGTGAAAACATGCATGTAACCATTTTGTTTCCTTATGACTTGCATCACAAATGCATCTATATATATTACTTATGACTTGCATCTGGTTAATCTATTCCTTCTTGGATGTAAGATAATTGCTCATCACAAAACTAAGTTCCTCACTTCCTCTCTACCTTTGTCTGTTTGCCACAGCTCTAAAAAATGGATTGTTAGTGTCACATTCTGGCATATGTAATGAAAAATATTCTATTATCTAATTAATCAGATACAGATTACTTCCTGCAAGGGCAAAATATATGTTGAAATTATTGGTATACAAAAGGTCATTTCTGAAGAGGCTCCCTGTCCTTCCTTTTATTTTTCATTTCACAACCCATTATTATTACTTTTTAAGATATCATGTAATAATTTGGAAGAACACTGAAATGGAATTCTTTATCTTTATCTTTATTATAATTCATCATCATGTGTAAATGCCCGTCAACGATCTGAATGAGGTTGAAATGCAATCCATGTAATTCATGAATGAGATTTAGAATAAGATGTTGAGAACTGTTTTAACCAAAATATTTTTAATAAAACTTCATTACAACTGCTGACAGTAACCCAAAATTTGTTTCCTTTCTCAAACTGCCATATTTGAAAATAGAAAAGATTCTAATATACTTAGAATCTGGCAAAATCCCTGCTGTAATTAAAAGCACAGTCATTAAGTGCTTTTAATTAAGTCATTTTTATTAAGTCATTTTTGGGGGGTGATGCTAAGTGGCTAAGGAATTTCCCACAGATTATTAATCTGATTTCTAATCCCAGCAGTTTGGCCTGAGGACTGTAAAAACTTTGGTTCATGTACATGTAGCACCATAAATTCTTCATATTTATTTCTCCAGTGGGGCATAGTTCAGGAGCTTTTCAATCAGGTCTACGTGGGCAAGCAGCATTCTGCGACAACAGTATCTTTTCAGACCCAAAGCATCCAAGGCATCACTAGGAACAAACAAAAGCAAGTATTTTCAAAAAAAAGCATCATGCTGAAATCAGATCCCCCCAAAATAAATACAAATTCAAGGCCTCGTCCACAAAGGGAATAAGGATGAGAGAAAAAGAGAATGTGAGCATCTGCAACAGAGGATGGTGCAACTAAGAACTAATCAGAGATCATTAGGGGAAAAAGTTGTGAAAGAAGTTGCCTCATAAATGCTGTTAATTCTACTTGGATCAATTACTAGTTTTTAGATTTTTCTACTCATAAACATGTGCCTGATTTGATTGCCTTGAGCATTCCCACTTAAAATCACATCTGGTATCTTGATAGTCTAGTGAGAAGAACTGCTGTTTTGATCGAAGAACCAAGGCTATTTGTTTGGGGAAAAAAGATGCTTTTGACTACTTCAAATCTTATCTTCTTAACAAGACAGATGTAAAAGATGGCTTCTGCCCTGCAGGAAAATGTAAAAAGAAAATGTGGGGAACTTTTAGATCTATGATTTGCTTATTTTCTTTCCACCCCAGTGTTTAGGAATTCTCTGTCACAAAAGTCACACGCAGCATTGGCTTCTAGCACTTTTCAGCAACTTCTTTTTCTCCTTCCCAACTGCACAATATTGTATTTATTCAAAGAAAGACTCTGAACATAAAAATAGCCTGTTTCAAAACAGAAGAGTAAACAATGACAAAAAGACAGGACCCCTTTGTAATTCCTAGCTTCCTCTCCTTTTCAGGCTATGACTGTCAATTCTACCTGAAACTAATCGTGACAAATCCTCTCCTCATGCTATCACTGTGTGCGCTGTGTGAGAGACACACCTGTCTATGAACACCTGTCTATGCATATGCCTGCAAGAATCCCTATTCTATAAAAAGGGCAGGATTGAAACATAAAAATAATTTACTGAACCAATAACTACTCATTCAAATTAATTTCAGGGCACATGTTGCAATGCTGGGTGTTATTAGTGTAGTGCCACTCTCAAGAAAAAGCATAGTTTTTCCCTCCAGTGGTATAAATGCATTATGGGAGAAACTCCTTGCTCTGTAATGATTTCAACTATCAGACCTTGCTGTATCATCCTGGATTGATTGTATCACTCTGATTTTATCATTCTGATGAGTGCAGTGGATTATTCAAATGGAGGGATGGGAAACTGTATGTTGGTTTTAGATGGATACTTGTTCATTAGGCTCTGTCAACCCTTGTGATCAGATATAGCTATTCAGCCTCTATTTCAGGGGTGTCAAACTGCCGGCCCACGGGCCGGTTGCATCATATGGAGGCCGTGCCCACCCCAGCTCTGGCAATGCAAAAAAAGTCGCAACATGTCACGTAATGCGGTGAGTTTGACACCCATACTCTATTTAGTGAAAACAGCTTATCTGGGCTTAATCCTGACCTTCCAGGTAAATATTCCATTTGCTTCACCAATTGACTTTCATTTTCAGAAGCTGGCTGAGGTCACAAATCGTGATCACATGATTGCAAGACATTGCAACTGTCATAAATGTGAGGTGATTGCCAAGTGCAAACTGCAATCACATGATCATAACTTTGAGGATGGGTCATAAATTGAGGACTACCTGTACAGCTCATGATTTGGGTAAGGATGTGTGTGTAGGCATAAAATATTTAGAGCATTTAACATTCACTTTGAGATGGCAGTCATTCACAGACCAAGTAAGTGGAAGCTAAAAAATATAAGCAGAGAACTGATAAAAACAAAATGGCAATCTGTAGCTTCCCCAGCAAGTTCCACATTTCCACATCAAATGAAATCCTCTTCACAGTGTTCAACCTCAAATCTATTCCAACAAAAAAAAACACTAAAAATAGATCATTACACATTTTAATAGTGGTGTATTATAATTGTTGTATTTGTTTTATTAGTGTTTTGATGAAAATTCCAGCATACATAAATTGCAGAGTTGTATAAGCTTATATGGAGATGATTTTATTGAACTCCAAGGAGTTTATTTCTGAGTAGAAATGCATAAAAATGCATTAATTTTCACCAAAACTGCAGAAAAGCTGAGTGCTGCAAAAGAATGGTTAAATACCAATTTTTATGAACCCATGCTCCAGCTTTTAAAAACCCTACATCTGATAATATGGAGCTAAACGATTAAGCAGAAATGATTATGTTCTTTTCTTCAATATTGGTTTTAGTCAGTGCTATTTGAAGTTCAATGTAAGTGAAAAGCAACGTTTTGAAATATGGCAGAATCTCTGCATCTCTGGACAACTAGCTTATTCAGGTGACGTGACTCTTTTTTATTACAATAAATTATTTTAACAATATCTGACATTCTTGAGTGTTTCTGAAAATTGTCAGACAACAGTTACTACAGGCAATTCTGCTGCTAGGAGGAATTCAATTATGTACTGTATGCTCACTTGGCCAATCTAAAATCATACAATAAATTGCAAGAGAATTTAGCTATACATTCAATCAGATGTATTTATCATGCAAATATGTTAATAATATGCTATTTAATCTCAGGCTGTAGATCCATAGTTTTCAATTCTGTATTCGCAATGAAAAATCAATGGCTATCACAGCATGATTAACTGCACCCAGAGACAATTCTGCCAAGATAAGGAAAATGGTGAATATAGCACAAAAGAGAATAGACAATACTTTCCAAATACTAGCAGTCAACGGAAGAAATGTTTCTCAGGCTTTTATAGTAAATAATGGGATTCAACATAATCTGCCATTTAATTGCTATTATTGAAAAACAGTGTTATATGACTGCAAAAATAAGCAAACTTTTTTTAAAGAAAAGAACACATCAGTATTAGGAGCTGCTGGAACAAGATTAATATTTTAAAATCAATTACTTGATCTGTTTTGTAATATAATAATCTAAAATGTTACTCAGAAATACGCTTCTAACAGGACACTACAAGGGAATAATTAAGCAATGGTTTATTCTATATAAGCTATCAACCGAAGCCATCAGCAAACATTTCCCATTAGCAACATTTGCATTCAGTGGCATGGAAATAATATACTTAAATATTATATTCCAATCCAAATTGTTATATTAATAAAATTGTTGCTTATCTTATAAAATAGTTATGAAAATATAGGAGTTGGGAATGCATACCCTTCTGTATATTCTGCTTGCAAAAGGCCAAGATATGCCTCCCATTTATTTCCAACTATTTTACCACAAGTGAAGCACCTCACAGGTATAATCATTTTGACCTATGAAAATATAAACAAAACAGCATAATTAAACTCCAGGCACAAGATATATTTAGAAATTAAATGCAATTAACTTTAGCTGAACTGAATTGATTTGCAGCCTATTTGTCTGAATTAACTATATAAGGAATTCTCGACTTACAACTTCCACTGGAACTGGAATTTCTGTTGCTAAGCAAGGGGGTATTAAGTGATTCACACCCATTTTTATGACCTTTTTGCCATAGTTATTATGTGTTTCACTGCAATTGTTAAGTGACTCACATAATCATTAAGGGAAGTCTGGCTTCCCCATTGACTTCACTTGTTGGAAGCTCGGTGGGAAGGTCACAAATGGGCACCACGTGACCCTGGCATGCTGCAACCATTGTAAATGGTTGCTAAGTGCCTGAATTTTTATCACATGACTGTGGAGATGCTGCAATGGTCATAAGTGTGAGAAATGGTTGTAAGTCACTTGTTTCAGTGCCATTGTTACTTTGAATTCATTAGATGAATGGTTGTAAGTCAAAGACTACCTATATAACTCAACTCTAAATGTATTTCCTTGGATAGGAGCACTAAGGATATAACTGTTGAAGTACATGTGGATTGAATAGTGGGATGTCTGGGAATCCCAGGTAAGCAGGATCAAGTACATATGCAAAAAATCCCATCTTAATCTATCTATTTTTTTAGGATGTTTATATACATATTTCTGGCAGGTGATGCTTTCAGATAGAGCTTGCATTATTGTCAATAAAAAAGATGCTTCTGTTCTTTCCTTAGTTGATATTTTTAGATTAAAAAAGAAATATGAATGGAATATAATGAAAGATGCTATTTAGGTATTTGATTAAATTCTGCAAGGACCATTTTGCAATAAATGTTTTATCTGATAGAAGTGGTTCTAGGTTTTTCTTATGTAAATGTTTAGCCTCATTTAAGGAATTGTACAGAGGCTCAGACTGTATCAATCCCTATCTGTAATTCAGTGTTTTCTCATCACTCTTTTCAACTCTTCATTGTAGGAAAAAAACACTAAGAAAAGATCTAATAGCTACAAGACATCTTTGTGGTGCTTCTAGGCTTCTTTCTGGACAGCTACATACGGTAGTTCATTTCGAGTTTCATTTGGGATACGTGCACATGTTTCATCCTCCATTTGTAACCTTCCCTGTTGTTCCCCTATTACTTATCATTTCTAGAAAAAAAGAAACGAGGAGGAAAAATTGGAATTGTTACAGATCAGCTGTTTGCGTGACATTGCTCATCTAATTAATGATAATTTATTCAGCGTAACCTACCATTATAGTGAATCATAAATTAATCAGGCAGGTTACCTCCCCACACAGCACTGTAGACCAAAATTTAACAGCACGAAGCGCAATATGTTGTACAACCCCAAACGCGGCAGGTTTCACATATAGGTTCTGGTGGGGGGGGGGTGTTTGGTCAGCGCTATGTGTTTGTGGGCAGTTTTGCAACTCCATAAATTATGAGTTAAAACGCTTTCGTGGGAAAGCCTCTGAATACCACGATTGCACCCCAGAAGCAAATATTCGTCCTTTTCTTCATCAGGTGTCTTTTGCGAAGAGAGACACAAAACACAATAAAAATCAAACTGAAAGGACACGAGCTGCAATTATACTGGTGCCGGTCCTTATTGGGAAAAACATTTGACGGTTGGACTGTGTAGGACACGGCACGTCCTATTTTCAAAGCTTAAAAACCAAAGGCAAGTCCCTCTCTGGTCGCTCAGGTTACCTGCCGCGCGAAACCGCCAACGGCTCCCTCCCGTTCAACTCTAGGCCAGCGTTTCCCAACCTTAGGAACTTGAAGATGCGTGGACTTCAACTCCCAGAATTCCCCAGCCAGCATAGCTGGCTGGGGAATTCTGGGAGTTGAAGTCCACGCATCTTCAAGTTCCTAAGGTTGGGAAACGCTGCTCTAGGCGACTAAGCTGCCGCCGGTCCACGTTTTCGCAAGGTCACGCCCACTACCGCGGGCGCTACTACTCCGCAAAAGGGGAGAAAGAACATTTCCTGGCTTCCCTAAGTGTATTTTAGCTTCCCGGGGCAGTAATCAAAAATAGAGACATGTACCCCTAGATATCAGCGTGATCTGTGAAAAGCTGGAAAAACAACAACCCGTTTCTCTTTTTTTTTCTTTTTAACTCAAATCGACCCTCCCAAGGATTAAAAAAATGGTACGTTCCAAGAGGTACGGCGCCGCGGTTGGCTCAAGATAGCTGCGTTCCTCTAGAAATTCGCGATTCGCGTGCGCGGCGCGCTGAGTAGCTAGCTGCTGGTGCGTTGGGCTTGCGGAGCGCCGGCTTTTAGGCAGCGGCTTTGGCACCGAGGCTCGTCGGAAGCAGCGGCGAGGCGGCGGCAGGTATTTCCTCGCTTCTTTTACCGTTGCCGCCGTTGCTCTTTGGGCGACACTTGTTGCCGAGAGTTTTTTTTTTTTTCCAACGGAGAGTTCGGACCGGGGATGGAAAAGCTGTCTCCTCGCTCCGCTGATTTGCTCTGCAAACTGGAAAGCGCAACTGGTGGTGTTGCCATTGAGCCGTGCTAAGTTTTTCTCCCCCCCCTCGTTGATGGGAGCAATTTTATACTATAGATTACAGCGTTTCCCAACCTTAGGAACTTGAAGATGCGTGGACTTCAACTCCCAGAATTCCCCAGCCAGCTATGCTGGCTGGGGAATTCTGGGAGTTGAAGTCCACGCATCTTCAAGTTCCTAAGGTTGGGAAATAGAAAATAAGCGGAGGGGAGGCAGCGGATAGAAAACGCTGCTCGCTGCCGGTCTACCATTGCCTTACGTAGGAGGCCGGTTGGTTTCTTTCGCTGCTGCCGAAGAGCGAGTTCTTCTCGCATTTGCCCCAAACCGCTCGAGTTTAGTGGAGATTTGTGCTGTTTCGTACGTGTTTGCATGCGCGGGGGGGGGGGGGAAGATGCCGGAGCGGTGATTGCTATCTCTGTTTTTAAATACCGAGAGAGAACTCTAAATGGAAACCCGGTGCTAGTAAAATCACACCAAACCTTCCTTATTTTAACTTGGGAGACCGAGTTGAGGAGAAAAGCAGGGGATTTTCCATTTCCTTGGCTGCGCCGGCTCTTCTTACTCGTCGTTTTTCGTTTCCGAAAGAAGGGAATTCTTTCTTTCTTTCCTTCGGAAGGTTAAGTTAATAGAGCCGGTGACTGTGTTAATAATGTCAGGCGAAAACTTGCCCAGTATAGGTTTCAGGTTTTTTTTTCCCCGGGAGCTGATTTAATTCAGGGAAGAGCTTCCGCGCCTCGGTTTTGAGGAGGCAAATCGGCCGCAGTTTCTGGTGGGTACATCTCCGTTTCTTTCCGTGCACCTTTCTTAAGACGTAACCCCACGGGGTGGTGGTGGTGGTGGTGGGTCATCAGTGGGTTTACACGCCGAGAAAGATGTACAGCCTTTGATGGGAGACGTTTAGATTGGGGAAGGCGAGCAAAACCTGTTCAGCAAACGCCTGGTGGAAATCGGCGGATCGCTTACTAGAGGAGCAAGTTCCCTTTTGATTAGTTGGACGTTGCTCTTCTGGTTAAGGCTGCACATCGAAAGACATACGTGTATGCGCTGCTCTTCCTTCCAAGGATTTCGGGGAGGTTCGGCCTCCTTTTCGCTTCGCAGAAATGTTATGAGGCATTTCAGAACGGGAGATGGTAGCTGATCTAAGATCACCCCGTGTAAACTTAAGAGGCCGCCTGTGTGTGTGTGTGTGTGTGTGTGTGTGGTAAGCACGTGAACGCTGGTGAAAATAAACGGGGAAAGTGCCGATTACTGTATAGTTTACTCCGTGGACCTGTAATTCTATGAATAGGTTCCTCTACAGTGCGGACCGTTGTTTATGTCACAAGACTAGAACTTTTCTGCTCTTGTGAGTTTGGCTGAAGGAACTGGGTGTGGCTCATTTGACTTAATCTAACATAATTTTGGCTTGCTTCTCTCTGGGCCAGATGTGCTGAAGAGGCTCTAGTCTAGACGGAGTTTCCTTCCAAAGGCTGGGAGTTATTCATCACACACGTGTTTAGAACAGACTCTTATACTTTTAGGAGGATTTGTGTCCAATGACAAAGTTGGAATGGGGTGGAGTTATAAATCATGGTGGAGAGGAGAAGATTTGAATAATACATGGGATCTTAAGTCTGCAGGTATGTCCCTGCCCTTCTTCAAGCTGTATCTGCACTTTTAGGCAAATGCTAAAAGAAAGGTTATGGGGGTTCTTTGAATGTCAGAATGGAATCAAAGTCTGCTTAAGAAAGAGGGCATGAGGGAGCTCTTCCCTACAACTTGTAAGGCTACCAAAGAGATGTTTTGGACAGGTTGAAGGATGGAAGTTTTTTTTGATGGGTTTTTTAACAGGTAACCTATGATCTTTTGGAGATCTTTGGATTCATCATCACACTACCACAGCTAATAGAGTTGTGCATGTTTCAAATTCAAAGTCACCAGGGACTTTGGTGTATGTGAGGAGGAATGCTCACCCCCATAGCTGCCTTTTTCTAGATTCTGTGGTTGGCCCTTAGAACTGTTGCTCAGTGTTGGAAGAAAAGCCCACAGAACTAATTTTTAAGCTAATTTGATTCAGTCTGTTGGGAAATTGAAGAATAGACTCTTTCCCAATATCCCTATTGACCTCCTTCACTGCAAGGAAAGGAAGAGCTGCAAGTTTGAAGAAGTGTTGACCTTCATGAAAGTCTCCAACCATTGTGTTCTCCCATGTCTTGTCTTCTGTTTCATTTTATGGAACTGATGCTAGTTATGAACTGATGGAGAACAGAAAATCTAATAGCATGCCAATCTTTTTTTTCCTGTGGGTGTGGTAAAAATTTCCAAAGTTCTGGAAGTTAGCTATTGTGGAAAAATAGGATACTATACTAGATATGCTTTTGGTCTGTTCCAGCAGGATTCCTAGTTTCAGAGACCCGTGTTATTACGGTTAGATTCAAGATCATACAGTTGTGATACCACATTTTGTATATTTTTGTATATTTAAAGTAGATGCTAAGTTGGCAGATATATATCTGAAACTTGAGTTTGGAGAAAATGAATGGATCAAAGCAATCATGAAGATTATTTAGTGGGATCACATTCATGTGTGGTTGACATAGTTATTCAAAGGAAAATGAATTTTAAATGATTCCTCCTTCCTCCCCAAAAGGAGAATTAATCAGAAGGAAATATCTTGTTTTATTATCAGATTTTCAGGTAATCTACAATAATTACTCCATTTTAACAGTAAGTTACTTGGGGAGAAGAAAATGTTCTGTTCCCTCTTTCAATAAATTACATAGACGGAAGTGAAGTATTATAATCTAACAGTAATGTAGAAAGGGGACTTCTCTGTAGTGGCATATTGTGAGAAACTGTGGAAAGAAAATGGAAGAAAAGCACAGTTTTGGGGGAAAGAGACAGCACAGCTGGGTTGTCAAAGTAGTGGGAAGCAACATTAGAAAATTATTCCATTTTAATGAATTCACTACTATATGGTTCTGCCTAATACTTTTCTCTTAGAGTTTCCAAGATTATTTTTATCACAGTTTAGCATTACGCATGCCTTCTTGAAAGTAATATGAACTTGTTTCCTTTGTTTGCTACCCGTGTGGGGCTTTACACGTATTCTTGAAATTCTTTGCCTTCTGTGGCATATGTGGTACACTTTAGAATCTGTAAAAGTTTTACCTTGCCTCTTTTGGATTGAGTTAGTCTGTCTTAATATGTTTTAATTGTTGAATATTGAATAACAGTTTTATCACCTTTCTTTGTTAATCTGAAAATTAATGTGACTGCTTTATAAATTGGGTAACACATGGCTGTTGTAAAACACTTGGTTCCTTAAAGCACTTACTTTGCTTTCATACGTTCCAAAATATATCTTCTGAACATTTCTGAAACATGCTTAGACCTAACATTCAGTACTTTATCTTAGACCTCTTAGTGTACGTGTACCGTATGAAGTTAATTAATACATAAATTAAAAGTGACAGGAAGATGTTGTATGACAAATATAATTGTATCATTGATTCTGGTTCTCACAGTATTGATCTCAGTGTAAGCAAAATAGTGATGTCATTGCATGAGAGAGGTATCAGAACTCTTTGGAGTCATTTGAGCATTTGACAGTATTTGAGAGTATTGAGAGTATTTGAGGGGCTGCCACAAAGAAGAGTGCGTCAAACTATTCTCCAAAGCACCAGAGGGCAAAACAAGAAACAATGGTTGGAAACTGACCAAAGAGAGAAGCAACCTGGAATTAAGGAGAAACTTCCTAACAATGAGGACAATTAATCAGTGGAACAGCTTGCCTCCAGAAATCATGGGCGCTCCATCACTGGAGGTTTTTTAGAAAAGAATAGAGCTGGAAGGGACCTTAGAGGTCTTCTAGTCCAGCCCCCTGCTCAAGCAGGAGAACCTATGCCATCTCAGACAAGTTTTTTTTTAATCCCATTTATATCCCACCCTTCTCCAAAGACTCAGGGCGGCTTACAATCTAAAGCACAAATCAATGTGCTTAGCAATAGCCTTCATTCTATGTATATGCCTGCTTATTAGGGCTTTCGCCCCCCCCCCAGCAGCATTATTACAAAGTCAGCTTAATTGCCCCCAACAATCTGGGTCCTCATTTTACCTACCTCGGAAGGATGGAAGGCTGAGTCAACCTTTAGCCTGGTGGGACTGAACCTGCACTAATTGCAAGCAGCTGGTGTTACTTAAGGAGATTTTTAAAAATCTCTTTAAGAAGAAACTAGACAGTCACTTGTCTGAAATGGTATAGGTTCTCCTGCTCGAGCAGAGGGCTGGACTAGAAGACCTCCAGGGTCCCTTCCAGATTCCTATCCTATCCTATCCTATCCTATCCTATCCTATCCTATCCTATCCTATCCTATCCTATTCTTCCCAGACCTTGTAGAAATAGACAAGATTTTAGAGAACAATATAGCAATAACACTTAAACTTGCAGACCTCTTCATAGTGCTTTACAGTCCTCTCTAAGTGGTTCACAGAGTCAGCATATTGCCCCCAACAATCTGGGTCCTCATTTTACTGACCTCGGAAGGATAGAAAGCTGAGTCAGTCAGGATCGAACTCCTGGAGTGAGCATTCAGCCTGCAATACTGCATTCTAACCATGGCACCACCTCGGTTCATATTGATAAGGGACAAAATAGCCCACTGAGCATAGAGCTAATACTTTGTTGCCACAGAATGCTGAATGTTTCTTATGAAACAAGAACCAGGCAAACTATCTTGGAAAGGGATTTGGTTGGCTAGAATAGGTACACCCCATTGTGCAACTCTACATTATGTGACTAGAACTATTTTAATTTTTCTGTGTTGATGAATTGTCAGGGCGAAGCTCAGAGAAGAGATAGTGAGGTCCAATTAAGTTCAGTCTTTTATTTGCTTATACCTAATGGACAGAATCTTTCCAAATTAAGGCTATAACTTTCTAATCTACTAGGTCTATCCTGAGAGACTTTAGGATGTGGTTACCCTGAATCTTTTCCCCCTTTCCCCATCCAGCTGAGGACTTGAGCAGTTACTTAATCTGGGCCTCTTTCTGTGAAGACTCTGAGTGGCAAAATACTCCTCCCCTGCTGTTGCAGGTGCACATTTCATCACATGAATATATTTATTAAGACAAGAAATTGTCTACATTCAACTCTTAACTCTGTGTTTAAACAAAAATAGTTCTAATTTAGCTACTTTATGCTAGAGATTTACTTTTCAAATCTAGTTGTTGGGCCATGACAACATACAATTTAGGAGCAGAATGTTTGGGTAAATTTAAATCTTCTCCCACTGATTTATGGATATTGCCAGTATTGTGATTTTTTTTTCATGTTCTTGCAAATAACAAAAATTCCTGTGCCAGCATTTCTGTTTCACCCTTTCTGCAGTCTAGTTGAAAATTATGGTGGTCTCAGAAGAGACTTAATCAACTTTTTAGTTCTATAGGTAAAAAAAGTATACACTCATATTCCAGGGTTTTCAGCTAATACCGTCATCATTCTCAAAATCAAATACTTTATTATGACAACCATACATCATGCAAATAATTAATTTTTAAAAAATTAATAAACTCAGTGTTATGAGGACCATTGATCCATAAAGTTAAGATCTTGTTAGGTTGTTTAATAATAAGGTATAGGTAAAATACTCTTCTGGAGGGAAAAAAAGGAAGTGAAGGACTAAATGTTTTGCTTAGAAAACGCTAATTGATGGTGTGCAGTTCACAGCTGAAAAATATCTGCTGTTTATCTGAGGTATTTAATTCTTTTATCTATCAATTTAGCGAAGTTGATTTGAAAAGATCCTACTTGTTGAGTTATTTTATCTTTTCTCGCTGGGTGTCTTAGATAATTATGATTGAAATAGTTAGCATGCTGGTATTTAGAAAAGGTAACAAATTATATGGGTGCTATTTGCTTGTTTGTCTAGTGAATTTTATAGACTGGAGCAATATTGTACATTGAAAGTACATTAATATTTCACAGATTTGGAGTGGCAAATGGCTTCTTGAAAATTATGTACATAAAAATCATGGTACGTTGGGTCACTGTTTTCATATTTGTTTGCCTTGTTTAATTAAACCAGTGATGGCAGGCTATGCTACAAGTGCCAAAGGTAAAATGCCATATTTTAGATGACATGCCAGCATTCACTAGCAATAATATTCTCAAAAGCATACAGATAGTCCTTGACTTACGACTAATGTCTGTTGTTAAGTGAGACATTTGTTAAGTGAGTTTTGCCCCATTTATTCTTGTCACAGTTGTTAAGTGAATCGCAGCTTTTAAGTTACTAACCCAGTTGTTAAGTGAATCTGGCTTCTCCATTGACTTTGCTTGTCAGAAGGTCAAAAAAGGTGATCACATGACCTTGGAACACTGCAACCGTCATAGGTGTGAAACAGTTGTCGTGTGAAAAATTATCATAAGTCACTTTTTTCAGTGCCGTTGTAACTTTGAACAGTCATTAAACGAAATGGTGTAAACCGAGGGCTACCTGTAGTCCGTTTTTGTGTAATTTTTTTGGGGGGGAGGCTCTGGACACCATGCAAAAATCAGCTTGTGGCCCCTAGCCTCCAAAAATCACATGAGAATTTGGTGTGATTTCCCCATTTTTTTTGGCTGTAGAGGCTGCAGAAGAACAGAGCATTCTACGCAGCCTTGGGCAAACTGGAACACCTCAGATAGGCTGCAGTGACCCTCTCAACAGAAAGAGAACACGTCCTGGAGATAAACAGTACACAGCAGATCTTGGGGAGTGCTGAACTGCAAAGCTGTGGAGCAGTTGCACCATTCTCCATGGCCCATGTGCTTTGGAGAATGGCATGAGGTGGCTTTTTTAAAATAGCAGCAGTCAGCAGTGGCACTAGGGCTGAAGTCAAGGCCTAGAGACTTTTGAAGTCAAGGCCCAGCCTCAGTGCTGCTGTTGAACTGAGTGCTACTATTTGGGGTGGCCTAGATCAGGGGTAGTAGGCAACCTTGGCTCTTTTATGACTCGTGGACTTCAACTCCCAGAATTCCTGAGCCAGCACATTCTAGGAGTTGAAGTCCACGAGTCATAAAAGAGCCACGGTTGCCTACCCCTGGCCTAGATGGAAGGGAAATAGAAAATTGTTTCTGTCTTGTTTGGGGGAGTATTTGTGACAAGTTACGGATTTTCTGAATTTTTGACATGCCAAGCCCCAAAGGTCATTACTTGAGCAAAATCATCGTTTACTTAATCCATTTTTGGGGTTGTATGGATATACCGTGAACCATAAACTAACAGTACTGCCTGGATTCACACAAAATGCTAGCCCATTGACTAATTGTATGGTTCAGCGCATTGAATGACCACAACCTAAATAAATCCTATTATATGTGTTCACCATCAAATTACTGTGGTGTTCCGTGTTTATTGCACTCCCTTATTACAGAATTTAAGCTTTCATTTGACCAGCAGTAGCTCGATTTGCATCAAACCTGGTTGTGATTGACAGAATAAAAAAAATTCTTTAGAATACACTAAGAACTGTGCATGTTACAGTGACACAGCACACTCAGGTGTAGGATCCGGCAGCTATTTCTGCCATCCTGAATGGAGTTAGGTACAGTGCCTCATCTTCTTTCAAAATGCAGCCCTTTCTGTTGTAATCCTTTATTCATGGAATAGTTGCAATGCTTATCTCAGCATGAAATGTGCATTAGGAGTAAACCAGGGGGAAAATAAGAAGCTCAATGGAAGATGTGTGCAGGAACTACAGATGTTCAGTAGTTGTCGCTTCCAAAGAAATAGGAATTGAAGGAAAAAGTCATGCAGATATAACCGTATCCAGCCCCGTTCTGATGCAATTTCACTTTGTATGACATTAGATTAAAATTTTCTTTTTGCTAGTAAGCACCATTAAACTGAACTTCACAACTAATAACAACAACCATTAAACTGAAGAGAGATGACTTTTGAATAAACATTTCTAGAAATTAGACTATAAGTGGGTCTTGCATAAACCTGCATAAGCAAGTATGCTTTATTAACCTTGGAAGACCTACAAGTTACAGCTTCTTTTACCGATGATAAAGTTTATATTATTATTTAGAGTACTACATGAAACATTCTTAAAGCAGAGAGGGTTAGATAACTTTTCTAGTTTTTATTCAGCTTACATTTTCATGAAGTTCTGACTCCCCTTCCTGTGGTCACATGATTCCATTTTGGGCACTCAGCCACAAGCCCACATTTACGGCCGTTTGCAGTATCCCACAATGGGTTTGTTTAATGACTGCTGCAAAAAAAGTCATAAATCAGGTAAATGATATGATGACCTGCTTAATGACTGGCATAACATACAACTGAAATTCTGGGCTTAGTTATGGTTGTAAGTTGTAAGGTAGTGACTTTTTCTGTAGAGTTTGATATCTTTTGAGTTCTGTCTTTGTTAGCAGTAGTTTAGAAGAAATGTTCCTTTTTCACCTTTGCGGATCCAGCAGTTAGGAGGATGAGAACTAGATAGCATCCAGATAGGGAAGGGTTTGGATTTTGTTGCAGATTTCAACGTTATTCTCTGTGTGACTTGCTGGTGTGACTTCTAAGAGGATAGGCCCACTTTTAAAGAGAACAGGATCATGCAAACATAAGATTTTAACATGTATTTTAGACAAGCATTCAAATTAGTTTCACATTTGGTGAATGTCTCTTTAAGATGAGTTATTTACAATTATGCATGTTGTTTGTAGGTAAAAATGTGCAGTCATTAACATGCAGGACTTGGATATGCCAGTCTTGATCCATTTCCTTATGTCTAGTCAGTCCAGTTAATGTTGGGCTATCGTATTGATAAAAGATTCTGCAGTACCTCAGGCAAGTGTCTGAAAATAATGATTTCTCATATGTGTCTTTTAAGGACAAAGATATTTAAGACACATTGTTATGACATTTGTGCTACATTCACAAAACAGGAGACATTTAATTTTGCTGTTATATTTTTTTGTGGGAAACAGAATTTCATCTTTTTTTTTAAACTAAATAAACTGAAACACTGGGAGATATAATACATTGAGACTGAGCATTTTCTCTAGTCTTACTAGGCAATTTCTATTAATTTTACTAGGCATCAGGCTAGAAACCAGGAGATGGTGAATTCTAGTACTGCCTTAGTCATGAAAACCATCTGGCTAACCTTGGAGCAGTCACTCCTTTAGCCCAACCCACCTCATAGGATTGTTGTTATAGGGCAGACATGTCAAACACAAGGCCCGGGGGCCGGATCCGGCCCGCGAAGTGGTTTCATGTGGCTCGCGAAGCCATCCTGGAAACAGTGAGGGAACGGCCCCCACTGCCTTGGCCCTGGCCCAGAGACCCTCATTCTGCCAGAGACCCTCAGATCTGTCCCACTCCTGCCCAGGCCCCCATAGGCCCCCTTGATGCCAACGATGTAGAGCTGGCCACGCCCACCCAGTAGGCCATACGCACTCTAGCCACGCCTACCCAGTAGGCCATGCCTACCCTGGCCATACCCACCCGGCCCCCTGAGGGCAACCACAATGCTGATGTGGCCCTCAATGAAATTGAGTTTGACACCCCTGTTATAGGGGAAGAAGGAGTATTAGGTATGTTTGCTCTGGTTTTTAACAGGCATGACAGCTATTAATCTTTATTTCTGTCCAAGTTGTGTGCTATGAAGAGTTACTTTTTGTGTACTTTTGTAGCCTCATGTAATAGACAACATTGTAATCATCTCCATTCAGGGGTTTCTATTATTCTTATCCCCAGAAGATGGATATAAGCAGTGGTGGGATTCAAATATGTGAACAACCAGTTCTCTGTGTGGATGCCGCTTCTGGAAGTCCATTCTGGGCCTGAGCAACAAAAAATTAGCTACCGGTTCTGCCAAACTGGTGCAAACTGGCTGAATCCTACCACTGGATATAAGATGAAACATCCCATGTGAGTGAAAATGAAACTTAACAGTTGTAGAATCTGAGAGTGTGTGAAATTTGATCTAAGTTATGGTATTTGTTGCTCAATAGGAAATTGGTCTAAAAATGCTCAGGGATCCACAAACTCAGGTGATTTATGGGGATTTTGTATCTTTAGTCCATCGACACTGCTTGCCATTCATACTATCTCTGCACTCGTTCCTTGCAAGAATCAGGATCCAAATGGGAAGCAAATGTGACCAAAAATGGAAGGTAAGGAGTAGTTTTGGAGCACACATGCATATCCTTTGTACACCCTCTCCCTGCCCCTAAAAATTGTATAAATGAATAGACTTGTTGGGGAAAAGTAGAAGAGTGTCATGGGTTGATGGTATATTGTTCCATTTCTGGGCTAGGCCTTTCCATGAGAGTCTGGAATTGAGACTGGTGGCCTGTTTTGTACTTTGCAAAGATATGTTGCAGTTATTTATTTAATTAATTAGTTTTCTATACTGCCCTATTCCCGAAGGACTCAGGGCGGTTTACAGGGCAATATTTAAAAGACAATATAAATTAAGATAAAAATAGAATTAAAAAGAATTAAATTAATAATAGCCCAACAATAAAACAATGTTAAAACTTAAAACTAAAAACCCCCTCAGTCCAGGCCAGATAGATCGAAAAGCCAGGTTTTCAGGTCCCTGTTATGAAGAGTTTGAACTTTAAAAAGAGCTCTGTTAGATTCAACAGAAGCCCAATCTCTCTTCCTTTCAAGCTTACAAGCAAGCCATGAAGTTAGGAAAATTTGGAACCACCAGAGAATATTATATCTGAGGTTTACAATATTCATTTGGTTGTACGTCTACCTACTGGGTCATATAGAAGTGCCTTCAGTATCTCACCATCTTTTTGAGGTAATAGCCAACAGCATTTCCTGGTCTTGTCACATTGGTGTCTTAGGTTGTTTTGATGCTGCAGCGCATGTGAGAATCAATCCTGGATATCTTTGGAAAAGAACAGCTGGACAGTAGCCAAAATGAGGGACAGGGTGGCATATCAGGAATGTTGGCTATATGGGGAGAATGGAATAGGTAAGTCAAAATGGTAGATTCCTGGGACAGACTATTAGACATGTGTTCTTTATGGGTTTGAAGCTGTTTCAGCTTGTTGATTTTGTGGACTTAGTTTTTTCTTGTAATAGAATTAGGGAGAAAATGTTCACGTTTGTTCTCCTTGTTATTATCCCTGATAGCTTTGCAAGACTTTTATATTTTAAAGTGCTGGCTTTTCCCAAAAATGAAATTTCCCTTGACCCTGACATGAGACCTGGTCAAACCATTATACTGCCCTATGTATAAATAATTGCTCCTTGATGCTCAATTTAGGTTAATGTATTTTTCATGATTATTTTTTTTAAAAATAAAACATAGATCATTAACCTGATGCACAGTATCTCTACATGAGGTACAACTTATGTCAATCTAGGATTGCCAGATCTAGCAAAAAGATGTTCTGGAGATTTCTCTCCCTTGCACAAATGTGTGTGTTCCACGTGTACATTATGGCATGTATACGTATGTATACATATATTCATGACAGAATCCAGACCAGAATAAATAGTTGAATTAATAACTAAATTAATTGTCCACAAGGTATATTATTAATTGATCTTTTATCTTCATAGGCTACTCATTTTTTTATTTGCATACAAACTACTTTCATCACAGGAATACTATAGACTTGGATCCAGCGCAAGAAAGCAGCCAAAAAAGGATGGAGATGAGGTGAGAGAAGGGAGTAACTGTTGAATTTGGTAGAACATAGAAAAAAGAGGAAACACATTGAATAAATATGAGGCAAGCAGAAGGAAAGAAAATATATATATATATTTTTATCATATTTATGTCCTGCAGGCTCCCGAGACAAACCGGTCTCGGTATAAACAGTATAAATCCAACATCATAAATAAAATTCTAACAAATGATAAAATATGATAAAACGTCACAGTGCATTATCTATACACTAACAAAATTCTCACGTCTGTAACCTTTGACTGAGCGAAATGATCCATCTTAGGGCAAATTATTTTCAACCAAGATATGTCAAATAAACGTACAGAATGCTGAGACTCCCTGACTACCATGGAATGAAATTTTAGAAAGTTGTGGCTGCTTCAGTGCTGCTGGGTTGCTGCAGAGAGCAGCAAAAAGCCATGGTGGTTTAAAAGAGCCATAGTGGCGCATTGGTTGGAACACAGCACTGCAGGCTAATTCTGCTGACTGCTGACTTCCAGCAGTTTGGCAGTTCGAGTCTCACCGGCTCAAGATTGACTCAGCCTTCCATCCTTCGGACCCAGATTGTTTGGGGGTGGGGGGAGCAATATGCTGACTCTGTAAACCGCTTAGAAAGGGCTGTAAAGCACTATGAAGCCAAATATAAGTCTAAGTGCTATTGCTATTGCTATCAACGTTCCCTCATAGCTTCCACACATCCCACATCCCTCTGTGCTCACACTGCACTCCCTTGATCCCTCCTCCACCCAGCAACAGCCATTTACTTGCCTGTTAGAAGGGAGGGAAGGAAGAAGGGAGGGAAGAAGGGAGGAACAGGAAGAAGGAGGAAGAGAAGGAAGCAAGGAAAGAAGAAAGGAAGGAGCAGAGGAGAAAGGAAGGAAGGCAGGGAGGAAGGAAGGGAAGAAAGGAAGAGGGAGGGAGGAAAGGAAAAAGGGAGGGAGGAACGAAAGGAAGGAAGATTTATGATGCTCACTGTCAAGGAAACTTGCTGGGGAAGCCTACAGGAAATCAAAAGTTTCTCCTGCTCCCACTGATTTTTTGCCCACCTGTGGTCATTCTGTTTTGGTAAAGAAATATCTCTGAAACAAGGAGCCAGTGGGGTCACAGGTTAACAGGTTAACATGGGCAAAAGCAAGAAATACACACACACACACACAAAAAAAAAATTCCATAGCTACAATTTTAAAATCCTGGTCAGCCATCCTAAAATCATTCCCAGAAGGGAAGGCTTCAGTCTAGAAATAACTTTTTGAAATTCTTCATAAAAGGATCCAGGGAGAGGCCAACTTAAATGCCAAGGAAAGGCAGTCTATAATACGGGTGCAACCACTAAGAAAACCTGATTACAAAAGTAGTTGAATTCACCAGGGAAGCATCCTCCCCCCCCCAGCAATTGTTAATTGCTAATTTTCAAAAGCCTCCAGAGTTTTCAGCTGGGATGTCTGCAGTCTTGTGCCCACTCACTGTTTCCTTATTTCCAGCAGTTTCCCCTCTGTAAATGTGAATCCCTTGCTCTTATACAGGTAATTATGTTGGTGGAAGAAAAACCCTCTTCTTTTTGTATAAAAGTTAAATGCTATAGTTGAGAAATGATTTTTATGACATCTAAGTGCTAATGAAGAAAGTATTTTTTTATCTTTGCCTTCCCAAGGCCAGTAATTTTCTTTAGTTTTGAAAGGAGAGAATTGAATTGGCACTTTATTATAAAAGCAACTGCTGTTCATGTTCATTAGCACTGAAGTATTCACAAGCCCAAGTACAGTAATTCTCTCGCAGGACTGCACCTGCCTTGCAAATACTACATTGTTCATGAATCTTTTCAAAAATAAAATACTTAAAGAAACAAGTATTATTAAGCATGTAATCCTACGGAATCCTAACTAGACAGCAGGTCCCGTTAAGTATAGGGGGTTTAATACTACGCAGTAACATATACAGGTAGTTTTTAATTAAACAACCACAGTTGACACTGGAACATCCATCACTAAGCAGTGCAGTCATTAAGTGAGTCCTGCTTGGTTTTACAATTTATTTTATTTTATTTATTTATTATTGGGACTTATATGCCGCCCTATCTCCCGAAGGACTCAGGGCGGCTAACAACAGTAACATATAATAAATACAGAAGTTATGATAAAAATTAAAATTAAAGGCCTCTGTACAATAAATTAAAATTAAAATTAAAATTAAAAAACCACAATCCTTTTTATTAAACAAATCTCACAGTCATTAAGTGAGTCTGACTTCTTTCCTTGATTTTGTTTATCAGAAGCCAGCGGGGAAGGTTGCAAATGGCAATCATGTGACCCTGCAGCCATTGTAAATGTGAGCTGGTTTCAAGTGCCCAGTTTGTGATCACGTCACCACGGGCACACTTCGACAGTCGTAAGTGCAAGGATCAGTCATAAGTCGTTTTTTCCCCAGCGTGTCATAACTGTGAATGGTTGTTGAATGAATTGTTGTAAGTCAAGGACTACTTGTAAAGCTATATTTATATTGTATTCTAAATGTGTAGTGAGAAGACTGAGAACAGAATTAAAAGGTTGTGTTCTGAACCAGCCTGCTACCGGCCTTGCAATAAGGCAAACCCCTGTTCAAACAGTAGAGACTGGAGAGCGTCTGAGGCTGCAAAGCGTCTGCCAAGATTTATTACACAAACAACAGAACAAGAAACAAAAACACTGGAACTTGAATCCTCAAACGGAAGGGTTGCTTTCAGCAACCAGCCCTTCCCCAAACACTCCTTTTATTTAGAGTTCAGGGCGTGGCCTCCCTGTGCCTCCTTCCGAGGAGTCCCACAGCCTTTCTCTGTTTGGTCCTGCTCGACTGCCTCCTGCGTCGGGCGTCCTTGAACAGGGCCAGCTGTGGGTCATCATCCTCCGCACTATCGGGCTCACGCAGCTGAGAAGAGGGCCCCGGCTGGGGGCTCTGCGAAGCCTCCAAGCCATCATCAACCAGTTCGTCTTCCACACCCTCCTCCTCCCCCTCATCTGAGTCATCCGAGACATCTGAGCCGGCTGCCGGACCCACAGGCTGGCCCTGAGTCACAACAGGTTGTTTGCTGTAGTGCTGGAGACATGGATGGTGCATTTTTTTTTTACCTTAGGAAGTCTTGAGTTAATAGTCGTACTTTATATGTATACTAATCAAATTAGGGAACGCATGAAGAACATAATTTTTGGAATTCTTTCCAGCTTTTTAGAGTAATTCTACCCAAGATCACCTGACCAGACAGGTACGTTTACAAAGGGCAAGTCCACAATCCTCCTACAGGGATTCATTGGAGAAATTTCCACCCCCCCAGAATGTTTTTGTCTGCAGTCTTTAACCAGATCTAGCCCCTGTTTGAATTCAGCCTTTCTTGTTTCAATACCATTTTTGCTCCCTTTCTCTTTTGTGTTTGGCGAATTGTTCTGCTGATAGACAGACAGACAGACGGTGGGAGTCCTGAGTCACCTTTTGTCATATTTTCCCCACATCCTCTGGGGTTAGAATGAATAAAAATAAGAAGCATCTTCCCTCCTCCCCTCCCCCCAGTGTTTGCTTGCTTGTTTGCCGGGGACTTTGAAAGTTTGCGTATTGTTTTTGTGCACTAAAGTGGCCCTACCATGGAACTGCTGTAAAACATATTCTAGAACTTGCAATTTTCTACTTGCCTGCCTACTGTGTACTATAGATAGCATATAATAGAAGCAACCTGATTTATAATTACGATTCTTGCATCATAAGAGATCAGCTGTACCTTAAGCTTTGCTCTGTCACCACTCACAGTTCTCCCTCCTCTGCCCAGACTTCAATCACAGACACTTCTGCACCTTTCTTTTGTAAAATATAACTGACTGAACATCTAAAAATTGCTCCTTGAAAGATCAATTTATGTTATGGTGCAATAAAACCACAGTGCTACTTGTGAGATTCAAATCCCTGTTCTGCCTTCTAATAGCTGAAATTCTAGTTTGGTACGGTATTGGATTCTAAATCCATTTATACTTATCCACGGGTATTCGTTCTTCAGTTTAGTCTCGGATGACTTATGAAGAGTATCTGACAAAACTGTAATAAGCTTGCTCATGTTGATCAAGGGAAAAAAGCAACAGCTCCTAATGGTGTACTTGTAACCTTGTACTGTAATGCAGCAATAATATTTGACATAAATCAGTATTTTAATAGTTACTTGTCAAGAATTATATTGGTATTGTGACAGTTGGATCATATGCGTGTTTGCTTGGAAATACGGCCTGCTGAATATATGGGGAGGCAGTTCCATCCACCCAGTCTATTCAGAAGCTGAATTGCTGCAAGTAATGAGCCTTCTCAGTAAACACATCTTTCAGTGTCTGATCAATTTGCATTTAGGTAGTCCTCAATGTATGACTGTAATTGAGCCTGGAATTATGATCGTAAGTCGTGCAGGTAATTAAGCAGGTCACCATGTGACTGAATCCAAGTTTATAACCTTTGTTGCAGTGGTTGTAAAGGGAACACTCTGGTCATTAAGCAAATCCATTGTCCCCAATGGGTTTTTTTTGCAAAAAACAACAACAAACATCATAAATTTTAGCCTGTAAATGACAGTGAATGTAGGTCTGTTTGCAAGTGCAGAAAATGTAATCACGTGATTGCGGGGAGGGGGCAACTTTGAAATGGCTGTAAGTAGCCCAGGGAAATTCCGTCGTAATTTTGAATGGCCGCTAAGTGACAGGTTATTAAGTTATTAAATGAGGACTATCTGTATGCCCTGCTACTCTGAGGTGGACAATACAGTTGAGCCCAGAATTTATGTTGCTAAGTGAAAAAATTGTTAAGTAAGTTTTGCCCCATTTTACGACTTTTCTTGCGATGTTTGTTAAGTGAATCACTGCAGTTGTTAAGTTAGTAACATGGCTGTTAAGTGAACCCGGCTTCCTCCATTGACTTTGCTTGTCAGAAGGTCGCAAAAGGTGATCACATGACCTTGGGACACTGCAACCGACATAAATATGAAGCAGTTGTCGAACATCCAAATGTAAATCACATGACCCTGAGGATGCTGCAACGGTCATAAATGTGAAAAATGGCCATAAATCACTTTTTTTCAGTGCCGTTGTAACTTCAAACCACTAAATGAATTGTTGTAAGTCGCAGACTACCTGTATAAGGTCTCGGAGTTCTGTGGTACTTCACATTGCTGCAGGCCTTTAAAAAGTAGGGATTTCTGCAGCATATGAAATGGGGTGGCATGAATACAAGGTTGTGTGCTTTGGGGCGGCTCCATTTACTGGTCTGACTGGCAATTGAAAAGGAATGAGATATAACTCTTCTTAGTGGTGCTCGCAGTTACCCCATATATGTATGAGTGAGGATAGAGAAGATATAAGTGAGCTTGTGTTTTGGTGGCATTTCTGTGAGGTAACTGGGGGCATTTTAAATGCATTTATCATCACATCTATTAACTGATTTCTGCAAAAGCCACTCATGTATTTTATTGCTTCTGTAGTGCAAGAGTGTTCATTGACAATGTTTATAATGAGCTAGAGAGGTTTCATGTGTTCTTGGCCTTCTCTTGACACTTTGACAAAGTGATGGCTTCCTGATCTTTATAATCTTGAGCTATTCTTACAGAATACAATATGTTTCATGGATCTTATATATATACTGTATTCAGTGATGCTATCTAGTGACCATACATCTTTTATGGACAGTCTTTTACTTCAGAAAGCTGCCCTTTAGATTTATTTAATTTACTTATTTATTTTCTTGGTTTTGCTCTTGAATTTTCCTATGTAAACATAAGCAATTAATTAAAAAAAAAATCCTTACAAACATCTTTTTGATTTCCCCTTTTCATACTTGTCCTTTATTTTTTCCAAGAAAAATATGGGGACTGCAGGTATATAATTATCTGTTCTGCATTTGATGAAACAGTTACAGATCAATTTGAACTGGGTAGACTGTGAAATAGAGTTAATTTTACTCTGTTTACTTAAAATGTTAATGTGTCATTCAGAACATTTCCAGGTGCTGTATAGAAAAGTGTATGTTTTGCTGATGAAACTGTCAGTAATGTTTGCCTGAAATAAGTTGATTCCTAATCTGCAATTTGAAGTAAAATCATCACCAACTTGGTTTCCTGAAATGCTTGTTGTTGGGTTTTTTTTGCATACAATTTTGCTGATTACACATCAGTAGGGATGATTTGGTTAAGGCTAATGCAGTGCTTTTGAAGCAAAGTCCAAGTTGAATAAGCAGGTTTCTGTCAGCTGAACGTTTCCTAACCAGTGAGGGTGTTTTTCCTCCTCAAGCTCAGTGAAGTTAGTGATTCAAATGGGCCAAGAGTTTGATTTTGGGTACAGGTGGTCCTTGGTGGAGCAGTGGGCTAATGCCTCCTTAAGTAACACCAGCTGTCTGCAATTAGTGCAGGTTCGCATCCCACTAGGCTCAAGGTTGACTCAGCCTTCCATCCTTCCGAGGTAGGTAAAATGAGGACCCAGATTGTTGGGGGCAATTAAACTGACTTTGTAATAATGCCACTTGGGGTGTGTGTGAAAGCCCTAATAAGCAGGCATATACATAGAATGAAGGCTACTGCTAAGCTTGTAAGCCGCCCTGAGTCTTCAGAGAAGGGCGGGATATAAATGGAATTAAAATAAAATAAAAAAATAAAATGACTGAATAATCTGTTTCCAAGTTATCTTTCGAGAAGACTTGGTACCTGACATGTAGCTCTTTCTTGCTTGCCATTTTAATCAATTAATTAATTATATTTAAAACATTTATATAGCCATCTATCCTTCAACTAACTCTGGGCAGCTCCCAATCAAAAATTATAATAAAGTTATTTTAAAAATTACAAAACTCAACTAGGTAAAACAAAACATTAAAAACAACTAAAACCTGACACCAATCAGTGCTAATGTGCCATCCTCTAATCCTTATGGAAGGCTAAAAATGTAGAGGCCTATCAAACCTCAGGGCAGAGTGTTCCATAGACCGGGGCTGCCACAGAAAAGACACACTTCTTAACTCCCATCAGATCATAATACTCTGATGTAACAACTGGTGTTGAAGAGTGAGGTTTCTCTCAAATATTTCTGGATTTTTCACCATGATAATTCCTTTCTCTTGTTCCCTTCAAGGTTTTTTTTTCCTTTGCCATCTTTATTCCATCTTGCGCTTGTTTTTCCCCCTGTGCTAATATTTTTAATAATAGTAAAACTCCCAGAGTTGGGTGGCATATAAATTGAATACATGGATTGAGTATGAGCCATGGGATTGTTTTTGAATAATAATAATAATAATAATAATAATAATAATAATAATAATAATAATAATAATAATAATAATAATAATAATAAAAAATAAATAATAATTAATAATAATAACAATAACAATAATAATAATAATGTTGGAAGGGACCTTGGAGGTCATCTAGTCCAACCCCCTGCTCAGGCAAGAAACCGTATATCATTTCAGAGAAATGGCTGTCCAGTCTCTTCTTAAAAACCTCCAGGGTTGGAGCATTCACAGCTTCTGGAGGCAGGTTGTTGCATTGGTTAATTGTTCTAACTGTCAGGAAGTTTCTCCTTAGTTCAATCTAGGTTGCTTCTCTCCTTGACTAGTTTCCATCCGTTGCTTCTTGTCCTGCCTTCAGGAGCTTTGGAGAGTAGCTTGACTCCCTCTTCTTTGTGGCAACCCCTGAGATATTGGAATACTGCTATCATGTCACCCCTCCTCCTTCTCTTCATTAAACTACTAGACATACTCAGTTCCAACAACCGTTCTTTATATGTTTTAGCCTCCAGTCCCCTGATCATCTTTGTTGCTCTTCTCTGCACTCTTTGAGTCTCAACATCTTTTTTACAATATGGTGACCAAAACTGGATGCAGTATTCCAAGTGTGGCCTTACCAAGGCATTTGTAAAGTGGTATTAACACTTCACGTGATCTTGATTCTATTCCTCTGTTAATGCAGCCTAGCACTGTGTTGGCTTTTTTGGCAGCTGCAGCACACTGCTGGCTCGTATTTATGTGATTGTTCACTAGGACTCTGAGATCCAATAATCTTAGGTCCTTGGGACTAAGTGTTCTATTTGCACTATTCTCATTCTTTCAAAGTTTTGATCTACTCTTTGCACTTCTGGCATTCTTGTATCAGTTTCATTGCTTTGGCCTTGGAGATCATCTTTCCTTTTCCAGTAAACCTTCTGGAGTTGCAAGCTGGAAGTAGCATTTTTTTAAACAACAACAACAACCCATAAATACTGCATTTTTGCCACTGCATCCAAGTTGGGTAAACTTCCTGCTGTGAAAACAGTGGCAATGTCACTGAATAATTAGATTTTGGGATCATGAAGTAGCCAAGATGTTTAGACTTTCCAGTATCAAGCAAAAGTATCCAGATGCTTTGCTGTCCAAGGGTGGGGGGGTCTTGAAAAGTGGAAGACAGGGCACAAATCAGAAAGAGAAGCAAAAGGAGAATTATTAAGAATATTTATTTATTTATTATTTATTAATTTAATTTGCATACCGCCCTTCTCCCGAAGGATTCAGGGCGGTGAACAGGGCAATACATAATAAAAACAGGATACAAAAATTAAAAAGTAATTAAACAGCAATGCCCGTAAATAAATTAATACACATTAAAAGTTAAGACCGATTTATAAAACCCAACCCCATCCCATCAGGCCAGGCCGGATTGTTCAAAAAGGAAGGTTTTGAGATTTCATCTTTTTAAGTGTGCTATTTCTCTTTTGCACCCCCTTTTCTTTGCCAAGATGGCAGCACACGTTCTACAAAGCCCTTGCGTAGTGATAGTGAAATGGAGATGTTCCTCTGTTTGTACAGGGAGTGGGGAGCTACGAAATCGTGACCAAGTTCATCTCCCAGAGAATGCAAAGTCGGGCTATATAGGCCTTTTGGTTCAAAGGGGGAAAGATACTTTGGAGCATCTATCAGCAATCTTTAAAACTAAATATGTCTTTTGCTGGGATACTGCTCCTGCTTTAGAGGCCTTCCGAGTGATTCTGAGAACAAGACACAGCTGCTTTGAGGAGTTAACAACAGATGATATGTGGGTGCTCCAACAAGCTGCACTCTGCACGATTCATGTGAAATCGTGGCCAGGAACCTTTCCTGTTTTGTTTTGTTTCTTTTTTTTGCTCTCCCTGTTGGCAGTTGGAAGAAATGGACTATCTGTTAGGTTGGGTGGATGCATTTGTTCCCTGTCTGTGTAGAGGAAAGGGCATATACAGATAGTCCTCGACTTACGATCACAATTGAGCTCCAAATGTCTGTGGTTAAGTGAGACTTTGTTAAGTGAGTTTTGCCCCATTTTACGGCCCCAGTTGTTAGGTGAATCAGTGCAGTTGATAAGTTAGTCAACTGCTTGTAAAGTGAATCTGGCTTCCATGGCAAAATTATTATTTTAAGAATCTGGGGGGTTATGCGGGGAAATACTTAACCAATCTGTCTTTATTGTTTAATAAAGCAGGGGGGAAGGAAAAGGGAAAAGACAAGACAAACAACATGCAGAAGTTCCTACAGTGAAATACGAACTCTTCCGGATTTGAAGATTATGCTGAGAAAGGAAAAAAAAGTGTTAGTTAATTAAAATTGTCACCGTTGTGTGTTGCTTTTCAGGGTTGAAAATAATTTGCAAAGGTGCATTGTAGGACAGCGAAATTTCTCCTGCTTGTAGACAGCCTTAAGGAGCTTTCTGACCGTTCTCCCCCCTCCTTGTGCCTCTTTAGCTGAGCTGGAAAGTAGAGGGCCAAAATTTGCATGCCTCTTTTTGACAGCCATCACTAAACCTTCCTCCCGACTGCTTGTATTTTCTCTTAGCCAAAGATACCAAAATGCAGGAAAAGATTTGCTCACAATGCCAAGGGAAATGTGCTTCTGTCTACCTCTTAATATCTAACTTTAGGAACTTGGAATAAAAAAGTTAAGACAGAGAAAGGCGGGGTAAAATAGGTATTATCAAACTAATAAATGCAGTGTCTCTGGTATGTCTCTTCATGCCATACTTTCAGATACCACTGTTCAAGCTTCAAGTAGACAATCGCTTTTTAAAGAAAGACATTTTAACAGAGGCTGTCAATTCACTATATATGTTAATAACTTCCTTTTGTCATGGTTTTGAGAACTTCTTGGTCTGGAATAAAGGGGGATCAAAATTACATGTCTATGTCTCTGAATAATGGTGTGTCATCATATGACTGGCAAATAATTTAAAAGTACTGGCCTGAATTTTCAGTTTTTAGGGGTGGAATGTCACTTACAGAGTGTCTCCAGTAGCTGGAACTGTGTTTGGAGAAGCATTTTAGCTGACAATGCTTGTACTCTCCTGAAAATCTGCTCTGAGAATTGGGGAGCCTCCATAACAGTGTGTGGAATATGGAAAGCGGCAGGAGCCACAAGAGCTTTTGAAAAAAATTGCTGCCAGAAGCCTGTATTAACTGGAAGTGATTTCCAGAATCAAAGGAAACTTCTATGAAAGATCCTGTCTATGTTCTGTTTCTGGGTCTGGTGAAGCAAATCTAGAAATGGCTGAAGCAGAGCAGAATTAAGGTTAGGAGCCTGGCTAGCAATTTTGAAATTCATACGGCCTGCTTTCATTAAATTTAGTATTTAGCAATTTGCCGGAGTTTGGTAAGCTTGTTATGTAGGATGAGGTGAAGAACAGCTGCAGAATAAATTCATACATACTGTCTATTGCTAATTTGGAAAGCGGTGCAAAGCCCTTGGCTTGTTCCAAGGAGGAAGGAGAACTTGGCAGGTGCCAAGCTGTTTATTTTACACTTTGTTAATTGCTGCTATTGATTTAGTTTTTCAATATTAGGCAAGCTAAGAAGGGAATAATCAGCTCAGCCTATCATGTACCAACTATGTCATCTTTCCATTGAGCATTGCCACCTTCTGCTTAGAAAGAGGAATTGATTTTACTGGGAAATGGCATAAAGTGGTGACAGTCCAGAATGTGTCCTTTTAGGTAGTTCCCCCTACTGGAAATGTTTCAATTTAATATGTATCGACAAACATTATTATTACTATTTGTCCAGCACATGGGAAATCAGGAGATTCAAGCAGTTCAAATAAGTATGAAGATTTATTGCAAGCATAAGCTCTCTACAAGAATCTGGCCAACTGACCGTTAAGAGAAATGCGCAGGAGATAAGAAAGGCATTCAAGGTGGGCTGGACTTTTTGCGAGCGCGAAGGGACTCAGGACTTATGATGTGTTTGATCCCTCCCTCGGGCTCAGCCTGGTCATCTCTTATAGTATTGTTAGATTTTTCTCACTTTTACAAACACACACACACACACACACACACACACACACACACCTTAAGATGGTGACCATATCTAATATTTCTACCTCCCTGTTATATTTCACAGGTTGTACCAAGCACTAAGCTTTCATATAATTTGTTATAGTTCAGCTTAGCAAATTCAATGAACTCACTATATTGTCTTGGTTCGTAAGCAAATATGGGTTAGTAAACATGTAAAATTGTCACAGAAGTGAAGATGTGTTTGAAAGCCAGCATTCAAATGTTACTAGTAGTGTCCATACTTGTGAGTTTACAGTATAAAGCTCTGTTGCATTTCAAGCCAACTACAGATGTTTTCGATGCACATCTATAGGCAGCATTTGTTTTTCCCATAAGGTCAATATATAACTTTCTATTTCTGAATATTTCTAGTTAGTCATGAAAACAAAGAATAAACATTAAAATATGTGGTAGTACTAAGATTTTCTGACCAAGATTTAAGAATGTTTTTTTAACTCTTTTGAGCAGCAGTAAAGTAAAAATATTGTTTCAACTCTTCTCTCTCTTTTGGCCAAATTCCACCTAAATTAACTTGTTTACTGAATATTGTTTTGTAAGTGAAAAGCCCCTGTCTTACTCTGCATCTGCCATTGCCATTTAATGCTGACACTGCCAAAACCCCATAATAGAATCTGCAGCTACATTACAGTAGATTGAAAGTTTTTGTGGCTCTCCTTGGGAAATGATTTCACTAGACTACATCAAGGGCTTGGGTGCACTTGGGGAAAAAAATGACACCGATCCGTTTTCTTCCTGAGTGCTGGGAAAGTAAAGCCAGAAGCTACTAGGAACTGTGCTAAATGCTTAGTAAAAAAATTGAATTTGTTTACTTTCTCACTGTAGAACAGTTCTCTGGATTAAGTATGAACTGTACTTTCAATAGAAAATAATAGCACCAAAAGATAATACCGGTAATTGCTCTGGCAGCACTTTGTGAAAAAGGAAGTTCTCTTGGCCAAACATTTGCTTGGACATCAGCAATATGCTCTCAGAATAACAGAGTTGGAAGGGACCTTGGAGGCCTTCTAGTCCAACCCCCTGCTCAGGAAGGAAACTCTATACCAGACATGTCAAACACAAGGCCCGGGGGCCGAATGTGGCCCGCGAAGTGGTTTCATGCGGCCCACGAAGCCATCCTGGAAACAGTGAGGGAACGGTCCCCACTGCCTTGGCCCTGGCCCAGAGACGCTCCTTCTGCCAGAGACCCTCAGATCTGTCCCACTCTTGCCCAGGCCCCCATAGGCACCCTTGTTGCGAACAATGTAGAGCTGGCCATGCCCACCCAGTAGGCCATACACACTCTAGCCACGCCCACCCAGTAGGCCATGCCCACCCAGGCCATACCCACCCGGCCCCCTGAGGGCAACCGCAATGCTGATGCGGCCCTCAATGAAATTGAGTTTGACACCCCTGCTCTATACAATTTCAGACAAATGGTTGTCCAATCTCTTCTTTAAAAACTCCAGTGTTGGAGCACCTACAACTTCTGGAGGCAAGTTGTTCCACTGATTAATTGTTCTTTTTTTTTTAATTTAAAAAGTTTTACAGTACATTTTAACTTTAACAATCCCCCCTCCCCCACCCCTATCTAACCCTCCCTATCCCTCTCCCCCATTCCCCCCTCCCCCCCGACTTCCCAGAGCTAAATACAGGGTATAAAAACGAAAAAAAAACAAGCATCCATATGCTATCAACAATAAACTATTAATTCTATCACCCTCTAGCTCATGTAAAATGAATACAAACAATATTAATATTACAGATTAAAAAAAAGGAAGAAAACAGAAAAGGAGCTTTACTCAAATGCTAAATGAAATTTCTTAGTCCCAATCCTTATTCATATTAATTTCAAAAAAGAAAAAAAACACTTTCATCAACTATTTACATTCTCCCGCATTTCTCTAATTTCTAAACAAATTCTCAATTACGCGCCAAGAACGCCTATCTCTATTAACCTTATTAATCTCCAACCAAACTAAACTATAATAAAAAATAATTCTTGCATATGTCACGCAATTCCAGATCATCCTTAAGTACAAATTAAAAAAAGGTTTAGGCAATCTAGCATGACTCAGGACACGCTAAAAACAAAACAAAACCCAGCTTTATCCATCTGTACGTCTAGGACACCATTCCAATCTCCAATGAAAATAAGATAAAAAATTTAAAAAAAATTTATAATCCAATTAGGTAACCTTTATGTATAGTAAGTTAAAAAAAGTCAACTTATTGTTGATTAGGAGCTTGCGTACCCCATCTTAAATTCAATAAATCCTTTTGGTCCATAACCCTAATATGCGTGTCTTGCAAACAAATAACATCAGTCTTAAATATTGAAAAACTTCTTTCTCCTCTATGATGAATTTAATCCATTGACATTCTAAATTAAAAATTTAGTCACCAATCTTGACGCCCCAAAGCTTTTGGATCACGTCTGAATGGCCCCTGTAACTTCTTTGGACTGCGCCCCTCCCACAGCTTCACTGTAAGTACGCTTTGGAGATTCCATAACTTTCTGCTGGTCTTGCTCTTGCTCTCGTCTCGCTCGTCTTGGGGCGGCACGCGTCATCCTCTGCTCTCCAGCAGCAGCCGATAAGACTGTAACTTGATCCCCTCCAGCACCATTCTCCTCTGTCTGTCTACCTGCAACATCTTGAGGCTTTCCCTCACCATATCCCTTTGCAGCTTCCAGAAGTGATAAGGGGGTTGCTTTTAGCACATTGCTGTAAAAATCATGTGCCTGGGCCACAGTAACCAGACGATGTCTTTTACCTTCGTGCATCACCACCAGTCCGACTGGAATCTCCCATCTAAACTTGATATCACATTTCTTAAGTTCCTGTACAAGAAATGCAAAATCTTTCCTTCTCCTTAAAATCTTTGGAGGAATCTCTTTTAAAACCAGGAGTTCTTGCTCAGCAACTACCAATTTAGTATCATAAGCAGCTTGAATGACTTCATCTCTAATTACACTCTTTGTAAAATAGACCACCACATCTCTGGGTAACTTCCTCTGTCTTGCAATCCATGAATTTACACGAAAAATTTTATCCATGCTTCCCTCAATTTCAGATGCTGGCTGGCCCAATACCGCTTCCAAAGCCTCAGAGATCAGCTGCTTTAAATCTTCTTTAGGATTCTCTTTTAAGCCCCTGATTCTAATAGCATACTGCATCTGATGGTACTGAACAAGGCTCAATTCTCCGTCCATTTTGTCCCTTATAATTTCATTCTCTAATACCTTTACTTCTAATATAGAGTTCTTTTGACTGAGATCCTCCACTTTTTCATCCAGCTGTTGCACACATTCAGCTACACTTTCAATTGTAGACAACATGTCTACCCTCATTGCTCTAAACTTCTCTTCCATCTTCTTCTCGAATTTCTCCTCCAGCTTTTTCAACTTTTCATCCATCATATCAGACATTAATTGTGAGTGCTTTTCAAAGGCATCTTGTAAATCCTTAAGCGTCAATGCCGGAGGAGGTGCAGGAGGAAGCAAAGCTTGCAACGAGGTCTGTTGCACCGGGGAAGGCCCCGCATTCCGAAGAGCTTTAGAAGTTTTGGCCGCCATCTTTCCCCACTTTCACTTGTTGCGCACTTTCACTTTAAAGCTATAAAATCCATTGAGCTAGAGAGCAAAGATAAAAGTCCACATCACCTTGACCTCCTGTACCGCTCTGCCTGCATCTTGATACTCAAGGGTATTTCCTTCTGGCAGGGGTGGTTGCTAACGCCTGGCTCTGCTCCAAGAATCACGGAGCAGAGACGCTGCGCAGCTCAGAGCAACCCAGGCTTCGGGGGGGCTCAATCCTTCAGCCGCCCAAACTCTCAGCTCAGGCGGCCCCGGAGAGCTCAACCCCTACCTGGGGCCTCACCCCCTCCTCTTCTCCCGAGGAGGGGGCTTCCAATCCATCTAAACAGCTGATCGGCGCTGTTTACGATGAAAAAACACACAGCTGCGGAGCGGACAGCCCGGAGGCGGCTGTCTTCGGCGTTGCGTCGCCACCGGAAGTCCCACTGATTAATTGTTCTAATTGTCAGGAAATTTACCCTTAGTTCTAGGTTGATTCTTTCCTTGATTAGTTTCCATCCATTGCTTCTTGTCCTACCTTCAGGTGCTTTGGAGAAAAGGTTGACCCTCCTCTTCTTTGTGGCAGCCCCTGAGATCAGGGGTGTCAAACTCGCAACATCACATAACATGTCATGATTTATTGTGACTTTTTTTGCCATTGCCAGCAATGGGGTGGGCGTAGGCCGGCAGTTTGACACCCCTGCCTTAGATATTGGAACATTCTTAAATGGGATATGTCCCCTGGTCCTCAGAAGTTGGAGAGGCTAGGATTATCTCTATTTATAAAACTCTCTTATAGAGCAATATGTTTTTCCCACCTAAACTAGAATATAAAATTTATAAATATAAATGTGAACTTTCCACCCTTTAGCAATCCATTTTCAATTCTACCCTTTTTCTTTCAGTTTTCCTCTCAACTGTTGATCAATGTTTCATGGATAATGAATATGTTTCCACCTAATTATCTACCCAGCACACTCAGAATCTGTGTGATAGCTGTACGATGTGATGAGAGTCTGAAGTTAAATGTAACTTGGAAATATATTCCAGCTGTATGGTGTATTTTCCTGCTGGCCTGCAAGATGTTGACTACAGTAATTAAATGACATCAGCCTTCTCTCCCTGTCATTTTGACATCAACACAAATTCTATCCATGCCCTTGTAAAAAAATGCAATTAGATTTTTAATATCTAAATGCCAAATTCTCTTTTAAAATTGAGGAAGAATTGAATCAGACCACAGAAACTCAGATGGTTCATGCTTTATTGAGTCCTTTGAGTTCATCCTTCTCACAGCAGGCTTCGTCTCAATCCCGCCAAGACTGAGTGGCTGTGCATATCGGCATCTCGGGTTAACCAAGTTATTCCACCTCTAACGATGGGGGTGAGGTGTTACCCCCCGTTGATAGGGCTCGCAACTTGGGCGTCCTCCTGGACTCACGGCTCAATTTTGAAGATCACATAGGAGCCGTGACCAGGGGGGCTTTTGCACAGGTTCGCCTGGTGCGCCAGTTGCGTCCCTATCTGGACCGAGACGCCCTACGCACAGTTACTCATGCGCTTGTGACCTCCCGTTTGGACTACTGTAACGCTCTCTACATGGGGCTGCCCTTGAAGACCACTCGGAGGCTTCAACTGGTGCAGAATGCGGCCGCGCGAGTTGTAATGGGGGTCTCCCGATACTCCCATGTAACACCTCTACTCCGCGAGCTGCATTGGCTTCCGGTTGCCCTCCGGGTGAAATTCAAGGTGCTGGTTATCACCTATAAAGCCCTACATGGCCTGGGTCCGGGGTATTTGAGGGAACACCTGCTGCCGTCATCAAACGCCCTTCGCCCAGTGCGCTCCCACAGGGAGGGTCTGCTCAGGGTCCCGCCGGTAAGAGATTGCCGGCGGGTGACACCCAGGGATAGGGCCTTCTCAGTGGGGGCGCCTGCCCTCTGGAACCAGCTGCCGGTGGAGCTGAGGACTGCTCCCGACCTCCGATCATTCCGCCGGGGCCTGAAGACCTGGCTCTTCGAGCTCTCGGGCCCAGACTGAGGAGAAATTTTAATTTGGGGTTCTTTTTAATCGACTACAGGGTCAATTTAATATTTTTTAATTTGGTTCTTAATTTTTGTATTTTGGATTTTTAATTCCCTGTAAACCGCCCTGAGTCCTCAGGGAATAGGGCGGTATATAAATATAACTAAATAAATAAATAAATAAATAAATAAATAAATAAATAAATAAATAAATAAATAAATAAATAATGGTCTATTGATGTTCTAAACAAAATTGTCCAAGGATCCAGGATCATTATTAGATTTCCTGGAAGAAATCCAACATCGGATTGGACTATTTTTAGCTAAATCTTGAAACTGAAATTATTGCTAAAGGTCCAGGTGTCATCACAGAATTGAAGAAAAAATGTGGGTGAATCTGAAAAATGGAAGCATTTCCATGGTATGTCAGCTACCACAGAACATGTATTTGTATTCACTAAGGACGAATTTGGAGTTGAAATCTTTCTCACAACCATGCATTTGAGCTTCTCAAACTGTTAACCATGAAAAAACTCCCAAGCTTCTTTTTACCTATCCTTGCCCTATTTGCACACAGCAAAAAAAGTTGTAAGGTTTGCCAAGTCTGTCTACCACATTTGCTAAACTAGGATCTAAATGAGGAACAGCATCAAAAGAACTTTTCTTCATCAAGGACTCAAATCTGTGCACCACTGGAGGAGCCACAAACAATGCATTTGATCTTCTTAAACATATTTATGCTGAGAACTTAGAATATATGTGCTATATTCTATACTATATATATCTGTACTACACAGATACACATTTTTTTAGGAAAGTTCATTGTGTTGTCTGATTCTTGTATCCAGGGACGATTGTTTTTGCACACTTACCAAGAACTGTTTGCAATCCTCAACAGGGTAGAATAGGCGGAACCATTTGATTTAAACTTGCAAAACAAATCAATTATGGTATTGCTGATGACTTTGCAGCCTTGGAAGTGAGAAATAAATAATATTTTGATTAAAATCCTTAAATGTGTAGGACAGAGTTTTTAAGCACTGTGATTTTAAGACAATTGTTTCAGGGGAAAAATAAACTTTGGTGAATATTGGCTAGGTGATATTGGACTTTGGCTGGCTCATATTGTACTTGTGTACTCATTTCTGTGTGTAGATGTCATATTCCCTGAAGAATGAGGATACTTGGTTTATTGCAGGTTTTTTTGTACATTCTTCCTATTTCTGTCTTGGCTGTTCTGATCCTCTGAAGAAACAAACAGTCGTGGCTTAGTAACCAAGGATTTGCAGAGAACAAAATACAAATGTCATAATGGCAAGTGCAGATGAGCTGGCTGTCATCCAGGATGACTTGCAATTTGCTTATATACTTAAAGCTATATAGTAAGTTGTAAGCAGGGCCCTGTGCATATCAAATCTGTTTGTGCCTTTCTAAGTTATATGAGGCACCTTGGTGTAATATGAATGAGGTTACAATTAGGATCTTCTAGAATTTGGCTTATAGGCAAGATATGGGTATATGCTAAAAATATACATGGTAAGGAAGAAGGTTTTACTTATGGCTAGATTTAAAAAGAAACTGTTTTAAAAGCCCCATTTTACAGCATTTTACAGAGGATGCAGAACAGTGTGAATACTTAACAGTATATATTTTAAAGCCAATTTATGACTGTATCTCGCCTGGCACACTTGGTGGCACCACTTAAATTATAAATGGAGTAAAGTTAGAATAAATTCATACCTGGGAAAGAAATTTTAATGATCCCTCTCTCCTGTTTATATTTATTTTGAAAGTGAATGCAAGTGAATCTGTGAATGTTTCCATTGGAACAGTTGTACAGAAGTGAAAATATAAAGGTTGTCAGTAGAATGCACAAATTCCCATTTCTTCTGGAAGACCTGGGGTGGGGGAGGATTGGAGTCAGTATGTTACCAATCCCTAAGGGTAGTTTTGCTACTGTTTGGAACAGGTGTGTGGTTGTCTCCAAGGCTAGTTTTGGATCTTCTAAAAGTAGAAATGTGTTCCACTGTTGGAAGAGAAAATACACAATTCAAAACCCAGTGTAAAGCTAAACTTAAAAACTTTAATTGGGCCAGGGATTGAGCCACTTTTAAACATTTTAATTAACAGTGTGTACCGTAGTTGTAAAGGTACGTGGTGGCTCAGTGGGTTAGGACACTGAGCTTGTCGATCAGGAGGTCGGCAGTTTGGCGGGTCGAATCCCGAGTGCCGCGTAACAGAGTGAGCGCCTGTTACTCATCCCAGCTTCTGCCAACCTAGCAGTTCGAAAGCACGTAAAAATGCAAGTAGAAAAATAGGGACCACTACGGTGGGAAGGTAACAGCGTTCCGTGCGCCTTTGGCATCTAGTCATGCTGGCCACATGACCACGGAGACGTCCTCGGACAAGCGCTGGCTCTTCGGCTTTGAAACGGAGATGAGCACCGGCCCCTAGAGTCGGAAACGACTAGCACACATGTGCTGGGGAACCTTTACCTTTACCTTTACTTTACCGTAGTTGAGTTCTCTTGGTATTATGGAAAGAGTAATCAGCCTATAAAGTAACTTTAGACAAAAATAAAATAAAAATGGAAGCTAATTCATTAATAGTTACAATACTGGCAGAGTAGGTTCTGTATATCCAAGTCCAGTAATGTTCACAAATTTATATTCTGCCTGGGGTAGCAAAGCGATTCTCAGTTTTGCCCACTAGAGAGCCATTGTTTTGGGAAAATTGAAGGTCCATTTAGGATACCCCAAATAAATGGGGAAAAAAAAGAATTGGTGTAATTAGCAAGTATCATTAGGCGTAAAGATAACTATTTGGTAAAATAAAAATCAGAACTTGCTTGTTGGGTCAGTTCTTGAGAGCCCTCCCCCCCAGTGCTTTTAATATCACACTCTGTTAGAAACTCACTTCTCTAATTTCTTGTCATCCACACTGGATGAAATTGGGGAAAAGGATGAATCACCCAACCCATGAAGGCTCAATCCTAGTGAAAAGGAAGTATTAAGGCAGACGATTTCTGGGTTCAGAGAAGTGTGGTATTAGAATTGCTTTTGATGCTGCTGCTGCACTGCCCCTGAATGATCAAGATAGTAATTTGTACTTTGTCTCTTGTAGCCTCACCATAGACAGGGAACTTGTTCGTTTATATCCATGTCTTAACATCTTTATTGGATTACTGAAACTGTTCTATCTGTAGAGATGTTTTAAAGATTGCCTGGAAGCATCAGTTGATTGAGAACAGGGCCAAAAGGGTTTTGACTAGTACATTTTATTTGGATTGTACCTCGGATTAAAAGAGCTCTGGTACCTGTTAGACCTGAAGCCTTAAATGTCTTAAAACTCTGCAGAAAACTTCTCCACTATCAATCTGTCAGCTCTCTCAGTTCATCAACTTAGAGATTTTTCTCTGCTTCTTTCTTAAAAGAGGGCAGGCATGTGATAAGCCCAGGGAGGGCCTTTTAGGAATGAAAAACATCCCCATCAAATCAATCTACTTCTATTTCAGTCTCTTTTGGGCAAATTGTTGGCCTATACTCTTGATTGTACTTGAGCATATTGTTTTGATATTTTAATTAAAGAAAACACTGGGGAACTAGTTCTGTTGAAGGCAGTATATAAATAGCATAATTAAAGAAGTCCTTGCGGAAGGTTACACAAACAAGCAGACTGTAGCTTTGCTGCTCTCGTTATCCCCTGACAAAAGTCATTTAGTAAAGGGCCAGGGAATAACCAGCCATTGTCTTCATTTCTAACTTTCTATTCTCTTTCACATTCTGTCTGCCCTCCAAGAAACTCCAGCTGTGATATCTAGGTTTTATGGTGCTCACAGACAGCTTTGGTTTAATCAAAGCTACCCCTGGTTAGACTTCCTAGCAACCTGGGCTAACCACTGCCTTTTGGATAGCTGCCTGGCTTACTTGATTGGTTATGGCCCCATCTAGTGGCGTGTAGCTGTAGTGGCAGTGTCGAGCTCCTAAGATGATAATTCGTGAGGTCTCCTTTCTCAGAATAACTGTCTGTTAGCTCTGTGACGTAGTCCAGACAAGGAGTACAGTAAGGAGTACTAGCTCTGTGTTGATTGCAAGGTTATATTAAGAGAATCTTGCAGTACTGGGAACTTGGTTGTGACGTATGTTGACAGCAGTGAAAATCTTATATGCACATAGAGGGCAAGACACACTAATTCCTACCATGGAAGAGTGGATGATAAAGATGATGGAGACAGAGGAGATGCAGAAACTGTTTTAATGGAAGAGAAGAACTTAGCTCGTTTTGTTTCTACTTGGAAACCTCTCCTGGACTTTTTGCTGGAAACTGAAAACAACGAAACTTTGTTTGATGATTAGAATGACTTTGTAATTTTAGATGTAATTTGAAATGGTGTGAAATGTAAAGCAAAAGTTGATTTTTTTTGTATTTTACTGTACTAAAGTATAGGACATCATTATTTCTTTTTCTATCTTTCTTTGCACTTCACTCTTTCTTCCTCTTAGTTCGCTAACTTTTGTTTTTCATGTGTTTTTATTTTATAATGTCACTTAATAAAAAAGAAAATCTTGCAAGACTGAAAGTGTTTCTCCCCTCCTTTCCTTTTACTCTTTAGAACAGGGGTCCCCAACCCCTAGTGCATGGACCAGTACTGGACCGCTGCATGCCAGCAACTGGTCCGCACAAACAAGCAAAGCCCCATCTGCGGGATGCAGGCAGCACACAAAACCACACACTCTCTGGTCTGCGGAAAAACCTCTCTCCACATAACTGGACCTTGGTGCCAAAAAGGCTGGGGACCTCTGCTTTAGAATACTAGGGAGGGTCCTGTTCTGTACCAGCCTGCTACCGGCCCTGCAGAAAAGGCAGGGACAACCCCTTTTACAAGAAGGCAAGAGGCTGGAATTAAGCCTGCCAAATTTATTGATACAAAAACAAACGAGACACGAACCAAGAAACAGGAGCTTTTCAAGCGGTTGCCTTCAGCAAACCAGCCCTCCCACGCACTCCCCTTTTATACAGTTTAGGGCGTGGCTTCTCTCTGCCTCCTTCCGAGGTGCCCCATTGCCTTCCTCTGTTTACTCCTGATTGACTGCCTCCTGCGTCGGGCGTCCTTGAATAGGGCCAGCTGTGGGTCATCTTCATCCACACTGTCAGGCTCACACAGCTGGGTCTCCGTCGTGACCAGGTGGGAGGGGCCTGGCTCAGGGCTCTCATCAGCAAGCTCTTCAACCCCCCCTCCTCCTCCTCTGAGTCGTCCGACCCAACTGCTGAACCCACAGGCTGACCCTGAATCACAACAGGTCCCTTCTGAAACATTTCCCACGCCCTCCCTCCTTCTATGGACTGAGACACTTTTGCCTGATGGTTGTCCAGCCTGCACCTCCTTGTCCTGTCTCCCAAGGTCATTCCCACATACCATTACACCTTTTGATTCTACACACCTTGGCCCCACCTTCCTTGCCTGATGTACCTGCTATACTACTCATTTTTCAGGATACATGTGTACCAGGTATCTTCCTTGCTTCCCGGTGTGGGAGACCAAGCCCCGATCCATGGACTGGCACCAGTCTGCAGCATGCCAGAAACGCTCCCTCCAGTCCATGGAAAACCCTATCTCCATGGAACCGGTCTCTGGTGCCCAAAAGGTTGGGGGCCGCTGCCATAGACTGTGTGCCATAATGACAAGTAACAATACAAAAAGCTGATAAAAATGAAATGATTTTCTTTAGCGCCACCTCTTGTGCTTGTAGAGAGAACTAAGGCATGTACCTAAACAAAACCCTCCTCATTTGAGTTTAAGATCACTTTACAAGACAGAAACAAAATTAGCTCTTTAAAAAAATTTAAATTTTATTTTAAGTAGCCACATGTGCCAAATATTCATCAGATCAGAAGACAAAATCTAGAGTTTTTCCACTTACAAAATGAGATTTCAAAGGACTTTCAAAGAAAACTCTTAAGGGACAATTTAGATTTTCCAAGATGCAAGATAGCTTTGGTCTCTTCCTAATTTAGAGAAACTGTGCTGTAAGGAGATTTAGGCTTGAATAAAGGCACAGAGTTTTTGAGCGTATACAGAGAATCTAAATGCCCAGGACCATAAAGCAGACTTAAACTTGCACATTAAGAGAGAAAAGACTACTTTTGGAACAGATGTTACACTTTTGCCAACTTGTTACCTAGAGAACCTTGCATCCTGTTAATTCCAACTTAAAAAGCGACTCTGGACAATTCCCATTCATTTCTAGTTTTCTTCCCCAGCAACCTCTGCCTGAAACAGAAGGGGTGCAGTTTGGAGGGAATCTTGGTTGTTATCTGCCCTTTTGCTGTGCTCTGCTCACCGTCACTCGTTCCCTAGTCAACTCCAGATTGGACTATAGCAGGGGTCTTCAAACTTAGCCCTTTTGTGACTTGTGGACTTCAACTCCCAGAATTCCTCAGCCGGGCACGCTGGCTGAGGAATTCTGGGAGTTGAAGTCCACAAGTCATAAAAGGGCTGGGTTTGAAGACCCCTGGACTATAGTAATGTGCTTTACATAATGTGCTCTTGAATTTGGAAGCTTTAGCTGCTGCAGAATGCAGCAGGGCAGGCAGCTATGTGTTCTCCTAAGACAGCACATATTTTACACCTCTGCTCCACCATGAGCAGCATTGGTTGCCATTTTGCTTCCTGATCCTGGGTTTTGTGCTGGTTTTACTCTTTAAAGTCCTTTATAAAGTCCTTCTGAGGGTCTGCCTCTCCCTGATTATGTCAGTTTACCCAGTAGATTCAGCAGACAGGACATGCAAAAGATATCATCAATCAGGAACCCAGTGGGTGGACTTTCTCTGCTGTGGCACCTGCCTATTGGAACATTCTACTCTGGACATTAAGTCAGCTCCATCCCATTTGATGTTCCAGAAGTCCCTCAAGATCTGGTTATGCCATTAGGTCTGATCATCCCAGAGAACCGAAAACTTGCTTAAATGGCTCCACTGATGAGGGGTATGTATTTAACTCTCTCTGCTTGGGGTTTGTATACATAGGTAGTTTTTGACTTACGGCCACAATTGAGCCCAAAATTTCTGTTGCTTAACAGACATTTGCTAAGTGCCCTGTTTTACGACTTTCCTGGTCACAGTTGTTAACTGAATCGCTGCACTTGATAAGTTAGTAACCCAGTTGTTAAGTGAATCTGGCCTCCCAATTGACTTTGCTTATCAGAAGGTTGCCAAAGGTAATCACATGACTTTGAGACACAGCAACCATCGTACGTATGAGCCAGTTGCCAATGATCTGAATGCTGCAAGGGTTGTAACTCTGAAAAGCAGTCATAAGTCACATTTTTCAGTGCCGTTGTAACTTTGAACAGTCACTAAACGAACTGTTGAGGACTTCCTGTATTTTAAGTTTTAATCATAACCATAATCATAATCACAATCATAAGTTGGAAGGGGACCTTGGAGGTCATGTAGTCCAACCCCCTGCTCAGGCAAGAAACCCATCATCTCCATTTTGAATGCTGATTTTTCTAGTTTTAAATATCTGCTTTTATATATGTATGCTTTTTATTGACTATTGTACAGCGCCCAGAGTCACTCCTTCTGAGACAGGCAGCTATATAAACTAGATTAATAAATAAATACGTTTTGATAGCCAGCTAAGAGCTACCAGTGTATTGTGGTCAATGGGTTCTTCTTCTTCTTTTTTTTTATTGAAAAGTTTTAAAATACATTTTATCTTTAACAATCCCCCCTCCCCCTCCCCTACCTATCCCTCCCTACCCCTCCCCCCCTTTCCCCCCTCCCCCCCCCCGACTTCCCAGAGCTAAGTACAGGGTATAAAAACAAAGAACAATCATAAGCATCCATATGCTACCAGTCAATGGGTTCTTCTAAATGTTTAAGAACTGCCTCTGTCAATTCCATTGTCTGTACTGTGTTACTAGCTGCACAACAGCTGATGGGTGCACTGCACATGGAAGCTCACCTCTGCTGTCAACCAGCTCACAAAATTCCAGAACATTTAACAATTGACTGTCATGAGCTAGCGCGAACCAGCTCCAGCCTACTACCACTGATTGTGGGTCATAACGACTGGTCTATGTCCTTCTCTGTCTGGAATAAAACAGCCAGTTATTGCCTCTCCAACTGTTGCACTGCTGTCCCCAGGCCAGCCAGCCTGAAAAAAAGGAGAAACTGGCATTAGTTTCAGCTAGCAGTTCTACTCCTTGGGAGAAGCAAGTGGGGACAGAAGCTCATGTTTCAATTAATATCCCTGCTGGACCCAACTGGAATACATAAGGGGCATAATTACCCAGACACCCTTGTTGTCCCCAAGAGAGTTGTCATATATCCCAGAATTATTTTTTTTCTTTCTCTTAAGACTGCTGGAAGTCATGTTTGGTTAGTAGAGTATCCCTCTCTTGGGAACCCTGCTTTTTAATTCCAGATGTGCAATGTGATTACTCCAGGGTGAGTTCATAAATTCCGGGACTGTGCTAAAGCTAAGATTTGAATGTATGTTGAGATAACAGCACTATATTTCTTAATAGTTTATTATGTGTCCCACTTTGGATGCTTCATGCTGACTGAGGAGCAGAAATGGAGAGTAGTGAAATGGATTGTGATTTTATCTTGTGATAACTTGCAATCAGATACAAAGCTTAAAACTATATTTTAGGATACATATTTCAAAGGTACAAAGGAATCTATAAAGCTTGATTTTTTCTAATGTAAGAGGTAAAGATAAAATCTTCACAAGAGCTCTGGAGTCTGCTTGAAGACAACTATTATGGAAATGTTTGGTCTTTGTTTTAAATCAAAGCTACCATTTTGACTCCTCTTTGGCTAAATTATATTGTGTTGCCTGACAGGCTCTTTACCATGGAAGAACTACTGTTACATCACCATATATTGCTGTCTAATTAGGACCATAATTTTTACTGATTCATGAAGAAGACAAGATACCTCTCTGTAGTTTTAATCAATAAATCAAGACACTGAATGCTACCATTTTTTTTACCTCATTTTGCAATCTCATCTTGCCACTAAGTCCTCCTTGGGGTTAATGAAAAGAAATTAGTTGAGCCTTTCTATTGTATTTTTCTTTACAGAGAGAATACAGATGCTTATGAAAATCTATAGTCTTACCTTTGGAGTGATACATGCTAGGAATGTAAGACTGGCCTCGTATAAGGCTGATGTTCTCCCCTAGCTGTAGTGTTAGCAGCAAAGCTTTCATTAGATTCAAATTGGGGAAAAAATTATGTATATTTCTGTCTACGGCAGCCATTCCCAATCTGGTGCCTTCCAGTTGTGTTAAACTGATTCCCATAATACTTGGTTACCGTAGTTATTGGCTGGGCAGGTTTGGAATTATGAGAGATGTAAACCACTGGATCTGGAGGAAAATCTAATCTATAAGAGGAAGAAAAACTATTGGATTAATATTTGGTTAGCCTCCTATCTCAAGTACTGCATCCAGTTCTGGGTGATAGATTTTAAGGAAGATTTGAAGAATTTAGAGCAGGTTCACAGAGAGTTAGCACAGGTGATCAGGGGACTAGAAATGGAAATCTAGGAGGAAAGATTGAAAGATGTAGAGCAACCTTCAAATACTTGAAATAATGTCACCTAGAAAAAGGTGAAACATTCTACAGTGCAGGACATAGAATAATGTATATAAGCTATAGTAAGGCAGATTCCAACTGAATCTTAGGGAAAACTTTATAACTGCACAATTTGGCAGTTGACCAAGCGATCCAGAGAGGAGATGGGTATTTTTTTTATTGGATGCATTCAAATAGAGGCTAGACATAAATCTGTCTGGGATCCTTTAATTTGGATTCATGCAATGAGTAGGGCATTGAACTCAGTGGCCTAAAAGGTGCTCTTCAGATTGATGATTCTGTGATTTTTTTAAAAAAAGTTTGCCTCTTCTTTCCACCTCTAACCTCAGAATTGTTGTTCAGTCCAGAGATTTTGTGTGAATCTTTAATAAGACATTTTCCAGCACTTTTCCCAATGGACAATTCTCACAGGAAAACCAGAGCAATTAAATGGTTGAATAATAATACCTAGCGTGTAGCTAGATACATTAAAATGGAGAAACCTAGTTCTTCTTCTTTTTTTTTTTTTTACAAAACCTTCAATATATTTGTAAAAGCAGAATTGAGCTGGTAGAGCAAAAGGTCGAAGGTCTCAAAACTCCTGTCCAGAAAGCCTCTTGAGTTTACACATTCTGACCTACCTTGCTGTCTTTTTTTTAATACATTATTATTGTTGATTGATGAGGTCCTGGTAATATGTCTCCTGTCTAACCTACATGTGCACAATCAACCTGTCTTTTCCTTTCTCCCTGGCTCAACCCAATTTAAGTCCTACATCACTCTAGCACTCTGTTTATCAGATGAAGCAAGCTATGATGCACAAAAGCTTAGTTCTCGGTAGATACTAATGACATCCTTTATCTTCTAAGGCACAGATGTCAAACTCGCCGCATCACATGACGTGTCTCGACATATCGTGACTTTTTTCGCGTTGCCAGAGCTGGGGTGGGTGCAGCCTCTGCACGATGCAACTGACTTGCGGGCCGGCAGTTTGACAGCCCTGTTCTAGGGGAATGCTTGTACCTGATATCTCCATCCCATAACCCTAGCATGTGGGACAGTTAGGGATTGTATTTGCCTTACTGGCAAATAGAAGGAGAAATACGATAAAAATGAAACACACCTAGACCTATAACATAAGCACGTGACTAGAGTTAGCGTATCCCCCCTCCCTTTGAGATAGATCAATCTTACAGGTGTTAGATGTTTTGATTTTTCCTAGCATTTGTCCAATTTGCAAGTAGGGTCCACCTGTTTTTCATTGCACCTGCCTGGTTCACACAATGAAGATATCAATATGTGATGCAATGAAGGAATTGTTTTTCAACCAGTCTGTTTCAGAACCTGACACTGATTAGGGCTGAGAAACAGTGACCAGCTGGAAGTCACCCAGCTTGATTTCAGGGTATAAAAAGGGACATGGATCTTCCTACTCTTAATCCAGCATCTTAACTACTATGCCATGCTGACTGTCAGTCTTACAAACATTAAAGATATTAATCTGTGTTAAAAAGGAAGATAATAGAAAGAAATCAATTTGTTCCTTTAAGTAATTGTATATAGAGCATCCAGTGGCATAGGAGATAATGATATATTCAAACCACATAAAGCAATTCAAGCAGAATCTCCAGAAAGGAAAACATAATAGAATATGCAAGGCTTTGGATTGATTACAGGATGATACTGATTTGATCCTTAATTTGGAAAAAAATGTTTTAAAAAAAGTTTCATGTTGAAAAAGAAAACTCGTGTAATTTATTGAGCATGTCCAGAGAACATAAATAAGAGAAATAGTCAAGCATCAAGTGTAATTCAAATAAAGATCAAATTCTAACAAGTACCTAACTTGTCTCTATTTCTCAAGCATAAACTAGTCTTGAAACTGAAGTTATTTCTGTGCCAATTTTATTGCCTGGAAAATGTTTCTTGTACTTGAGAATCAGCTCTGACCGAAGAAGTGAGGTCCTACAATATCAGCTCCCAGTCACTCTACCGATGCGTCTCTCTCACAGCAAGAGTGTCAGTGGGATGCTCAATTTGGCCCACCCTGGTTTCTGAAGTAGACTATTACAATCTTACTTGTTTTAGCTCCCAAGAAAGAAGGAGGGCTCACTTTTTTGGGAAGCCACTAGCATCAACCACACAGAGGAAGAACTCTATCAGCTGGTTTCCTTTTGAAACAGCAGATGGCCCAAGAACATTTTTATTTTCTGAGAAGCTTAAACAAATAAACGCTCAACATATTTCATAAAAGGCTGTTTCCTAAGGGGGCATTTCACAGTTTTTAGAAGTAAACGCTGTAGCATGATTGTTGTAGAATCAAACCTACCAATTTAATCCAAGGTTCCTATTTTCCCCCCTGTTTGAACGACTTGCCATTCTTTCCCCCTCTTTGCTGATGTTTATACCCAGAGCGCCACTATTTATAAAAACGTATGTATGGCTCACCCACATGCAAGGGCAGAGGGGTCAAGCCCTATTCTGCTCTCTCCCTTAAAGGAGAAGTTCAGCAGGAAGGCTGAGGCTGAATTTTACAGATGGGCAGAGGTGTGCAGCTGCTGTCGTCTGCTTTTGTGATGGATCCAGCCCATTCCTGTGAGCCATAAGTGGCCTCTGAAATGACAGCCTTCACCAGCAGAGCCTGAAATTGGGATTTTTCTCCCCCAAACAAAAGTACAAACCGATGGAGAAAAAAAAATCAGTGACAGCCATATGCTTCCCCTGTGGGGAGAAGAGGAAAACACTTGACCTTTTTGTGGGAAGTGGGGGACCGCTTGATCTTTTAAGTGTTTCTATAAAAGTAAAAAATGCTCTGAATTTTTAAGGTGAGAGGATAAATGGCCGCTGTTCTCCCTAATTGTTTCAAGCAGCTTTCCCCTTTCTGAAAAAGTTTGGAAAACAGAGGAAAAAGTGGGAGGGGGGTTGATGGGAAAAGGGCAAAAGCTCTTAGGATACCTGATAGCTAAGATTATCATATACGTATCCCAATTCCTGGTTTTCCGCATGGGGCTTGTTTTCCCTTCCTGTTTTTCCAGATATTTGGCATTCAAATTAGTTCTGCCTGAACCTCTGAACTGTCTTAAAGGTTCAGCGAGGTGAGGATACAAAGGAAAGGGGAGAAAATTAAAGGAGTCAGGTCTAAAGCCGACTTACTCTGTGTGTAAAAATAACCCCCCCACCCACAGAGAGACTTATTTTATACAACTGCTGTTTCCCCCCCCCAAAAAAAAAAATACCTATCCCCTTGTGGTTTCTCTTGACAAATGCAGTGGGCATCTCTGAGTCCCCCTCTCTCCCCCCCTCCCCCAAAACACACCATGTTCACCATGGTGGTTGCCTCACCTTAAGCATCCATTAAGGAGACATGCTTGGTCTCGCAAGAGATACTGAAACTATTGCTCTACATATCCAGTAACCATAGGGGTCCGATGCTTAAAGCTCTGCTCTTAAAATTGCTCTCCCTTTTTTGCAGCAGGGTACTCTGCGGAACAGCAAATTGCTTTTTGTTGTGTTCTTTTCCAAATGGACTCTTTAGGTCTTAAAGAAACTACTGTGCATGCACTGTAATGACTTGGCAAAAGGTTTTTTTTTTATTACAGTGTTCAGGCTTGAGTAGAAACTATTATGTTCTAATGGATTAAAAAAAAAGAGAGAGAAAAGCCCTTAAGCCTGTCCGTAGCTTTGTAAAAATGGGTTTTAGTTCTTTTGTATCTGTTGCGGATGTCTTTCATTAAAAGTCTCTCTGCTGGAATTTATTTGCGGCGGGGGACCGGATGACGGTTGTAGGTGAGGAAGAACCACCTGGCTGGATGAGATGTTCACTTAAATGTACTACTCTATAGTGATCTGTGAAAGAAGGCTGACGTTACATTATCATATTGGCACGATTGGAGTGCTGGTGCCTTTATGACAGTCTGAAATGTATTTGAGTAAGTTCTCTTCCACTTCTAGTTGTAAAGTTCCTAGAACATAATCCCACAGCTATTTGTCTGCTTCCCACCTGTGGGAGGGAGTTGGGAATGCCCTACTTAACAGTTGTGGCAGGAGAAAAGTGAAACAGAAACACTGAATATATGGAGGAAAGGGGTCAACAAGTAGCAGATTTTGTTATTAAAACACAGGAGAAGATTTCTGAAATTAAGCCGGCTTGCTTCTAACATTCTAGGCCAGGGGTCCCCAACTTCCGGTCCATAGACCGGTACCAGGCCATGGCATGCCAACAACAGGGCCGCACAAATAAGCAAGTGAGTTGCAGGCAGCACACAAAACCACATACCCTCCGGTCTGCAGAAAAACTTCTCTCCACGGAACTGGTCCCTGGTACCCAAAGGGTTGGGGACCTCCGTTCTAGGCCATCACCTTATTTCCTAATGTGATCTGAGACAAGCTGTAAGGTGTCCTTTATAGGTAATCCTCAACGTATGACCACAATTGAGCCCAACATTTCTGTCGTTAAGTGAGACATTTGCTAAGTGAATTTTGCCCCATTTTACAACTCTTCTTGCCACAGTTGTTAAGTGAATCACTGCAGTTGATAAATTAGTAATCCAGTTGTTAAATGAACCTGGCTTCCCTATTGACTTTGCTTGTCAGAAGGTCGCCAAAGGGATGCAGCAACGGTCATAAGTATGAACCTGTTGCCAAGCATCTGAATTTTGATCACATGATTGTGGCGATGCTGCAAAGGTCATAACTGTGGAAAACGGTCATAAGTCACATATTTCAGTGGTGGTGTAACTATGAATGGTCACTAAACGAACTGTTGTAAGTCGAGGACTTGACTATCTCTGTGGACTGTGAACGGTCACTAAACGAACTGTTGTAAGTCGAGGACTTGACGTTCTCTGTGGGTGCACCAGACCTTTGGAACCGCTTGCCGGTTGAGCTCCGAACGGCCCCCGACCTTCGCTCCTTTCGGCGTGATCTCAAAACCTTTCTTTTTGAACAAGCTGGCCTGGTCTGATGGGTTGGGGCTGGGTTTTATAATCGGTTTTAACTTTTAATATGTATTAATTTATTACGGGCATTGTAGTTTAATTACTTTTTAATTTTTGTATCCTGGTTTTTATTATGTATTGGCCTGTTCAATGCCCTGAGTCCTTCGGGAGAAGGGCGGTATACAAATTAAATTATTAAATATTAAATTAAATTAAATTATTACCAAAGAAGAACAGGTGAGGAGGAAGCTGACAGCAGTGTGCAGGATCCTACTTTGTTGGGGATGTTTGGGGGATTTGGTAAATAGGAGCATGAAAGCTGCATTGCTCAGGGGCCGCCACAAAGAAGAGGGAGCCAAGCTATTCTCCAAAGGGCCTGAAGGCAGGACAAGAAGCAACGGATGGAAACTAGTCAAGGAGAGAAGCAACCTAGAACTAAGGAGAAACTTCCTGACAGTTAGAACAATTAACCAGTGGAACAACCTGCCTCCAGAAGTGGTGAATGCTCCAACACTGGAGGTTTTTAACAGCCATTTGTCTGAAATGGTATAGGGTTTCCTGCCTGAGCAGGGGGTTGGACTAGATGACCTCCAAGGTCCCTTCCAAATTATTATTATTATTATTATTATTATAAATGAGTAACTAAGGAGTAAGGGTAATTGAATTTAGTAGGCTTGCTTCTAAAGCAAAGCGAATTGGGAACAGCATGTCTACAAACCCTTTAAATGCTATGAGTGAGAGGCTGAACATTTCATTTCTGGTCTGTAGACAGTTTTTGCCGTCATCATGCCGTCTTTCTGTGCACAGTAAAATGTTGGTATGTGCAGCATGTTTGAATTCTGGTGGGCATGGAGTGCCTGATTAAATCATTTGGCCTAGCGCATCAGGGAGCAGTTCGTTAAGGGCACCATCTTCTTTTTCTCATCCAATAGCAGCTGCGGTGATGCTTTCCTGTGGAGAGTAGGTATAATAAAATAATATTCTAATCAGAAGATTTAGAAAAAGTTTTGTAAAAATTGACAGCCTCTTCCCTGACAAAAGGCTGATCACAGTGAAGGATTCGACACACAAACAATACACTTTTGCTCTTTTTTCGTTAAGAGGCAGTGAAAGTTGCAGATATGTTCTGAATAAGACACCAGTTTGGTCCAAGGTTTGATTTTTGAGTGCTACCTTTGCTTTTCCGTTAGCTATCTGTTCCCAAGGAATATTTGTCATATATAGAGGAAATGAAAAACCCCTTCCATATTTGTGCTGGCACAAAAGTACCATTTAAATTTTTTTCTGATATTCCTCAGTGACCCACAAAGTTTTTTATCCCTTCAGGTTATCTTCCTGTTGATTGCTGTTACAACTTAATAACCTGATTCCCTGATACTGGAACCGTCTGATAGACCAGTGTATTTCCAGTGATGTGGCAGATATTTTGTCATTAGAGGCCAAAACAGGTTGGTGTGAGCCTCCAAGTCATGGGATTTAAAAAAAATCTGCTACGAAGGAGACTCAAGGAGGACAAAAAATGTTGTTTAGTGATGTTCTTATCACCTTGAGTCATTCCATTATTGGGGTGAAATGGCAGACCAGGACACTGAATCAAGCTTAGCTCACATGGTCTCCATAACTTATTTTTAATGCTACCTTTGGTCAGGATTGTCACTGCAGAGCGTCACCTTTGCCCTGTCGAAGAGAGTTCCTGACAACCTTTTTTTCTTCCGTTGTGCAAGAAGTACTGCCCCTCCATTGTATTCTGGATCTGATGTCTCACCATATTTATTCCAGCAAGAGCTGAAATTTGCAGCAAATGAGGCCAGGCTGCAAATGTAAAAATGGTTTAAGAAGGTGTCATTTAAAAGCAAGCACACCTTCTAACTTCTATTGAGTGTTTTCCTCCTGCTGTTTTTCTGACAGTTCCTGAAGAGGGCAAAATATTAAAACTCTCATAGCTTCTTTTTTCAACTGTCTTCTGCCCTATTGCTATCCTCTGACTGTCCCTGTTGCTGCTGATCCTTCCTTTTAACCACCTACGCTCCTGATGTTATTATCTTTGCAAATTCCAGGAAGAGGGTTTGCTTCCTTTGTATGGAAAGATCAGTGGATATTTGGAGTCTTGCTCTTAATATTGGGATTTATCTATAAATGTACAGTGAGGGCTACTGAACAAATCCATTGCCCCACACCCAGTGCTTAGGCTTCCCAGAGGTGTCCTTCATCCTCAGTTGATCTCTTTCTATCCCTATAGATCCGCCTCTGCATACTTTCTGTTCTGTACAGTAAATAGTTTTTGCTGGAGAATGGCAGGAATGCATGCCATTTACCCCAGGCTCTGGTGGCTTTTAATAGTTTAAGATGGAGAGCTTCAAATATCAGCCTCTATTTCATTGGCCAGCCGGAACCTTTAGCCAATAATCTGCTTAACAAAAGCTGTGACCAGGCCAGCACTCGTGAATATATTTTAGGCAGAAAAAGGGAATTTTGCATGGCTTTTGATTTCTTTCAAAGTCTTGGAAATGGTTAGAGACCATTCAGTTGCCATACATAGTCTCTCCAGCAGCTCACAGTTTCAGAATTTGAATGGCATTGGTTGGTGGATAATGCTGTTTTATCTGTAAAAAACCCCAAAACTAATACATGTACTTTAAATCCTATGGGAATTTATTCTTTAAGGAAAGAAAACTTTTGATAAAAATGCCTTCTGCCTCCCTTTGCTAGTGTCTTTTTTCCAATTTTAATTTATTTTTGTGCAAGAATTCTGCACTCTGTAATAGAAAGGGCTTAATTGTGAATGCCAGTGTAGTATGGAAAAGAAATTAAATGTGTACTGCAGCTCAGTAGTTGACTAAGAGGATGTTTCAAACCACCATAATTTAAAACTTCACTGGCAGAGCCCTTCTTCCTTCCAAGAGCTTCCCACTAGTTGACTATCTGGAATAAAGCTGAACTTTTTAACATATCCTAATCTGAAGGATCTTTGGTGCTTCCTCAGCTTGGTTGGTTTTTTGCATTTCATTACCCAAACTAGGTAACATTATTAGTGCTGATAAGCTGATGCCTGAAATGAATTGTCTGCAAGAAAACAACCAAGCCCAGAGAGCACCAAGAAGCTTTCATTTTAACTCTGAGGCTACACATATTTTCCTCTATCGATATCCTGGTCTTGTTTGGAAGAAGGGATACTTTGGCTTTTTCTGCTAAAGTCCAGAAGTGTAGAACCATCTGCTTCCCCGTTATCTCTGGTCATCCTATGAGATCCTGGGAAGTAGACATGCTTTGGGTTCCCTATCACAAACCAAAAGGCACCCAGCAGTATGCCTTCTCTATTGAAGCACTTGCCTTATGGAACATGATTCGCCCTGATGTTCAGACCACCTCAATCTTTCTGCCTTTCCACAAAGCCCTAAAAACTAGACTCTTTTCCTGCCAGATGAGTGCATATAGAATGTAAGACCCTTGAACAAGCTTTTTATTGGTTGACCTCAATTGCTCCTGTTATCATTACTTCTATTTTTATGCTTATTTCTGTTATTCTTTTGCTATCCTGTTCTTTTTATGTTCTGAAGGTCTGTTATATTTTATATTATTTTTATTTTCATGCTTCTTCAGGTTGGAAGTCACTCAGAATCACTGTTGTAAATTAAGTGGCCATATAAATCTAATAAACAGATAAAACTTAGCCAACCATGTTGCCAGTCCCTGAATCATGGACGCTTGCACCGGGTAAGATTTAAATGAGAAATTTCTTTATTTATTAATCAGTGAAAGCAATCTTTAGATATAAAAAGGAGTTTGCTGGGTAAAAGGAATTACCGGTACTGGAAAGATAAGGGGAGGAAACAATTACAGACAGACAAATGAAATAAGTGCAGTCAACCTAGCAAAATGAATTACTTACTACTTGCATGTTTGAAATTTTGGGTTTCAGGACATGCTCAAATACAGTACAGAAAGAATGATTGGAGAAAAATATCCAGATCTTCTGCTTAAGTGTTGATAGATGAGTCTTCCTCATCCTAAAGCACTACCCTCAGTTTTATTTATTTTATTTATTTATTTTATTTATTTAATTCCATTTATATCCCGCCCTTCTCCGAAGACTCAGGGCGGCTTACAAGCTTAGCAGTAGCCTTCATTCTATGTATATGCCTGCTTATTAGGGCTTTCACACACACCCAAGCGGCATTATTACAAAGTCAGCTTATTGCCCCCAACAATCTGGGTCCTCATTTTACCTACCTCAGAAGGATGGAAGGCTGAGTCAACCTTGAGCCTGGTGGGACTCGAACCTGCGCTAATTGCAGGCAGCTGGTGTTACTTAGGGAGGCATTAGCCCACTGCTCCACCAAGGCTTTTATTGAAGATGGACCATAATAGAAAGCCAGCCTCTTTCTAGAGGCTGATTGCCTAAAATAGTAAAAATGCCCCATATCCAGCAGAACCAAAAACATTGCTAGAAATAAGCAAGATGTGAAACGGTCTCAAATTTTTACTAACAGAATCTAAGCAAACCACGAGGCACAATGAAGCCCATAGTTCCTGTTATGTACTGGGCTCGTAAGTAATACCACGTGGGTTGCTGGAGCAGCTAATGGCTCTCCAGCAACCCAGACTACAAGTCTCCAGCACTACAATTAGCTATCCCTAGGTGGCAAGGGTTATTTCAAACCTATTGGCTGCCGCCTAGGGGCGAGACTATATATTGTGGCTAGTTGCGGCCATTTGCTCAGTACATATTCTGCATGAAATAAAATATGAGTTTTCCTGTACTCAGCTACCTCGTCTTCATTCCTGCGCCAAAGAACCCACTATTTAACACTGGCGACGAGGATGGGATCCTGCTTCACTAAAAAAAAGAGTTGAAGTCTATGAGGGGAAGGCAGTGCATGCCGGAGGGAAAAGGTATTTTCTCCCCCCCTCTCTCAAGGTCGGCTAGCAAGCTATGCTAGCGACCTCGTGCTTAGTGGACTCATTCCCTGAGCCTACAAAGCAGGATTTAGAAAAGAAACACAGGAACCAGCTAAGAAAGAATGCCGAAGGTCGGGAAACTTCGGGAATTCAATGTGAAGCACCCGGAGGAATGGCCATCATATTTATCCCAGGTAGAGAACTACATCAGGGCTAATCAGATCATGGAAGAAGGACTGAAGGCCGCAATACTACTCTGCGTGTGTAAAATAAAGACCTATAATATTGTGTATTGCTGTATGCCACTATACTACAGAAACTAGTGCTATGTTGTAACTGTCTAAGTATGCTAGCCATGAAGCCTGTTCATTCAGATGTTGTTTAATCATGTTGTAACCTATTTTTTTTTGTTCTATTACTTTTATTTTAGTGAGTTTTGATAATGGTCTTGATAATTGCATTAAGACTAACTTATGTTAATATTGTCTGATCTAAGAGGGGAGGGGTGTTATGTACTGGGCTCATAAATAATACCACGTGGGTTGCTGGAGCAGCTAACGGCTCTCCAGCAACCCAGACTACAAGTCTCCAGCGCTACAATTGGCTATCCCTAGGCGGCAATGGTTGTTTCAAACCTATTGGCTGCCGCCTAGGTGCGAGACTATATATTGCGGCTAGTTGCAGCCATTTGCTCAGTACAGATTCTGTACGAAATAAAATATGAGTTTTCCTGTGCTCAGCTACCTCGTCTTCATTCCTGCGCCAAAGAACCCGCTATTTAACAGTTCCCATGCGGCTTACTTCTGCTTTTAAGTGTTTTTTTTTACTGGCAGCCATGCTACATTTTGAAAATACATAGTGAAGGCCTCTTGATCAGACTTTTCGTGTGCAGTTAGCTTGCTGGATTCATGTGGTGTTATTGGAATTTCCAGGCATTGCTTGTCTCATCTTCTCATCTTCTTTCTCTTTCCTCTGCTTCTTGCTTCTTACCACCGAAATCCATTAAAGAGGGAAAGATCGAATAGTTGCACAATGCCTATTGATTGGTAACGCTAGGAACTGCTCTCCTGGATACACATCTTGAGGTTGGGGGAGATGAGAAATGTGAAGGTGTTGTCTGTGTAGTCAAAAATTTGTTTTGGCTACATACTACAAATTCAACTTCCATCTAGTGAAGAGTATCCCAAGATGCTGCTGCCATTTTTTTTTAAAAAAGGCCTTTGGTTTTTAAGGGCTCCTCTGTAAGATGCTTCTGAAACAAGTAGCCCAGCTATGCAGATGCCTTTTTCTGACTGCCATTGAACTGGTGGATGGATACATGGAGCAATAAGATGACTTGTCTCTTGCTAATAGCAATAGCACTTAAACGCATATACCGCTTCACAGTGCTTTACAACTCTCTCTAAGCTGTTTACAGAGTCAGCACATTGCCCCCCAACAATCTGGATCCTCATTTTACTGACCTTGGAAGGATGGAAGGCTGAGTCAACCTTGAGCTGGTGAGAATTGAACTGCTGGCAGTTGGCAGAATTAGCCTGCAGTATTACATTCTAACCACAGTGTCACCATGGCTAAAATGTAAAACAACATGCAGATTAACATTCCACCAGTTTCCAGTGATTCATACACACCAAAGATCTATTTTGAAGGGACGTGTACAATTCACCATTGGAAGTCTGGAGAAATTTGCAGGCAGAGAGTTTAAAATGCTGCTCTTGCCACTGTCTTCAGGTCTTGCTTACCGGTAGTATCCTTTTTCAGGAGCAGAGAGGACCATGAAGTAATTTAGGGAGCAAACTGAATTAAGAGAGTCTTTATATTTAACATGCTGACCTTGAAAAGTGTGAATGATATTAAGGGCAGGAGATTGGTCTTTCTTGCTTTGCACTAGGACTGAAGAGAGAATTTAATACTTCAGCCTCTTTCCCTGGAGCAGAGGTGGAAGAAGGATGCATTTAACAGTGAGACCTGTTTCATCTGTCCTTGGAATAAACATGGGGGCAAAAAGTCACGAGAATTGTACATCCAGAGGCTTTGAATTATGCTCCTAGCTGATATAAAGGCTCTGCTCAATTGCAAACCAATGTACAATGTTTTCAGTGTTAGTAACCAGAAGGTAGGAATGCTTCTTAAGGAGACGTGTTTCAAAGTGGAGAGAAATATTTTTGAAATGATGCTATGCTGTAGAGTGGGGGTGGTGGGGGTAGTAGTACCATTTAAATATAAAACAGCTGATTTAAATCAACCCAGTGTCTGTCTTTAAGTAGATCTGACACACAGAAATACTGTGTTATTTCCTGTCTGTCGCAAAAGCAAACCAAAGAAAAGGTTATAGAGTTTTTCTCAGCTCTATAAACATTGCCAATAAGTGCGGTTCATACCCTTTCAGTTAATAAACCAAACATTTCACTTTGACAGCTGAATATCAAACTATCTGAATTACTAGTCTCAGTATATCTCAGTATATTTGGACCATAATTGTATGATGGCAGCACTTTGTTTAAGAGTCGTCATTCAAAAGCTTTGCTTAAATCAAGCGATGGAGGAAAATGCCTTTACAGGACAGTTGCAATTACAGACTGAGTTTAAAGCTTCATTGCAACCTGTAATAATGGAGTAATTGTTCTCATTAATGCTTCTGGGTTACATGGGATGCTTTATGGTGTAAAGAAATGAACTAAGTAGGGCAGAAATTTAGTTACAAGATGAATGTATTGGTGGAAAATTTTAAGGAAATGTTAATCCTTGAAGAATTGGATTTTAAAACCTTTTTTGTCAATGATTGCCTGTCTAAATAGTAAACAAAGTATCTGAATGAAAAGCAAATGTTTAAAACATGTTTATAAAACTGCAGAGCATGTAAAATACTTTCTAACTGTGAAGAGGTACTCATTTCTTGTGTGGACAGAAATTCTTCCTTGCTGCATTTATTCTAATTAGTTTCTTCAGCTGGATATAGCTTGGCAAGATCTCAATAGACTTCAGCAAAAGAAAAAATGTATTGTTTTTCTGCAGGATAAACACATAAAGGAGGGAAATGCTGCATATCTTTTCTTCTGGCCTTGTTTAGATCACTCCAGCCCCCTTTCCTAAATTTACTTTTGGCTTGGGTTGCTTTTACTTGAAATTTGCTTTTCTCAAATTTGATAGGGCTAAAAACCATCCCAATTCCAAATTGGTTTGTTATTAACATTTTAAACATGGTTCATTCTCCACTGCCACTTCTTCCTATATTCTTATTGAGCTATAGCAGCAGCTGTGGAGAAGAGCCACAGACAATAAGTACTTTAATTAATGTACAGATTGTCTAGGGAATGACTGTAAGGGGGAAAATGTGTCATATCTCAAATAAGCAGATGCCCCAGTTCAAGCAAGAGATTACAGAATATCTTAACACCAAGTGAAAAGCTCAGACTGAAATCGCATGAACACAAAAGGCTTAATTATCACTTAAGATTTTGTTCTCGTTCAATTAATGTGTTCACCACTGTTCAGAAGATTTGCTTTTCCTATTTGTCACCCAGCCACAGCTAAGGTGGGAGTAGACCTTTTCTATCTGTTTAATTTACATCAGACTAGTAGTTCCTTGAGAGCTCAAGGCAATTCTACAATATCTTGCTTTCCTACCCTTCTTTTCATCATGCTACCATTTTTCCTCTGATGAAACTTAAAAACCAGGGGATCATCTGACAGTTTCACAGATGTCTTCCGGGTATCCTCACAGGCCTGTGCATATACCAAAACATCGTGGCTAACTGCATTGTCTTAAGATATGGGTGAAGGAAACACAATGTTTAAGATACCTGAAACAGAGATGTTAGTTATGTAACCAAACTCCTGCCTGGATCCAGGATCCAATTTGTCATTTCCAAAACCTTCTTTTAAGCAGGCAGCATGACTTTAAATAACTGAGGCACTTGAATGAGGCTGAATGATGTGGGAGACAAATAGCCATCTACTGGGGCATATATACAAGGGTCCAAAAAGGTCAAGATGATGGTCAATGTTTGAAGCCCTATCCCTTTATTTTGTCCACCACACATGTGAGTTATATGAAAAAGTGGTGGGGCTTTAATTGTGTGATTGTGGCCACCATCTTGTCTTATTGACACTCCCCCACCATGCATTGGTAGTCTGTTCTAGTTAAAAATAATAATAGCATTTAGACTTATATAGCGCTCCATAATGTTTTATACCCAGTGGTGGGATTCAAATATGTGAACAACCAGTTCTCTGTGTGGATGCCGCTTCTGGAAGTCTGGGCCTGGGCAGCAAAAAAGTAGCTATTGGTTCTACTGAAGTGGTGTGAACTGGATGAATCCCACCATTGTTTATACCACTTTGTGCATATTGTCCCCAACAACCTGGAACCTCATTTTACTGACCTTGGAAGGATGGAAGGCTGAGTCAACCTTGAGCCAGTCAGGATCAAACTCCAGACTGTGGAGTTTGCCTGCAATACCGCACTTTAATTACTGTGCCAACAGGGCTCCTATGTTAGATTGAACATTTATTTGTAACTTGGTAAATTCAGTATAAATGAACGAAACAGAGAAAGCAATCAAGTAGGCAGGCTAAAAAATCCTTTTCTTAAAGAAATTTACCTTCAGCATCATTCTGCCTGAAGCTAGAATCACTCTTCATGGTTGTCTTAATGAGAAGCACACAACAAAGACCTTTCACTTTATGCTCAATTGGCAAGTTGGAAATTCACGGAATGATAAGGAAGACATGGCCAACCAGACAGGACTTAGCGGTTGCCAGTTCATAGAAGTATATATTAGCACAGGAAATGGTTGGTGGGATTCTACATAGCTTTTGGTAATAGCTATGTTCTAGCAGTGCCTTCAATTAGTGTTCAACATGAAATTCTTAACCTTCCAAACCCATAAGACTTTTGGGGTCCCCTTGCCAACCTTTCTCTAGTTCCCTGACTTTTGATAATTTTAATAGATTCTTTGCTTTTAAAAATGGTATCTATTCTAGAGAGTGTGGATCAACTTCAATTATTTTCTTGTTTTACTATTTCTTTTTCTGAATTCCCAATGGCATTTTCCCCCTGTATTTTCCTGCATTGTTCAATTTTGTGGTTGTGATCTTAAAAATTATTTGCCCTTTTCTCTTCATGAAGCATGGGGAACAGGAGAACATGTTCTAGGGAAGTGCTTTTATATTAATTATATTTTGTATTATTTTGTTCTGTTCTTGGGATCAGGCCACTGCCTTTTTGTTTTGCACTCATTCTGAAGTTACTTGTTTCTCCCAGTTCCTCTGTCTCTGACAAATTCTGGCTACATTTTTCCCATGACTCTGGGCTTTTGTTCATGGCTATATTTATGTGCATTCCTCTTTTCCTGCAGTCAGTAGAAAAGCATGCTGGAAAAATAAGCTATTGTAGTTTCTATTGTCCTGGTGGCCAATTTGTAATCTGCCTCAGTAACTCAATAAGCAAGTGGTTGTCTCCTTAGAGCAGGGGTCTTCAAACTTGGCCCTTTTATGACTTGTGGACTTCAACTCCCAGAATTCCTCAGCTAGGCACACTGGCTGAGGAATTCTGGGAGTTGTTGTCCACAAGTCATAAAATGACCAAGTTTGAAGACCTCTGCCTTAGAGCTTCACTATCAGCCAATTCAAAGGCAGGGATTGATGGATTCCCCCCTTTTTCCCTGGTGTCACCAGCCATCAGGAAAAAAACAAACCGACCATCGATTACTCTCCTTCAAACGTCCCACAATACTTGGGTGAGAGGACAGAGGCCTGCAGTAGAAGTTTTAATTACTTTTCAGATTGCCGATAGGTTACTAGCATGTTCCACCTTGGCAATATGTCAGTGAGGTTATTTCTTAAGTATAGATCTATGCAGGTAAAAGAATTACCTGCCTAACAATCAGTGATATGGAGGGGAGGTAGATAAAATAAGGAGGAGCTTGCACATTGCATGGAGAGAACTTATCACCAAGCTATTTTTAGACATAGATTTTTTCCACTGGGCTAGTGACATTTGACTTTGGGAAAAAACAGATAAGGGGAGAGATCGAAATATGGACTTTGTGTACTGGTTAGCCTTTTCATAAATGATTCAAACTACATGATAGTGGTTTAGATTCATTACAGTTTCATCTTTCTGCCTGACCAAGAATGAATGTTTAATACTCTGAAAGCATGTTTTAAAAGACACTTCAGCCTTTCATATGCATATCAATAGCAAGAAAGAGATTCAAAAGTATTTTAAATGGACATTTGAGTAGTTTTTCTTGTAGTGAAATATGATGAATATCTGTATTCTTTATTGCATAAAATGAATAGCTTTAAAGACAAAACTGTTTATTGTTTAAGCCGAAAACCATCAAATTGACTTGTGCTATATTTATGTTCAGTTCTACCTTTCAACAAAGTATGAGACTCAAAATATTCTGTTTGTATGTTTTAACTGTAAGTGATTGCAACAGAATATAAAACATAAATGCCATAAAACTGGATTTCTACCAGATTGCTTGTTTTTCTTCTGTGATTTGAACACATCTGATTCAATCTATATTATTTCATAATTTGCAGAGATATAGAAAGAAGAGATGACTTGTGTGCATAAATGTAGTCGGTTGGCATTTCAGAAAGTGCTGACGAGTTTTCTTACAAACTGTGGTTCTGCCAAGTCTGTTCAAAGCCTCCCCCCCTTAATTTTTGCACGCTTTCTATAAAATGTGTTATGGCACTATATATTTGATACAGAGGGAGTGAAACAGAAAAAGTTGGAAGGTGTTGCCAATAGATTTGTGAAATTTGCAAGGTTCTTTCATTTGAAGAAAAAAAAGTGAGAAAGTACAGTATTGCAGAAAGGTATGAAATTCAAAAATTAAATATGAAAGATAACAAGAAGGCAGAAGTCTACAAAGTGCCTGAGACAATGCTTCAAAGGGAGGAGATGTCGTCCCTTTGCCATAACCTTTCAATGTTAATTGAGCTTGTCTTCCTTTGCCCTGAAAAAATAGAAACTGCTTCACTTCTACCTTGGTTCAAAGGCCCTGTAGAATATCTCTGTTGCTATACACATAACTGCTAAAATGGTTTGCTTTTATTAGTCAGTACATGGTAATATAATGATGATTACTTGAATAAAACCACCCAGTCATGCAGCCTGTAGTTATGGGGGTAGGAAAAGGTAGTTTGTGGTTGAAGCATGAATTGTATGCAAAAATTTGCTGGCCTGATCATAGCATCTCTGGATAGGGCTGGAAGAAAAGATCTACCATAAATTGTGAAGAAGTACACAATTAATACCACGGGAACAAATGGGCCAAGAGTTTGATTTTGGGTACAGGTGGTCCTTGGTGGAGCAGTGGGCTAATGCCTCCTTAAGTAACACCAGCTGCCTGCAATTAGTGCAGGTTCGCATCCCACCAGGCTCAAGGTTGACTCAGCCTTCCATCCTTCCGAGGTAGGTAAAATGAGGACCCAGATTGTTGGGGGCAATAAGCTGACTTTGTAATAATGCCGCTTGGGGGGGCCGAAAGCCCTAATAAGCAGGCATATACATAGAATGAAGGCTATTGCTAAGCACATTGATTGGTGCTTAGATTGTAAGCCGCCCTGAGTCTTTGGAGAAGGGCGGGATATACAGTAAATGGGATTAAAAAAAACACATTCGTTTAATGACTGTTCAAGGTTACAGTGGCCCTGAAAAAAGTGATTTACGATTAGTCCTCACATAACCGTCACAGTGTTCCAGCGGTCACTGGATTAAAATTTGTGATCTTCCGAGGGGATTTCCAACAAAGTCAATAGGGAAAGTTGGATTTGCTTAATGACCATGCGATTCACTTAATGACAGCTGTAATTCACTTAATGACTGCAAGCAAAAAGGTCATAAAATTGGACATGATTCATTTAACGATTGCATCGCTTAGAAATGGAAATTCCAGTGATCATAAGTTGAAGACTACTTGTAATGTAACTTCATTTGCTCTTAAATAACCCTTTCCTGAAGTTTACAAGCTTAATCGAGAAATGATGGCTTTAAAATGCTACCTTAAAGTGATTAATGAATCCATTTTATTGAGTAAATGCAATTTGGGATGAAAGGCAATGAAAGGAAAGATGTTGGAAATATGAATAAAAAGCAACATTCTTTTTCTTTTGAATGTGTTATACGAGAATGAATTTTGGTAATTTAAGACTGAAGCAGAAGGAATATTGTTGGGAGGGGAATCAACTTTTTCAAAAGAAATTAATAAAAGGGAGAAAAGGGAAAGGAAATTAAATTGGAAGAGAGGCACATATTTTCAGGATGTTATCTCGTTAACGCATTTCTATCTTGTCTCTTTGCTTTTAACGAAGATATCCCCTGGTGACTTCCAACACCTACATTCTGATTTTTTTTTTGTTGCCAAAACCAAATCAGGATTTATCAACTAAATACAGTAAGTCCCAAGTTTAAGGGCAATTCATAGTTAAGAACATAGCAAAATTCAAGCTAAATACACATTGATTCAAGTTAAATACACAATGGTGCACTAATACTGTTCTAACTTACACATAAATTCAACTTAAAGACAGATCTTGAGAGCAGAACTTGTTCTTAAATGGGGGACTACCTGTAAGTTAAATGCATTAAAGCAGAGGTCCCTAACCCCCGGTCCGTGGACTAGTACCGGGCCGCGGCATGCCAGCAACCAATCCACACAAACAAGGAAAGCCCCATCCACAGGATGCAGGCAGGACACAAAACCATGCCCCTCCAGTTTGCGGAAAAATCTCTCTCCACATAACCGATCCCTGGTGCCCAAAAGATTGGGGACCTCTGCATTAAAGAACCTCAGTTAAGACAGCAGTAAGCAGAGTCCACATAACTGGATCAGTCATACATGATACAGCCAAAAGCAGGAGGGTAAAACTCAGGTCAAGGTAGAGCTTGCAAGAAGCAAACATGAAAAGTCTGTGGAGGGAGAGAGCAAGCCAGTTCTCTTGTGAAAGCAAAGGAGTAGAAATTGGGTTTGGTCAATGAACAGGAACAGAAGAGGTTGCTTGCTGGGGCAGCACAAAGCCTGTCTTGTCTGGCTTTCTGATGCCAGCAAGCAGGCAGCTTCTCAAGGGAATGGAGTGACCTAGCCCAGCCTTTCCATAATTGCTCATCTCTCAGTCTTGTGAGTTAGAATATGGCTGTGTCAGCCACTGCTGTGGGAATGGCCAAGTCGACTTTAGAGCTCATGCAGGACCTTTGTTTTGATTCCCTTTGGGCTTTAGACACAAACCCACTGTACTATTTCTGTTTTAACTCCAGCCTTTGGGTTGAAAGGAGCTAATAGGCTCCTCCTGGAATGCTGGTAGAGAGAGAGTGCTGACAGAGCCGGTGCTTCTGCTGTGCTGATAGGGAAGGACGCATTGCAAGTGAATCTGTAAGGACCCAAGAAAGCAGAACTCTTTTTTTATTAAAGAGTTTTACAAAAAGTTTTTTTACAATACATATCCCCAAAACCCCCCTTCATGGATTACTGCCTTGTCGTGGCGAAGGGGCTTGCGTAATTCAATGAAGCTATGAGCTATGCCGTGCAGGGCCACCCAAGACGGACAGGTCATAGCAGAGAGTTCTGACAAAACGTGATCCACTGGAGAAGGAAATGGCAACCCACTCCAGTATCTTTGCCATGAAAACCCTATGGACAGTACTAAAAGGCAAAACGATATGACGCTGGAAGATGAGCCCCTCAGGTCGGAAGGCGTCCAATATGCTACTGGGGAAGAGCAGAGGGCTAGTACTAGTAGCGCCAGAAAGAATGAAGCGACTGGGCCAAAGCCGAAAGGACGCTCAGCTGTGGATATGTCTGGTAGTGAAAGGAAAGTCCGATGCTGTAAATATTTTTTCTCCATAGGAACCTGGAATGTAAGATCCATGAATCAAGGAAAGCTGGACGTGGTCAAACAAGAGATGACAAGACTGAACATCGACATCTTAGGTATCAGCGAACTAAAATGGACAGGAATGGGTGAATTTAATTCAGATGACCATCAGGTATACTACTGCGGGCAAGAATCCCTCAGAAGAAATGGAGTAGCCTTCATAGTCAATAAAAGAGTAGGAAAAGCAATACTGGGATACAATCCTCAAAATGACAGAATGATCTCAGTTCGAATCCAAGGCAAACCATTCAATATCACAGTAGTCCAAGTCTATGCCCCAACCACCGGTGCTGAAGAGGATGAAATTGACCGGTTCTATGAAGCCCTACAGCACCTTATAGAACTAACACCAAAAAATGATGTCCTTATCATCATGGGGGATTGGAATGCTAAAGTAGGAAGCCAAAAGATAACCGGAATAACAGGCAAGTTTGGCCTTGGAGTACAAAATGAAGCAGGGCACAGGCTGATAGAATTTTGTCAAGAGAATACGATGGTCATAGCAAACACCCTTTTCCAACAACCCAAGAGACGGCTCTACACATGGACATCACCGGACGGTCAACACAGAAATCAGATTGACTATGTACTCTGCAGCCAAAGATGGAGAAGCTCTATACAGTCAATAAAAACAAGACCAGGAGCTGACTGTGGCTCAGACCATGAGCTTCTTGTTGCAAAGTTTAAGCTTAAACTGAAGAAAGTAGGGAAAAGCACTAGGCCAGTCAGGTATGAATTAAATCATATCCCTGTTGAATATACAGTAGAGGTGACAAATAGATTTAAGGAATTAGATCTGATAGACAGGGTGCCTGAAGAACTATGGACAGAGGTTCGCAACATTGTACAACAGGTAGCAACCAAAACCATCCCAAAGAAAAAGAAATGCAAGAAAGCAAAATGGCTGTCTGAGGAAGCTTTGCAAATAGCTGAGGAAAGGAGGGAAGCGAAAGGCAAGGGAGAAAAAGAAAGATATGCCCAATTGAATGCAGAATTCCAGAGAATAGCTAGAAGAGATAAGAATGACTTCTTAAATGAACAGTGCAAAGAAATAGAAGAAAACAATAGAATAGGGAGGACCAGAGATCTTTTCAAGAAAATTGGAGAGATGAAGGGAACGTTCAATGCAAAAATGGGCATGATAAAGGACCAAAATGGCAGGGACCTAACAGAGGCAGAAGAGATTAAGAAGAGATGGCAAAATTACACAGAAGAACTATACAAGAATGAGCTTAACGTCCCTGATAATCACAATGAGGTGGTCACCAGACATCCTAGAATGTGAAGTGAAGTGGGCCTTAGAAAAGCTGAGCAACAACAAAGCTAGTGGAGGTGACAGTATTCCAGCTGAGCTATTCAAAATCTTAAAAGACGATGCAGTAAAAGTGCTACACTCAATTTGCCAGCAAATTTGGAAAACTCAACAGTGGCCACAGGATTGGAAAAGATCAGTTTACATTCCAATTCCAAAGAAAGACAGTGCCAAAGAATGTTCAAACTATCGCACCATTGCACTCATTTCTCATGCTAGTAAAGTTATGCTTAAAATCCTACAAGCTAGACTCCAGCAGTATGTGGATCGAGAACTACCAGAAGTACAGGCAGGATTTCGAAGAGGCAGAGGAACTAGAGATCAAATTGCCAACATACGCTGGATCATGGAAAAAGCTAGAGAGTTCCAGAAAAACATCTACTTCTGCTTCATTGACTATGCTAAAGCCTTTGATTGTGTGGATCATAACAAACTGTGGCAAGTTCTTAAAGAGATGGGAGTACCAGAACATCTTATTTGTCTCTTGAGAAACCTATATGCGGGCCAAGAAGCAACAGTGAGAACTGGACACGGAACCACTGATTGGTTCAAAATTGGGAAAGGAGTCCGGCAAGGCTGTATACTGTCGCCTTGCCTATTTAACTTATATGCAGAGCACATCATGAGAAAGGCAGGGCTAGATGAATCAAAAGTTGGAATTAAGATTGCTGGAAGAAATATCAACAACCTAAGATATGCAGATGATACCACTCTAATGGCAGAAAGTGAAGAGGAACTAAAGAGTCTCTTGTTGCGAGTGAAGAAGGAGAGTGCAAAAGTTGGGTTGAAACTAAACATTAAGAAAACTAAGATCATGGCATCCGGCCCTCTCAATTCCTGGCAAATAGATGGGGAAGAAATGGAGGTAGTGACAGATTTTATTTTCCTGGGCTCCAAGATCACTACAGATGGGGACTGTAGTCAAGAAATTAAAAGACGCTTGCTCCTAGGGAGGAAAGCCATGGCAAATCTAGACAGCACACTAAAAAGCAGAGACATCACCCTGTCAACAAAAGTGCGTATAGTCAAGGCTATGGTCTTCCCAGTTGCAATGTATGGCAGTGAAAGTTGGACCATAAGAAAGGCTGAGCGCAAAAGAATTGAGGCCTTTGAACTCTGGTGCTGGAGAAGACTCCTGCGAGTCCCTTGGACTGCAAGGCGATCAAACCGGTCAGTCCTAGAGGAGATCAACCCTGACTGCTCTTTAGAAGGCCAGATCCTGAAGCTAAAACTCAAATACTTTGGCCACCTAATGAGGAGGAAGGACTCACTGGAGAAGAGCCTAATGCTGGGAAAGATTGAGGGCAATAGAAGAAGGGGACGACAGAGAATGAGGTGGCTGGATGGAGTCACTGAAGCAGTAGGCGTGAGCTTAACTGGACTCCAGAAGATGGTAGAGGACAGGAAGGCCTGGAGGAACATTGTCCATAGGGTCGCGATGGGTCGGACACGACTTCGCAACTAACAACAACAACATCCCCAAAACCCACCCACCCCAAACCACCCCCCTTCCCCCCCACTTCCCAGAGCTGAATACAGGGTTACAGATATAATAATCATATTCTAACTAGAATTATCCATTATAAAATTAACCAAATTCATAATGTGCTTTAACTCCCCTTTAACATAAATACATTCAAATTATTAAAAACATAATAACTTAAACAAAAATATAATCAATACTAATACTAAAATTAATAACAATATCCCTCTAAAATCTACTCATAAGCTAAGTGGAACTTTTTAGTCCCATATTTATTCTGAATATAATTTATCCATCTCCTCCAAACTGAAATATATCTTTCTTGTGAATGATCCTTCAAATAAGCAGAAATCTTAGACATTTCTGCAAGATTCGATACTTTAAGTACCCATTCTTCTATAGTAGGAGAAAGCAGAACTCTTGAAACAGGCACTGTCTCAAAAGGAACTTTTATTAGGGGTTAGTGACAGTAAGGAAGTCAAGGCGAGATCTGGGGAAAATCCCGCTTAAACGGTATAGTTAAACTAGCAATCTTCCTCCTCTCACCAAAGTCCTAGTGTCCATTTGAAATCCAGCCAATCCACAGGTGGCACGATGTTTGGGTAACTGGCATGCTTGACGTGCATCTCAAGGTCTTCTCCAGTTTCATTTCTCCATAACTGTTTCCCTGATAAGGGAGACACATTCTTTTCTCAAGAGGATAGAGGCCGGAGAGGAAAAGTAAAAAGCAGAAGTTATTCCAAGTGAAAGCAAATACCACCCCCACCCCCCCGCCACCAAGCAGAATAAAGGTAAGGGTAAAGGTTCCCCCGCACATGCGTGCTAGTCGTTTCCGACTCTAGGGGCCGGTGCTCATCTCCGTTTCAAAGCCGAAGAGCCAGCGCTTGTCCGAGGACGTCTCCGTGGTCATGTGGCCGGCATGACTAGATGCCAAAGGCGCACGGAACGCTGTTACCTTCCCACCGTAGTGGTCCCTATTTTTCTACTTGCATTTTTAGGTGCTTTCGAACTGCTAGGTTGGCAGAAGCTGGGACGAGTAACAGGTGCTCACTCTGAATGGCAGGCCCCAAACAAGAATACATATGCAGGGAAAACAATAAGGATTTGGGGTCCTGACGGAATCCCATTTAGGTTCCATTTATAGTAGTCATTCTTTTCTTTATTCCTTGTCAGAAGCACCTTCAGAGCTCTGACTGAAGGATGCTTCTGGGTTGAAAGGATTTTCCAGTGACAAAAACCATTGTCCAAAGGATGCCAGATTACCAAAGTAATACAATCTTTGGGATTAGTACAAGTAGTCCTTGATTTAGGACCACAATTGAGCCCAATTTTGTTGTTGTTTAAGTGAGACATTTGTTAAGTGAGTTTTGCCCCATTTTATGACATTTCTTGCCACAGTTGTTAAGCGAATCACTGAAGCTGTTACATTAGTAATCTGGTTGTTAAGTGAATCTGGCTTCCCCATTGACTTTGCTTGTCAGAAGATTGCAAATGGTGATCACATGATCCCAGGACACAGCAACCGTCATAAATATGAACCAGTTGCCAAGTGTCTGAATTTTGATCACATGACCCTGAGGATGCTTCAAAGGTTGTAATTGTGAAAAATGGTCATAAGTCACTTTATTCAGTGCCGTTGTAACTTTGAACGGTCACTAAATGGAAATTGAGGACTACCTGTATAGTAGTCATGATTAGATTTGTGTAGAACAAATAAGGGCACAGTTCAAAGTGGTAGTGACCACCTTTAAAATCCTGCATGGCTTAGGGCCTGACCATCTTAAAGTGAACGGACTCACTTGGATTACTATCCACAGGCCCATAGCAGAGACTGTAGCAGGTGCCGTGGCTGAATGAAGTGATAGTTTAGCAAAGATTCATAATAATATTATCAATGCATAGTTTTTTAAGCCTATTCTTTTAGCAGTCCATTCAGACATTATTGGCTTTTTCCTTATCTCTGTCATGTTTGAATGGTTGGCAAGTCATTTCCATAAAGTAGCGCTATTTGAACAAATACTGACTTTTAAGTGTCAGCATTTAGACTATTCTTTTCCTCATTATCAATATGTATTTTTTAAAAATTCTCCATCCTGTTGGTGAATCATTTTAATTAGTATTCCTTTTACTGTCATTGGAGCTGGATTGCCTTGTTAGTCAAATCTTGTCCCAAGTAATAAAATTGCTTGTCCATACTTATCACAAGGATAAATCCATTAAAACATTTATTAATAGATTCTAATGATGTAAGGAAGGTTTACAGCGCTCTGCTTCTTCCTATTACCCTGCCATGTGTGATGGAAATGGTAGAGTAGCTCAGATCAGTGCAATGTTAAATACATTCTGAATTGTATTTGAATTGGATCTAAAAAGATACACAAGGAAAAGGAGGCAAATGTAAAAAAAATGTATTGTGCACATTTTGTGTAAGAATAATAGAATCAGAGAGTCATAGAGGTGGAAAGGATCTTAGAAGTCTCTTTGTCCCACTCCACATTTATTATAGCATCTTTGAAAGATGACCATCCAGCCTCTGCCTGAAGTCCTCATACATTTGGGAAACATTTTCTGGTGTTCAGCCTGGACTTGTTTCCTTGTGATTTTAACCCATATTTTTTCATTTTTTCTGTTTCTGCCTTTTGGAACAATAGAAAATAAATCCACTCCTTCAATAAACTTTAATACTGGCCAGTGACAACTGTTCGGATAGATATAATAGGGGTTCAGAACTCCTGTCTTTTCACTACAAACCTAATTAAACCTCACTATTAAGTTTGCCACTTTTTTCCCCCTACAGTGGCCCTACATTCTTTGGCTTTTCTTCTGTTTTTAATGTACACAGGGAACTTGTAAAATAGTTTCCTTAATATCTCTTTCAAGCTTCAACTGGTTCTGAACTTTGTAACATGGTTAACTTTCATTCTCCTCTGGTTGTGGACTCTGCTTCAGTTTCCTAAATATTCCCCTTTTCCTGTTCAGCATTTTAAAGGAGTCTGCATAAATCTATTTCTTCAATTTTCCTTTTTGTTCGTGACTATGTCTTTAGTATCTCATTTTGTAGAATTTTCTATCCTTCTGGAACATCCTTCCTTCAAGAACTCAAGCCATTGAATGTGTCCCATCTTCTCTTGGAGATTATCAAAATCCTCTTTTCTGAAGTCTAGTATACAGGTTTGACTCTTCTCATTTCCTCCTCCTCTGGGTATCATGGATACAGGAATGAAACTATTGTTTTTCCCCAAGGTACTGGTAGCTTTTTACTTATTCAACCAAGTCCTCCTTGTTGGTGAGGAATTACCCCCCTTCTTCTTTTTTTCCATCTTCTGACAGATGAAGTTGTCATCAAGAGAGGACACGAATGTGCTGAACCTCTGACTCTTGGCAGAGTTATATTCCCAGCAGATGTCAAGATAATTGAAATCTTCAATTATTACTATCTCATGATTCTTCAAAAGACTGGTCATCTGATGCAGAAAGGCCTCATTCATCTCTTCTGCCGGCTCAAGCAGTCTAAATTGCCACAGTGATGTCATTTTTTTTGTTTCTCTCTCCTTTTACTTCTACTCCAAATACATACTTCCACTTAGAAATCCAATTGACTATGTTTATATACTGCAGAACATATAAGGTTTCAGTTCAAATTTTTCCATATATTTCTCAGATCCCTTGATTATGCCTAAGTGAGGTTGACATATTATAAATTGCTTTCAAGCTGATGTTTATGTAAATGTACTCCATATTTTGGACCCTGTAGGGTGTACTAAAAGATCCTTAAATCAGTAGAGTTTGGATCAGCCACAGGGCATCTGTTCTTAACTCTTCTAATGGGGCTATCCTTTTTATTGAAACTAAGTGATACTTTCTGAAAAGTGTTAATGGGGAAAAGAAAAATTAGATGCCTGGTGTTTTGGCCAACTTGTTAATGGATACCACCTTCTCTATTAGCCAACCTAAAAGTGTAGAACATCTTCCAAAAAAGTTATTTTAGATAATAAGCATTTTTGTATTATGTTTGCTTAGTTTCTGAATGAGACCAGCCCTGGCTGATATTCAGAAGCTAAGCTGCTGTCTCAATTTGGATGTCAGAAAAGATTCCAGAAAAAAGATTATGGTAGTTGAACTTGATTAAATGATGTCTTTATATTACATTATAGTATTTTTACCTTATTTTGATTCAAATAATAATAATCATTGTTTGCAATTAATCACAACTCTATAGCTATTTGAAAGAAGGTTATTATTCAAAAAATACTGTAAGTTGAGATGGATATAAACATTTTTATTACATGAAAAAGGAAATAAAAGGAAATCATATTTCTGTAAAACTGTCTGTCTTGAACTCTCCTTTGACTATACTGCGATTCGATATTGCAGGGAGTCATGAGAGCTGTCTTCAGTTATCAGAAGAGTTGTCATGCAGAAGACAGGAATGGTTCAGACTTGTTCCAGAAGACAAGAAACAATAGAGTTCACTCACGAGATGTTAGATTTTGATTGGAGATTAGGGAATATCTCCAAATGGTAAGAGCTGTACAAAAGTGCCTATGGAAGAGGTAGTTTTTCCTTCCCTAGAGATGTTTAAACAGAGGGCAGTTGAACATCTGTTGAGGATGATGTAGTGATGGATTCCTGCACTAAGCAGGAACTTGACTAGATAATCTCCAAGATGCCTTTCAACTTTACATTAACTGATTGTATGATTCATATGTAACATATGTTTAAATTTTACTGATAATGTAATGACCTAAATTCTAGTCTCTTAACTCGTAAAATATTGGTGGATAGGCCAAATTTCGGTGCTTAACCACCTCTAATCTTGCTGCTATCAATAACAAAGCTGTAAGATTCTTAACACAGGGAGCATTATTGCCATCTGTAAAGATACACATTATAGCAGGTGACAGAACCTTGTTAACTTTGCTGAACATGAAAAACCTCAACAGAGCTAAACCTGGTTCATACTTGGAAATTCCAGGGATTTAGGTTAGGTTGAATAACATCCTGTATATGTTCAAAGAAAAACTATGTGCATTTGTCGGTATCATAATCAGAAATCAAGTTCACTTTAGGGTTTTATTAACTTTTCTTTTTAATCAAAGTTAAAAATAATAAAGCTCCATCAAAGAAACTTGTTGATGTATGATTTCAGGAATGAAATGAAATGCAGTGCTTTGACCTAGCATTTTTGGATGATGGGACAGTCAAACCATGTACAGTATGGCCCAATGTCCTTACTTTCTCCCCCATTGCTTTTGACCTACTCGACACTTCAACATTTATAAGTTTTCTTGGTTTACCATCTGATTGCTTAGGAGATTCCATAGTCAGGAGCTCCTAGTGAACAAAATGAACTGATGGAATTTCCCATAATAACATGTAAAGTGAAATCAGGCTACAACTCTGAGTGCCATTTCAAATGTCATGCTTTTTCTGCTGGCTTGTATTGACTCCTAGAAAGCATAGATAGTGGCTGTAAAATGGTTTTATACACTGGAAACCAATGGGAAGTCTGACTCATAAGCTTGGTTGTGTTTGGAAACTCTGTTGGCCAAGCTGTTACCCTAACAGATTACTCCATGGAAAGAGTCAGAAAATTTATGGGGATGACGCATAACAGAGTAAAAATAAATAAGATTTTAAACCAGTCTTTGCTTGCCTTTATACTACAGTCTGGGATTTCATCCATTAGAATTGTTGACATTTAGAGGATCCCTGCAGGGAGAGTGGGAAAGTTTTTGAATGCCTAGTTTGGATATTTTAAACAGCAGAAAGTATGGAAAGGTTGAAACTAAATGAGATCTTTATTACCTCATTTTCCCCCCTGTTCTGTAAAGATTTGTTAATACTGGTGCTCAGAAGAATGTCTGGATGGTAAAACTGTCTTAATATGACCACAGAGCTTATTTGAAGGTTCTACAAAGGGCGTGCAGTTATTGTAATACACTTGACTGAAGATCGGTACACTCCTTCCATCTGGGATGGTTATCCTCTTTCATTGAGCACGCAGCTTCAGGAGGGATGCACTTGGAGCAGTGAGGGAAGAAGGGGACAGCTGCCTAGCCAGCCATGTCAGCCATATCAACCAATGTCAATGGGCTGCAGATGTCGCAGCCAGATTGCCCCCATATCCTATTGACAACAGAATAAATGGAGATTCTCTGAATTTGAGTGTAAAAAGTAGACCTTCTCTAAATTTGATTATAAAAAAGCATTAAATCAGTGTACAGATTTCAACTCAAATATTCTGAGGTACTTGCAATTAACTGGAGCTTTCAGGCATGTGAATGGCCAGTGTGAATGCAAAAAATCACTTTTTTTGTCAATGAGCAGGTGACGATTAGCTGAGGCATATCAACAGCTGAGTGAAAACAGCCTTAGAAATGACTTTGATAGCCCAGGGCTTCTGAAGTAATGTCCATGCTGGTTGGCCACCTGTTACCCAAGCACATTTGGAGCACTCCTGACTAAAAGTGCAGCTGTTATTATTGTGGATTATTTTCAGTTTCATTTTAAAGTTAAGGCTGTATAGTATTTATAAAACCTTTTTTCTTCTCCAGTTATGTACCTCGATTGCTTTGGAGGTAATAGATGAGTAGACATTTTAAGATTGCTTTGGAGGTAGTAGATGAGTAGACGTTTTAGAACTAAATCCAATGGATTTTTATGTTAAACAAATGAGGAAGTATGAAGTTCCTTGTTCCATTCATTAGTCCTTTTGGTAAATGGGGAAATATATGCCTGTAGGGAAGGGTTGGCTCCTATTTTAGTGCTGCCATTGTAACTTGAAAGGGATGGAGATGAAAGCAGGAAACATGAGAATGAGGAGGTATTTTGCTGTCCATCATCAGTACATATATTAGGGTGGATGAGATCAAGTTCTTCTGGTAGATCTCGGGGTGTCTTGCTGTCAAACCAACAAGAGTTTCCATTTCTTTTCTGTCCCTCCTCCCCACTTCCAAAGCTGGCTTGCTAACAGAAGACACTGTGGAAGAGCCGATGTGGACCATCCTACTGAAGGACTTGTAAGCCATGTTTGGCTGTTGATCACACTGTGCCCTCATTCTTAGCTTTTGCAGTATAGATGCTTATTTGCAGATGGACTATTGGAATCCAAAGTTTCTGCAGCTTCAGCTTGCTCACCCCTGCTTAAAAGAACATAGAATGGGGCTCCCTATGTACCAGAGAACCCATCTTACAACCTTACATCATGCCTCAGTCTGTAAGTATCCTTTTGAAATGTAACTATCTCTAATGACTGCAGCTCTAAAACTAATTACTGCAGTTCTGGCACACACACACACACACACACACACACACAAAGAAAAAAAGAAAAAAGAGCAATCTAATGTATAATTTGAGCTGAGCCTAAGGACATTACACAAAGTTTAGGGCAACACTGCAGAAATCTTTCCTCTCTGTTGGTACTTTGGACATCGAACCCCAAAGCTACAAGTCTCATACAGCATCTACCTGCTCAAGCAAAGCCTTTTCTGTCTGCAGGCAGTTCAAGGTTGAATCTTCAGGGTTTTGAGGAATGGGCATTGAGGTGATATGTACATATAGGGGTGAGCTCCTGGTTTCCATAAGGAGGTGCAGTCTGGAAAATTTTTAACAGATCTTGCCGAAGGATTGCAGTTTCCCCCCATCTCTTACTGTGAAGAAATAGGGAGATTACAAAACATGTTTTGCTTTAGATGCATGAAATTGATACCATTTTATACACACACACCATTGTTGTAAACATTTAGACATTGATGATAAGTTTGGGTCAAGGCTTTTTTCTAGCTGCAGCCCCTACATGATGGGATTTGCTTACAAGAATCATCTGCCAGAGTTTCCTTCGTCCCAGCCATTATATTCAATCAGTTTAACAATCAGTCTATTTTAATCACTGAAGCATAATTTGGCTGAGATCTTGCTAATTCACAGTTCTGTCTCTTATAATGCTCTGCTTGATTTTATTTGCAATTATTGCATTTGCTGCATTTTGGATGTTTGACTTTTTTATGGACAGTGGTTTTATGTGCAGAAACATGATAATGGAGCAATTTGTTAATTATTCAGGCAGTGTTTTATGTACACACAGTTCCCCAAATGATGGAAAAATGACCAGAACCACCACTAATGTCCAGGCACAACAATGCTTTGGAGACACTGAGAGAGAGGAAGGAGACTTTGCAGGGGGTCTGCAAAAATTGTGTAAAAGGCTGAGGGAGGATAGGAAAATTAGGGCTCTTCTGCTTAGCAGACACTGGGATAGGCAACAAGAGGGAGCCACAAATTCATCTGAACACAGAATCTTTCAGTGACGACTTTTTTCTAGTCTTCCATGACCCCGTGTGCTGTGCAGAGATACTCCAATTTTCAAAGCTATAAATGTGCAAGCAGTTGAAACTTTGTCCAATCTTGAGAAATTGTTTCCTTTTATTTGGAGAGGGGTTCAGAGAGATGCTCATCTGCTATCCTGATACCTCTGGGTGTTGTATAAGCATAAGACACAAGTGAAAAGCAAGAGCCAAGAAGGTTGAAGGTTCATTTTGATAAGCAAAAAAGGACATTTGGGGAACTAAAGAGATGCCAAGAACTGAATCCAGACTGTAGACATCACAAAGCAATGTTCTAACCACTCAGCTGCAAAGTAGTAGTTGAAAACCAAACTTATCGTGGGAGCTTAGAGGAGACCGCCTTGTATACACTCACCAACGTTAATGAAGGAAAGCTGTGTGGATTAATAGCCTGACTCTTGGAGAGGACTAGCCTCCTTACTGACAATGTCCACTCTTCTGCTCTTTGGCCTTTTAGGTGAGGCCACATAAAATCTCTTACAGCAGGGGTCCCCAATCCTGGTTCGCAGCCCGGTGCTGGGCCATGGCCTGCTGGGAACCGGGCCGCTTTAGTGGTGGCTGAAAGCATGAAGCTGTAGTTCTGTAAGTGGCGCACGTGCACGAAACTATCCCTTCTCTTCCCCCCCCTCTGCTACCGGTCTGCAGAGCTGGAAGGGTTGGGGAGTGCTGCCTTACAGCAACAGGACCTATCAGTTTGGGATACTATAAGAGCCCTTCCCTCTTATAGTATAAAAGACTTGATTAAGGTGAGAAGAGAGGGGAGGAACTGCTGGTTCTTTGCCCATCAGGCCCCCCACCTGCATTGTCAAAATCTCATCCTGGAGATGCTGCAACATTATAGCTGGAGCCTGGCACTGATCCTGGTGCTTCTGCTGAGCCCTGACACCCCTGAAGAGGTGCCGATCAGCTGGAAAGCAGCGCTGATCCTGGCGTTTCCGCTGAGCCCTGACAGCCCTGCAGCTCCAGCCATCTCTCGCTCAGGCTTGTGCGGTGCTACCACCGGTTCAGCTCATTCCCCTCCCCCGCTACCTTTCTAGGATGGTCGCGTACCACCTGCTAGGTGACAATGTACCACAGGTGGTACCAGTACCACTAGTAGAAAAGCCATGCTGTACAGGCATTAGGGAAGGTTGAAATTACTAATATTACCCAGTTGAGACAAGATGCAGTATTCACATTTGGAGAAGAGTCTTGGGAAGGGGCATGAGTGACCATTGAAGCGGCAATAGCTTCTCACCTTAGTCTTTCATCTCTGTGGATACTGTGCCCCAACAACTCAGCTGGGACTGATGCTTGTCTGTCCAAGGCCATTCTATGAACCCAGTGCAGGTGTTTTCAGCAATCTAGCCTGAGAGATAGACTGCAAGCAGAATAATAGAATGACCAAATTGGAAGGGACCTTGGAGATCTTCTGTCCAACCCCTGCTCAAGCGGGAGACCCTATGCCATTTCAGACAAATGTACACATCTTAGAATATTCATGCGCATAAAGGCACAGCTAGATGTTTAGACTCAGTAGAAGCTGATCTTCATTATTACCTGGTTGCAATAAATGCAACTTACCTCCTTAAGCCATTTCCATAGAAGCTCTTGAATATGGTTTGAGTTCAGAGAGAACAAGAAAGAATTACTGCAGTGGATGTCAACTTGATAGTAAGGTATCTATTAATTTGCTAGCAGAGAAATGTTGGTATGAATATGTTTCCGAGAGTTTTGCGGACAGAGTTGTTCTACATGCACTGTGTTATAGTTTCCTAATTTCATAGGGTGCTCCTTAGAGCATGAATTATGTAGTGCATGGAGCTATGGAATATGGTCCTTAATGATCCCAGTTTTTACAGTTGTGCATGCCTTGAGAAGATAAGATAGTCTGGATGCTGAGTCAACCATATCCAATGTCCTAAGAAATGTGTACCTTATTTATAAAAATCACAATATACAGTAAAAGGGCCTAAACGTTATGTATAATCTCTGATAACTGCCTTACCAAGGAATTTTCAATTGATATGGAACAGTGTATTAGGCTCAGCACTGAGCTACTGACATGTTACCTTTTTTTGAATTTTTGAACAGAACAATAAGATGTGAGGCATGAGACCAACGCAATTCCCTCTGAGGTTTCAGAAGGTGGTGATGTGTGGAAGGAATGCATAAAACCTTTCCTGTGCATCAAATGAACTGCCACAAAGGCTGCAAAAAAACCCTGAGCAGAGAGTTGTATATGGCAGGCAACTGAATAATTAGTAGCTAAGCTCTTCATTTTCACCTACTGAGAAATTGGGTGGCAAATAATTGTCTTTGCAGATCCACAGATACAGGGAGGAATGTGTGATTGTTTTATTTACTGTATGTATTTATTTTCTTGACTGAGCGTAAGTATACCATTATGAGGAAATCTAAAGTTTCCCTTCTAGCCCCCTTATTCTTCCAATAACCTTTTGACAAGATAAGGACCCTCTTAGGTCTGGAGCAATCCTGGATCAGCTGGAACATGAATCAGGATCTTAACCTCTCCATCTACCATACTGCCCTTGTTCTCAGTGCTATGAAATGATAAATATATACTTTTGTGCATGCGTTATTTTTTTGCCACTTGGGATAAGCTCTTCTCAGGTTCTCCCTCAGTCCCATCAAGAATTTCTGGCTACATAGCATTATTATGTTTGGAGGGAGACTTTGAGATGAATAGTGCATCTTTCAAAGTTTTAACATCATGGTTGCCAGCAAAGCAAATGTCTTTCAGAGTCCCAAGTATGGACTCTGGACTAAGCCTGGGAAAACCAAATAGAATTCTGTCTCAGTGATGAAGCTCTTTGGAATACATTTAGTTTTACATCTATAGAGATTCTCAGTCATCCAGGTCATGGTTGTCCCAAAGGTGTTTTTTTGCAAAAGGCAACTGGACTTAGTTTTTCCTTGAAGACGTTTCAAGGAAACGAAAAGCTTCATCCAAGAAACTTCTTCAGTTCTCAAGTGAAAAGGCACCTTTGGGACATTCAGTCTTTATCCAATTCTGCTTTTCCCCAGCCAGTGCCTGATGAAAGTTAGGTTCGTTTCCTTAGGTTGGTCCAACAAGCTGCTGGAAATAACCATTGAATCAGAATGAAGAACGGTTGCAGGAACTGGGCATGCCTAATCTAGTGAAGAGAAGGACCAGGGGAGACATGATAGTAGTGTTCCAATACTTGAGGGACTGTCACAGAGAGGAGGGGATCAGCCTGTTTTCCAAAGCACCTGAAGGCCAGACAAGGAATAACAGATGGAAACTGATCAAGTAGAGATTCAACCTAGAAATAAGGAGAAATTTTCTGACAGTGAGAAGAGTCAACCAATGGAGCAGATTGCCTTCAGAAGCTGTGGGAGTTTCATCACTGGAAGATTTCAAGAAGAGACTGGACTGCCATCTGTCAGAAATGGTGTAGGGTCTCTTGCTTGGGCAGGGGGTTGGACTAGATGATCTACAACAGAGGTGTCAAACTCGCAATGTCATGTGACATGTCGCTATGTATTGCGACTTTTTTCCATTGCCGGCAATGGGATAGGTGCAGTTTTGCCATGACACATCCGGCCCATGGGCCGGCAGTTTAACACCCCTGATCTACAAAATTCTATTCTATTCTATTCTATTCTATTCTATTCTATTCTATTCTATTCTATTCTATTCTATTCTATTCTATTCTATTCTATTCTATTCTATTCTATTCTATTCTATTCTATTCTATTCTATTCTATTCTATTCTATTCTATTCTATCCCTATCCCTATCCCTATCCCTATCCCTATCCCTATCCCTATCCCTATCCCTATCCCTATCCCTATCCCTATTCCATTTACATGAAGAGAGAAAGTCCATTTAAATATAGAAACAAAAGGCAGGACGGTGTAAATCATAGAAATGCAGCCAAAACATAAAGCAAAGTCCTGTGTATTCATAAATGAAGAATCAAATGATTATCCAGAGGAAGAACTGCAGTGACTGACAAAACTTATGATAAATAGTGAACCAGAAGCAATTTAAGGAATAATCAGTTGACAAATCAGAAAATGTATATTCAAGTCTAACCCCAGTATTAATTTCCATTTCTAGCATCCAGCATTCATACTTCACTGTTTATAGCATTCAAGCATAATGAAAAAATGTCTACAATTCAGTGAAGATGTTAAACTGCTAATTGTTTTTCAAGTTCAAATAAACATGCCAAGAACCCAGAGAATTTTTTTTTAAATTAAGAAAATAAAAATATTCTGGGGAAAAAACACCCTTTGCCAACTGAAGGGTTCCAGAAGGTTGCACCGTCCGGCTCTATCTTGGAGGAGGGGCTGAAGAACTGGAGTTAGAAATTCAGCTGTATGTCCCCCAGACTTCTCTTTTATTTTTATCAGGCTTTTTTTTAATTCACTCCAGATTTTACAATCTGCCATTGACCTGTATTCTTCACTTACAGTATTTAAAAGTTTCAGATGAATACATTCCCGATATGCTGGAACTGCAGCTCCTGGATTCTCTATAGAGCTGTGGACATCAGCCACGCTAGCTGAAACATGTGAACTCGAATCTCAGCTTATCTGGAAGGTGCCAGCTTGGGACCTATACATGGGCATAAAGGTAAAGGTAAAGGTTCCCCCGCACATGCGTGCTAGTCGTTTCTGACTCTAGGGGCTGGTGCTCATCTCCATTTCAAAGCCAAAGAGCCAGCGCTTGTCTGAGGACGTCTCCGTGGTCATGTGGCCGGCATGACTAGACGCCAAAGGTGCACGGAACGCTGTTACCTTCCCACCGTAGTGGTCCCTATTTTTCTACTTGCAGTTTTACGTGCTTTCGAACTGCTAGGTTGGCAGAAGCTGGGACGAGTAACAGGCGCTCAACTCTGTTATGCGGCACTCGGGATTTGACCCACCAAACTGCTGACCTTCTGATCGACAAGCTCAGCGTCCTAACCCACTGAGCCACCGCGTCCCTTAATACATGGGCAGGAGGGGTAAAAACTGTGCTCCATCTTGGGTTTCTGGAGAAAAAGGGAGATAAATGAGTGAAAGGAAGGAATATTTCTATGCAGATTTGCCACCTCAATGCCTGTATGTATGATAGTCATTTTCTGTATTGTTCAGTGTTTTATATATTTATATGCTCATGATATTTTTCTGAACTAAAGTATATTAAAACATTCATTCATCTGTAGTGGAAAGAAGGCTCTCAGTTGTTTTGCCGCAATTGGCTTAGCACAGTTATCCCGGCAACTATAACTTCTGGCAAGTCACTTGAGTTTTTTTTTTCCTGCTCACTTTCCCTGGGGGATCTGCTGCCTTATCATTACAACACAAGGAGGCTTACAAGTAATACTGCTGTTTTTTTTGATTAAGTGAAACTTTACCTGACCTGCACAAAAGGGGCACTTACTCCCCACTCTACAGTGTACATCTATTTTATTTCTGAGCTTCCTTGCGTCTAATGCAGATGGCATTTCCTTGCCCTCTACTCCATCCTTTGACTTTTAAAAATAGTTTCCAAGTTTCAGGGCATGAAATTCAATTCTTCATGGTGCCAAAAGTCCTTTTGCGTCCCTTCTCCTCCCTCAGTTTTCTATTACCTACAAAACGCAAGGATGGCTTGCTTACAAGACCCTTTCTAGAAGGTTCTGGTCTTTGTATGAACATTTCAGGCCAGTCTTCCTGTTCCTGCCTTTCTGACAGGTTTGCTTTGAAATGTTTAGCTTGTGAGCCTCAGCTGGCACTAGAGGTTGTTTTCTTTTAAGCTACTTTCAAAGTTGCTTAGGTGTGAAATTCAGAGTCATATATTTGGCAGATAAAAAGCTTGGAGAAAAGACGATCAGCAGCTTTGGAATGTCTACCAGGATGTACCTTTGTGCTGTTTTTTTCTTTTTTTTGGAAAACAATATTTTAAATTGTACAAGCTATCAAATTCCCCCCCCCCCTTGCTTGTTTTGTAAGTAATTCAGTAGGTGGCACAGAAAAATGATTGAAATAATAAGAATTTTTTAAAGATTCAAATGGAACTTTTGTTTTACTAGGCGTGATTTGGCTGTACCAATGTGCATTAGTTAGCTACTAACTGTCTCCCTGGCATCCCTAAGTCATTATAGAATGTTTTGGAGTAAAGCTTAGCACGTTTTGTAATTCTAAGTTGAGAATCAACTACTATATTATTTCTGATAAAGCTTTCTCATTGCCAGTGGGTCAGATATTGCATGGGAAATCCCTAGAATCTTAAAAATTAGACTTTATTTCAATTATCCATGTGGGTGTAAAGTGAAAAACGTCTGACAAAACAAAGTCACAGACCTCTGCAACCTTCTGAATATTTTCTCCATCAGAGGAAAACCAACTACAAAAGTAGCTTTAAAGTAATATCTTAAGACCCAACTGGGGAGCTAAACCTTGTCTAGCAAAAGGAATCAGAGTGTAAAAGTATCTGACATTTTTTTATACTTTCCCAAGCTGACCCATATGTAGATACGCATGCAAGTTGTGGTAGCAGTATTCTCTATTTAAATGAGAAGATGATGTTTCTAGGAAGTTATTTTGTAAAGTAAGTTCCATTTACCTTGATACCTCTACTGAAATAGACTGTTACTAAAACAATATTTATTGGCAGTGACATCAAAAATGGCTCTTGGGAGCTGAGTGTATGAAATTTTTGTCTCCTTGTTTTTTGTTGGGTTGTTCATGGATGATCCCATTGATCATCCTAGCAATAGCAAAGTACCAGGTTTTTTGTAAAGTTTTGTCAGACTATAATTCATGCTTGCTTTCCTAACCATGTATGTGTTTAAAGGACATTATATTGAAGTTCTCAAGATGGAAGCTTTCTGCTTCCATAATGCTAAGTTAATACAGATAGATTCTCTTCAAACTCCCGGTGTGGTTCTTTTGAAAATCTTGAAAACTAACTGGAGATTTGTTTGCTCTAAAGACAGTTCCTGGTTTCTTGAGTATAGATTTTAATTTAAAGACAGTTCCCCATGAGATCGCCTTGCAAGTTTAAAAGCAGCTTCAGAACTTTGTGTTCCCACAACACTGGCTGTTTGTAAGCTGAGTGATTCATTTTTGGCTCAGCTGCAGTGTACTTGAAAATGCAGTCAAATTACACTGTTTAAAAGCCACTGCACAAGCCCTGTGGTGCTTAGGGCAGCCTATTTCTCCATTTTATGACTCCCTGCCTTGACCACATCTCCTGGTTCCTGGGCCACAGATCTTTGAAGACAGCTTGGCTCCTTTTAAATTCACCTTCACATGACAGGGGGGATTTTTAGTTTATATGGCCAGAAAAATGAATACAAATAATGAAGTGGATTGGAATGTATGTGCAAGCAAAATTTTCTTTTTTTCTTTCACTTTCTCTTTTGCAATGAACTGGGAATAAAAAAAAAACACCTTTGCTACCTGCGTCAATGTGGAGCTGGAGAAGCAATTTTTGTTGTTCTCTCGGTGAATGTACCCGAAGCCTTTCCAGACAGCTCCCCAGCTCTAACCTTTTTCACTGGAATAATGTTTGGGTGGCAGTAGCAGCCACAGCCTTCCTCAAAGTGAAGGGGAAAGAGGTCACTTTGTCATCCTATTCTGTGTGGTTACTTGCAGCTGGCATGCTGGGTGGGTCTCAGGGGAACTCCAATTTCAGAAGAATCCCCATGCCCCATCCCAAAGGCTGGCAGAGTTTATGCTTTATGTCAAATGCAGGCACAAGTCAGAGAAAACAGAGATGAGAATTATCTCCATTCCTCAGGCTACAGCAGGAGATCCATCAATTTTACCACCTGCCTAATCAGAAATTGTGACTTTAAAAATGAAAGTGTTGAAGCTTGGGAAAGTGGGAAGGAAGATTTAATTGGCTTTAGTTTTGCTTAAAAATGACTTGAAAAAAAACACACCTATTTCCCAGCTTTCTGAGCAAGTCTTAGCTGTAAATTTTCAGCATGAATCAACTGTCAGTGACACAATGAAGATGAGTGTTTGGCAAGAGGTACAATGTTGCCAATCTTCTACTTATCTTGATGCCTTTTTGCTTTTCTCACCCTCAATTTTAATAAAAATGTTACAATCATATGGACATAATTTGTTTGCTGTCTAATTTAACAAATTATATAACTGAACATAATAGAATGTATAATTCTAAAGTAAACATGAAAATGTCTTTTACTTAAGAGCCAGTTTGGTATATAAGTTAAAGCATCTAATTAGCAACTGCGAGACTGTAAGTTCTAGTTCCACTTTAGGTATAAAACCAACTTAGGTCAGTCATTCTCTCTTAGTCCTAGGAAGAAGGCTAGGACAAACTATTTCTGAAAAACCTTGCCAAGAAAATTGTGGAGACTAGTCCAGGCGGTTGCCAGGAGTCAACACAGACTTGAAGTTACCCAATTGTCCATCCATCCATCCATCCATCCATCCATCCATCCATCCATATATTGGGGTTGGGGTTAGATTCTTCTCTGCATGACTAGAGCTCCAAGTAATATTTTGGTGAGCTTGTGGAAGACTGATGATATGTGGGTAAGACCACACAATACACCATGATTCCATTTTTCTATTTTTAAAAAGATCTCATTAGCATTTTTCTGTTTTTTTCATACTGCATTAAGCTTTAAGGCCACAGTTGCCTGAACATGGGGAGAATTCACACTGTTGATATTCAGCAGTCAAGGTTGGAGGAAGCCCTGGGCACATCAGATTACTAGTAGCCTGGCAGATATAGAAGACCTGCCCCTTTCTTGGAGGTACCATTGCTGAGCAAATGGGGAGCATCATTTCAAAACACCTTCTCTCCTCCTAGTTTCCAAATAAACAATTGTTCCTGTGTTTCTATTTCTTCAAAAGATAAAACTCCCCTAAAACATCAAAACACCTATCTCACCATAGAAACATAAGCTAGGATAGAATAAAAAATCAGCTAAGAGTGATAGGGGTACTACTGTTTTTAAGGAGAGAGGTTTTTTTGTCTACCAGTTTTTTTTAGACTTAAGAGTTTTCTGACTTTTTTCAAGGACTCCATTTCTGTTTGTAGCAAAATAACTTGCATTTGAGGATGGATTTTACTGTCTTCCTTTACTACCTTGCTTTTTTTTTACTGTCACCTTTTCTCCATAGAGGGCCCTAATGATTATCTTACAGCTGTTAAATGTATTCTGCATACTTCCTTCCATGAGAATGAAATAACAATTCCTAAACAGTCTCCCATTGGAGTTGTCTCAAGATCAGCAATGGACTTCCACTGGCAAAAATGTTCTGCACTCTTGAGTGGCCCGGCACCCAATTAGTCTCCATTCTCACTTCTGCATTGGTATTGCTTGACTACCACCTTGTTTAGGGAGGTCCAGAAGTGAATGGTGGCTTCATCAATTGTCTGACGGCAGCTCTGAGACCCAGAGCTAGACACTTTCAAGTTCCCATTTCTTTTGAGTTGTCAATGTTTAAATGACATTTCCATTTAGATTTAGCTGGCTGTTGCTTTGACAAAGGATGGCAGTTCCAAAGAAAAACTTAATGCAGCACTGCAGGCTAGAGAAAAGGAAATATTCTTTGTTCTAAATGAACTCTGAAGTAAATCTGTCTTCTCTAAAAGAAAAGGAAATATTCTTTGTTCTTAATAAAGTCACAAGTGAACTGTCTTCTGATATATTGCATTCAGAGGCTACTTTGATGAATGAGATTGATGCCATTGGCTTCTTTTGTTTTAACCCCAGTGGATGGATATTCTTAAGACAGTTCATTTTCTTGAAACTGGTCTTTTCTAGCAAAGGCTGAATAGTAATTTGCCTTTTTAAAGCCATTTCTCATTTTGTCAGAATGGTACATATATGGAAGTCCCCAGCTTGGGCTTTTGTAGAAGTCTTGAAACTTCTATTTCCACAATTTTGGGAATGGAAATTCTGGCTATTGTGTACCAATTCAGTCGAAGGGTGTCCAGCTCACTCTTTGATCTGGAAAGGACAATTTGGCAAAAAGCCTATAGAAATCAGCCCTTTGAATAAATAGGTCTTAGATATGGTCAAAATTAATCATTTGGGCAAAATGTACCTGCAAGAGCCACACCCCTTTGGTTTCTTCTTTCAAAGGTCAGGTCTTTATGATTCCTCACTAAAATTATGGTTGCTATGGATTTCTGAATATGGACTGCTCCATCACAAAAGATTTTCAGGCTTGCTCATTTCAAGAGCGAAGTACTTTGTACAAAGCCAAAGACTGGATAGCTTTATCGTTTTATTTGTTTATGTTTTTTAATTGTGTGGAAATTGAGAGCCCAATTTCTCAGGGAGGAGGTAACGGGGATGTTAAGAACTAACAATTTCCCAGGTTCAAGGCCAAAATCACAAAGCAAAAACTGTGGAAATATAGGAGCATGTCAGAATTAAACTAGTGTAGGTATAAGGAGAATTGCAGTTTCATATTAAAAGAAAGTAGCCAACTGTTTTAAATGGCTCTATCCGAGTGTGCAATAAAGTTTCTTATCTAGTCTTGTATTATGATAGTCTGCAGCAAAGTTCTGGTCTAAGAGCTTTGCCAAGCTGTTCCATGTTGGATATCTGGGAACCTATGCTAATTCTTTTCAGTAAGTCTTGACACCCAGTTGGAGTGAGTAGTGATTTTTTTTCTATGCTGGGCGAGATGATAGGAGGATGGTGTGAAGTCTGTTTTCTCTTGGCATCACGATAAGTTTCTTTGTGTATCATTTCTGTGCAGGAGTTACTGCTCAGAACAGAATTCACCTCACCTGACTTCTTTGGGGCACTTTCTATTTTGCCCAGAGGCTTTCTTTTTATCTCCGCAGCAACAAACCCTTTTTCAGCTTGGGTACTCCACTGTGGAAAGTTGGAAATCTTACTGCAGTTTTTGTTTTGTTTTTCCCCTCCAACTTTCATGTGTTTACTTACTTGGTGGAGTGTGTTTTTTGTGGGGAGTTTTAGTAGGGGGAAATGTAAAAGTTAGCTGGATTATACAGGCCATAGAAGCAGAGAAGGCCTCTGTGGGGAGAAGTGAAGTTGTAGATTTGTTCGCCTAGGACAGAGGTAGGCAACCTCGGCTCTTTTATGACTCATGGACTTCAACTCCCAGAATTCCTGAGTCAGTTGACTCAGGAATTCTGGGAGTTGAAGTCCATGAGTCATAAAAGAGCCGAGGTTGCCTACCCCTGCCTTAGACTCTGGGCTCTCTCTTCTTTTATTCCTTGTATCTCTTATATTCTGGCAGATATCCCTATCTATGCCTACCTTCTTCAGGTTCATCACATAATCTGCCTGTCTCATCCCATGCAAGATATTCTTCTTGAAAAATATTAAATTGAGGAAAAAAACATCATTATTAATTAAGGTAAGTCAGCTTTTTCATATTAAACGTGACCCAGCAGTTCTCATCTTTCAGGTGTCCACTGATCAATCTATGATGCCATCTTTCTAAATTTTGTCTACCGACAGGAAAAGGTCCTTCATATCACCTTCTGCCTGGTTCTCTTTATTTACAGTAATGGTATTTAAGTGGAGGTGTCAAAGACTGAACCTACAATGTTTGGGGCGATCTTGAGCTTCCCTGTTATGTTAGAAAAGGGGCCATAAACCAAATAAAGTAATCTAGACTTTGTTCCACTGAATGACATATACCAGGGTTAGGCAACCTCGGCTCTTTTATGACTCATGGACTTCAACTCCCAGAATTCCTGAGTCAGCTATGCTATGCTGACTCAGGAATTCTGGGAGTTGAAGTCCATGAGTCATAAAAGAGCCGAGGTTGCCTACCCCTAGCCTAGGAAATCCTTCTCAGCTTCTCTCCATCTTTTCAAATAGGCCCATCTCTTATTTTCCAGGGACTGAAAAATCACATCCAGCCTTTTCCTAAAAGGAAAATAAAGAACTTGAATGTGATAGTCTGCTAGTTAACCACTAACATGCTTGTACTCAGAGCCATGCACTACTGCTTCTTGATCAGGAAGCCAGGAACAGTGGCAGCCTCTCAGCATTCAGGAGATAAATTGGCACAGATGTCTCCTCTCCCTTAAGGATGATAGAGGAGGATATAGCTCGCCATATTGAGGATGCTGTGGGGGTGATAGAGTTGGGCTTGGGCAATATGTGCATGCAAGGGAAAGGATGAAAATACATGGTGTTGGCTGAGAAGTTAAAGCAGTTGGCTATTGCTCATGCTTTTACTAATGGTATTTTGCAGTTCTCTCAGCTGTGATGATATCAGCTAATTAAATGGGGATAACTAAACAGAGGCAGTCGAATATGGTGCTGCTCTAAATAATGGGGGAGAGAAAGGCAGTTGAATGAATTCACAAGAATTCAAAGAAAAACTCACATAAGGGGATTGGTGACTTATTTAGATCACCTGTATGGGAAGAATTTGAGCAAAATTCACAGTCTCATCAGATAGATCACATAAGACTCAACCCTACAAAAAGCCTAAGACTATTTTTTATTGAGATTGGCTATAATAACAATCTTGCATGATTCTCCATATTCAGTATTGTGGAATTTCACCTGAGAGAGGGCACATGTAATATTTTTTCTTTTCTCCAACCCTCTCCCCACATCTCTTTTGTTTTCTATGAATGATCAGGGTTAGAGGAGCAAACCTGACAGAACAAAAGTTGTATTACTCACTTGACAATATGTTTTTCCCAGACTAAAGTTTTTCCAGAAAATCAAGTATTTCTCACAGAAAAGTATTGCAGGAACACATGTTTTGCTATACACAGGTTTATTCCCTTTGTGTGTATTGGAACACAACAAAAAAGGGAGGGGAAAAAAGCAAATTGGAAATAATGTTAAACAAAACTCCAAAAATGGGCCGGACAAAATTATTGGCACCCTTAACTTAATATTTAGTTGCACACCCTTTGGAAAAAATAACTGAAATCAGTCGCTTCCTATAACCATCAATAAGCTTCTTACACCTCTCACCCAGAATTTTGGACCACTCTTCCTTTGCAAACTGCTCCAGGTCTCTCTTATTGGAAGGGCGCCTTTTCCCAACAGCAATTTTAAGATCTCTCCACAGGTGTTCATTGGGATTCAGATCTGGACTCATTGCTGGCCACTTCAGAACTCTCCAGCGCTTTCTTGCCATCCATTTCTGGGTGCTTTTTGACGTATGTTTGGGGTCATTGGCCTGTTGGAAGACCCAAGATCTCGGATGCAAACCCAGCTTTCTGACACTGGGCTCTACAGTGCGACCCAAAATCCTTTGGTAATCCTCAGATTTCATGATGCCTTGCACACATTCAAGGCACCCAGTGCCAGAGGTAGCAAAACAACCCCAAAACATCATTGAACCTCCACCATATTTCACTGTAGGTACTGTGTTCTTTTCTTTGTAGGTCTCATTTTGTTTTCGGTAAACAGTAAAATGATGTGCTTTACCAAAAAGCTCTATCTTGGTCTCATCTGTCCACAAGACGTTTTCCCAGAAGGATTTTGGCTTACTCAAGTACATTTTGGAAAACTGTAATCTTGCTTTTTTATGTCTCTGTGTCAGCAGTGGGGTCCTCCTGGGTCTCCTGCCATAGCGTTTCATTTCATTTAAATGTTGACGGATAGTTCGCACTGACACTGATGCTCCCTGAGCCTGCAGGACAGCTTGCATTTCTTTGGAACTTGTTTGGGGCTGCTTATCCACCATCCGGACTATCCTGCGTTGCAACCTTTCATCAATTTTTCTCTTCTGTCCACAACCAGGGAGATTCGCTACAGTGCCATGGGTTGCAAACTTCTTGATAATGTTGTGCACTGTGGACAAAGGCAAAGCTAGATCTCTGGAGATGGACTTGTAACCTTTAGATTGTTGATATTTGTCCACAATTTTGGTTCTCAAGTCCTCAGACAGTTCTCTTCTCCTCTTTCTGTTGTCCATGCTTAGTGTGGCACACACAGACACACAATGGAAAGACTAAGTGAACTTCTCTCCTTTTTATCTGCTTTCAGGTGTGATTTTTATATTGCGCACACCTTTTACTTGCCCCAGGTGAGTTTAAAGGAGCATCACATGCTTGAAACAATCTTATTTATCCACAATTTTGAAAGGGTGCCAATAATTTTGTCCAGCCCATTTTTGGAGTTTTGTTTGACATTATGTCCAATTTGCTTTTTTTCCTCCCTTTTTTTGTTGTGTTCCAATACACACAAAGGGAATAAACCTGTGTATAGCAAAACGTGTTCCTGCAATACTTTTCTGTGAGAAATACTTGATTTTCTGTAAAAATTTCTGGGGTGCCAACAATTTCGGCCATGACTGTAAATATATATATATGTGGATCTTTGTTCATTCGGGTTTTTCCCCACGTAGAATTGAAGGTGTAAAAGCAACGTTTCGACGAAATCCCATCCGTCATCCTCAGGCTGGTGGCTTCAGCTTCCTTCTTCTAGGAGAAGCATGTGGTAGTGACTGTTCCTCTTTTTTAAACTGCCAGAGGGGGTGTGTTCTGTGGGTGGAGGTGTGCTCTGATTGGGTGGGGGATTAGGTGTGTTCTGATTGGGTGGGAGTGTGTTTTGAATGGGGGGGGTGTTCTGATTGGTTGGGGGTGTGTTTTGAGTGGATGGGCTGGTCTCAGCTGCCAGCCTTAGACCTGAGCTGGTGAGTTGTGCTGCTTTTGTTCGGCTTCGTGTTTGTGGTGGTGCCATGTTTTTATAGTGGGTGTCAGTTTGCTTATTGTGTGGTTTGGAAGGGTTTAAAGTGGCTGATGTTGCAGCTGTAGTTAGGTTTCTGTTTTGTGGTTGTGCGTCGTTATCATTGTGCTGGCTGGAGGAGGTAAGAATCATAACCAAGATATTCAGAGATGACCAGAGTGAGAAGGTCCGGCCCAGCAACTGTACCAAATATTGCAAATCCTTTGACCTTGGAAGGCTTACTGTGGCATTCTCGTTGGTCTTTCTATGTAAACCCAAAGTGATTCTCCCCTCTTCCACAGTTATTTTGACTTGTTGAAAAACAACAACACCTGAGGCCTTCCAGGTTTGTGCTCTAATGAACATGCTATATGTTAGAGAAATTTAGAATATTATTACCTTTAGTGTAGCATGCTGCAAACCAGTAAAGGATTAGATTCTGATCCATGGTTGACTTTTGATTTAAACTTCCCTTGAAGCATCTGGAATCAGTATCTTCTTTGTGATGATTAGGGGAAGGGAGAGTTAGTAGAAAACACCATTACAAAAATCTATACATTGGGGGTAATATAATCTGCATACAGAACATACATCCAAATCATATACCGATATTATTTTAAGGATTTGTAGGTCAAAAGGGTAGAATGGATTTTAAAAGAATGGTAGAAGAGAGCGAGATTTTTTTTAATTCTGACTGGACAGTTCTGACTAAATTAAAATCAATATCATGTTATCCTGACATCATTTTATATCCTTGGGTTTTAATGCCATGTAGTATTTAATAATGTTTGGGACTTTGTCCAACATTGATAAGGGAGTAATGAAAATCAGATAACTGGTTAAAACCTTGCAGAACCAAACAAGATGAAATACATCAAAACAAAATGGAATGTGAACAAAGATGACATAGCCATGATATATATGAGAAACACAATACTGATTGAACAATTAAACGTGATGGGCTTAGCCTTAATTGGGTAGATGATGATGTAGAAGCTGAGCAGAGCTTCCTCTGATTGGATGAAATGCAGATATAAAATTCACTGTAATCACAAAGATCTACTTTAGGACACTTTTTCTAGATTCCCTCGTCCCTTTCGTCCTATTTGACCAACAAGCAAGATGGCTTAGGTGGGTATGGAGAATGAATGAGGTGTAATGTATGTATTGGAATACAGTCTAATAATTCAATGCCACAAAAGATGCCGAATAATTTATTATAATTCTTGCAAAACAAAAAAAAAGAATTTAGCTGTTCAGTAGCTGTAACTGATATCTAGTTATCTGGGAGTGAATTCTTTGAAAATAACTAACTGACTTTGTATAGATATGTAGTGTGCATCAATCAACTAGCTAGCTTATCAGTGTAATTACTTTAACATATTAGGTCAAAATATAAAATAGTGATTTAACATAATCTTATCAATTGCCCATTAGCTTGTGTCACATATAGGAATTCTAACTTGAATGGCTATTTATTCAAGGACTGCAGATCAGGCAGCATTAATATTTAGTGTTCGTAACTGTTACTTTGTACTGCAGTTCTTAAAACAGATGGATCTATTTGCACTACAAAAATGAATTTTATTTCCTTTACATTCAGCACTAGAAGTGGTACATTTCTCATTTTAATAACATTTTAAAACTGCCTGGCTTAAGGATTTTTCACTTGAAAGATCAGCTGAAAATCCTGGCTTACATGGAAAACCTATTACATGAAGATATGATCTAAAATGTCATCAAATTTCTAAGATTTATTGTATTTCATCTGACTTGAGGCATGAGTGCAAGGCTAAGAGTGATGAGATGAGGAATGCAGAAGCAAAGGTGGATTAAATAAAAGGGGGTGGGGAAGAGAACAGAGATTCAGGATCATGACAAATAATTCTGGTTACCGGTATAAGAATGTACATTTGTTTTTTAAAGTCTTAATTGCCTACCTACCAAATTAGGTGCTTGAGGCAATGTGCAAAAGAGATTGAGAGAGCAGCAGGACATTTATATTATATTCTTTCCCAATCTTGCAGTCAACAGAAGTCTTCAGGGGAACTATAGTCCCTTCTGGGCAAATTCCTCCCCAGTCTATCTGTCCTGTGAGACATTCAAAGTTACTAAAAAGCTGGAGCAGCTTGCTAGTGTTTTTCCTAGCCTTGCTTCAAATAAGGTAGTGAAGGCTTTTTTGGCCTGGAAATAAAATTCTGGAGGTGAAATGACCAATTCGATTTCCATCTTGAACTACTAGCTGAAAAAATAAAGTAAAATAAAGATGCTCTTGAATCGAACTGAACTCCTAATGATTACATGGACATCCATAAGTGTAACTGTAACTCTAAAAGAACATTGGTGCTGTTCCACATTTAAATAGCAAAGGGTTATAATTTGTTGGCTAATGTAGAAAGCAAAAGTGAGTAGAACAAGAATATCCATCCCCACTGTATCTTCCCTCCCCAAAAAGTTCATCAAAATTTCCATGATGAATGAAAGCCCACTAGAATACAAGAACCCTATTCTTGACCTGGAAAGTTGTCAATGGTCCAGTGGTGAAGATCTAGTTCAGCCTTAAGGTTGTTGTCCAGTGTGTGTTTGTTCTCCCAACTTCACCTTATTTTTGGAAGCTTTGCTCTAGACCCCCTCACTCAAAGTTTTACTGCTATTCTTTGGGAATTTTGTGTGAAGATTTAATAGAATCACCTTCTGCATTAGTGATAATGAACTTCTCCAAATTTTTGCCCCTCTGTTGGCTTATAAATATAGTAGAATGTGAAACTAAGCAGCAAAATACAGTAAACTCACAGTAAACATGTAGGTTCAGTAGTGTGCATGTGCCCATATATTACAATCACATCCCACTGTGAAAGTTTGCTCCCCACCAATGTTCCAGGGATTTAATTTGGAGATGGTTTTGAGGGAAGGCTTGTTTTTGTTAATTGCTACATATAGAACTACAGAGGACAGTAAAAACTGAAGAAAAGATCCAGTCCAATATTAAGGATTTTTTTTTAGTGAACATGTAATGGAAAATCAAATATGGAGAACATCTACCCTGAGGAAGTAAGTAAAGGTGGTCCTGTTGGCCAAAACAATTGTAAGCTATCTTCTGTCTATCTTGGTGGGCAGAATCAGCTAATTGATGCTGCTGAAATTTGGCTACAAAATGCTGATTGTTAATTGAGGTTAAAAAAAACCCTTAGGGTTTAGAATAATACTGAAATGGGGAGAGTGCTAGGAAATTCCGGGCTGGTAGGCTAACTATATGGACATACCAGTATGCAGAGTTGATTGTTACTTAAGGGAGGCTTTCCTAATAAAAGTATTGTCCCAAATGAGAATTTGGGAGGGGTGGATCACATGATCTACAAAACTATGAACCTGACTAATTTTGTTTTGATATGAATAGAATAGAATAGAATAGAATAGAATAGAATAGAATAGAATAGAATAGAATAGAATAGAATAGAATAGAAGAATAGAATAGAATAGAATAGAATAGAATAGAATAGAATAGAATAGAATAGAATAGAATAGAATAGAATAGAATAGAATAGAATAGAAGAATAGAATAGAATAGAATAGAATAGAATAGAATAGAATAATAGAATAGAATAGAATAGAATAGAATAGAATAGAATAGAATAGAAGAATAGAATAGAATAGAATAGAATAGAATAGAATAGAAGAATAGAATAGAATAGAATAGAATAGAATAGAATAGAATAGAAGAATAGAATAGAATAGAATAGAATAGAATAGAAGAATAGAATAGAATAGAATAGAATAGAATAGAATAGAATAGAATAGAATAGAATAGAAGAATAGAATAGAATAGAAGAATAGAATAGAATAGAATAGAATAGAATAGAATAGAATAGAATAGAGCTGGAAGGGACCATGGAGCTCTTCTAGTCCAGCCCCCTGCTCAAGGAGGAGAACCTACACCATCTCAGACAGGTGAATGTCCAGTCTCCTCTTAAAAATCTCCAGTGATGGAGCACCCACGATTTCTGGGGGCAAGCTGTTCCACTGTCAGGAGGTTTCTCCTTAGTTCCAGGTTGCTTCTCTCTTTGGTCAGTTTCCAATCATTGTTTCTCGTCCTGCCCTCTCGTGCTTTGGTAAACAACCTGGCTTATGGCAGCCCCTCAGATCCTGAAACACTGCTGTCATGTCTCCCCTGTTTCTTCTTTTCTTTAGACTAGCCAAACCCAAATCCCATAGCTGTTCTTCGTATGTTTTAGTCTCCAGGCCTTTGATCATCTTAGTTGCTCTTCTCTGAATTTTTCCCAAACTCTCTACATCTTTTTTGTGATATGGTGAGAAAAATTGGCTGCAGTATTCCAGGTGTAGTCTTTACTAGGGTTTTTATAAAGTTTATACTTTGCATGATCTTGATTCTATGCCTCTGTTTATACAACCCAGGATTGTATTAGCTTTTTTGGTTGCTGTGGCACACTGCTGGCTCATAGTCATGTGATCGTCCACTAGGACTCCAAGGTCCCTCTCACAGTTACTGTTTTTAAGCCAGGTCTCACCCAATATGTATTTGTACCTTTGTTTTTTCCTGCCTTTGCTTTTCTCCACATTGAAACTTATTTTGTTGGATAGGGCCCATTGTTCAAGATCTTTTTGGATCCTGAGTTTGTCTTCTGGGGTATTGACTACTTCTGTCAGTTTGGTGCCATCTGCAAATCTGATGAGTTCCCCTTCAGTTCCCTCATCTAAGTCGTTTATGAAGATATTGAAGAGTACTGGGCCTAAAACGGAACCTTGTGGTACCCCACTGCTTACTTCTCTCTATGTGGATGTAGTGCCATTGAGGACTACTCGTTGAGTATGGTTTGTTAGCCAGCTACAGATTCACCTGGTGGTGGTGTTGTCTATTCCACTTTTTCCTAGCTTACCAAGGAGTAGGTTGTGGTCTACCTTGTCAAATGCCTTACTGAAATCTTAAGTATACTAGTCCACTGTGTTACACTGGTCTACTAGTTTAACCACTTTATCGAAGAATGAGATGAGATTGGTTTGGCATGATCTGTTTTTAACAAACCCGTGTTGGCTACTAGTTACGACTTACTTTGTTTCTAGTTGTTCACAGATCTGTTTTTTTATTATCTTTTCTAGGATCTTCCCAAGTATTGATGTTAAACTGATTGGTCTGTAGTTTCCTGGGTCTGTTTTTCCCCCCTTTCTTGAAGATGGGAAGCACATCAGCCCTTTCCCAATCCTCAGGTATTTCCCCGGTGCTGCAGGATTTATGAAAGCTATGGTACACTGGTTCTGAGATAACATCTGCCAGCTTCTTCAGAACTCTCAGATGTAATCTGTCGGGTCCCAATGATTTGTATTTGTCAAGGTTGGATAGGTGTTCCCTAATGCTTAACAATGTAAAGTGAATTCCCTTAGGTGAACATGTGAATATCAATAGCACTTAGATTTATATACCACTTCACAGTGCTCTATAGTCCTCTCTAAACAGTTGACAGAGTCAGCATATTGCCCCCAACAATCTGGGTCCTCATTTTATTAACCTCGGAAGGATGGAAGGTTGAGTCAACCTCGAGCCAGTGAGATTCGAACTGCCGAACTGCCGGCAGCCAGCAGTCTGCAGAAGTAGCCTGCAAAGCCCACATGCTTTGTATTTTTGGTATAGTTCAGTGGTGGTGAACCTTTTGGAGACCGAGTGGTAACGGCAGACTGTGTGGGACTAAAAAGTTCAATCAATCAATTCCAACTTTGCGAGATCTTTTTTTCCCCATGAGAAGTTGAAATTGTTTGATTGAACCTTTTTTTTTTTTGCACACAGCGGCGGAGGCCTGAAGCGAAAAGGTTTTATAAAATCCAGCTGAAGGCCTAGGACTGGGATGATGGCGCGCATGCTCACAGAGAGGGCTCTGCGTGCCACTTGTGGCACGCGTGCCATAGGTTCGCCGCCACGGGTATAGTTGATCCAAATCCAGATTCATCAAATAAATTCTACTATTCATCTTAAGAATTACATTTTTGTAGCTATACACACCGACAATAAAGTTGTCATTCTTGTCAAGTGGATACACACACACACACACACACACACACACACATAGATACACACACACACACACACACATACATACATACATACAGATGGAAACAAATCAATCTGCTCAAAGAAGGGGTTAAGCATTTGGTTATGTCAAGCAGGGAAGGATAAAGTAATGGAAGAAGGTTGAACCACATTTTGTAGGACTTACTCTTTAATCACAACACTTTAGTTATGACTTCCCAATTTTCTTCAGTAAATATTATTCATCAGAAATTCTTAAATCCACAGTCCTGCTTAGATGAAGCCTAACAAGAATGATAACTTTATTGTTGGTGTGTATAGCTACCAAAATGTACTTCTTAAGGTCAGTAGTAGGATTTACTTGGATCAATCCGGATTTGGATCAACTATACCAAAAATATAAAGCATGTGGGGATTTTATGACGTACTTCCTCCAAGTTTTTCTAAAGATAGTGATTTCCAGGATTATCCTGGGAAAAAGAAGCATTTGGAGTTTCTGTGGAGGCTGCAATACTAATGTACCAGTATTTTTACTTGGTTGTAAATCCCATTAAATTAAATAAAAGATTAGATAAGATTAGATGAATTTAGAATTGTAGAGAAAATCCACAAAATATCCCTAGGAGGCTTTCTGTGAGCATAAGAGGTTAAAATATTTGGTTTACGTATGAGTTGCCCTGTGGCTAAATTACATAGATAAAATCAAATAGCAATTAAAAAAAAGCAAAGAACAAACAGACTAAAATTGAAGAGGGCATCAAAGGCTGAAAGATTTTAAAATCTTTATAGAGACAAATGGATAAAAAAGAGTTACCTTTTTTGGCTTAGTTCAAATCAAGGAATTGATTTTTTTTTAAAAAAAATATAACAGAAGATATATGTGCAGAATCCTCAAAGTCCCAAGCCTCTAGTAGAGGACCCAAATATAAATCTTTCTGTTCCCCACCATTCAGTCAGAACTGAAGATACTTCTTGGATGAGAAGTAAAATGTCTTCAACAGAAAAAACAAGGATAGTCCAGTTGCCTTTTGAAAAAGTACCTTTGGGACAAGCATGACCTGGATGACTGAGAATCGCCATAGACGCAGAGGAAGACATATACCACCCATAGAGGTGCGAAAGGAATTTTTACAGACACACACAAACACAAATGTACACACTGAAATATGCATATAGGAACAAAGAGAGAAAATAAGAAATGCAGAAACAAGAAACTGAAAAAGAAGACAAAAAAAAATATCATACATTTGTGCCTTCTGCCCTGCTTTCTATCAAGTAATTATCTTAAATTTTCTCCAAGCTCTTTGTCTCATTTTTAACACCCAAATCATCTATTCATTTTTTCTCTTCTTTCATCAAAAAGTTCATATATGGATTCCAGTCTTTTAAAACAGTGTTGTTGTTTTCTTTGACTAAACTGGGCAGCTTTGCCATTTCTGCAAGTTCAATTAATTTAATAATCCATTCTTCCATGTTATGCACTTCATCATTTTTACAATTTTTTTTGCAAACAATAATATTGCCACAGTTAGCGTATTCAATATTAATTTCCCATATTTCTTTTCTAATTTCTTGTTGATAAAAACCTAGTAGGAATATTTCTGGTTTAATCATAATATTAATCTGTACTTTTTTTCGCATTGCTGCATGGATTTGTACCTAGATTTCTTCTTTTTTTCATAATAAAAAGTCCCTTCTTCCTTTTCACACTTCCAAAACATAACAGAAACTAATACTTTCTAGAAGGGTTTATTTATTTGGTAATGGTTAACTTTTAGAATTGTGATATATGACTTTTCCCATTTTGAAATTGACAAGATATGTAAAATGGTCCATAGGCGAAATAAATTAAAAAAGAGAAGGCATAGTTATCATCCTGAAATATATTGAGAAATGCCAAGCCAGCAATCCCTTATAACCTTTTATAATATCACAGACATTTAAAATTACAGTGTCCTTCTTCCCATATTCCTTTCTAAGTTGACATCTAATTTTATTTATTAGAATTTGTAGTGATGTCTTTCTTATTGTTGAAATTGAAGGCTGTCCCTGTAAATCTTTCAGATTTCTAATCATATAATTTGGGGCATGAACTCAATTTCTAAAGAAGTAAACTTGGAGAAATAGGATTTGGGGGACTATTTTGTTCTTTTGATTGTTTATCTAATTTAATGCATTGAGTAGGAATAATAGAAGACCATTTGTGTAGCCTTTTCCAGAAATTTATGCTGCTTGTTTTTATCAGTAGGGCCCCAATCCTGCTAGGTTCAAAAAAGGATGTTTTTCAGCAGGAATTTGAGGTATAAATTTTGCACCTTCTTATAGTTGGGGGTTTATTTAAAGGAGTTTTTAAATTGTTCCTCCATGTGAAAGTATAACATTATGTAAATTTTACCTTATTTACAGAATAATTTAGGTAAACTGCTCAGAGTCTAGTATGATTGGAGCAGCACCATTATCCCATTTAAATGAGTCCATCTATTCTGGGATTCTGGTTCTGAAGAGAAGTATTTTGCTTATGGTGTCTTTGAAGTGTGAATGCCCCTCACCACTCAATAATCCGTGTAATCCATTAATGTAGGCTATTATGATAATAGTGATCCAGCAATGACTTCATGCCATATAATGTATTATTAATCTTCTGATATTTGTGTTACTGTAATCCATCTAAACCATTTTTAAACACAGAATTCCCACCTGTTTTGCACTCTTATCTATTCTAAATGCAAGTGTCAGGCCAGATCAGGTCAAGAACCAAGAAAGACACTTGGATTTACTTCTGTGCATTTACTCCTTTTATTGTTTCTCACCTATAGACAAAAATCTTGGCAAACTAAAGCAGCTATTTGCATCACTAAAGATATCTTCCGAGAATTGTTAGGGAGGAGCCATCTTAACCGTCTTTCTCCCAACCAGACTATCACTTTGCTGCCTCTTTTTCCTCTGGAATGCACCCCCCCCTTCCTGGGAATCCAGACTACATTCCAACACAGCAAGAAAAGGTAATACTAATAATATGGGTGATATGGGAAAAATTAAGTAAATCGAAACTGAATAATTTGAATGATGATGTTTATAAAGAACCACAGTAGACAGAGCTTAAGACTTCTTCCTATTTCATGAAAGAAACGTCCTTTCTTGAGTCTTAAGTTCTGTCTTCTTGAAGAACCATTTTCATTCTTCTGATTGGTGCACCAGAAGGTACAGCTGATTGAACAACATGACTTTGCAGGGAGGGACTGGCTGAAGGAGTATCAGGGAGGAACTTAGTTGGTTAGCCAAGAGGTGAGTCCAATTAGGAAAACAAGAAATTAGGGAAGGCAGGTTTCCTGCGATGAGGTGGGTTGGAAAATGCATAATCTTGGTATATACAGCCAGCAAGAGGCAGTCCCTTTTCTTTTGATAGCATACTCATGGAAAGGGTGATAGGTACACTGATGAATAGCAAGTGTTACTACTGATGGACACTATTAGAGCAGTTATCTGGACAATATTATATCTCATAAAATATATCTGTTTACTCTTTCACTCCTGGACTTGTTCACATTGGGTTACAAAGAGTATTGGGTTACTGGATCACACTGATTACTCTGGGAATGACTGCATCTCATTTCTTATAGCTTCATCTCCGGTAACTGAGAATGGTAGTGGGACTTATCACGAAGTGCTTTTCTGACCATCAGAAGATGGGGTGAACAATCCAACCTTATTTAAGAGGAGCAGAATTTTATGAGGACCCAGATTGTTGGGGGCAATAAGCTGACTTTGTAATAATGCCGCTTGGGGTGTGTGTGAAAGCCCTAACAAGCAGGCATATACATAGAATGAAGGCTACTGCTAAGCTTGTAAGCCGCCCTGAGTCTTCGGAGAAGGGCGGGATATAAATAGAATTAAAAAATAAAATAAATAAGAGAAATCTTAAAAGGTTGAGATCAAGTCACTGTACTGTACTATGCTAAAAATAAGACATTGTTTTTCTGATCGCATATGTTTTATCATTTCCAGGTCTGTATATTTATAGTAAAATATACAATAAAGGAAGAACTGAATTACATTCAGCTAAAGTTGATGCACGTGACTGAGGGAAGTTTATTCAATAGAATAGGAAAAAAGTCTTCAGCCCTGTTTTTTAGCTAGAAGACAGAGACCTTTTCTTTTGGGTTCATTTATCAATGTCCAGAAAAATATTTCACAGTAGGTACAGGTACTGTTCTTGCCCAAAGCCTAGAAAGAACAAAATAATCAAATGTGCCAGTCATAAATTACAAGAGGCAACCGTGTAACATTACACATGAACATGTGAAAGATAAATATCCTTGTTAAACTAATGAAGCAAAATATCTTAATATAAAAAGTTTCTTGGGGAAGGGAGATATAGGAAAACAGTGAATGACAGTAATTACACTAGAGTTCCAAAGAAAACCAGACCAGCTAAAGAAATCATTTATTGTCTGCCTGAGGAAAGTACTGGTTTAGGATTTATCAGTTGCTTTAGGGCACGGGTGTCAAACTTGCTGCATCCTGTGATTTGTCACGATGTATCGTGACTTTTTTTGCATTGCCGGAGCAGGGGTGGGCTTGGCCTCTGTATGATGCAACTGGCCCGTGGGCCGGCAGTTTGACACTCCTGCTTTAGGGCATACTGTTATACTGAAGATTAAAGGCTTGTCAGGTTTCCCTTTTTATTTTAAGTTTATTTGATCCATTTTGATCAAGTCTCTGATTAAAAAACCCTGATTTTCCCATAAATCTGCTGTGCTATTCAGTATATCCGATAGTAGCTATTCCTTGTGATGAATTTATCTCCCTTAATAATCTGTTAAAATGCAGTTTAGCAATTGATGGAATTATGAACCATAAAAATGGATATAAGTGCAATGTAAACAAGGCCTAGCAGTTTTCAGTAATACTGGCATGTTATAACAGAATTGGTTCTTTTACTCTACTTTTCTGTTTTTAATGTTTGGCTAAAATCCCAAGAGATGGGAAGCTCACATTTATTTTTAAGTTAAATATAGACATTTGGTCTCTGGAAGAATCCTTTGTGACGAAGCTGAAAACTTGTGTGTGACACTATGAATGTGTTCATACATTGCTGTAAAGCAGAATGTGGTTGGACTGTTCTTAGATTAGTATGTTGTGTGAATCCAACTAGTTGCATCTTATTCAACTTAAACAAACTGATTTAGGTGTGAATATACTTAAAGGTGGGGCTTTATTGTCTAATGATTATGTAAAAGAAATCTATGGAACAAAATGCAAATCACTGTTCTTGAAGCAGATTTCCATCCTTATTTCCATAAATAGCTTTCTTGGCAGCAGGATGACAAGTTTACGATTAGCTTCTTACATGAAACCCTTGGTTTCTTCTTGGATTTTGGCTTTGATATTCTAAAATAGAGCAATTGCAGTGTCCCATCAAATGAGCATGATGGACAGATGGTAGTCCTAATTGAAGTTGTAAACATTGCGCTTTTTTTTTCCTTCCTGGAAAATGATTCAGTACTTGCAACTGGAATTTTAATTCCAGCTGATCAGTCAGCTTCTGTGCTGGACATGCTGATAAAGGTTGTCTTGTTTTTCAGTAGATGAAATAAAACGAGGCATTCTGATTAGCAGGGCTTTTTTTCTCATTGAACACTCCGAACAGAGTTCCGGCACCTTTTTTGGATGGAACCTTGTAGGGTAGGCATGTATAACATGTGTGAGTTCCGCCACCTTTTTCTTTTACAAGAATTAGTATTATTGAGGTAGTTCAGTCCATTATATGATCAAATCTCCACGTATATAGCAGTCCTGTAGGTCAGATTTTGTCCCTTGCTGTCCAACTCTTTGAAGTCTTTTTTCTCTGCACAAGCAATTATAAACTATTTACTGCAGCTGTTGTAGAAAGAACTTTAACATCCTGTTTAGTTAGGTATAGTTGTTAGATAAGGAGATTATGAGAAGAATAAGTTTTGTGTTCTTACATGTGCATAATATGTAGACCAAACAATAGAATGGGCCTGTCTTGAGCTAGAGGTTGATAGACACAACATAGCGTGAAAATTATCCGTAATTCGCAATACAACTTTTCTGCCATTTTGTTGTGATATCCCTTTATAAAATCTCCTTGTTCCACTTGGGTTTGGTTATTGTGGATTTTTTTGCATTGTCGGAGTTGGGGTGGGTGCGGCCTCCGTATGATGCACCCCACAGTTTGACACCCCTGCTTTAGAGGAACAGTTATCAGCAAGTTGCTTAATTCTGAGTACCGTGTTGGTTAGTCAGCTGACTTTTAGATTTAATTATTTTCCAAATGATGCAGGAGCGTTCAGTCTGCCAGCTGTATTTTACAGGTGGTGGTTTTATGTCTATGAAAAGCTTTTCTGTTGCCTGGGTGATGATGGTTCATACAGTCCAGATGGAGAAGATAAGACTCACTGAAATCCATGAGACTACTTAAAACATAAGCACATTTGCATAATTATATCTTTAGTGTAACAGATATCAAATTTGGTATATCCATCAGACTGATTGTTCCAAAGACCATTTGGTACACTGTGTAGAAGTAGACCAGAATAGATGGCATTCTTGCTCATTGTATTTTGGACTGTCTGTTTAAATATAGTGCCCCCCCCCTGGGTAATTTGATACTTGAAAATAAAATGGTTAATTTCTTCTGATATTTCCAACATAAATCAGACATGTAAAGTGATTTAAAGAATGACCAGAATAGTTTTTTTCTTGAGAAGTTAATAAAAAATACAAGTGGTCCTCATTTAGCAACTGCCTTAGACAGTGACAGTTTGCAGTTACAAGAGTGATGAAAAAGACTTTTTGTGACCGATACATACCTGTCTGTGCCTGACTCATCCCCCCACCCTTTGAGCTGACAACTCGATTCTGTGACCTCAATAGCTCCTGCTGTTATCTGAAACTGACAAACCCCTAGTCAGTTTCATCCTGAAGACTTTTGTTTGGCTCCTAAACTGCTTGTGACTGAGAGCTACAAGCCCATCTGGCAAGCAGTCAGTGCTAGTGCATTATTTTTTGATGTATATTCCCCATTGTGTGCTTGATTACTCTCTGGTAATCCCTTCCTTTCCAATGAATATACATGCAAACATCAGTTCTCTTCTTGCTAATTATCCCAGTGCCGAGTGGGGAAAAAGGGCTATGAGATTTGCGCTTTTACCTGTCTTCCTCATGAGTAGAATTCCAGAAACCTTCCCTGGTATTTGGGCTTACCCAGTTTTTTGCAGTTGTGGGAAGAATCCAGAGAAAGAAATATTTTGGGAAATATTAAAAAGGCACAATATATTTCCCCAAAGGATTTTAAAGGCAGAAACCACCCCAAGTCTCTCTGCCCCAGACAGAAACCAGGTCTGCAGAAATGCAGCTGTGATAATCTTGTCAGAAACATTGGAGTTAGGAAACTGGGATTAGGAAGAAAGATCCCTAGAATCAACAATCCCTCACACCAAAAATCCAACAGTCATCAGCCCCAGCCCCAGGGAAGCAGAATATGACCTTTGGGACATAATAGGATTAACCCACTACCATCAGAATACCAGAAGGGCACACTCAGACTCAGGTCAAAGTTCATGCCACAGGAACAACTCCAAACCAAAGCCCAAGAAGGTATAAAAACCCACTCCCTACTACATGTGCTCTCTCTTTTCTTCCAGAGCCATCTTTCTGTCTGGCTCTCCTCTTCAATGAACTACAACCTTCTTTCTAAAGCAGTTGCCATGTTGTTTATTCCTAGCTTGGACTGGACCCTGATGAAGACTTTTCCTTCTACACAGTTATATTCTTCTGAATCTATAAAGAAAAGGAAAGTTGAAGCAAAATTAGCACAGTCATGGTCATGTGACTCCCCACCCAAAAAAAGACTACTTTGCTTAATAATGGAATCGCTTGTACTAATTGTAGTTGCTAAATAAGGACTATTCGCAACGGTAGAGCTGCTTGCAAGGTGGCAACAGCAAGCCAACCTTGACTGATCTTGAAAAGCTAAGTAGAATTTGATCTAGTTAGTACCAAAAATTACGATTGGTTCACGTTGTGAAGATGAAAAAACATCATGGGAGAATGAAATGGCAATTATTTCCATATTGTATTTTCCTTCTCCATTGAGACATTGAGCTAGGAGACTTTCATGAGACCTTACCTTTTAATGGTGCAGCAAAATCTTTTGGTCCTATTAAGCTGCTTTATATTGGCTCAGATTACTGGTTTATTTGATTTAGGCCCGTATATTCTTAGGAACAATCCTACATATGGAAAGGATTACTTAATTCTTCCCCTTGTGTTTATTTAAAAGATTCATCAGCTCTTTTTAGCTGCTTTTGTTCAATATTAAATCTTTCCTCCCTCTGGATAGTCATACAGTTGCAAGAAAAAGTATATGAACCCTTTGGGATTATGTGGAGTTTTGCATGAATTGGCCATAAAATGCGCTCTAAACGTCATGTAAGTCACAACAATAGAAAAACACAGTCTGCTTAAAATAATACTACACAAACATTAGCTGTTGTCATGTTTTAATTGAACATAAGATGGAAACATTCACAGTGCAGGGTGGAAAAAGTATGTGAACCTTTGGACTTAATAACTGGTTGACCCTCCTTTGGCAGCAATAACCTCAACCAAACGTTTCCTGTAGTTGCAAATCAGACCTGCACAATGATCTGGAGAAATTTTGGACCACTCCTCTTCACAAAACTGTTTCAGTGTAGCAATATTCTTGGGATGTCTGGTGTGAATCGCTCTCTTAAGGTCATGCCACAGCATTTCAATCGGGTTGAGGTCAGGACTCTGACTGGGCCATTCCAGAAGGCGTATTCTGTTCTGTTGAAGCCATTGTTTTGTTGAATTACTTGTATGCTTTGGGTCATTGTCCTGTTGCATCACCCATCCTCTGCGGAGCTTCAGTTGGCGAATAGATGGTCGTACGTTTTCCTGCAAAATGTCCTGATAAACTCGAATTCATTTTCCCATCAATGACAACAATCCGTCCAGGCCCTGAGGCAGCAAAGCAGCCCCAAACCATGATGCTCCCTCCGCCATGTTTTACAGTGGGGATGAGGTTTTGATGTTGGTGTGCTGTGCCTTTTTTTCTCCACACATAGTGTTGTGTGTTTTTCCCAAACAACTCAATTTTGGTTTTCATCTGTCCACAGTATATTTTGCCAGTAGTGCTGTGGAACATCCAGGTGCTCTTTTGCAAACTTGAAACATGCTGCAATATTTTTTTTGGACAGCAATGGCTTCCTCCATGGTGTCCTCCCATGTACTCCATTCTTGTTTAATGTTTTCCTTATTGTAGATGTGTCAACAAAAATGTTAGCATGTGTCAGAGATTTCTGTAGGTCTTTAGCTGACACTCTAGGATTCTTCTTTACCTCATTAAGCATTATGCGCTGTGCTCTTGCAGTCATTTTTACAGGACGACTACGCCTAGGGAGAGTAGCAACAGTGCTAAACTTTCTCCATTTGTAGACAGTCTGCCTTACCATGGACACATGAACATCAAGGGTTTTGGAGATACTTTTGTAACCCTTTCCAGCTTCATGCAAGTCAACAATTCTTGATCGTAGGTCTTCTGAGAGCTCTTTTCTGCGAGGCATGGTTCACATCAGACAGTGCTTCTTGAAACCAGTAAACCCAAAACAGGTGTGTGTTTTTAAAGGGCAGGAGAGCTGTCAGCAACACATCCAATATCATCACACTGATTGGAATCAAGGTTGGCTCACTCCTGGCTCCAATTAGCTCTTGGAGAAGTCATTAGGCTAGGGTTTCACATACTTTTTCCACCCTGCACTGTGAATGTTTCCATCTTATGTTCAATTAAAACATGACAACAGCTAATGTTTGTGTAGTATTATTTTAAGCAGACTGTGTTTTTCTATTGTTGTGACTTACATGATGTTTAGAGCGCATTTTATGGCCAATTCATGCAAAACTCCACATAATCCCAAAGGGTTCACATACTTTTTCTTGCAACTGTAGCTATCCAGATCTTTTCTCCACAGAGCAAATTCTGATGTGTTTGTTGGCATTTTGAATAGAAAAGGTCAGAGGTCAATTAGAGTTGTTATAAGTTGGCCAGTCTTATAAATATGAATTATAAGCAAACAAATAATCAGCTTGCTCTCCAGCCAATTTTTAAATTTTAGTTCAGCCATAATGGAAAAACCCACTGATGCAGCATCTTATACAGGTACTCCTTGACTTACAACAGTTCATATAGTGACCATTCAAAGTTACAACAGCACTGAAAAAAGTATCTTATGGCAATTTTTCACAGTTATGACCTTTGTATCTTTCAAAGATCCTGGAGCACTGAGGAACTACCAGAGGACTGGAAAAGAGCTGATGTAGTTCCTGTCTTCAAAAAAAGGGGGGGAAACGGCTCCAGGAAACTACAGACCTATCAGCCTGACCTCAATACCTGGAAAGATTCTGGAAAAGATAATCAAGTAATGAATCAGCAAACACCTAGAGGCAAACAAAGACATAACCGGAAGCCAACATGGGTTTGTCAAAAACAGATCATGCCAGACAAATCTTATTGCATTCTTTGACCAAGTGACAAAATTAGTGTACCAGAGGAATGCTGTGAATATAATTTACTTAGACTTCAATAAGGCATTTGATAAAGTAGATCACATCCTACTACATGATAAGATAGAAAAATGTGGACAGCATCACCATCAGATGGATTCATAACTGGCTGACCAACCACACTCAATGTGTAGTCCTCAATGGAATTACGCCTATGTGGAGAGAAGTATGCAGTGGGGTACCCCAAAGATCTGTTTTAGGCCCAGTGCTCTTCAACATCTACATCAATGATTTGGATGAGGGGATAGATGGGGAACTCATCAAATTTGCAGATGACACCAAGCTGGCAGGAATAGTCCACACTCCAGAAGCCTTAAGATACAGAAGGATCTTGACAGACTTGAACATTGGGTACTATCTGACAAAATGAAATTCAATGGTGGAAAAAATGCACAGGTATAGTATAGGTGGTACCTTGCTCAATAGTAGTAACTGTGAGAGGGATCTCGGAGTTCTAATGGACAATCACTTAAATATGAGCCAGCAGTGTGCTGCAGCTGCCAAAAAAGCCAACACAGTGCTAGGCTGCATTACCAGGGAGATATAATCAAGATCACATGAAGTGTTAATACCACTTTACAATGCCTTAGTAAGGCCACACTTGGAATACTGCATCCAGTTTTGGTCACCATAGTATAAAAAAGATGTCGAGACTCTAGAAAAGAGTGCAGAGAAGAGCAACAAAGATGATCAGAGGACTGGAGGCTAAAACATATATAGAACAGTTGTTGGAATTGGATATGTCTAGTTTAATGAAGAGAAGGAGGAGGGGTGGCACGATAGCAGTGTTCCAACATCTCAGGGGTTGCCACACAGAAGAGGGACTCAAGCTATTCTCCAAAGCACCTGAAGGCAGGACAAGAAGCAACGGATGGAAACTAACCAAGGAGAGAAGCAAACTAGAACTAAGGAGAAACTTTCTGACAGAACAATTAACCAGTGGAACAACCTGCCTCCAGAAGCTGTGAATGGTCCAACACTGGAAGTTTTTAAGAAGAGACTGGACAGCCATTTGTCTGAAATGATACAGGGTTTCCTGCCTGAGCAGGGGATTGGACTAGAAGACCTCCAAGGCCCTTCCAACTCTGTGATTCTGTGATTCTGTTAATTCTGAGATTTGAAGAGAATTCCAGCTGTGAGAAAACTAATATTATAGTTTGACCTCACAGTCAAACAGATCTAACCTTATCTTAAATCTACCACTGAACCTTTTTTTGTGAAAACCATCTGTATTGTTATTAAGATGTATTTCTTTTCTAAATGTTTTAAAATAATTTTCATGCATTCATTTCTCTGTGTTATTCCCTCCCTCCTTTCATCTATCACACTTATATGTTGTCCCATTAAAATAATTTTTATGCATTCATTTCTCTGTGTTATTCCCTCCCTCCTTTCATCTATCACACTTATATTTTGTCCCATTTGTTGACTCTAAGAAACTTGCAACAACAACCATTTTTATAAACATGATAAAAAAGTGTTTTAATTTTGTCAAAATATACATCCATGTCTGGAACAATCAAAATTAAATGTTGAGGAACAGAGAGGTTAAAAAAAAAGGTTGACAAGGAAAGTCAGTATTTCTCGAGCTCCTGAATGATGAAAAAATGTTGTTTTTCTTCAGATCTAGGAAATCTTTGGCCCAGTGCCTCAGTCCAGGATGTATAACAAAAGCAAATAGATATTTTTCACTTGTTTATCCCTGCCTCCATTTCCATTCACTTTCTGTTGTCTCCTTTATACTGAATTCTAAATTGCAAGCAACCTAAAACACAGAGCTAATGCTTTTATGCTTTTAAGAAATTGTTGCCATAATGAATATTGTTTTTTGCTGAATAGCTTTGAAAATACATATTTTGCTAGAACCAAAATATATTGTTTTCCTGCTATTGTTACCAGCCTATTCTTAGAAAGATCACTGTTTTAATAAAGTTTTGAGTTTTCTGATACCTTTTCATGTATGCTAGATCTTTTTTCAACTGCATTTGTCTGATCTCCATTGTTGTTCTTAGCATTGTTGCCAATATTATGGCATCCTCTCCTGATTTGGTGACCTCTGGATGGGTGGACAGTTCCCATAATTCCTAGCCAGCACAGTCAATAATTAAACACCTGTTGGAAAAGCCTATACTTGAGAAACCTCAGTGAATATGCCATTCACAAATTCTTATTTTTTTAAATTTCATATGGCGTAACACAATACAGCATTAACTGTTGTTTTTATTTACGGTACTCATGCTGCTTCTTCTTGCTGGGAGATCCTTGTGAGGTCCAACAGCCAGAATGTGTAGATTGTTTAGCTGTGACAAAGTCACATTTCCTGGGGTGCATCATAAGGAGGCTAGTTTACATCGCAACCCTGATGGCGTAGTGGTTAAAGTACTGCATTCACACATACTTTGGAAACACTTTCCAGACTCCCTCTGGTCTGTTAATAGGGCTGAATCTCAGTTGCCCACTTTGAGTATTGAAAATGAAAGCCAGTCTTGATTTTGGCTGATATGTGACAGAAAATCTAAATTTTAGCTTGGGCTTTGACATTAGGCGATTGCTTCTAACGTGATACTTTCTACCTACAAAGCTGAGAACTATTACAAATCTGGCTACCTCATAAACCTTTCCTTTCTGCAGAGACACTGAGACCACAATATTTATATATTTGTTGCCAAGTGAGTGATGCATATGTAAACTACATGGAAATGCTTTATTGGCTGGGAATTTGGTGATACGAAAGATATGCCTCCCCCAATGTTATAAAATGGTATATTATGCAAATTAATGATCCCTCTGAGAGAGGGTAGCTTTGCCTTCCCCTCACCAAAGTCATCTTCCCTAATTAATTAATTAATTAATTAATTAAGTCATCCATTAGTGCTACCCACAGAGTGCATTTCCTACCTACAGCATGTAAAAAAAAAACCCATCTTCTTAAGAAAGGAGGGAAGCAGAGATGAGAAGAACTAAATAGGGATAGTTGAGTACTAACCTTATTGGCTAGAAAGAAGAACTGTTAGCCACAAGAGCATCAACATGGCAAATTGGGCATGGTTGGTGAGAAGAAGAAAAAAAAGGAAAGGAAAAAGAAATGGAAAATAGAAGGCATAAAGTTCACACAAGCATCTCCAAGTTCAGAAGGCAGTCTAAAGAGAAGAGGGACGAAAGGGTGAGCTGTGGAAGGGAAATTGCTTTTGGAACTGTAGGTGTGCGTAGGTGAGAGAAAAGCAGAAAAGCTTTCAGCAGCCAGAAATCCAACAGATGGAAAGCCTCTGAAACCTGGGAGAGAAGAAGATTTGCTTGGGAGGGGGAGCGATGTAGTCAAGTCACTTTCCTATTTGTTATGCAGAGCCTGTTAATACAGAAAAAGGAGAAGCTACCGATAGAAGGGAATATCTAGCTCAGGTTTGAATCATGGAGCTTGGGGCTCTCTGAGCTTGGTTGTCTCGTTACTTTCATCACACAATCATTGCTGTTACCTAGTGCTTACCTAGTATTGAGGATGTTACCTCGATGGGTAATGAAACCTCTGCAAACAACCAAGCTCAGAAAACACCAAGGATGCCAAAGGAAGCCTGGGGGTGGGGAGCTGGATTGAGACAAAGGAGGCCTGTAAAAGAAAGAGTCCTGCTTTTCCACAGAAGGAAGTCTCCCCAGAGGCTCTGGGGAGAAAGGTGAAGACAGAGAAGGGGTAGAAGAAGGGGCAATACTCTCCTCTCCTCCTCTCCTCTGAGCATGGTTTTCAGACCAAATCCTTGAGGAAAGACATTGGAAGAAAGAAGAGAAGTGGTTAGGGAAAAGGAGAGGCGTAGCAGAGTGAGCACCTGTTACTTGTCCCAGCTCCTGCCAACCTAGCAGTTCGAAAGCACCTAAAAATGCAAGTAGAAAAATAGGGACCACTACAGTGGGAAGGTAACAGCGTTCCATGTGCCTTTGGGGTCTAGTCATGCCGGCCACATGTACACGGAGTCGTCCTCGGTCAAGCGCTGGCTCTTTGGCTTTGAAACGGAGATGAGCACCGGCCCCTAGAGTCAGAAACGACTAGCAGGCATGTGCTGGGGAACCTTTACCTTTACCTAAAGAGAAGAGAGGAAGTAAAAGTGACAGAAGTCCAAGAGTTAAGTTGAGAAATAATAAGTGTCAAAAAGGTGTTAACCAGAGTTTAATAAGAGGAATAACAGTGGGAGGGCTGAAGCGAAAAAAAAAGGGGTTGGATAGAGAAAGATGTTAAGTACAAAGGAAGTTTTAGAGTTATAAACTGAATTCTAACTAAAAGGAATTAAATCATTTTGGAACAAAAGCCTGAGTTTTACCTGGCTGCCATCATCCCTTATATATTTAAAAAAAAACCTTATGAATCACTCCCATTCCCACAGTGTTATCTTCAGTATATGTGGTTTTATTTAGGTATTACTTAAATATTCAAATGCTTTTGCAAGCTCTGTCTGCATTTGGTCTCCCTAATGGTGTAAGAAACTTATTTTAGGGGAAAAAATAGCTTCCATGTGATTTATTACCAAGTACCTTAAAAATGAACAGGTTCTTTTTGCTGACATTTGATGGAAGATCTAGATCAATAGATGAACAGGTCTGTTCACTATGCCTACCAGTTGTTGAAAAGCTTATTTCACTTGTGGGTAGCGAACTGTGTCACAGTTCTAGTCAACTGTCAGTTGTGGGGTTTTTTCCCCCTCCAGGGATCTTTTATTAATGTGTGTTTTGTTTTCAAGCCTACTTCAGTTTGATTAATAACACTTATGAAGCTTTTTTGGCCTGCATAAGAAGTAAATCAGATAAGTGACAAGCATTTCTTAATATCTCTCTTCCAGTTCCCATCCATGAAAGAAATGAGGTGAAAATTCTTGTGCTTTTGGACAAATTGGGGCAGTGAGGCAAGGCAACTACACCTCACTTGCTGACCCACAGGATATTATTAAATTGGCAAGAACTGTAATGCTTTTAAATCAGTCTTTAGGAGGCTACATTGGGAATATGAAAATAAGTCTACCAAAGCAATATGAATAAGGCGATTGTAATGCCAGCTCGCTTGGTATGTTTTTGCTCTGAAATTTTGTACAGATGAGGCCTTTATAGTATGGTGGTCTGTCACATTATTATTATTATTTTTCTCACAAACTCTAGAAATGCTACCAACACTTAGTTTCCTAGGGGCTGATAGCTTTATTGACATTTCTAGCTGTTATAGATATATATATACCATAATATATAGACAGCATTTCCACTGATATGTATAACATGCTGGGATCTGGAGATATCACAGAAATATAAAAAAAAATAACCACTGTGGTCTGGACAAGAAAATTTGTTATTCATTTTGAAGGCAGGTTTCAAAATGTTACCTGGGGCTGAATTAGCTACCTATAAAAACAAAACAAAGACCATAATTATATTCCAGTTATGACTGAACAATAGCATTTGCCCTCCCCCTAAAGGCAAAGAATGCTAGTGCTCCGAAACTAGGTGCTATGTCATGCTAAAAATGATTATTTTAAAACAGTTTAAAGATAAAGACAACTAGCGCTTGAAACTGAAACTCTTTGTACACTGATCTGCCTCTTGCACGTTTGCCCAGTGCCCAGCAGCAGAAGCAGCAGTTTGAATGCATCCAGTATTGTCTTTGATTTGTGGTGCTCCTGCTCATCAGTGAGACTAGACATGTTTTTGGTATGATTGTTTGCTTCTTTCAGCATCACAGAACAATGGGAATTGAGCCAGATATTGTCTCCAATCTGCTGGAACTTCTCATCAAGTTCCATTCCTGCATTAAAGCTGGGTTGACAATATGAGTGATGGAAGGTTACAGACAGGAGTAAAGGGCAGCCAATCCATTAATGGAAGCTGAATAGAATAGAATAGAATAGAATAGAATAGAATAGAATAGAATAGAATAGAATAGAATAGAATAGAATAGAATAGAATATTAGAGTTGGAAGGGACCTTGTAGGTCACCTAGTCCAACCCACCCCTGGCCAAACCAGAGACCCTACACCATTTCTGACAGATGGCAGTCCAGTCTCTTCTTGAAAACTTCCACTGATGAAGCTCCTACAACCTCTGAAGATAATCTATTCCACTGGTTGATTGTTCTCACTGTCAGAAAATTTCTCCTTATTTCTAGCTTGAATCTCTCCTTAACCAGTTTCCACCTGTTATTCCTTGTCTGGTCTTCAGGTGCTTTGGAAAGTAGGTTGATCCCCTCCTCTCTGTGACAGCCCTTCAAATATTGGAACACTGCTATTATGTCTCCCCTGGTCCTTCTCTTCACTAGACTAGCCATACCCAGTTCTTCATATGTTTTAGCCTCCAGTTCCCTAATCATCTTTGTTGCTCTTCTCTGCACTTTTTCTAAAGTCTCAACATCTTTTTTTATAGTGGGGTAAACCAAAACTGGTTGCAGTATTCTAGATGTGGTCTTCCTAAGGATTTATAGAGTGGTATTAGTACTTCATGCAATCTTAGTTGAATCCCTCTGTTAATTCAACTTAGGCTTGCATTGCCTTTTTTGGCTGCCACCACGCACTGTTGACTCACATTTAATTGATTGTCCACTAAGACTCCAAGATCCCTCTCACAGTTAACTGCTATTAAGCCTTGTTTCACCTGAACTATATGTGTACTTTTGGTTTTTCTTGCCTAAGTGTAAGACTTTACTTTTCTCTACATTGAATTTCATTTTGTTAGATAGGGCCCAGTGTTCAAGTTTGTCAAGATCCATAGGATCTTAAGCATATCATCTAGGGTATTGGCTATTCCTGCCAGTTTAGTTTCATCTGCAAATTTAATAAGTTCCCCTTCTATTCCCTCATGATAGCAGTGTAGCAGGTTTGAAAATGGCTTCTTCTTAGTTTGGTTCTCGAACAAGTGAGTAGTCATGGGATCTTCTTATACTAAGTATAGTAGCAGGAGTTGGTATAAATAGGGAGCAGATGCTGCTTAGCACTTTAGAACTGCTATGATCTAGAGCAGGGGTGTCAAACCGCCGGCCTGTGGGCTGGATGCATCATGCCAAAACCATGCCCACCCCAGTTCTGGCAATGGGAAAAAGTTGCGATACATCGCAACACGTCACATGACGTGGCGAGCTTGACACCCCTGGTCTAGAGTCTGCCATAGTCTGTCTACTATAGATTTACTAGAACATGTAAGGACGTGAATAACTTTGCAAGGCATGTTGCTTGTTCAGCTGGTTGACCTTTAAAAATAATTATTGTTAAGTGTAAGTGGCTCTGTTCGTATAGTATCCTGTTCCTTTTTTGTGGTTTGGCTGTAAATCTTTGGGGTCTTGTATATGTCCCATTGAGGGTGGAGTATTAAACCATTCAAATCAGAGAACTGAATTCTGTTGCTGTGTTTTGACAATATAGATGACCCAAATAAATGCTATCCCCTTTCAGCAGGGTTTCCCAAATTAGGCAGCTTTTAAGATGTGCGGATGGGGAATTCTGGGAGTTGAAGTCCACACCCCTTAAAGTTGCCAAGGTTGGAGATCCTGACTTAGAGAAACACGTATCCCTTTCTGTTGGCATTCCCAGTCATAAATTCCTTGATCAAAAGGGAAGCAAGCATTTGTTATTGCAAATGTGACTCTCAGTTCCTGCTGCTTTAAAAAAAAAAATTTGGAGAGAGAAAAAAATGCAGCAGTGACATTTCTATAGAGAGAGCTTAAGGAAGCTTAATCTGCTTTTTTCCTACTCTTTCCCCTACACAAGGGTGAAGGGCAAAGTGGAGAGAGGGATGGAGTTCCCAGAGGGCAGCTGAGAGATTTGTCTCTGCATTGGTAGCAGAAAGAGAGGCTGGTGGAAGATCAGGTTTCTCTTTTGAGGTTACAATACAGCACAGCACATAACCACGGAGGAAATTAAAAAGGTAAAGCCACCTTCAAGTGGCTTCATGGGCATGTTCTTCTGATTTTCTTGGCAACAAGTGTGGCAGTAGTTTGATCCTTTTTGTTTTTTTCTGATGGTCTCCCATCCAGTTATTAACAGGTCTGCCCTTGTGTTGCTTTTTCTAGATCAGTCTCTCTGGAGCTAAAACTGTCCCTTCTCTGGGGCTTATGGTGTTCACATGGTAGATTAGTTCTACCATATCCAAATCTAATTACCCTGTTGTGTCTTCCTTAATCTTAGGGAGGGGTTTACAGGCAGTGAGGGGCAATTCGTTGGGAGTGTAACAAGGTATTCCTATAAGAAAGCGGTGTTTTGTACATTAATAGTGGTTCTAATCTCAATAAATGGTTGGGCACAATCCTTTGAAGGAAGAATGAAGGAATATACCATATATTCGTTAGATTTCCTCTCTATTTGTTCTCTCTCTTCTGAACAGCAACAACTGGAGTAGTAGTCTCCCCACCCCTACTTTTATTGCATATCATATTACCTATTCTTGAAACTGTTATTTTTTTTTACTCCAGCAAATCTTTTCCTAAAACCTCTTCTTTCCTTTCCTATTTTGTCCTACAATCCTTAACCATTCCTAAAATGCAATTCTTAATACTTTTGATTTTATTCTTCCTATCTTATGAGTCTATTTGCACTTATGCAGACAGTGTGACATTTATTTCCTTTATCTCTCACCTCTCCCTCTTAATTTTGACCTTTTTAAGATTTACAAACATTGTGCTTTGTTTTGATCTCCTCTATCCAGTTTCTTGTTGATGAGAGTTTTGGCTGTGGCTGGCTTCTGTGTTCTTTGGGAATTGGTAAATTATTCTGGGCCTGCTTCTGAGTGGGAGTGTCTGTGTGCATGTGTGTATACGCATATATTTATTGAATAGTAGTGCTTGTTGTTTCCATTAATCTGCGTGTTGAGACTTAACTTACAGTTTGTAGGATGGATATCAAAGAAGAACAACAAGAGAGATGTGAGGACTTTAACAAAGCATAAAAAATGTTACAGTGTTTTAAAGGAACTTAAACAAGAGCTATTGTAGAGAATGGAGATTTCAGGTTGGCTTGTGTCTTGTTCATTATTATTGCATTTCCTTAGCCTTTCAGGTAAGATTGCTTTTTGCCAAAAGCAGAATAAAGGTCTTTTCTTACTTAGTGATTAATTTCTGGAGGCACTGTCAGACAGGACCAAAACAGCATCCACATATAGTCGGTTCTTGCTACCACTCACAGTACTTTCACCAGACTGCTATATTGTAACTGTAGCAAACTGGCTCCTTTCTTGAAGTTGTGATAATTTATTCTCCCTTTATTTAGACAGGAGGAACCCAGGAGAATAAAGAAAGCCTCTTCTGGCTTTTTTTTAAAAGGGTGACTGGCATGGAGAACTTTGATTTTCCAATGGGTCTAGCAACACAGAGGTGGGACACCCGTGTTATTGGACTTATGTGCAAGTGCAAGTAGGTTTTGTCGGTGGTTGGAACCAAGATTTCCAAAAATATGATATAAATTGGGAGAGGAGAGAGTTGGTCATTCTGTAGTCTTATCTGTGAAGAGAGTTTCTCCCCCCCTCCCATCCACTCAAAAGCCCTCCCTGCAGAAAAGGAAAAACCAGACAATGGAACAAGCTCTCTACTGCTCTCTTGGAATGGAAATTTCTGTGGTGAAGAGAAGGAAGAATATTTGTGTTTTTTTTTCCTCTTGGCTCATCTAGCTTATTTATTTTATGTACTAGATTTAAATGCCACCTTTCCTGCAGAAAGTCAAGGCAGGTTAAATGGGGAATTTCCATTTTGTCCCAGTCTTGCTGTAATGTTCTGTAAAGGAGGATAATTGGCTGGGCTGAGGGGGAGTAACTGGCTCAAAGTCACCTACACATTTGCATGGTTGAGAATGGACCTGAACTTGGATTTTACCATTCTGGTCTGAACCAAAACTGTCTCTCAAAGTGTTCTCCTCATTTTGCAACAAAGTTTATGTACTAAATGAAGGGGGCACAGAGAGCTGCTGCCTAATGAGGGAGAAGCTATAGCTCCACTTAGGAGGTTGGAATTAACTGGAGAGGAGCCATCCTGATGCAAAATTATCCCCATTCAGAGTTTCTCTTTCCCCTGCTTCCTCATTGCTAGCTGCCTGTTTCCCATCAGGTCTCCTCCAACACGGATTTCTTGAGACTGATGGCTTGCTTCCAAGCTGTAGAAAGAAGAAGAGGTGCGTGGAACATGTCACAAGAAGGAGTGATCTGGCGTGTGGTCTCATTTGCACTCCAGCAAAGACTTGCAAGACTAGGTGACATTATGGATCATCTGACATCATTGGCAAGGAGTACCAAGACAGGGGAACCCAATTCATGTGGAATGAGGCTAGTAGGAATATAAACAATTTATTGTGGGGTGGGGAGATGTCTACATGACTGACCTAAACAAGCAGTTTGGGATGCTATTAGGCTTGGCCTTGTGCTTGGCTCTAGTAATCATTAGCAACACCTGTAATTAAATAAAACAGGAATACCAGCTTCATTTTTCCTTGGGCAGTCATTATTTGGACACGGGGATGATCTGTTGACAGGGTTTGTGCAGAATATCTTCTGAGCCAACAAGGTGAATGCACAGAAGAAGTGGTACTGAGAGTAGTCAGGTTTTGCACAGCAACCACACTGATACACTGAGATGTGTAAAAAAGGAAAAAACCATCCAAAGATGAAAGAATGATATACAGCTGATGCAGCTCCGAGAAAATAAGCTCCTTTTCATGTAGCTCTTGCAAAATTTTCTTCACAAACGCCAGATGAGCTAACATGTCCCCATCCTTCTGAAGACGAGCCCTAAACAGTTTGCGTGTAAGGTGTATATGTGCACCCACACTATCATGAACATAAATTCTTCGCAAAATGTCCCAACACCTAGCAGCAGACTCCTCACCACGGATATGGACAAGCTGCTGGTCATCCAGTGTTAGTCCAATTAGGCAAAGAGCTCTTTCGTTGTCTCGGTTAAATTTCTCTATTTTCTTTGCATCGTCCTCATCTTCTGGATCCCAAGCGGTCGCATCTGGTGGGTCATGAACTACAGCCCATAGTCCTTCCTTGCGCAGAAGCAAGCAGCATTTTGTGGACCAGGAAACATAGTTTGTCCCATCTAACCGGGTTATCCAGGAAATACCTGTTGCTTGTTTTTGTGCCATTTCCAGTTGAAGAGGTAACACAAAACTCAGCTATTATGATATGGTACTGTGTATGCTAGCTCTCAGTACGTCTCTGGGCCCATAACCAATGACAGGGTTTGTGCAGAATATCTCCTGAGCCAACAAGGAGAATGCACAGAAGAAGTGGTACTGAGAGTAGTCAGGTTTTGCACAGCAACCACACTGATACACTGAGATGTGTAAAAAAGGAAAAAAACTTTACTTTTAGGAGTAGCACAAGTTAAGAATAAACAGTCCAGGTCATACACGGGTACAGAGAAGATATCAACAGTTCAAGAGTTATCCAATACAAAGTCGTCTTACCAGTCCAAAAGTCAAAAACACAGTTCTTCGGGCTTAGCAAACAGTAGCAAAACCACAATCAACAATAATCAGCAAGCAGTGTAACAGAGTAACTAACACACACACACAGAGAAGCTACGTCTCTAGCTCCCTCTTATGGCCGTTGAAAGAACACAGTGTTGGCCAATCATTACACATTTAAAGGGATACAATACATTACAATCATGGCTTGTATATTGCCAACCCAACCAGTTAGGCTATAATCATATGACTAACATCTGTGTTGAATTGTTGCACAGGGAGCATCCTTTAAAGACTGCTTGGGAGCTTCAGATAGTTCAAAGAATAGTAGCTACACCAATCTTCCCCAACCTGATACATAGATTTAAGTTCCTTGTAGTGCAGGGATTATGCTCTCAGGAAATTCTGTGAGTTAAAGTTCACATGTCTGCAGACTGCTCGTGTTGAAGAAAGCTACATGGAGGGCATGCATGATTGAATTCTAAGCACAATTTAAGATGCCAGTCTTAAATGTTAAGCCATTAAACTGTTTGGAAATGGATCATCATCTGCCCTTATATTAAAATTTTATTTGCGAGATTCCCCCCCCCCCCCATGGCACAGTTAAAATAGTCTTCATCTTGAACTGGCAGAATACTAAATCAAGATAAAATTGGCCATCTCTACTGTCGATGCCTATCCTGCCTTTATAAGGCTCACTTCTGGCTTACTGCTGAAGGATGGTGCCCTGGTTTTGAGTGTTCAAGTCATGGGATGCAAATTGATTGGTTCATACTTTTAAACTTATTAACCTTTTCTGGAGGTCATCAGCCAGTTGAAAACTGTCTGGCAATCATGAGACTGCTGTGATTGACAGATGGCCAGACCCATTGATTCAAATTGCTAACAAGGCAACTGATTTGCAACCCAGGCCAGGGTCTACACAACAAAGCAGCTTTTCCTGCTTTGCTGGGCATCTCCCCCACTCCTTAGGCTTAGATCAACTGCCCTGCACTCAAAGCAAGCTGCCCAGAGGCATTATTTGCAGGACAGCCCTCCTGTTACCCCATGCAGTACCTGTTGAGTGTCTGTTTTTGTGATGAGGCTAATGACCTCTATTCTGCAGTTCCCTTGCCTCCCTGGTCAGCTGTTCAGTGGCATGGAGAGCCATAGATACAAAGCAGCCAGTCACTCCAGAAGAACAACAACCCAAAGTAATTTGAATGTGTGTCATGGATGGGGAACCCAGCAGATTCTCTTCTAAATTGCCCCTACCTGCTTTCCTCCTAAGCTGAAAATGAAGGCAGTGACATAGGAAAATGGAAGACTAAAGAGGTGGTGTAATGTACTGGGATTTTTCTTGAACTGTGTTCACGTGTCTTTTGAATGCTGCTTTAGGTTGCTCAATTGAGGTGTCTGTGTAACGGTTGCTGACTAGCCAGACATGCAGTCTCCAAGAAGATCATTGAATGATTTGAGGCGGGAATGGGTTCCTTTTAAACCTATTGGCCGCCACCTAGTGGCCAACCATATAAGTAACCACGCAGAAGCCTCTGATTCAGTTCTGTTCCTGTTTGCCTCAATAAAGAAATGTTCCTGTTTGAAACCTCTCATCTTGCTTCCTGCCTCCAAAGAACTCACTACACAACAGGTTGTCAGGACAGTTTTATAAAATCCTCAGACACAAGTAGACAAAGTATATGGTGGATAGCAGCAGATGAACTTCGATTTGCTGATTCTTAAAACATTTTTTTCAGAGTAGTGTCTGTATTTCTGGCACCAGATAAAGACCTTTATATTTGTATGAATACATATGCAGTATATTTCATTTTTTATAGATTGCTTGACTTTCTGCTGTTTTTGCTTTTACTATATATTTAAAAAGTGCTCTCGGACTGCCATAAGACACCGAAATGCAAGACTAGCTAATAATATCCTAAGCAAACAAAACATTATAATTTACTATTATAATCAGTTGTGTTTGATGCATTTCCACCGCTCCTAAATCTTAAATGCACAAAGTAATAGAAGGCATCAGAGAATAATGTTTTTGTGTTCAGAGTTTTGTTCATGATCCATGTGCAGTGGTTTGAAATATTGTGCAATTGGCATTCTTAAAGGTCAACTTTTCAGATGAAGATAGTGGATGGATAATTACCCAGTTGAGCATTCTGTTTTAATGACATCTGAAATAAAGATAGGCTTCTTGGGGGAAAAAAAGTTAACAGGTCCACCGGGAAGTTAAGTTATGCTGTAAGTTTTGCAAGGCTTAAAATAACTGCATCTCTTTCATTTGTATGACTGTTTCTTTTAATATGACTTTTGTCCCTAACATCTCCTGCCCCAGTGCGGTTTGCAAAACATAATTTTGCATCATCAAACTAAGTTACACAAACTGGGTTTAAGCACTCTTCCTTCAGAAAATAAAAACAATGTTTTCCCCTGTATTCTTTTCAATCTGTTGAAAAGGTTATCTGCATGGAAATGCAGGTTGTCACAGCTGCTTGAAATAAAAGTAGAACAATGAAATCATGCTAGCATTTATACTTTTGAAAGACTCATGGCGTTCTAATCCATGCCACAATCAAATGGCAGGTGGAGAATTCCAGTCTCTTTTTTGTAATTTGGATTCAGTTGGGCAATCACCTTCTAAATGAGAACATGGCTGCTCTTGGGCACTGATGCTTGCCAGATAGATGGGAGTACAGTTCTCATCATCTCTAGCTGGGCTGAACACGGTTACCTTAAGGCAGGCTTGTCCAAACTCGGCAACTTTAAGACCTGTGGACTTCAACTCCCAGAATGCCCCAAAAGGAGGCAGCTTCTCTTATTCTATCATTGGATGAGAAAAGCGGCATATGCCTCTTTCTTTTTATTATACTTTTTGTTTATTCTTTCTATTCTCTTTCTTAAACTTCACTGAGCACGAGTCCTAAAAAAGGTCACTAATTTTTACCCATGGTTTTTAGGTAAATGCATTTTTAAACGAAAGGAAGTAAGAAGCTGTATTTTAGACCGAAAAAAAAAACCCTGAAATACATGGAAGCCTCTTTTGCAAGATCAGACATGTAGTGGAGAGGCACAATTCAGCAAATGAAAAGGAAAAGTAATAGTCTTTGAATGTCCATTGACAAAAGTTTTATTACAATTTCCTAATGCATTTTGGACACAACATTTCAAGGAAGGAGGCTGTTGGGAGAACGGAAAGAGTAGAAGTCCTTGAAAAAGAATACTTTTGAAACATACCTGACAATGAAGTAAAATGACACAAACACGTTTTTGAAGACAATTGTTTTTTCTATGTTGCTTTTAAAGCTATTTTTCCATGTTGCAGTTCTCACATTTCCATAATAGCTTGTATTATGCACGTTAAAAGGTCCACTTTTTGTGCTCTTAGAAATATTAAAGCAGCTAAATTTTTGTGCAGGTGAGATTAAATCCTTTCAGGTGTGTTTCGATGTGAATTTCTCTAGCAGCTCATTCAAATAGCATCTCTTCTTACATAAACCTATTCGGCTTTTGGACGTACTGCAATAGATAGCTATGCGTCTTAAGCTCGTCCTTTGAATTAAACATGTCCAGTTAATGGGCAAAAACAATTTTGCACAACCAGATCTTTTCCCTTAAAGCTTGCACCTAATTTAGGCCTACTGAATGATTAAGACTGTGAACCTACTCTTTGTGGCAGACTCTTATGTCACTGAAACTGGTTTAATCTCTGAGGCTTGGTTTGCATTAAACTTTTATGTAGCAAATATGAATAAAAATATCCGTGGATAATTATTCCATATGACGAGACTGACTCCTGTGTAACCATTAATGTTACAGATGCTTTCTTTTGAATATGTAATACACCTTTCAGTAGAAAGTAATAGTATTAAAAGAAGTTGGATATGATGCTTAAACCCTTCAGTTTTATAGTTTGGACAGTGATGTTTATCATAAGCTTTGAATTTGTGAAGTTAGCCTGTGGACAGATATTGTCCACATTGGTCAGTGAAAAAGTATTAATCTCCTCTTGGTTTTTCTTAATTTTTCAGGACATATGCCACTAAATATGACAACTTTGATAATATTTATGATAGAATATAAAAAAATATATATTCAGGGAGCCACAAATACTGACTTTAACCAGCACGAGAAAGGCTCTGTGGCTCTTTTTGATTTCCTGAGTATTTTTGTGATGCAGTTTTGGAGTGATTTTAACTCTTTTTTTGTGTGTGTCCTTGCTTTTTTTTTCTTTTCAAATTTTCATTAAGGTTTTTATGTAGTCACTTAGCTTATTTTCTGCCTTCCTTTTCCCCCCCCTCATTGGAATCATTTCGAATTGGGCTTTTGGTATCTCCTATTTAAGTAAGAAGGGACGCGGTGGCTCAGTTGGTTAGGACGCTGAGCTTGTCGATCAGAAGGTCGGCAGTTTGGCGGGTCGAATCCTGAGTGCCGCGTAACAGGGTGAGCGCCTATTACTTGTCCCAGCTTCTGCCAACCTAGCAGTTCAAAAGCACGTAAAAATGCAAGTAGAAAAATAGGGACCACTATGGTGGGAAGGTAACAGCGTTCCGTGCGCCTTTGGTGTCTAGTCATGCCAGCCACATGATTACGGAGACGTCCTCAGACAAACTCTGGCTCTTCGGCTTTGAAACGGAGATGAGCACCTAGAGTTGGAAACGACTAGCACGCATGTGTGTGGGGGAACCTTTACCTTATTTAAGTAACACCTAATTATCTTGGACTTCTTTTCCCATTAACTTCCTCTGCCAGTGGATCTTGTTTACAGTTTTTCTTTGTTTATTAACAACTTCTTTTTAACATTCAGGGTGTATGACTGATTATTTTGATGTTGTTTTTCTTAAAATCAGAAGTACAGGATCCTCCCTTCCTACCAGTTCTTGCTGCTTCCGCAATTAAATATTCCCAGCTGATTAGTGCCAAGTCAATTATAGCTGAATCTCTTATACCTTTCTCTACCCTCTGAAACAGAAAGCTGTCAGCAAAAGAAGTCAGGAATTTTCTGGAGCAATCATATCTGACAGTGTTTGTCTCTCAACAGATGTTAGCATAATAAAAGTGTGCTATCCTTATAACCCTAACGCCTTTTTGAAAGGTCTGCAGCTGGCCTTTGGAAGACAACATCCACTTCTTGATTGGCAGGACAATACTAGACAACGACAACAGTCCCATTTTCCTTTGTTCCTTCACTTTGTTTAATTCAGATCAGGGGTCTTCAGACTTGGCCCTTTTATGACTTGTGGATTTCAACTCCCAGAATTTCTCAGCCAGGCACGTTGGCTGAGGAATTCTGGGAGTTGAAGTCCACAAGTCATAAAAGGGCCAAGTTTGAAGACCCCTGATTCAGACGCTTTCTCTGTTCATTCATTTGGATTTCTGAGTGGGACTGGATATTCAATCTAAACAGTCTAACTCCCCCTCTCTTTCTATTGCTTTTGTTACCTTTGAACAAGTTCTGTTCTTTGATTTTTTCCAGCTATAATGCTAACCCCAATAGGTTTCTGTTATACCTGTTAAACCATTTTGACTTTCTGTACTAAGAGGATAAACTCATTTTATTTTTTGTATATTTTGAGCATGAATATATGGATAATAAAGGCCATGAGCTTTGGGTGTTCTGGGTTTTCTTTGAATGCCTTAAAGAAGTCCTTTTGTGAGAACATTCCACTTCATACAGCAAATAATTTTTTAGAGTTACCTTAGGGTTTTCATTTTAGTCTCCCACATGACTGGGTTTAAAGTCCTCCTATAATCAATCTTACCATGATTTGGCCAATACATTTTTCCCACTCCTTGTGAGCTGCATCCTATCTTATGCCAGTAGCATACCTTGTTTGGATATTTCAGATCATGCTTACAGATGTCCAATCTGAATTGTTACCACTGTTGGTCTGATCCATCATTGAACTGCACTGATTTTCTTTCTGTTTCTGGTTCTCTTCCACAAATTGGATGGATGGATGTGAATATCATTAAGTCTCAAATTCTTCATCCTGAGTTTTTTTTAAAGTCCGTGGTGATACAGTTGTAATTTTTATTTACAATTTAATTTCCCTCCACATCTATCAGGAGGTGTGAGAGCCGATAGGATGACTGTCCAAATATGATTCTCCATATCCAAAGATGATGTAAGTTGCCTAGAATCCCTCCAAACAGCAAAATGGGCAATATATAAATTGAATGATTGAATGAATGAATGAACGAACAAATGAATGAATAAATGAATAAATTTGAGAGAAAGAGATGTGAAATTTAAACCTGGTAATGTTACATTTAATAGGCTGAATTGCTAGATTCTGTACAACTGAACTTTTTTATTAGAACTTCTTGTTTCTGTAATAAAGGCAGTCCTCACTGATTGCCTCATTCAGCAACTGTTAGAAGGTAAGTTGGCACTGAAAAGGTAGATTTACAATTGGTCATTGAACTTGCAGCTATCACCATGTTTCCTGTGGTCGTGTAATTGCCATTCGGATGCTTCATAATCAGTGCATATTTATGACAATCGCAACATCCTATGGTCACATGATTGCCATTTATGAGCTTCACTGCTGAGTTCTGACAAGCAAAATCAATGGGGAAGCCTGCAGGTCATCATAAGTTATGGTTACATAATGTCTCACTTAACAATCCACAGCGATTTGTATTGACAGTGTAATTCTGGCATTTTACAACCATATTCCTTAGCGATGCTAATGCCTGTCCTAATTGTGGTTGTTGCATGAGGTCTACATGTAAAAGCAACTTAATCTAGTTGAGCCTTAACTTTTAAGTCTTCCATTATTTTCTTGTGAATATTGATGGAGTTTCTAGAGAGAGGTTCCTTGCAGTGCCCTAGGGGATAATTTACTCCAAAATCATGGAAGGAAAAAACACACACTGTATGCTCCAGCATTAAATCATGGCCAAATCCCATACTGATTTAATTGACCAGTTTAAATATCTCACCTTAGATATATTAATTCAACTCTGTTTTGAAATCAGTGGAAAACAAGAGCTATTGTGCAGGAGGAGAAGATACTACTATTATCTTTGGTGGAGCAGTGGGCTACTGCCTCCTTAAGTAACACCAGCTGCCTGCAATTAGTGCAGGTTCGCATCCCACCAGGCTCAAGGTTGACTCAGCCTTCCATCCTTCCGAGGTAGGTAAAATGAGGACACAGATTGTTGGCAATTAAGCTGACTTTGTAATAATGCCACTTGGGGTGTGTGTGAAAGCCCTAATAAGCAGGCATATACATAGAATGAAGGCTACTGCTAAGCTTGTAAGCCGCCCTGAGTCTTCAGAGAAGGGCGGGATATAAATGGAATTAAAATAAAAAAAAAATCTTTTGTTCCAATGATCTGCTAACAGAATCTCCAATCAGACACAAATATATTTTGTCTACTTAACCTGTGAGAGAGTGGAAACATTTGGTTAATCTGTTAGCCCTGTGAGGTAGTTCAGACAAGAAGCCCAGCCAGGAGTATTAGGTCTATCTTTCTTGTAAGGCTACATTATTGCAATATTGCAGGCTAACTTTGCCCACAGCCCAGAGTTCGATCCTGACCGGCTCAAGGTTGACTCAACTTTCCATCCTTCCAAGATCGATAGAATGAGGAGCCAGATTGTTAAGGGCAATATACTGACATTTGTAAACGGCTCAGAGAGTGCTGTAAAACACTATGGAGTGGTATATAAGTCCTAAGTGCCATTGCTGTTAACATTAACCTACAGTTGCAAGATTGATATAATTTCTCTCTTCCTTACCTTTTACTCTACTGAAATCTAGGGAGGATTTCTTCTGAAATGTTTCCCATGCCCTCCCTTATGCAGAGGTATCTTTTACATAGGATTTGCCCACTGTATGATTCTCCCTCATGTCTCCCAAAGTCATTCCTACATACCATTAAATCATCACAGAATGCATAGGGCCTCTTGTACTCGCCACGTGTGACCATGCAGAATCCCCATTATATTTTTGATGGTTTTGAAGATGAAGACCACAACCTATAATATTCACAGAGGCTGAGCCACCATTACATTTGAATCCCAAGCATACAGAACTCAGCCACTTTACTCTGCCACCTGTTTACCATGCTAACTTTTACGTGACTATATTATAACTTATTTCTGTGGTTCAGATTCCTGCAGAATACTGATACCATGTCAGGAACTGAATTGTCCAGCCTAAAGGAATTTGATGACAAACTGCAATCTTCTATCCTCGCTCTATTATTTTTGTTAAAAAGAATGATGGCCCATTATATGTACTTCATGGTTATAAACTCCTGAATTCTGCTGATCATTGTTGCAAACTGTAATTCTCCTCTTTACATGATCATCTCAGAATCTGGATAACTAACTATTGGACTGTTTTCCAGTCCCAATGCAAAGATACATCCAATCTTCCTCAATTTTACCTAGTCCTGGATTTCTTCAATTATCCTTGTACACGTCTGCCTCTTCACTATCCTGGGTGGAGGAGAAAGAATTTGATTTGAATTAATTTTTTTACTCTTAATGCAGAAGGGGAAGATTGGAATACTAATGCCTAATAATCACAATATTACACACTTGTAGCCATTAAAATTATGAAGGTAATCACCACTCCCATGCAGTGATACTACACCAAGTTTTACAGTGTGTGAAATATTCCCGACACTAAGTTCTGTAAATGATTTTCTGAAATTCTATTTTCTCGTTATTCTTGTGAAACTTAAACCAAACCTGTTGTTGGCATAAGAACATATATCTACTGCCAGAACTGCCTGCCAGATAGAAGAATTAAGCTGCAGCAGTCAGATCAATGCTATTTGCCAGTGTGCATCAATTATATGAGATTTGGTTTGGACATCTGGTGTTTCATATTTCCAAGTTGGGAGAATATGATTTCAGGGAAGAATATTTCAGGAGAATTAGAGCTGACCTAGAGAAAGTGTCAGAGAAGGCCATTGTGCTTTCCCACCCAGAATGTATCCATCAGCTCCTAAATTTGTATGCATTTTATTCATAATCAGACAGATATCTGCTACTGATAAGTAGCAAAAGTAAGTCTCTGAGTTCTGAAGTCTAGGGATTTATCTGTGGGTTATGTATTTTAAAGTTATTGTCCAAATTTTCTAATGTGACGTTCTCAAACATATTGAAACTTAAATAATTGCTTCTGAACCATTCTCTCTGTCCACATTCAGTCTCTCATTAGATCCTACTCCTTCTGTGGGTCTTGCAGTTCAGCACAATGTAGTGCCTGTTTAGAAGTAGTCCTTGACTTACAACCATTCGTTTAGGGCACTGATAACTTAAAACTGCTCCTCACCCTGGTAACCATTGCAGCATCCACACAGTCATGCGATCAAAATTTGGGTGCTTGGCAACTGGCCTGCCTTTACAATGGTTGCAGCATGCTGGGTTATGTGACTGCCATCTGTGACCTTCCCAATTGGCTTCCAACAAGCAAACTCAGTGGGGGAAAAATGGATTGGCTTAACGACCGTTACACATGTAGCAACTGCAACCATAGTTAAAAAGAAAAAAGGGCAGGTAAAATAAGGCGCCAGTCATTTAACAACTTCCTTGTTTAGCAACAGAAATTCTGGTGCCAATTATGGTCTAAGTTGAGGAGTAAACTGTACATTAGAGTAAATTGTACATTTATACTAGAATATACTGTAAACACCTTAAGTGGTTATTCCACTGATTTGTTCTACTGAAAAAAAAATTGCTATGCCATTGAGTCCTCAATCAAACCTTTTTATTCTTTTATTGTACTATTGATTCTAATTTACTGTTAGTTAAGGGAAGATACTCCAAACCTAATAGTGTTGTAAATAAGTTAGTATGAATAGAAAATACGCAAAAATACAATCCGTTGTTAATGAGAGATAAAAAGGAAATATAACGGAAGTCTGAATATTTATTTTATTTTTATTTTAATTCCATTTATATCCCGCCCTTCTCCGAAGACTCAGGGCGGCTTACAAGCTTAGCAGTAGCCTTCATTCTATGTATATGCCTGCTTATTAGGGCTTTCATACACCCCCCAAGCGGCATTATTACAAAGTCAGCTTAATTGCCCCCAACAATCTGGGTCCTCATTTTACCTACCTCGGAAGGATGGAAGGCTGAGTCAACCTTGAGCCTGGTGGGATGCGAACCTGCACTAATTGCAGGCAGCTGGTGTTACTTAAGGAGGCATTAGTCCACTGCTCCACCAAGGCTCTTATAGAATAGACTGTAATTCAGATACTAATAGACTGTAATTCAGATACTAAGAAGTATTAAGCCCCTGTGTAGGCAGAATCAAAGTAGTAGAGAGCATGTCTTGTGTCAAGTAGAAGTAGAATAGTAGAATAGACGCAAGAAAAAATACTGTTCGATGAAGAAGCATATACTTTATGTTGCAAGTATGTTGTATGTATTAACAGCAGCAAGAATTGCATTTGTTTAGTGTTTGAAAAGTGAAGAGACATTACTCAAAGGAGAGGGGATTAAGAAAATACTAGAATGTGTAGAAACCGACAGAGCGATATTGAAGAACAGAGAAAAAGAAGACACAGAATAATTTTAATATGTATTGTTAAGTAAAAAATGAACCCAGACAACAAAGCGCTTATGAGTTGTAAAAATAGAAAATCAATAAATTCTATTAAAAAAATTACTAATGTTTAACTAACAGAATACATTTCAGATGTGTTCTTTCACCATTATAAGGTTTTTACTCATCCTAAAATCCCCAGGTTTGAAATGTATTTCCCCATTTCCTTTTTTAAAATAAATAAATAAATATGTATGTCTGTTCTTGTTTACTGTAAAGTATAATTGAATAGATAATGTACCATCCATGCTTTATTAGGATTGCAGCACAGTTGCTTTTCGGATTTTTCCAATTTGAATGGTAAGACTGTTGAAAGAATTTAGCAATGTGGTAGATATTAAGGATTTCTCAATAGCTCAGAGTTTATGGGGGGCCATCAAGGATGCTGAAATGTATCAAGATGGCTGTGAAGGGGAACAGTTGGCTGTCACTGGATTAATTACTTGAGCTAGTTACTAGTATTTTTAAAAATATTCAGTGTCTTTAAAGGGATTTATTATAGTAGTTCAGAGAATAAAATGATTGAAATTACCTTAACTAACTGAGATGAGACAACTTTAATAAGTTTTAGAAGAGCTGAGATGCATTTGCACGTAGTCCTCGACTTACGATGATAATTGATCCCAAAATGTCCATTGCTAAGCATTGTTTATGAATTCCCACATGGATTACTGTAAATGAAAGGAAGTTGCTCCTTCCAGGTCATCATCCAGCTGACCAACCATTGGCCAGATGTGGAATTTTGATGGGGGTGGGAAAAAACTGCTCTATCCTCCACTTACAACCACAACCACAACCGAGCCCAACATTTCTGTTGCTAAGTGAGACAGTTGTTAAATGAGTTTTGCCCTATTTTGTAACCTTTCTTGTCACAGTTGTTAAGTGAACCACTGCAGTTGTTAAGATAGTGACATGGCTGTTATGTGAATTCGCCTTTGACTTTGCTTGTAAGGCGTCCCAAATGTGATCACGTTGACTCTGGGATACTTCAAATGTCACAAATACATGCCCGGTTGCCAAGCGGCCGAATTTTGATCACATGACCATGGGGATGCTGCAGTTGTCGTAAAGGTGGAAAACAGTCATAAGTCACTTTTTTCAGTGCCCTTGTAACTTTGAACGGCCACTAAACAAGTGGTTATAAGTCGAGGACTTACCTGCATTTCGCTTCATTCCAAGTGCTACATTTTCCACTTTGTCCTTTTCCAACATCTTCCTAGTAAAGGCTCGGCAGATCTGAAATTATGGCTAAGTAGTGTTAAACCTAGGAAATGGATATAACACTGTCAAATAGATGAAACTGAAGGTGAATGGGCAACTACATTAGGTTAAAAGATTAGAAAAACTGTACTTATGTGAAGGAAATGGAGGATTGACACAGAAATGATAATGAAAAGTACTTTAGCCTTCTGGCACTCTTTAGTTTCAAATGAAAAATAAGGTTCTGTTATTAGATAGATGACAAATGATGGACTTTTAGTTTAGACAAGTATTATTGGCTTTAGATTTAGCTCAAAATGAGGCAGGTAGGAGACTAATACTCAGAGGAGTTTTCTCCCCCCAGAACTGGGAAAAGCTTATAATGAAGTGCCTGACGATTTATTTGTAAATTTGTCTATTTGCAAATATTGTCTGTTTGCAATATTTGTAAACTGTTTTATTCATGCCAACTCTGGAGCAACTTTCCCCAATCTTAACAACTTCCAGATGTGTTGGGGACTCCCAGGTGCTGGAATTCTTCACTAGTTTGAAAGGTACCAAATTGGGAAAGGCTCTTTTGCAATCTGATGTGACTGAAGTTGGCAATGGAGAGATGGCTGAATTGTGGCCAGGATCTCCATAAATACTTTTTGGTGAGTTTGAGAACTCAGGTGCCTTCTTCTGTATCATCCCTATCCAGGAGCTCAAAGCATTCCAGAAAGGATGCTTGGGAGAAGTGTCTGAAGGTTGACCTTTTCATGATCTACAATTTTTTTAAACAAGGGAATGAAGTTTATGATGGATGAGCTGGAGGCTTATTCAGTCAACTCCAACCTTTTCCAGAGCAAGTGACTTCCTGAGAACGCTTGTAGTCTTAGTTATATACTGCAAGCAAACATGTATAATGTTCTTTACAAATATGGGATGTGCATTTTATATACTCGGGTTAAGTGATAGGTAAGCAAATATTCTTTATAAAACCACAGTTGATTTTAGAAGAAATTTTAGAGCAAATTGGGGCTGGTAGAGCAGAAAATGGAGATAACCTATACATTATAATTATTTATGTTCCATATAAATGTAGGAATATTTTACCTTTGTTCAGAAAAGCTGTAGTCTGGGAAGAAAAGTTTGTAGTCTCCAATACCTCTTAGAGCAGGGGTGTCAAACTCAATTTCATTGAGGGCCGCATCAGCATTGCGGTTGCCCTCAGGGGGCCGGGTGGGTATGGCTAGGATGGGCGTGGCCTACTGGGTGGGCGTGGCTAGAGTGCATATGGCCTACTGGGTGGGCGTGGCCAGTTCTACATCGTTCGCATCAAGGGTGCCTATAGGGGCCTAGGCAGGAGTGGGACAGATCTGAGGGTCTCTGGCAGAAGGAGGGTCTCTGGGGCAGGGCCAAGGCAGTGGGGGCTGTTCCCTCACTGTTTCCAGGATGGCTTCGTGGACCACATGAAACCACTTCGCGGGCCGGATCCGGCCCCCGGGCCTTGTGTATGACATGTCTGTCTTAGAGTAACCTCAATCCTTTTATTTCTTCTCATTTTATCTTTTGTATAGGAAATTTCCCTGACATTCTTTCTCTCTGGCAAACACTTAAAATGTTCTGTGATTGGGTCTGGAATTCCCCTCCTCATTTATTTTTTAAGCCATAGCTTTGCCAGGGCTTTAAGCCTATCCTCTGACTTGGCATTCCAAGAAAAAAAATTAAATTGTTTTTAAAAGTAAGAATGTCTGCTCTGCTCCTACTGTTGGCACTGGAGTGGTGATTAGGACTCTTAGCAATGTCAGTGTTGTTTCAAAGTTGAGTCCAAATGACTTCCCAGAAGAAAACTATAGAATGCAGATACATCCTTGCAAGTACAGGTATACCTTGTCTGCTATGCAATAGGGAAAGCACTGCCTTTAATCTAACTTTCTGCAAAAATGAGCTGTCACACAGTCAGTAAAATTCCCACTATGATAACAAATTTGATCGTTTGCAAAAACCAGGAGAAACTGTTTACAAACCAATTCTCCTGCACGAAAGGGGTCCGGATAGCCTGTTATATAGGACAAGAAAGAAAAGAAGTGTGAAATGCTCAACTTGTAAGTAAGCAGTTAATTCTGAATTATTATTGAGAGACCTCAAGTCACATTCCATTGCTAAGTTAATGGATGCCACAGAGTCAAATAGTTCTCTAAAAGCTCCTGGATTCCTAAAGAACTACATAAAGCCATTGGAAAGGATGTAACTATTATTTTTTACCATGTTAATTCTGTCCAATATTGACAGCTGAATATATTTTGGTTTTCCTCCTTTCAGTCGTGTCCCATTTGGAGACTGCCTGAACAAAATCCCTGTAGTTGTTCGAAACATTTTTTAGAAGTGGTTTGCCATTGCCTCCTTCCTAGGGCTGAGAGAAAGTAACTGGCTCAAAGTCAGCCAGCTGTCTTGGGCTTAAGGTGAGATTAAAACTTACAGTCTCCCAGTTTCTAGCCTGATGCCTTAACCATTTCACCAAACTGGCTCTGTACATCTGTCTCCATATAAATCTTTCAGATCACAGGCTTCTTTGTCTGTTCTGACTCCTGTCAGCCATTTTACTTCTAAAGAGCAAAAAAAAAAAGGGGGGAAATAGAACAAAGCATCTTTCGTGGCTTTTCCACATAGCCAGCACTTTCTCTCATTTTACATTGTACTGTATTGAACATTTGGATGATTCTTTTTCTTTGGCACTTGTAGTTGGATGGGACTTCAGCGCAGGCATTTCTAATTCTGTATTCTTGACTTGTTACTTCTCTGATCGAGTGAATCTTGAGAAGAGTTTTCAGAAATCCTTGTACAGTGGTTCTTGTGTGCTGTTTGAAATAAGACAAGTGAGTGCATTGCTGCAGTCCCAGCAACTATTCTTCCACCCTTGGGGCTGTCACTCTCCTCTTTGACCTTTCCTTTCAGTTCTAGAAACTGTCATCCCATTTCCAAGAAATCTTCATGCTACATCAGTGACAGCTTGAGTTCACCCCCTGTACGGTGCCCTTGTGCTTAATGTGGTCCATTCCTTTGTCTCTTGTGAGCCCTCAAGGAAAGGATGGGTCTCCTCCTCTTCGCAGCAGCCAGCAGGCAAAAGAAAAAGAAAATAACTTTTTGACCCAGCATGTGCAACTTTCACTCCCTGCCTGGAGACATCAATCGTTCCTCCTGTTGTTTTTTTTATTTCTACTGTACCTATAAACCTATTGTCTTAATCATCTGAATGGACGTTCTACATCTCCCAGTGTTTTCATGTTTTATTGGGCTTGTCAGTAATTCCTTTTAATTCACCCCTTCTCAAGATTAAAGTAAAAAAAAAGAGAGAAAACACTGCATAAACTGCTAGATCTATGCAGTGAAAATATTAGCTTTGATTGATTCACTTGATTCTGAGGAAAATCTCTCCAACACTGTTTGCAAATAAGATATATGATGAAAAGGACGTACGCCTCCAGTCTTCACTTTGAGATGGGAAGGACCAATAAGTGTCCTTTGTGTAATTTACATATAAGTATCGTTAACTTTATTTACATATTATTATTATGTAGGGATTTGAAGTAACTTTGAGAGCAAGAAAGAGATTTAAGTCAGAGGCCTGCTGATGATTCAAATGCTTTCAGTCTGAGCAGCTTTGTGGAAGCTGTCCACAAATATATCCCAGACTTCCAATGAAATATTCATTTTAATTGATTCAAAAGGGGAAAAAAACCCCAAAGAGAAATAAAGTATAATTTTAAAGCAAATTCTTACCTTGAGTTAATTCAGTTTCCATAAATAAGTATGGAATTGTACTAAGTTGGAGTAGATCTCATTTTTACATTAGACCCAGGAGTAACTGATACAACACACACACACACACACACACAGAGAGAGAGAGAGAGAGAGAGAGAGAGAGAGGTGGGGGGAAACAAGTATAAAAAATGCCAGATACACTCTGGTTCCTTTTGCTAGACAATCTTTAGCTCCCCAGTTGGGTCTTAAGATATTACTTTAAAGCTACTTGTAGTTGGTTTTTCTCTGATGGAGAAAATATTCAGAAGGTTGCAGAGGTTTGTGACTTTGTTTTGTCAGATGTTTTCCGCTTTATACCCACATGGTTCACTGAAATAAAGCCTGGTTTTTAAGATTCTAGGGATTTTCCATGCAATATCTGATCCACTGGCAGTGAGAAAGCTTTGTCAGAAATAATATAGTGCTACTATAATATAGTAGTAATAATATAGTAGTATAGTAGTTGATTCTCAACTTAGAATTGCAAAATGTGCTAAGCTTTGACCTAAAACATTCTATAATGACTTACAGATGTTAAGGAGACAGTTAGTAGGTAAATAATGTACTGATATTTAAGGTCCAACACAGAAGAGTTTTGCCATTGGCTGGACTCAATAACTTACCTTCAGCTCTTCTGGATGGGAGATGCAATGACACATTTATGCAACATTGTTTATTCCTATGTCCTTTTGAGGAATTTGAATCAACAGCCTATGTCTTTGCTTGGTCGCTTTTCCTTAAATTGATGTACTGTGTATATTTAATCACAGCAAACCAGACAGAAAACAGAAACAAACCAGATATAGCAAAACAGGAACTGATTTTATTTCTCCCTCCAGGGATGAATACCTAGAGAATCATTAAATTTTGCTTCATAGCCCTGCTCTTCATTGCAAAATAGTTCAGTTTTCCCTGTTTCTAATCCTCATGGTCCTTGTATCATTTTAATAATTTACAATATTAAGTAACACTTGGTTAATAACATCATATATATTTATCTTTATCATCCTACAGTTGTTGCTTAAGTAACCTACAATTTTAACCAAATTAAAATTTTATGGGTTTTGTTTTTAGTGTAAAACTAGTAAAACTAGTAAGTTTTACTAGTTTTGTAATTTAATAAATTATGGTTATTTAGGGTATTTTAGATGTTTATAATGCCCCTTTTTAGTTTTAAAAAATTCTATAATTTCAAGTTCAGATTTCCTTAAAATTGTGCATAGATACGGTTATTGATTATAATAATAAAGTTAATCTAATGTTCATTTTCTACACTGAAAATTACATAGGATTTTTTAACAAACGAGTGGACTTTGTTGACATTTTTGTTTTAGAAAAACAAATGGAGAATGGAGAAGATGACTTGCATCTTTGCTTTTTGCTTTACAGAAAGAAATTAATTCATTAAATAAATAATAATTACTAATTGATACACTGATACTAAATACAAAGGGAAATTCCTATATAAAAATTAATGACTGGGAACAATATGAATGTATCCTGAAATGCTGAGTATCAATTTAATACAAATGACTGCTTGCAGTTACGACAGCATTGTAAAAAGATAGCTGTCTGATCTCACATTTATGAATTGTTGCAGTGTCTCTGTGGTCACATGATCAGAATTCAGGTGCTGGGCAACCGGGATATATTTACAACAATCGTAGCATCCTGGGATCGCATGAATGCCATTTGTGACCTCCTTAGGAGGGGTTTGACAAGCAGAGTCAATGGAGGAAGCTGGATGCACTTAATAACCATATGATTTGCTTAACAATTGTAATGATTCACTTAATGACAATGGCAAAAAGTTCATAAAATTGAGTGTGATTCACTTAATGATTACATTGCTTAATGATAGATGTTCCTTGCTCATAAAAACATAAAATATGGTTTTGGAGGCTTAATCACGATGAAATGTTGTTCTACACTGACAAAGACAAATAGGCTATTGATAAAAAGCAGAGTACTGCTTTGGGCAAAGATTAAATTCTACCCACCTTTCTGAGAATTTCATTCTCCTTAGTTCTAGGTTGCTTCTCTCCTTGACTAGTTTCCATCCGTTGCTTCTTGTCCTGGTTTCAGGTGCTTTGGAGAATAGCTTGGCTCCCTCTACTTTGTGGCAGCCCCTGAGATATTGGAAGAATGCTATCATGTCACCCCTCACCCTTCTCTTCATTAAACTACACATACCCAATTCCAGCAAACGTTCCCTATATGTTTTAGCCTCCAGTCCCCCAATCATCTTTGTTGCTCTTCTCTGTACTCTTTCAACATCTTTTTTACCTGTGCATTTGATTTTTCCTGCCTAAATGTAGAACCTTACTTTTTTCACAATTGAATTTCATTTTGTTAGATAGTGCCCAGTGTTCGAGTCTGTCCAGATCCTCCTGTATCTTAAGCCTATCTTCTGGAGTATTGGCTATTCCTGCCAGCTTGGTGTCGTCTGCAAATTTGATGAGTTCCCCATCTATCCCCTCATCCAAATCGTTGATGAAGATGTTGAAGAGCACTGGGCCCAGAACAGAGCCCTGGGGTACCCCACTACACACTTCCTTCCATGTAGATGCAGTTCCATTGAGGACCACACACTGAGTACGGCCTGTCAGCCAGCTATGAATCCATCTGGTGGTGATGCTATCTAACCCACATTTTTCTATCTTATCAAGTAGTAGGTTGTGATCTACTTTATCAAATGCCTTACTGAAGTCCAAGTAAATTACATCTACAGCATTCCTCTGGTCCACTAGTTTTGTCACTTGGTCAAAGAATGCAATATGATTTGTCTGGCATGATCTGTTTTTGACAAACCCATGTTGGCTTTTAGTGATAACTTTGTTCGCATCAAAGTGTTCACTGATTTGTTGTTTGATTATCTTTTCCAGAGTCTTCCCAGGTATTGAGGTCAGGCTGATAGGTCTGTAGTTTCCTGGATATATATTTTTCCCTTTTTTGAATATGGGAACTACATCACCTCTCTTCCAGTCCTCTGGTAGTTCCCCAGTGCTCCAGGACCTTTGAAAAATATAGTTCAGTAGTTCTGAGATCACGTCTACCAGTGATCAAAAAGCCAGTCTGCCAGTTCCTTGAGAACCTTGGGGTGTAATCCGTCTGGTCCTGGTGATTTGAACTCGTCTAGGCTGGACAGGTGCCTATCTTAACTTGCATTTCTATTCTGTTTTTTATGGCTCTGGTTTTGGTAGTTGGACTGTTTTTTTCCCTTTGTGTAAAGACAGATGCAAAAAACGAGTTAAATAGTTCTGCTTTCTCCCTGTTGCTTGTCACCTTCTTGCCACTTCCCCCCACTAATGGACCAATCATTTCCTTAACTTTTTTTAACTTTAATTCTGTCCATGATGTCTTATGTACTTGCTCATATGTGATTATTCTTAAGGACTCTTATAGGTGGGCTTGGGACAATGCTTCCTGCCAAAGAATTACTAGTTTCTCTCATCTGTTGGCTTCATTTGAGGATGGAATTCAAAATGTTTATTTGATTGTAGGAAAGGAGAGGATAATTTATGTAGTTGAGTATTTATTTCATTTGAAAATACAGTAGTAAGGATTCAATTCGAGAAGAATAGGAAGGTAGGAGAATGCATCAAATAATTGTCCACATTTGTGCACAGTTATAAAGGAAAAAAAAGGTATTGCATTGTAGTTTAGCAGATGTTTTGTAGGGTGCCATGAGTAAACGTGGTTTGGAAGGGCAGACAATAAAATTACATATAAAAATAAATAATGCATGGGAGAGTTACAAAATGAATAGGAATAGAAAGGTGAAATAAACAACTTGCTGGTGCTAGTTCTGGATTGGTTTACAGAAATTCTACTAGCGAAACAGGAATCGGAATAGAAGCTGCAGATGGTCAGGAGAAGGCCAGCAGATGGAGGAAATACTCCAGATTTTCTTGATGTTCTTCTGACTAGAAAAACAGCTGTCACTGAGAGAATAACCATCTGCCTGTTGTTTTTTTGTATTCTTCCCCCCCCCCCCCAAGAAACCAGGCAGCTGGTTCTGGAAAAGTGAGGCTTCAGTCACTGCTAAAGTTTTTGTCACTTAACTCTACTTTCTGAATGCATAAATTTTGCCAAATCAATTACTTTTGATTTCTTTCTCCACTGTGGCCTGTCTTGAGGATGATCTCTATCTTGGCGTTCCTTTCAAAAGTACAGAGTAAATTATTTGCAGAATGAGAAACTATTAACAGAATTTTGTCAAAGTGTGTTTCAGGCTTTTCCCCATGATGGAAAAACTTACAAGGTAACTGGGTTTATTTGGCTTACATCCATTCATTTAATGACAGTTCCAAGTTATCACAGTGGTGAAAAAAGTCCAGTTCCTGCACTTTTGACTGTTCCTCACATTTATGACGTTTGCAGCATCCCCATAATGATGTGTTTGGAGTAGGGGTGCTTGGTAACCAACACGCATATATGACTAATTGTGTTGTCCTGTGATTACAGGAACACAATTTCTGACTATTTTTGCTGGTTTGAGGCAAAAAGCGCCTATTCGGAAGAACAGGTTTGCACTTACAACCACATTAAGTGTTTACTTAATGACCATGGATTTACTTAATAAGTAATGATTCACTTAATGACTGTTGTAAAATCAGGTCTGACTTAACTGACCACCATAACAACTTATAATAGATCTGATCTCCATTGTGGTTGTAAGTTGAGGACTACTTGTAAAGATTTGTGCTTTTGACATAATACTAAAGTTATTAGTACAGGTAGTCCTCGACTTATGACAACAAGTGAGCCCAAAATTTCTGTTGCTAAGTGAGATATTTGTTAAGTGAGTTTTGCCCCATTTGTTAAATAAATCACTGCACTTGTTAAATTAGTAACGCAGTTGTTAAGTGAATCTGGCTTCCCCATTGACTTGTCAGAAGGTTGAAAAAGTGGGTCACATGATCCTGGGACACAATAACTGTCATAAATATGAATCAGTTGCCAAGTTTCTGAATTTTGATCTTGTGTCCAGGGGGATGCTGCAATGGTTGTGTGAAAAAAACAGTCATACGTCACTTTTTCAGTGATGTTGTAACTTTGAATGGTCACTAAACGAACTTTTGTAAATCAAGGACTGCTTGTACTGTAACCACAAAACTACTTAGTAAACTGATTCTCCTTGGGACTTTTTCCTCCTCTAAACCATTTAATTATTTACTGGAAGGGGGGCAGTGAGGAGGCTGACTTTCCCTGCTGATGACCAGCAGATTTATATTGTAATATACTTGAAACCTGAGACCCACCCAGGCAATTAAAAGGGCTTCCAGAGATGAAATCTGTTTATGCCCTTTGAAAGGCCATTTTGGTCTCTAGAGGAAAAAAGGTAATTTTGAATTGACTGGGGCCTCATGTATTGATCTCAACACACAGGAGGTGTTAGTAGAAGAGAGATTAATCAGAAAAAGATGGTGTTCTCACTGCCTTGTAGAACAGGTTCCAGAGTGGTTGCAAAGGATTGAAAAGCTGAATACTAATGCGTTAGTTTTGATTATGTGTATCCCTGCAAAGAAGAGAGGCAGGAAATGTGTATTTCATTTTTAAATCTTTCAATACTTTCAAGGATTGATAGTCTTATAGTTTGGGGATGCTAATGAGACGTAGTCCCGAATTTAAAGAACAGAAATGAGGGCATTGCAAGATATGAACTGTTAAGGAATTTGTTGTGCAGAAGTCTCCTTGTGCTACCAAAGAGTTGCACAGACAAGGAAGGGTACTGAGAGCAGTTAGAGTCACACAGCAAACAAAAGGGTACACTGAGTTGTAAAAGCAAAAAGTAGTTTACTTTGAGGTGGTGTAAGAACAAAAATGCACAGTCAAAAATAAACAATCCAAGTAGCAATCCAAAATACAAAGTCTTCTTACCAGTCCAGAGGTCAATACACAGTTCAGGTTACAGAGCAAAAACAGTAACAGTAGAGATCAGTGAATTCAGAGAGAGAAAGAAGCTATGTTCCTAGCTTCCTCTTATGGCCATGAGAACACTTACACACCCATTGGCCAATTAACATCTTAAAGACATAACATCTTGGTTAATATATTTTCAACCCAACATTGTAGGCTAACACCATATGCCTAACATGAACAAGAGAGTAAACCAAGTCCTGTCTGATGATTATACCCAGCAGTATTTCACCATGTCAGAAGCAAGTTACCGTGTAAGTAATTCACATCTGCACCCATTATCCCCAACTAGCCTGGCCTTATAGCCTCACAGTCTCTAGCGTCATACAGTTCATTGGATTCGCACACAATCGTGTCATTCCTCTTCCCCACTTCTGGATCTGGACGTAACAATATCTTCCCCATAATGTGCTTCTTACATTCTGAATGTGAATAAGAGAATGGATGGTTTTCCGTAAACCTTTCCGTGGCAGCCAAAGAGATGTCTCAAGGAATCATTTCGTGGACCTCTCAGGATTTTCTGAGGAGTTAAACCTCCTGACAATCAGTGGAATGACTTGCCTCCAGAAGTTGTGGGTGCTCCAGCATTGGAGGTTTTTAAGAACAGATTGGACAATTGAAATGGTTTAGCGTTTCCTGCTTGAGCAGCGGGTTGAATTAGAAGACTTCCAAGCTCCCTTCCAACTCTGTTATTCAGTTAATGGACCTAATTTAGTCTGGTGTATATGATGGAAGCAGTAGAGAAGTACAGGACTATCTACAGACTTTTCCCGCAATTGCTATTCTGAAGCCATACTCATTCCAATCAATCAAATTCTTCAGATTGATATTGCAGAGCCATGATTTGAGGTTGTCTGCAACTTCATCTTGTTTGGGTCCTTCAGGCTGCATTGTTTGAAGAGAACTGATAGATTCAATATAGTGAGGACGGGTAGCAAGATCTGGCAATAAGCGTGAGTGATAATCATGGAAAACAGGATGTAAGCAAGTGGAGGAAGGGTAATAGTTATAGTTAAAATGTGAAAGGATTCATTTCATCCCTTTCCCCCCCCCTTTTCCCTTCCTGAATTTGAGTTGGACAATGGACTTTACAAGTCCACTGTAAAGTATCATATGGTTTATACATCACTTTCACAGGGCCTGCTGGAACATCAGAAACACGAGGGAGGCATGAGGTGCAACAATTAAAGTTACTGATCTGCCTATCAGCCAATTTCTGGGGCTCTTTCCTCTCATAGCATGTTTGACTCTGGCAGCCTTTTTACAAAACCCTTCTAAACCGGATGAAAATCATCATAACATTTCTTCAGTAATGGAAGTATTAAGTATCCACTGTTAATTCAGCCGACTTTATCCTGGAGCTGGAGTGGGGAGGTTGAACTTTTCAGAACATTTTATCTTTCGGGGGATTCAAAAAGGCTTGTGCAAAGAGCCATGGAAGGGTACATGCTCGGCATTACGGGACAAGATAGGAAGACCCGCACATGGATTAGAGAAGAAACAAAAGTATACAATATCATCAAGACAGTAAAAGAATTTAAATGGAAATGGGCTGGTCACATAGCAAGAAGAACTGATGGCAGATGGACCAAGGCGGTCATAGAATAGATCCCATTTGATAAAAAGCATCCACAAAAGAGAGCTAAAATAAGATGGATCAATGACATCAGCAAGTATTGCGGACCCAATTCGCAAAAGAAAGCTCAGGACTGTGTGGGTTGGAAATGTGCAAAAGAGACCTTCATCCTGGCTAAATGGCTAAAATGATGGTGATGAGTCTCAAGCAGAGAGAGATTTCCCCATCAGCTGGCTTTTAAAAGGGAGAATTATTAGGAATTGAGTTTTGAACTTTTTCTATCTATAGCAGCCATAGTCCTTTTTTGATCAACAGGTGTGGCTATCCATATTACATGGACAGATTTCCTGAAAAATTCTCTTAACTGGACTTGTAAATCACCTTGAAGGCCGGGCGATTGGATGTTAAGTTTTTCCCCCCTCAGTTTTGAGCAATATGTATCTATAGATTCTCTAGACATGTCAGATTAAAGATGTCTTGCATTTTACAGGCCTTAGGTGTGAACCTTGCATGAAATTTCCTACTGTGGATAAAATTAGGGACACATGTTGTATCCTTATCAATGGACAAAAACTACAATTTCTCACAATCTGATATGGCTAGGGAATTGTAGGAATTTGACACATGTGGATAGGGAAGGCTGGTTAGTGCAGTAGGTTTGCTTGGATAGGTAAAAAATGCATTGGAATTTAATTTACCAGATTTTTTGGGGGAAATCAACTATCTGTAGAGTTTAAATTATAACTGTTTCGCAATTTAATACTATTGGAAAGAAATTAAAAGACAAATTCACATGTTAAATTTGGGGATCTATGATGATGATGTCTTATTATTTATTAGCAGCTTACTTATTGATTAGAATGGTTAAGAAGCCATCTGTGATACCACAGACTCCTGGTTCCAAGTCAGTGGTGAAAATCTTCTACATTTAAATAACTCTGCTGGTGTGGTGGTCTTTATCTGTCCGAATAATGATCTGCAGTGCCAGTCTAGGAATATGAGTTTTGGAACTCAACCATTAGAAGAGGATGGTTTTGTCATTCAAAGTGGTTTTCACTTACGAAAGCTGTTTGGAGGGGTGATAATAACACAAAACTCATCAGAGCTTTCAAAGATGATCATATGGATCAGACTGTCTAAAATTGCTCCCATTTCAGAATTCCATGAAATCCTGGTTCTGCTGTCCTTCACTGTTTCTTCTCCAATCTGTTAATAGTGTTGCAGTGTGTGAGTTGTCTGTTTGTATGTTTTTGCTCAAGGTCAACTAGATTCCCATTATTTTTTCTTGATTATTTCTATTTTTCCCCTCCTGGGTTTGTTTGTTATGAACTGATTACCTTCTAAATTTCATAGTCTAAGCAGAATTTCAAAAAAAGGTGCAGGGCAGTATCCATTCTATCACTGTTCCTCTGATGTAGTGTTAGATTGGTTTCCTCAGAGGTTATGCTAAAATGAAATGGCTCACTAGATGCAAAAACCAAGTAGCTCAATTAATCATGCAAATTACAATGGCATGATAGGCGAAATGCATGCGTATTAGCTTTGCATTGATTTGTCCGGTCTTGGGAGTTGTCAGTTTAAGCTTCCCTTTAACGAGAATCTCATTTCTCTGGTGGGTATCCAAGTTGTAGGGCACTGCAGTAAAAATCAGTAGTGTTGACAATGTTGCAATTAATTCAATTGATCTCACTTCTAAGGAGCAGGCATGGGATTGGCTGTTTGCACACATGATATGTTTTTAAACATGCCTTTGAGTATTCCCTCCCTATTTGCGTTGAATTGTTTTGTTCAACAGGAAGCATCTGAGGCTGCATTTAAGTCATCTCATTACATGATGAAGAAATGCAAAGGGCACTTTCTTGTCAGTTCCAAAGACAAAGGGAGCTATCCATCTTCACAATACCTCCCAAGTTCCATTGCAGCAAGATGCCAGAGGTAAATAGTGTGGATTTGTATTCCACTGCTTGATTTAACAGCCAGCTTGCAGCCCAAATCATCCCCCTGTTTCCTTTCATCTAGTTCACCACAGAGAAATCCAATCATATGCTAAAATTCCCAAGCCTGCTCTGATCCCTAGTATTGCCTTCTTTAACAGTGAGTTTAACTCGTGAGAGCTCAAACAATAGAGCCAAGAGAGGCCACTGAGAAATAAGCGGAAGCTCATTGTCAAGGTGCTCTGGGGAGCGCAGAAGTTTGCAGATGTTCCAAAAGTTTGCTTCAACTTTAAGGGAAATACTTGGGGCACTCCCTTTTCCCCCATTGCTCAGTGAAGATTGATCATGCTTACTAGGCCTGCGCAATGCTTCAGATTCCACTTGGCAGGGATGCTTTGGAATGTCATAAGTTGTGTCTGAAATAAGGCATATCCAGGATCATACAATTGCTTGAATGAACTGGTTGAACACCTAAACAGGATCATACCGCAGTGTGGCAGGTCTGGCGTGTTCCGCTCTGTTGTTTATTTTCTCATATCTATCTTTGGGCAGATCAGTTGGACTAATCCCTTTAGATAGTGGTAATAGTAATTGTAGTCATCCTTGTACGTTTGACTCCAAATGACTATACAGACATATCCATGGATTTTAGTTGCTAACCATATGGACATGATTTGCTTTTTGTAGGATTAGTATTTTTTTTTTAAAAAACAAAACCTTTCCAAACTGGCATAGAGCTCTGGGATTTCTTGATGGTATCCCATTCAAGCATTATCAGGTCTGATCTTCCTTAGCTTTTGTTTGTTAAATCAGCCAAGAATAGTCTGAATACTAATTATAGAAAACAAGATACCCTGTTACAGATTTTATCCACTGGTAGATGTAGATCCTTGTCACAGTTTTGTTTTTTCCATCTATATGAGTTTGCAGAACATTATTTCAACAACCTTTATAAAAAAACCCCTCATTTTAACCTCTGTACCACATAGATCACTGTAGTGATATTTCTTGAGAAAATGTATTTAATTACATTGATTGTAGTTTCAGGCGCCCACTACAATATTGCTTACATTTTCTGATTCCATTCTGATTTCCCAAAATGCACTTAAGACAATTTCATGTTTTGCTGATTATAATCTCTCACATTTATTTCTTGTTGCCTGTGTTGGTTATTAAAAACAACTCCCTGAGATTCTCAAATGAACTATGTAAGCATTTAGGGAATCAGAGAGGATGAAAAAGAGACAGAGACTTAGGAGATACTTAGTGAGAAATCCAGAAAGGAAGTGAACTAATTATTTGCCAGTTTAAATGTGTAAACTGGGGAATAGTTTGATCTTCTAGTGTTTTTGAAATAAAGATTTTTTTGGTCATGTGTAGACAGTTATATCCAGGGTGTAAACATCTATGTGCAAATATGTCTTAAATCTAGATAAATAGTGTATAAGCTTTAACAGTACATTTTTGAAAAATACATTTCCCAGAATCTATGTACTTACTGTGCAGATCTTGTGAAATTTACTTACATTTCCCAGTATCTATGTAGTTACTGTCCAGATCTTGTGAAATTTACTGGAGCCTTTCAGAAACACAATAGGGAACATTTCAAATCTAACGAGTTACTGGCTCAGGTCTTTACGTGTGAGACAATGTGCTTTGTATTATAACTGCTTACAAAAAGCCTAAGTTTAGTTTCTCTGGCTCTGAAAAAAAGAAGACGACATCCTTTGGAGCTTTTTCATTTGGAAAGAAAATTGTCATGATAGAGACAGAGAAACATGCATGGAATGGGAAAAAGGCGAATAAAAAAAGTTATTCACCTCTTTCCAAAAGTGCCTGAGTCGTTCCGGTTATCTATAGAAAGGCTGATATAATTTAAAAAGTTAAACCAAGGAAACCGCACCCATATCCAGAGCATGCTTTCTAAAAAAAATGCAAGGAGCCAATTTAGAAGCAAGCCCTAGCAGCACTTGTAAATGTTCCCCTTCATGTTTACTTAAAAGTAAATTGGCAGGCCAGTTGCAAATTCCAGTGTGAAAAGGCGGAATTCGTCCCAAAAAATATGTAGGAAAGAAAAAGGGGAGCGGGAGGAAAACATCAGGAACCATTGTGGCTACTCTGGTATTTTGTATGATCTGTTATTTAGAGCTATCAAGAAATTGTTTAAAAAACCCAACATGTTTTTTTGAACTTTTCTTAAGCTATAATTTTTGCAATAGTAAAGCAAACAAACTCTTATTTACAACTTGATATAATTCACCTGAACTGCCAAAAATGTACAAGTATTGTGCAGATCTGTTCCTGTTGCATTGTGAAGTTTTCAGCTTGGCTACCTTTGATTGTGCTAAACACACATATGAAGAAGTTGTTTTAACCCTGTTATATCAATGAGTAGACAATATCTGTTTGTTTTACTGTATTTTATTTATATCCGGCCTTTATTATTTTAATAAACAACTCAAGGCAGCAAGCATATCTAGTACTCCTTCCTCCTCCTGGGAGATGAGTTGGCCTGAGAGATAATGACTGATCCAAGGTCACCCAGCTTTCATGGCTAAGGCTAAACTTGAATTCACAGTCTCCTGGTTTCTAGCCTGATGTCTTAACCATGAGACAAAACTTGCTCAATCAAGTCATTGACTGGAGCCACATGGCATAATAATGCTCATACCTAATTTTTTTAACCATGATTGTGGAACCCATCGCAGTAGCCTGGATTGTGCAAAACATTAAGCTATAATTGGAGACTATTTTAAGGATTACACTAAGTTAAAAGCATCTATCTTGCATGTGGATCATTGCAACACACTCTACGCGGAACAATTCTTGAAGGCCACTTAGAAGATTCAGCTCAACCAGAATGCAACAGCATAGGCCACACATGTCAAGCTCACGACGTCATGTGACATTGCGTGATGTATTGGGACAATTTTGCCATTGCCGGCAATGGGGTGGGCGCGGCTTCCACATGATGCGTCCGGCCTAAAGGGCAGCAGTTTGACACCCCTGGCATAGGTAATTAAGTTCAAGTAACTCTCTACTTTATAAGCTGCACTAGTTCCCTGTGGGCTTCTGAGTGCAATTCAAGGTGCTGGTTATCTCCTATACAAACCTTCATGGCATGATTATCTGAGAGAAACTTCTGTAGTTTCTGTCCATCCTGTATCATTGGGTGGGGTTGGTATGTTATGGGTCCCATTGATTAGGCAGTGTTACCTGATTGGTCCCAGGAGGTGGCTTTTATCTTGCAGCGCCTGCCCCTCATTGACTTTTAGATAGGCCCCAAGAACTCCTTCAAAAAAGTTCTTAAAACCTACTTTTTCCAAGGAAGCTATATTAGATGTGGTTTCTTGTGCATTATATGCTTCCACTTCAAGCTTGTGGAGCTTTTTTCTGGATGCCTATTTTTTTTACAGTTTTCCATTTGTAAAATACAGGTAGTTCTCAGCTTATTACCATAATAAAGCTTGACCATCACAGTTGTGAGTCACGATGGTTGTTCTGACCTTTTTTGCAGCATTTATAAAGTGGGCACCATAATCATTAAGCAAAACCTGCACCTGTTAAATGAAGCCATGGTTTGCTGTAGAGTGGTTTTCTGAAAAACAGAAGTAAAAGTGGAAAAACGTGACCATGGAATGCTACATATGGCTGCAAATGCAGTTGTGTTTCTGAGCACCCAAAGTTCAGTCATGTGACTTGGGCAGGTGGCTGACCATCAACTTTGGAACCAGGTAATAAATAGTCCCAAGTTAGAGATTCTCATGACTTAAATGATTATTAAGTGATTAGTTGTAAGTCAAAGACTATCTGTACTGTATGCTGTCCAGAGTTTGAGTGTACTTAATAACCCACTAGCCAAATAAAAAATTATATTATGGCTTATAGTGATGCATGAACCTTACAGACCTATCAGCCTGACCTCAATACCTGGGAAGATTCTGGAAAAGATAATCAAGCAATGAATCAGTGAACACCTAGAGGCAAACAAAGTCATTACCAAAAACCAACATGGGTTTGTCAAAACAGATCATGCCTGACAAATCTTACTGCATTCTTTGATCCCGTGACAAAATTAGTATTTTTTTGGACTTCAGTAAGGCATTTGATAAAGTAAACCACAACCTACTACTTGATAAGATAGAAAAATGTGGGTTAGACAGCATCACCACTAGATGGATTTGTAGCAGGCTGACCGGCTTTACTCAGCGTGTGGTCCTCAATGGAACTGCATCTACATGGAGGGAAGTGAGTAGTGGGGTGCCCCAGGGCTCTGTTCTGGCCCAGTGCTCTTCAACATCTTCATCAATAATTTGGATGAGGGGATAGATGGGGAACTATCAACTTTGCAGATGACACCAAGCGGGCAGGAATCTTGACAGACTTGAACACTGGGTGCTATCTAGCAAAATGAAATTCAGTGGTGAAAAAAAGTAAGGTTCTACATTTAGGCAGGAAAAACCAAATGCACAGGTATAGTATAGGTGGTACCTTGCTCAATAGTAGTAACTGTGAGAGGGATCTCAGAGTCCTAGTTGACAAACACTTAAATATGAGCCAGCAGTGTGCTGTAGCTGCCAAAAATGCCAACACAGTGCTAGGTTGCATTAACAGAGGGAAAGAATCAAGATCATGTGAAGTATTAATACCACTTTACAATGCCTTGGTAAGGCCACATTTGGAATACCGCATCCAGTTTTGGTCACCACGATGTAAAAAAGATGTTGAGACTCTAGAAAGAGTACAGAGAAGAGCAACAAAGATGATTGGGGGACTGGAGGCTAAAACATATAAGGAACGGTTGCTGGAATTGGGTATGTGTAGTTTAACGAAGAGAAGGGTGAGGGGTGACATGATAGCAGTGTTCCAATATCTCAGGGGCTGCCACAAAGAAGAGGGACTTAAGCTGTTCTCCAAAGCACCTGAAGGCAGGACAAGAAGCAATGGATGGAAACTAGTCAAGGAGAGAAGCAGCCTAGAACTAAGGAGAAACTTCCTGACAGTTAGAACAACTAACCAGTGCAACAACCTGCCTCCAGAAGCAGTGAATGCTCCAACACTGGAAGTTTTTAAGAAGAGACTGGACAGCCATTTGTCTGAAATGGTATAGGGTTTCCTGCCTGAGCAGGGGGTTGGACTAGAAGACCTCCAAGTTACCTTCCAACTTGTTGTTGTTGTTGTCCCATCATTACAGCATTTTATTCTGTGGGGCAGGGATGTAGCAAGGAACCATCCTCTTAGGGAACACCTCGTAGCTGACTAGAAGCACCTGTTTCAGAGGCTAAAGTCAAGCAGCATGTAATAATTGCATGCTGCGTTTTGTCCATGCAGTTTTATCTGTTTATTGGTGCAGCCATTGACAGCAAGCATATTTACTTCTAACACAGAGAGAAGAGAAAGGAAAAGTTGGGATACATGTTTTACGAACCATGAAGTGAGAAATGAAGTGGTTCGCTATCTGCCAGAACATCAAAAAAAAAAAAAAGAAGGATTTGTGTGAGGGGAAGTATCAGCTATATATAAAAAAGGGCATGATAGATAGCAAAGACAGAATGATATACTTGAGTGGACTTGGTGTTTATAACACAAGTAAATCAGATTTCAACTTACAGGAGAGCACATTGTTATGGTTAATAGGGGATTACAAGAATATATCTTTGAGGGTGGGCTGGTGTTTGTAGGTATCCAGGATTGACTTATGAAAATAGATGCTGTTCTTCTGCATATTTGTGTACAGTAGGTTTGAATTTCCTTGACTGAAATTATTTATATATTCATAGATAAATAAATACAGGGACGTGGTGGCTCAGTGGGTTAGGACGCTGAGCTTGTCGATCAGATGGTCGGCAGTTTGGCGGGTCGAATCCCGAGTGCCGTGTAACAGGGTGAGCGCCTATTACTCGTCCCAGCTTCTGCCAACCTAGCAGTTTGAAAACGTAAAAATGCAAGTAGAAAAATAGGGACCGCTACGGTGGGAAGGTAACAGCGTTCCGTGCGCCTTTGGCGTCTAGTCATGCTGGCCACATGACCACGGAGACGTTCTCAGACAAGCGCTGGCTCTTCGGCTTTGAAACGGAGATGAGCACCAGCCCCTAGAGTCGGAAATGACTAGCATGCATGTGCGGGGGAACCTTTACCTTTACCTTAGATAAATAAAAAATAAATTTGGAATGGAAGATGCCTGCCCATGATATGCCATCTGTTTTGCACAATTGGAAAGAAAGTGGATGCTTGAGTTCAGGGAGAAACTTAGCGTAATGGGCAACATAAAAGAGACTCCTTAATCTGGAAGATGATTATAAGTGAAGAGAAGTTCTAACTATAGATGCATATGTCTTGGGAATCAACATTAAATTCAGTCCTTTTTTTGCATATAAAGAAAATAAAATTTGGTTCCTTTCATTTTATTCTAACAATATAGTGAAACCTTGTTTTGATGAAGTAATGGTGTTGTGTGTCTCTGTGTGTGTATTTTCATAAAAATCTGTTAAACAAGAAATTATATCACAGTGACAATTTCTGTTGTTTGTGTGATGATGTCATACAAATTGCAGCATTCACAATTTTACAACATCGTGTTTGCATCATTGCAATGTTGTCAATTGCATAATCTGTGTAATGGCATCATTTAGGCAGCTAACGTAAATTGATGGAAATGCAGAGATTCAGTTTGCCTCATTACATTATTATGTCAATGAAATAATTCACCAGAGAAATTTAGTCTGTTGAATGCAAAGCACGCGAGGTTTCATGTGCTTTATTACATTGCATAGGAAAGGCCTGTCTTCCTCTTTTGAAATCAATTGTGGTTCTAATAGGTTTGAATTCAGTTCTGCCCTTTCAGGCTGGCAGAAGCGGGCAATAATCTAAGTGTGTCAGTCTTGCATAAAGAGGACTTCAAAGTGTCCGGTGCTTTGATAACATACTGATAATTCCTCTAAATTTCATGGCAGATACTGAGCAGTGCTGAACAACTTGAAATTATGTTTTTATGGTCATTTTGAAAGCACATTCTGTGCCAGTAAATCACTGAAAGCATTTGTTTTCATTAGAGATGTGTGGGTAGATTCTAACAAGAAACGATTAACCAAGCAATTGAGAAATATATCTGAAACATGGCAGAATGTGAGCAATGCAAATTTGATAGCAGCAATTGTCTTCTCCGAATTTAGAGAATTTAGAGATATTTTAGTGCAAAAAGGGAAATCGGTCTGTTTAAGAACTGAAGGAGGAGAATGGATAATGTTGAAGGAAACGGGATGGCATTTTTAGTATTAGTTCCCAGGAATTAGTCTGAAAGGAAGTGCAGCTAGTGACTGAGCTAGCAAAGAATTTGAATCTAAATGATGCTAAACATCTGAGCTTTCTGTCATGTCCTCTTCCCCATCAAAAGGACATTCAAACTAGCCTGATTTCTTTACAATAGCATATTTTTAAAAATGAACTTCGTATTAGGAAAGTGAGGTAGAGTTCAACATGTCTTTCCATTCTCATTTCTGCCCTTCCTGATGTGCTTTTTAATTCTATCAGTCTGAAATCAAAGATTCCTGAAATGGCCTAGGAATGGCTTGTTTAACAGACCACGAGAATTCATTTTAAATCAGTACAGTGATTTATCTGTACTGATTTACCCCTGCCTTATACTGTAAATCAAATAATTTAAAATAATGGAATAAAATAGTCTATACATTTGCTGGCATTTGCAAGGCTATATTATGATTGTTAAATCCTCTTTTCACATGCTGGTTCTATTAGCATACTGGTAGTCTTCCACTTATGACCAATGGCTTAGCGACCCTTCAAAGTTACAATAGATCTACTTGGGGGATATTTACAACCCAAATTCAAAGTTCTGACAGTCGTGGGTGCCCCCCCCCATGGTCACATGACCAAATTTTGAGTGCTTGGTTACTGTGACACAGTTACAGCCATTTGCGTTGTCCCACAATCACATGACCACATTCTATGTTGGTTTTGCTAAAAACTGACATTCATTTCTGATTTCCAGCAAAACTGGGTATTTAGCAAACCATTGGTTGACTTAATGACTATGGTGTTCATTCATGGTGGCTACTTTACGACCACCGTGTTCACTAATGACTGTTTCAAAAAAGATTATAAAGTTGGGCTGGTCATATTTTATGATCTTCATGATTTACGATTATAATGGGCAGACTCCATTATGGTTGAGGACCACCTGTATAACCTAAAACTATGTTGTGCATAGTCTACTTGTGGTTTGTTGTACCAAACCATATTTAAGTAAGAAGCCACCATCTGACACCATAGTTTGCTAATGACCTGTTCCTGGCATGCTGTTACTTCAAGATAATAAAGCCCCATAGATTGATTGGCCCTGATTAATTTCCATGCACAGTTGATGTCAGTCATTTGGAAGCAGCTGAGAGAAATGAAACTCTCATAAGGCTTGATTTTGTCTAGATTGTGTTAGCTGTGGTATTCTGGGAGTTGAAGTCCACACATCTTAAAGCTGCCAAATCTGAAAAACAGGCTCTTAATAGAGATTTTCTATGTGATAGTTTTCCACTTGTCAAAAAGAGGCACTCAGCACATCAGCGGGTTCCTTTATCTTTTTATCTTTTTATCTTTATCTTTTATTAAATTTATATACCGCCCTTCTCCCGAAGGACTCAGCAAATCCTTGTGCTTTCAAGAGTGAATAGTCATTTTGGTTGCATTACTTTCTTTCTGGAAAGATTTTCTAGAAATGTTTCATAAGAACTTGCTAATCTTGGCTTGAAGATAATTAAATGATTGCTTCCATGACAAAACCCTGAAATCAGCCTTATTGGATTTCTGTCCATACTGTTTTCATAAATCTTCTCAAATACATGTTCAATAAGATAAAACTCACAACAAATGCTTGCAAAGTACTGATCATAAACACACTCATGACATCACTCTGAAAACATCACGCTTCTCCCCTGCCCTAGAATTAAACTTTACTTTCAGTGTGATCTCAGAAAGCCAAATAACATTGAGAAAATCTCCAGGCTTGATTGGGAAATTAAAAAGAAATCCTGAAAGAAGGATCTCATATTGTTGCTATTTGTACATATCCCTGTATGGCCAGGAACTGAGCTCAATTCAAGAGTGATCTTAGCTTTATGGCTTATTAAAGGACTAAACAACATTTCATTGGTAAAAGATGGCTACATCTGGTAAAGGGACTAAGATGAGATCACCTCTTAATATTTATTTATTTAGCAAATTTATATGGCTGCCCATCTCATATAATATGACTCTGGGTGGTGTAGAAACACAAAAACAATTAAAATAACATAAATCTTAAAACACTAAACATAAAATCAAAATAAGAGTACGAACAAGCCAAGATTATGGAATAATCATCATCATCATCATCATCATCATCATCATCATCATCATCATCACCTAATATCAAAAAACTACCTTGTAAGCTCCCCATGGGATCCCCATGGTTGCTGGGAAAACCACGTTTAAAGAACTTTCTGGAAAGCTAACACCAATGAGGCCAACCTCACTTTGTGGGGAATGATGTTCCAGAGGGTAGGAATCACAGCAGAAAAGGTACATATTCTGGGTCCTGTCAGATGGAATTTCTTAGCAGATGGGACCCACAGCATATCCCTTCTGCTAGACCTGATGAGACAGACAGATACAATCTGGAAGATAACCTGATCTCATGCCATGTGTAGGGCTTTAAAGGTCAAAATTCATTTTGAATTGGACCCACAAGCAGATTGGAAGCCATTATAGTTCACAGAGCAGATGTGTAACATATGTCTTTCTAGAGGTCACAGGGTGCAATCTGCCTCAGCCACCTATTCGCTCCAAGTGACCTCCAAGGTTTCAGTCAGACTTGACAGCAGATCATCGGGAATAACCGTCAGCTCCCTCTAGAACCCATATAGCTCTCTCAGTTGCTGGGGGTGGGCTATCTAATAGATCCCATCTCCCTGTACCAGAAAAGGTGCAGTACCAGAAAATCTCATGGTTACCAGGGCATAAACTAACCATTACAGGAAAGCCACAGAGAACTCCCCCAATTCCAGATCACATTGCTGTAAAACCAGATCAGTGTGACCACTGTCCTGGTGCGTCCAGGATGACATGAGATAGGTTTCATGGTGGCCATGAGCTCCTGACCCTACAAATATTGGACTGACAAGAAAATTGTGATCTATATATCTGAAGGCTCAGCAAGGGTTTCTGCTACAAGTGTAAATTGTAGTGTTTACTACACATGCAGATGGGTGGGTGGTTTTCATATGGTTTTCCCAGACACAGAGTTGAAGAGATGACACATGCCCTGTTTTTCCAGCCCCTCTTCAGAAGGCAGAGAGGAAATCAGGTGGAGAATGAAGGCAAGAGCTGGGTGTCAGTGAGTGTCAGTGATTCAGAGCAGGAGTTAATGATACAAAGACATTGGAGGACATTCATAGCATAATCTCTAAAATGTTGATGCCTCCAAGGGATTTTGGCAAAGTTCAGTTCAGAGGGAGAGGACTGTGTGTAGACTGTAGAAGGATGACAGGTGGAAGAGAAAGGAAGTGGAGACATAACCCTATCCTTGCTAATTAAAAGGTGCATCCGATGTTACCATGGCAGTCTTACAAAAAAAATTCTTCTGAAAAAAATAATTTCTCCTTCCGTAACTTAGAAGGTAGGAAAGGGTTATGTACTGCTGCATTCAGGAGCCCTTGCGGTGTCTTCTAGAGGGGAGAATATGAATGTCTGGCTTCTGCAAGAAACTTAACAGTAACCAAACAGTAACAAAGCTCTGCTACTCTACTATAAAGGAAAGCAGAAGACATGGAATGAGGAAATAAATTACGGGTGGGGAAAACACTATTTGTTCTGATTGCTGATGAGGCATGACACAAATCATAGTTTATTTTTAAGTGCTGCCTAACGGTTCATAATGCATAAAATGCATAAAAAACGCATTAAAAATGACAAGCAGCTTTTTTATTTCAAGGCTGGAGAGGCAGGACCATCTTTAAGCATGCCTTGCTGCTGTCACTTTTATTTCAAACAAGCTTTTGGGTGAGCAAAACTCCCTTCAGTCATTGTCATTATGTATTCCAAAATGTAGAGTGGTTGCTTATTGAGTTTCCTGCTGTATAAATGACATATTGTGTTAACTTAAAATAGGAAAAAGCCACATGGCTTTGGGAACTTCCTGTGCACAAAAGCGATTTAAAAGTGTGACTAAGCTATTCTGTGTCCATGTTTCCCTTCGATCATTCACCAGGGCTTGGTCGGGTGGGTGTACAGTCCTGTTAACCAGGGACAGCAATGGCCAGCTCTAAGGCTCCACAAATGAATACAAGGCTGGGAGGTTCTTGACAGCTGGATATCTGAGACATCCATAAGTGCCAGCTTTTCTTTTCAGACAAAACCATCTCCTCTGGCAGCAACTATTACAACATTTGTAGAACTGCCTGTCATGACAGGCAGAAAAAGAGGAGGTTTTTCTCGGGTGCTGTTTAGTATATATGCTGGTGATGTGTTGATTTTGACGGAGACCTTGAATAAATGCCTTGTTATCAAGTGCAGCCATTTGGAGCTAAAGTAATTTTCATTTCTAGAGCAGATTCTTTGCTTTAGAAAGCAGTATTAATAGTCAGAGCTTGAGAAAAATCCTAGAGCAAATTAAATAAAATCTGTGTATAATGTCTTCTTACTAAAACAGAGAGATATTTGTAGTTGGAAAGTTCAGTGAAAATAAATATTGACTTATGCTCATGCTTCATGGTGATAATTCCTGCTGGATGTCAAAAATGATATTTCTGATTCTACTTTTATCAGAGGTGGGGAACCATGGCCCCTTTATGACTTGTGGACTTCAACTCCCAGAATTCCTGAGCCAGTATGTAGTTGAAGTCCACAAGTCATAAAAGGGCAATAACTTCCCCACCTTTGTACTAGATCAGGGATAGGCAAGGTCAGCTCTTTTATGACTCGTGGACTTCAACTCCCAGAATTCCTGAGCCAGCCATGGTTGCCTACCCCTGTGCTAGATGATGGCAAAAGCCATTCCCCTGCAGTATTCAGGACAGTTTCAATTACAAGAATACCTAACACCTGTCAAAGGTTGAAAAGAATAATCAAGGAGAGAAGCACCTAGAACTAAGGACAAATTTCCTGACAGTTAGAACAATTAACCAGTGGAACAATCTGCATCCAGAAGTTGTGAATGCTCCAACACTGGAAGTTTTTAAGAAGAAATTGGACAACCATTTGTCTGAAATGATATAGGGTTTCCTGTCTGAGCAGGGGGTTGGACTAGATGAGCTCCAGGGTCCCTTCCAACCCTGTCATTCTATTCTGTCTGAAAAGCAATTGAGCAATAATGAATAATGAATTCCTTTAAATTAAGACAACTCTTTATATATTTTTGGAGGGATAAAAATGATGGGCAAAAGGCATTCCACAACTCTCAGCAAACTCAATATTTAAGGTATGACATTTTAAGTTATAATTGTTTACTAGTCAGTCTAGAACAGGGGTGTCAGACTCAATTTCATTGAGGGCCGCATCAGCATTGCGGTTGCCCTCAGGGGGCTGGGTGGGTATGGCCAGGGTGGGCGTGGCCTACTGGGTGGGCGTGGCCAGAGTGCGTATGGCCTACTGGGTGGGCATGGCCAGCTCTACAACCTTCGCATCAAGGGTGCCTATGAGGGCCTGGGCAGGAGTGGGACAGATCTGAGGGTCTCTGGCAGAAGGAGGGTCTCTGGGCCAGGGCCAAGGCAGTGGGGGCCGTTCCCTCACTGTTTCCAGGATGGATTCGCGGGCCACATGAAACCACTTCGTGGGCCGGATCTGGCCCCCGGGCCTTGTGTTTGACATGTCTGGTCTAGAAAGATCTGGTTGAAAAAGCAACTGAATGGGTTTAATAATTTTTGAGAGCCAAGAATTATAACGCTTTAATTTTTCCCCAGGACAGAAGCACAGCCTAATAATAATTGGCAGCCAATTCATAACATGATGGAAGATATTGCTCTGTATTCTTGGTTCATATTCAGATGAAAACTTACGTGCATAATATCTTGATGAATACTGTACTGAAGGATCTTTTCCAGAGGTATAGTACATCCAATGGATTTTTGCCCTGTGCCTCAATGTAATTCTTTCTGGTATGAGTAATGATTAGCCAAATCTGAAGTTAGAGAGAGTAAGAGAGTTTATTGTTATAAAGAAAATGGTGGGTTAAAACACTCAGTTGCTAGTGAGTGGAACAGTAATGGTTCTTACAGTGATGAAATTTGAGAAAAAATAGCATTTGTTAAATAAGAAATAGAAAGAGGTCTTATAAAAATGACAGTGCAAGAATGACTACATAGTAACAAATACATTTGGTTATTGATGAAGATGAGCTGGAGAGTACATCAGAGACTAAGAAAAGAAATGGAGAATAGAGGTATAAGTTACTATTTATTTATTTATTCTAAAATAAGAGAAACACAAAAATTTTTACTTCTGCATTGGTTACAGATAGATAAAAAGTATATATGCAAAGGATCCTCCTAGCTAGCAAATCATGGTTACGAGTTTAAAAGAGAAATAAAGCTTGAAACCCTTTAGGCATACTTAAGAAAATTGGTATACAGATGAAATTGCCAGAAGAAATTCCAGAAGGTTCTCTCTATTTCATATCTTATTCAAGGAAACAAGACACACAAGGTAGACACAAAAAGTCCATTTTTCTGATAAGGTCATGCAAAACTTTACAGACATTCTGTCATTATATTTATCAGTTATGAAAAGTTTGGAGGGCCTTATAAATCTTGCAGTTCACACTGTTCACAATAGTGCTGCAACTGTAAAATAATAAGTTGACTGAAGCAGTGCTTGCTATGATGAAAGCTTCCCCTGATCGCTAATAAAAAAAAAAACTAAATTGCAACCTTCAAAGCACAAGACAGTCCTAATTAGCACTTTATTTATTTCTTACCTTTATTACAAATAAGGCAACAAGCATATTCAGCACACCTTCCTCTTCCTATTATCCCCACAACAACAACCCTGTGCGGTGAGTTGGGCTGAGAGTGAGCGACTGGCCGAAGGACACCCAGCCAACTTTATGGCTAAAGTGGGACTAGAACTCAGCCTCCCACATTCTAGTCAGATGCCTTACACCACTGGACCAAAATGTTTCCACTGATTTTATTTTATTTTGCCTCCTAATCCTAAATTCAGAAACTTTTTGCTGTGTTGGGAATGCTCAGCTTCTTTATCTCTGTATACTTGACTGGCAGTCCCTCCTTCTCTGTTGCCCTCTCTGCTATGGGTTCTTTCCTGATTGAGGGAGGAGAGTTGTATCCCATCTAAAACTTTGTTGGCATATTGTCAGTGCTGTGTATACAATAGTAGGTAGACTGAACAGAAACCTAGCCATTATTTAAGAAGCTTGAGCTGCAACAATTCTGCACCAAAATATATCTAAAATACAGCTGCATTCAGCTTTAAACCTTTGAAAGAATTGTGCTCACTTAACAGAATAACAGAATTGAAGGTCATTTTGTCCAACCCCCTATACAAGCAGAAGACCCTATGCCATTATGGACAAATGGTTGTCCAATCTCTTCTTAAAACTTACTCCAGTCATGGAGCACCCACGACTTCTGGAGGCGGAATTGTCAGGAAATTTCTCCTTAGTTCTAGGTTGCTTGATTTAGTTTCCATCCATTCCTTTTGGTCTTGCCATTTGGTGTTTTGGAAAATAGGTTGATCCCCTCCCCCTTGTTCTTTGTGGCAGCCCCTTAAATATTGGAACACTGCTATCATCTCACCTCTAGTCCTTCTTTTCAGTAAACTACATGTACCCAATTCCTGCAACCGTTCTTTATATATTTTAGCATCCAGGCCCCTAATCATCTTTGTTGCTCTTCTCTGCACTCTTTCCAGAATCTCAACATCTTTTTTATTATTCCCAGTGTGGTCTTACCAAGACTTTGTAAAAAGGTACTAACACTTCATGTGATCTTGTTTCTATCCCTCTGTAAATGCATTCTTCTCTGCTTGACTGTAACAAGATTGCTTCAGTATGGCAGCTCATATAAGACTCAACTCCATAAGACTCCAAGAAATGGAAATAGGAACCTCAAAGTTTTGGGATTTCAAGCATAGAATCAAGCTGTGGACTCACCATACAGTAACCCATAAGTTTTCTTTTGGGCAAAGAGACCATATGGATTTCTCTGGTCATGCTAGGCAGTAAAAAGATGCTTGAGGAGAGAAATAGGATACTTATGACTGCAAAAACAGGAGGCGCCAAAATAGTGCAGAAATAAAACTAATAAGAGATCACAAGGAACAGTTTTGAAGATAAATTAATGTTGGGTCTGTCTTAAAGCTGTGTTATGCATAATGCATATTCAGGCAAACAACAACAAAACCCTAAACAACTGGGCAATAAAGATGAGTGGCATCACGTTCAAAGTGTGAACCAAAGTGCACAATCCACTAAAGTAAACTCAGGAAGGGGCAAGACAATTGGATGCAATAATTAAAAATCTGTACATTGAGGGTCGAATAGTTACTGATGGGTGAAACAAAGGATACTATAAAGAGCACCTGTTTTACATAATTCAGATGCAGGAATACAGGTAGTCCTCGACTTACCACAATTCATTTAGTGATTTTTCAAAGTTACAATATCACTGAAAAAGTGATTTATGACTTATGACTGTGGCTGCATCCCCTTGGTTACAAGATCAAAATGTGGATGCTTGGCAACTGGTTGATATTTATGATGGTTGCGGTGTCCCAGGGTCATGTGATCACCTTTTGCAACCTTCTCACATGTTACACCTCTGCTCCGCGAGCTGCATTGGCTTCCGGTTGCCCTCCGGGTGAGATTCAAGGTGCTGGTGATGACCTATAAAGCCCTAAATGGCTTGGGTCCGGGATATCTAAGGGAACACCTGCTGCCAGCATCAAGTTCCCTTTGTCCTGTGCGCTCCCACAGGAAGGGCCTTCTCAGCGTGCCGGCGGTAAAAGATTGCCGGCGGATAACACCCAGGGGGAGGGCCTTCTCTGTGGGTGCACCTGCCCTCTGGAACCAGCTGCCCGTGGAGCTTAGGACTGCCCCCGACCTTCGTTCATTTCGCCATGACCTGAAGACTTGGCTCTTTGAGCTTTCCGGCCCAGGCTGAGAATTTTAATTGGGGTTTTTATTTTTTTTCCAGGGATTTGATTTAATCTTTTTTAATTGTTTTTAACTTTTGTATCAATTTTGTTTTAAATACCCTGTAAACCACCCTGAGTCCTTCGGGAAAGGGCGGTATATAAATCCAATAAAATAAAATAAATAAATAAAGTCAATAGGGAAGCCAGATTCACTTAGGAACCATGTTACTAACTTAACAACTGCAGTGACTCATTTAACAATTGTGGCAAGAACATTTTGTAAAATGGGGCAAAATTCTCTTAACAACAGAAATGTTGGGCTCAGTTGTGGTTGTAAGTGGAGGACTAGGATAGAGCAGTTCCCCCCTCCCAAATCCCACATCTGGCCAATGGTTGGTCATCTGGATGATGACCTGGCAGGAGCAGCTTCCTTTTATTTATAGTAATCCACGTGGGGACGCATAAACAAAGAGGTTCTCCTCTGGTGGCTGATTCTTATTCTTGACAATTTTGTAAGCCTGGTCGAATGGATTCTATGGGCAAAGTGTCAGAATAATATCAGAAAGAAAAATACAAGGCAAAAACTACCCATGGATGGAAAGCAGCATGCCTCAGTAAGGATAGATGAATCCATCTTTCATTTTATACAGCTCCATTACTTTATTTCTCCATCCGTCTGCACGTTTTGGACTTAAACCCATTTTGGTGTGTATTTCTCAGGACTAGTGCATTTTTTAAAAGAATGTGCTTATCTTAATGTTTACGAAATGCAACCATCAGGGAAAATGCATATGTTTGACTATGCCATACTAGTAAAATATGCTTTTTTTGTGTATGCAGTTTCCCAAAGGCTAGGATTCTCAAAAGTGTGAGTTGGGTCCTCTGAAGAGTTAGAAGCAAGTTGGAATTGGAGGTGGACACACTCTCCTGGGCTGTATGACATAGCTGCCTGAAATAGGTATCAGTCTTACCAACCTGGCATGAGAATATAAAATACTGTAAATAAACTTTTTACCCAGGCAGTTTGCCACAAATCATGAAAGAGTTAAAAAAAAACACCAGTTGAATCATGTGAGTTTTGTATAATGCTTGTTCTAACTTAGGATGGGCTTGTGAGATTACAAAACCCAGAGAAAGACAGAGGGTGAAACCTAGTCCATCTCTTTCCCAGCTGCTTTGGGTATGACCATTTGGAAATGGAAAATGTCCTTTTTATTCCTCCCTTTACTGATTCTGCTCAAGGAGGATGATTTTTCTGATCGCATTAACAGTGGGAAAAGAGCATGTAATGCTTTCCTTCCGGCCAGTTGATCAGTCAGCCACCATGGAAAATGAGTAAGGCTCTCTACAGTTTTGTAGGGTTCCCCCCCTCCTTTTTTTTTTGGCCAAAAGCTACACAGTACGCAGTCCACTGGTTTGTCAGTATCCTATTGCATAGGATGCAAGAACTTTCTCACTCTTTTCTGCAGTTAAAAAACAACAGAGTATGGATGTGAGAGAGACGCCCCCTCCTAGTTTTAACTGCTGAATATTTTGTGATTGAAACAGTACTTAAGAGGTATGTAGCATCTTGCAGCTAGAACTTTCTCGTAGTTAAAACAATACAGATGCTTTGTCCAGGCAATATCCTATGTGGATAAATCATATATACACACATGGCTGAATTGCTGAAGGGGCTGTACTGGAGTAGATTTAAGCTTGGCATAATAGCATGAACTTAACATATGACATTGAAAATAAGTAACAGTGCAATTGCTGAAGAAGTATGTGGCTGCCTGGGGAGTGTATAAGAAAGCCTTTTATAAACTGTGGACGACAGTGGAAAAGACCAATTATAGATTGGTAATCATGCCATATATCTTTAAATATATTTCGGTCTTAATGCTGACTTTTTGCTGAAAACTAAGCAGAGTGTATTACTTGGCTGTAACAGAAAGGAAGAACGGTATATAAATAAAATAATAATAATAATAATAATAATAATAATAATAATAATAATAATAATTATTATTATTATTATTATTATTATTATTATTATTATTATTATTATTATTATTATTATTATTATTATTATTATTATTATTATTATTATTATTATTTTCAGCACCACAATAACCCTATGACTGACTGGCCCAAAGTCACTAAGCTGACTTTTATATTTAAGGTGGGACTACACTAGAGCTCACTCTTAACGCTTTAACTACTAGATGTTTGTTGGCTTATTGGAAGATACAGTCCTCCTAACAGATCTGGAATGTTTGAGGTTGGGGAAGTCTGGTTTAAAAAATGCTCTATATCAGGGCTTTTCAACTTTTTCACCCATTGTACCACTTTTAGCATATGGCAACATCCGAGTACCACCAGTCGCCTAGCAAGGTGTCAAAAAGTTGATGACCAAAAAAAAAGAAAAGGAAAAAAGTGATGAAGTACAGGTAGTCCTCGACTTACAACAGTTTGCTTAGTGACTGTTCGAAGTTACAATGGCACTAAAAAAGTGCCCTGCAAGCCACAGCCGAGCAAGGCACCTGCCTGTGCGCCCGGCGGCACTCTTCCTCCTGTCCGAGGTTTTCATTGTTGTGAGCATTTCTGTTGAGGATTGGCAGCGGGGGTGGGGTTTGGTTTTTATTCCCCCCCCCTCTGCTGGGTGGTTGCAGCAGGTTTTGGTCACTTCACATGACCCTGGGACACTGTGACCATCATAAATATGAATCAGTTGCCAAGCACCTGAATGTAAGTCACAAGACCCTGGAGATGCTGCTAGCGCCACTGCCGTGCACACATCCGTTTGCACGTGCATGTGCGTGGGCTGCGCTTGTGCTCATTTCCCTGCTCCTCCCTTTCATTCCGGGCTGACAAGCTGGAAAAGTTGGGGAGCTCTGAACTAAGGGACTCTTCTAGATCCTTGGTTTGAAATGTGGTTTTTTTTGTGGTTGTTGCAGTCTAAGAAACAAGTGCTGAACTTAGGGAGATATTAATACTTTTTTCTATCATTTTCATTCAAGCATGGTTTAGTTGTTTTTTTTCTCCCTGTACAATTTTTTTAAAAAAAACACATAGATTGTATTTCATTTTTGAGTGTGCATCGTATTGTTTGATTATCTAGATAACAAATAATTTTATCTGGACTTTTCAGTAAAAGGTGGAGCAGATAAGTACACAGATTTGCCCTCTCCCTTTGGGCTGTCTTTTATTCATCATGATTTCTGCTTCCTGCTCCCACTTTCTGTTTTAAAGAAGTAACTACTATAATGATCAGGAATCAACATACACTGTTTAAGCCCAAGGCAATTCAATTTCACAGGCATTGTGTCGTCTCCTAAATTTGAAGTAAGATGCCTGGGTCATTTTTAGTAAAATTGGGTAATTTTTCCTTCTACAAGAAAAAGACATCACTGTTTACATTGTGACAATGATTAATGTAAAACATTTGTCATTTGTCACCACAGTTTTGTAGTCATTTCAGCAAGCAATAGCTTGCTCAAAAACACATTAATAACTTTTCAGAGGACTTGTAACACTGACATTTTGTGCAGAATGCATACAGGTATGTCAGTCACATGGAATATCCCCAAACGGCACACACTGAGCAGATAAAAGAAGCAAAAATTTAAAGAAGTGAGTTGAGTTCCAAAGACCCTTTGTGCTTTTTTATATCTAGTTTCTTCTGCATGACCCAGGAGAGCCTTCTACAGTTGGCATCCTCCATGATGGTTTGGAATTTGAGTACTTGAGCCTTGGTGGAGCAGTGGGCTAATGCCTCCTTAAGTAACACCAGCTGCCTGCAATTAGTGCAGGTTCACATCCCACCAGGCTCAAGGTTGACTCAGCCTTCCATCCTTCCGAGGTAGGTAAAATGAGGACCCAGATTGTTGGGGGCAATTAAGCTGACTTTGTAATAATGCCGCTTGGGGTGTGTGTGTGAAAGCCCTAATAAGCAGGCATATACATAGAATGAAGGCTATTGCTAAGCTTGTAAGCCGCCTTGAGTCTTCGGAGAAGGGCGGGATACAAATGGAATTAAAATAAATAAATAAACTGCTTGAAACTCATAGAATTTGGTTCTCAGTGCATTTTGACATGAAAATTTTGTCCCGGAATTCATTGTTTGTTTGGTACTCAACACACAAGCTAGAAATTGTTGGTGTCGGTTGCCTTGTGACTCACTTATGTTTCTCCTCATTGTTTTTGGTACTTATCACACCTCCCAGAACTAATTAATGATAAGTACTGAGGTACCACTGTAGACCTAACATATTTGGAGTGCACCCAATTGGTAAAGGTTGACAAGTTCACCTACTGTTGTGATTGGCATCCTGGGAGCCATTCCAGGTTCACATTTCTATCGGGATGGCAAATTCCATGGCAGCTAAAAACCTCTATAATAATATTCAATTTTCCGAGAGCTGGGATAATAACACTGACCCTTTGTTGACCCCTGGACCTTTGGTATTATTAGAAGAGTGTGTGTGTGGGGGGTCATATAGCAATAGCACTTAGACTTATATACCACTTTACAGCGCTTTACAGCCCTCTCTAAGCGGTTTACAGAGTCAACATATTGCGCCCAACAATCTGGGTCCTCATTTTACTGACCTTGGAAGGACGGAAGGCTGAGTCAACCTTGAGCCAATGAGAATCGATCTGCCAAACTGCAGGCAGCCGGCAGTCAGCAGAAGTAGCCTGCAGTATTTACTGCATTCTAATCACTGTGCCACGATGGCTCACAGCAAGATAGTGTTGCAGGGGCTCTTGCTCCTTCAGAGTTTAAAATGCACAGTCCATGAGTTTTACAGTAATATTTTGCATACATCATGGTGTGTGTGTGCCTGGCCAGATGTAAGAATTTAAATGATGATAGATGAGCATGTTATATGCTCCAGCACCATCCATAATTACTCAGGTAATCTGTGTATATTTATATTGGAAATATTGCAGGTGAAGGAGAAATAGAAGCAGCAGATAATGGTGGTGGTGGTGTGTGTGTGTGTGTGAGAAGTAAGGTTGAGGATATTATAAGAGGTCAATTCTAGGAGGTGGTTGAAAAAGTGGTATCCATAAGCAGAAAGGGAACCACACAATGTATGAATCAGTCAATAGAGATAGCTGTCTGTAAACATAGAAATGGAGGACTTCATCTGGAGTCAATCAATAGTGAGGACTCTTCTGTTAGCTGGTATTGATGGGGTATATTTTAAGTCACAGACCTCCTGCATGTTTTATAACCTTTTGCTATAGAGTAGGAGAGGGAGGAAGTTTGAAACCAGCTTGTTGGAGCTGATTGAAATAGTACCTTATAACTGTTCAGTAGGACACCATTTCTTTATCCAGCCATGCGTTGGCTGGGTTCCCCCCCTCCTTTTTTTTTTGGCCAAAAGCTACACAGTACGCAGTCCACTGGTTTGTCAGTATCCTATTGCATAGGATGCAAGAACTTTCTCACTCTTTTCTGCAGTTAAAAAACAACAGAGTATGGATGTGAGAGAGACGCCCCCTCCTAGTTTTAACTGCTGAATATTTTGTGATTGAAACAGTACTTAAGAGGTATGTAGCATCTTGCAGCTAGAACTTTCTCGTAGTTAAAACAATACAGATGCTTTGTCCAGGCAATATCCTATGTGGATAAATCATATATACACACATGGCTGAATTGCTGAAGGGGCTGTACTGGAGTAGATTTAAGCTTGGCATAATAGCATGAACTTAACATATGACATTGAAAATAAGTAACAGTGCAATTGCTGAAGAAGTATGTGGCTGCCTGGGGAGTGTATAAGAAAGCCTTTTATAAACTGTGGACGACAGTGGAAAAGACCAATTATAGATTGGTAATCATGCCATATATCTTTAAATATATTTCGGTCTTAATGCTGACTTTTTGCTGAAAACTAAGCAGAGTGTATTACTTGGCTGTAACAGAAAGGAAGAACGGTATATAAATAAAATAATAATAATAATAATAATAATAATAATAATAATAATAATAATAATAATAATAATAATAATAATAATAATTATTATTATTATTATTATTATTATTATTATTATTATTATTATTATTATTATTATTATTATTATTATTATTATTTTCAGCACCACAATAACCCTATGACTGACTGGCCCAAAGTCACTAAGCTGACTTTTATATTTAAGGTGGGACTACACTAGAGCTCACTCTTAACGCTTTAACTACTAGATGTTTGTTGGCTTATTGGAAGATACAGTCCTCCTAACAGATCTGGAATGTTTGAGGTTGGGGAAGTCTGGTTTAAAAAATGCTCTATATCAGGGCTTTTCAACTTTTTCACCCATTGTACCACTTTTAGCATATGGCAACATCCGAGTACCACCAGTCGCCTAGCAAGGTGTCAAAAAGTTGATGACCAAAAAAAAAGAAAAGGAAAAAAGTGATGAAGTACAGGTAGTCCTCGACTTACAACAGTTTGCTTAGTGACTGTTCGAAGTTACAATGGCACTAAAAAAGTGCCCTGCAAGCCACAGCCGAGCAAGGCACCTGCCTGTGCGCCCGGCGGCACTCTTCCTCCTGTCCGAGGTTTTCATTGTTGTGAGCATTTCTGTTGAGGATTGGCAGCGGGGGTGGGGTTTGGTTTTTATTCCCCCCCCCTCTGCTGGGTGGTTGCAGCAGGTTTTGGTCACTTCACATGACCCTGGGACACTGTGACCATCATAAATATGAATCAGTTGCCAAGCACCTGAATGTAAGTCACAAGACCCTGGAGATGCTGCTAGCGCCACTGCCGTGCACACATCCGTTTGCACGTGCATGTGCGTGGGCTGCGCTTGTGCTCATTTCCCTGCTCCTCCCTTTCATTCCGGGCTGACAAGCTGGAAAAGTTGGGGAGCTCTGAACTAAGGGACTCTTCTAGATCCTTGGTTTGAAATGTGGTTTTTTTTGTGGTTGTTGCAGTCTAAGAAACAAGTGCTGAACTTAGGGAGATATTAATACTTTTTTCTATCATTTTCATTCAAGCATGGTTTAGTTGTTTTTTTTCTCCCTGTACAATTTTTTTAAAAAAAACACATAGATTGTATTTCATTTTTGAGTGTGCATCGTATTGTTTGATTATCTAGATAACAAATAATTTTATCTGGACTTTTCAGTAAAAGGTGGAGCAGATAAGTACACAGATTTGCCCTCTCCCTTTGGGCTGTCTTTTATTCATCATGATTTCTGCTTCCTGCTCCCACTTTCTGTTTTAAAGAAGTAACTACTATAATGATCAGGAATCAACATACACTGTTTAAGCCCAAGGCAATTCAATTTCACAGGCATTGTGTCGTCTCCTAAATTTGAAGTAAGATGCCTGGGTCATTTTTAGTAAAATTGGGTAATTTTTCCTTCTACAAGAAAAAGACATCACTGTTTACATTGTGACAATGATTAATGTAAAACATTTGTCATTTGTCACCACAGTTTTGTAGTCATTTCAGCAAGCAATAGCTTGCTCAAAAACACATTAATAACTTTTCAGAGGACTTGTAACACTGACATTTTGTGCAGAATGCATACAGGTATGTCAGTCACATGGAATATCCCCAAACGGCACACACTGAGCAGATAAAAGAAGCAAAAATTTAAAGAAGTGAGTTGAGTTCCAAAGACCCTTTGTGCTTTTTTATATCTAGTTTCTTCTGCATGACCCAGGAGAGCCTTCTACAGTTGGCATCCTCCATGATGGTTTGGAATTTGAGTACTTGAGCCTTGGTGGAGCAGTGGGCTAATGCCTCCTTAAGTAACACCAGCTGCCTGCAATTAGTGCAGGTTCACATCCCACCAGGCTCAAGGTTGACTCAGCCTTCCATCCTTCCGAGGTAGGTAAAATGAGGACCCAGATTGTTGGGGGCAATTAAGCTGACTTTGTAATAATGCCGCTTGGGGTGTGTGTGTGAAAGCCCTAATAAGCAGGCATATACATAGAATGAAGGCTATTGCTAAGCTTGTAAGCCGCCTTGAGTCTTCGGAGAAGGGCGGGATACAAATGGAATTAAAATAAATAAATAAACTGCTTGAAACTCATAGAATTTGGTTCTCAGTGCATTTTGACATGAAAATTTTGTCCCGGAATTCATTGTTTGTTTGGTACTCAACACACAAGCTAGAAATTGTTGGTGTCGGTTGCCTTGTGACTCACTTATGTTTCTCCTCATTGTTTTTGGTACTTATCACACCTCCCAGAACTAATTAATGATAAGTACTGAGGTACCACTGTAGACCTAACATATTTGGAGTGCACCCAATTGGTAAAGGTTGACAAGTTCACCTACTGTTGTGATTGGCATCCTGGGAGCCATTCCAGGTTCACATTTCTATCGGGATGGCAAATTCCATGGCAGCTAAAAACCTCTATAATAATATTCAATTTTCCGAGAGCTGGGATAATAACACTGACCCTTTGTTGACCCCTGGACCTTTGGTATTATTAGAAGAGTGTGTGTGTGGGGGGTCATATAGCAATAGCACTTAGACTTATATACCACTTTACAGCGCTTTACAGCCCTCTCTAAGCGGTTTACAGAGTCAACATATTGCGCCCAACAATCTGGGTCCTCATTTTACTGACCTTGGAAGGACGGAAGGCTGAGTCAACCTTGAGCCAATGAGAATCGATCTGCCAAACTGCAGGCAGCCGGCAGTCAGCAGAAGTAGCCTGCAGTATTTACTGCATTCTAATCACTGTGCCACGATGGCTCACAGCAAGATAGTGTTGCAGGGGCTCTTGCTCCTTCAGAGTTTAAAATGCACAGTCCATGAGTTTTACAGTAATATTTTGCATACATCATGGTGTGTGTGTGCCTGGCCAGATGTAAGAATTTAAATGATGATAGATGAGCATGTTATATGCTCCAGCACCATCCATAATTACTCAGGTAATCTGTGTATATTTATATTGGAAATATTGCAGGTGAAGGAGAAATAGAAGCAGCAGATAATGGTGGTGGTGGTGTGTGTGTGTGTGTGAGAAGTAAGGTTGAGGATATTATAAGAGGTCAATTCTAGGAGGTGGTTGAAAAAGTGGTATCCATAAGCAGAAAGGGAACCACACAATGTATGAATCAGTCAATAGAGATAGCTGTCTGTAAACATAGAAATGGAGGACTTCATCTGGAGTCAATCAATAGTGAGGACTCTTCTGTTAGCTGGTATTGATGGGGTATATTTTAAGTCACAGACCTCCTGCATGTTTTATAACCTTTTGCTATAGAGTAGGAGAGGGAGGAAGTTTGAAACCAGCTTGTTGGAGCTGATTGAAATAGTACCTTATAACTGTTCAGTAGGACACCATTTCTTTATCCAGCCATGCGTTGGCTTCTTGGAAAATAATTTGGTGAAATTAGCATTGGCCTTCATGTATTAGAAGTATCAATTCCAGTTCTTTTGTTGGCTTCTTAAATAGATTGTGGCATGTGAAAATCTCCTTTTTTAATGTGAACATTTTGCAGGCAAAGAGAAAATCTTTTCATTTCATCACTCCTTTCACAAAGTGATCTTCAGTGAAGCGGCAATAGGCTAATGTGTGAGTCTTCTCTCCCCATCATAAAGATGGCAATTACAGTATGTGTATATGTTTGCACCCCTGACAGTTTCATGCTCTTCTCAGAAATAAATCTTTTCCATGAAGCTCCACCCAGCTGACTTTCACTTACAGGGCACATTTTTAGAGGCTTGAGATCCATTAGCAATGAGGCACAAGGTTATTTGATGGACAGCTTTTAGGCAATATGATGCTATGGTTGATTTAAAGTAAATAGACACCCTGCTAATTGTGGTTGCTTTTAAAGTTGTAGCCAAGGCTTTTTTTCTCATAGAACGCTCAGAACGGAGTTCTGGCACCTTTTTTGGATGGAACCTTGTAGGGTAGCCAAAGTGGGTTGTATGACATGTGTGAGTTCCGGCACCTTTTTCTTTTACAAAAAAAGCACTGGTTGTAGCACTTGAATTTCCATAGCTGACTGCATTGTTTTTAAAGGAAATGAGTGTCAGTGAAATTATGGATAGGAAAAAAAAAACCCTTATGCTATCTTATAAAGGAAAGATGGAAAACTCTGGATGGAAACAATTGCAAGGTGATGGGGTCTTTTTTTTTTTGGAGAAGCAAAGCAGGAAAGGAGGAACATTTGTTCTTTTCTGATAACCAGATCTATAGAGAACTGTATTTTGAGTGACACCTGTGTAATACACCTTCTCGAATTCAGATACTGATGCTAAATTCTAGGAAGCCTTTTGAGACTGAGTGAGGAATAGAAAAGAAAACAGAAGAGAAACAGAAACAAAACTGAAGTGCTGCAATATATCCAGAATTACCAAAACAAAGGTTTTCTCAATGCTACTACCACAAGAGAGAGAGAGAGAGATAATAAGGAACTATATATAATAGAACCAGTAAGGATTTATTTGTTGGAGTTGGTTAAATAGATTGATATCCTGCCTTGCAGTCAGAAACTCAAAGTCAGGACTTCTATCTTCCTGACTGTGAGATAGGTTGTATTTGGAGAAACTGGGAGAAACGAAAGAAAAAAGAAAAAGGGACTGGCCCCAGGTCACTCAGAGAGCTTATGGGACTGAAAATGGTCTTGAATCTGAGCCTTCCTCGTCCTCGTCCTTAATACTTTCAATATATACAAGGTTGGATATAAATAGTTTTCTTGTGTTTGTACAAATAACAGAAAACATCAGCGTATAACATCATTTCTGATCTGTTTATGTTTCAATTATAGTCATAAAAGTCATCTTATTAAGTCAGTATATATCCTGTTTTCAAGATTCTTATTTGAGCTTAATTTCCCTTCTCTATTCAAACCATTCTTATCAGTCATAATTTTCTCAATGTTAATTACCTTTAAATATCCAAACTTTTCACTCACATACACCATCCCAATATTTTTATATTTCATATATTATAAAGAATACTATACTACTTATATATCTTATCCCTCTTACGGTAGGGCCCCTTTATATCCATGATTTATCTATTCTTTTAACCATATTCAAACCAAGTTTTAACCAAGTTTCAATCATATAGTACTCCATCTGGTGGGTCGAACCAAATCTCTCTAGCCTCCTTCTTTTGCGAAGGTAGTTTTCCAAATCAGTGTATTCAGGTTGCCAGGGGATTCTTCCTGTATTTTTGTGAATGTTTCCTATCTTTCCTATCTTGAAGTTTATTTTGAAGTTCTGAAAAATAAGATAACTTTTCCATTTCCATTCTTGTGGGAAAATCTTGCAAGTTTTCTTTTGTTTATATTAGACTATAGTTCTCTTCATTTGTAGCTTCCCTCTTTGAGTCCCTGTCCACTAATTTGTATTCTGTTATCTGGTTTGTTTGTTCATTTTTTGTTGTTGTTTCCTAAGAGTTTTTTAATTGTAGGTTTAAGTTAAAGATGTGTTCATTTATGTTGTCGAAGTTGTTTTTAATCTCCTCATGATTTGAAACCATTGGCATTTGAATCTGTTGCAGCATTACATACATTTCCTCCTGTAAAATATTTGCCTTATCTTGAAGTATTGCTCTTGCAGATCTTTGATGTTCCAGGCTAGGGCCTTCAGAAGGAGACATTAGGTGTGGTTTCCTGCCACTTTTTGTTAGGTATGTAATATCCATTTTGTCTCCCCCCTCCAGATAGTCTTTTATTGGTACCATAGTCTCTGTAATTAGCCTTGTCAAACCAGCCAATCTTACAGTCTAAACAACCAAATATTATATAGTTCTTATTTTTATATATGGTTTTTATAATCCAAAGCACCATTAAAAGCACTGTTTTATAATAGTTCATCTATTCAGAGGTCTTACAATTATCAGAGTCCAGAATGTTTAACCCCTAAGGAGCTTTCCAGTAAATTCCCCCCTAAAAGATTAGTCAAAAGTCAAAGTTTTTCTTTCTCTGCAAACAATTCTTGAGCTTTGAAATCACAGCTCAGTAAGTATTTATAATACCAGAAGATCAGCAGTTTTTAAAACAAATATAGTTCTCACTCTGTAGTAGGTAGCCCAGTGTCTTTTCTTTCCTCTGTTCCCAGCTGTTCTCTATTTGGCAAGAAGCCACTGAGGTTCAAAGGAACAAGTTGTTCTTTATTGCTGGGATTCTTGCCAATTTCTGAGTCAGTGCAGCTGTTGTTCTATGCTCTAATCCTCCACTAGATGTCAGTAGCCATTCATTTTCAAACTTTTAAAGCAAAAAGTTACTTGTAATTTCATCAATACTCTTTCAGATGTAAAGTCTTAACAGTTTTCATGATTTTCAGATTTATCCAGACTATAGTATTATTAAGATCATTTCAATATATTTCTGCCCCCCATAAAAATTAAGTTGCTGCTTTCATCTATGGAAGGGTAGGGGTGTGATCTCCTCCCTTCTCACTTTCGGAGGATTTTTTGCTTCTTGAGGATCCTTTCCAGGAAATCAGTTACAAAATAAAAGAGAGAAGATCAATATTCTCACCCAGTTCCAAGCACGTAGTTCACGGTTGTTCTAGTTAGTTATTTTGGACTTCAGCTGCTGGTAGCTTGGGCTAGTCACTGATGTGCAGCTAGCCTTTCTCCTGTCAGGTTGGAGGGGTTCCCCTGGATTAACAGATTGACCTCTGTCTTTCCGTGATCCATGGGGGGCCCCTCTGTTGCCTCTCCGGGGCAACTTTAGACCCATTTAGGATCCCCTGGCAGGGCGACACCAGCCGTGAGGTGCGGAGCTCCGCAATCCCTTGGCCATGTGCTATGGTGCAAAACCGGAAGTCCCAAAATTTCAATTGTTAAGTGAGACATTTGTTAAGTGAGTTTTGCCCCATTTTACTACCTTTCTTGTCACAGTTGTTAAGTGAATCACTGCAGTGGCCAAATTAGTAACAAGGTTAAGTGAATCTGGCTTCCCCCTTGACTTTGCTTGCCAGAAGGTTGCAAAGAGGAATCATGACCCCAGGACACTGCAATTGTTATAAGCATGAACCAGTTGCCAAGCATCTGAATTTTGATCATGCGACTGTGGGGATGCTGCAATGGTCATAAGTGTGAAAAATGGTCATAAATCACTTTTTCCCAGTGCTGTTGTAACTTTGAATGATCACTAAATGAAGAGTTGTAAGTCGAGGAGTACCTGTACAGCCAAAAACTACTCGGAAAAATGTTTGGTGGTAACTTAGCATTATGCCTCTCACTTTATCCTACTCTTTATTATTATGTTTCTATTATTTGTCTTTACTACAAGGTAGCTAGCTGAACATTTCTTTAAGGCAGAGCATTCATTGAAAAGCTGCACGAAACTGCATGATGTGTTGAGAGCTGTGTTTCAAGTCAGAAGGGGCTTTCAGGAATTTTAAGAAGGGAAATAAATGCCATAAGTATATGAGGGGTGGATAGAACTTAATTTGATCACTTAAAATCCCCCAATCACACTGAAATATAAGGAGAGCCCACTTGTTTGGCCTCACCCACTCTAGAGGACTATAAAACTAAGAACCCAGATGTGTTGTTGATCTCATAGGATCCCTACTTTGTATCTCATCTTACAATATTAGGGCAAACCATCTTTGTGTTTTTTATTTTATTGTTTTCTGATACTTTTGAGTTGGTCTTGACTCTTGGTGACTGCCTGGACAAATTCCTGCAGTTGCCTTGGCAAGATTTTGGAAGCGTTTTGCCATTTCCTGCTTCCTAGGGCTGAGAGAGAATGATTGTCTCAAGGTCACCCAGCTGGCTTTCTGCCTTCTGATCAAAACTCAGAATCTCTTGAGTATCTAGCCTGATGCTTTAGCTCCACCAAACCACACCAAACTGGCTGTCAGGTTACATAGAAGCTGGGTACCAGGGGTCAGAATTTCAAAGGAAAAAGATGATTTGGCGTGCTGAGTGTTTATGTCACAATGTTGGTGATTCCTAAAAGGAAGGCTCTGCATTGTTTGCAGCAGCCACACAAAACCAGAAAGTGATGCATTGGATTTGATGTAGCTTTAACTAATTCAGGGTGGGTTTGGAAAATGTATATTATCCTAGACCCAGACAAGACACCAATACGGTACTGCCTACAGGGTTCCTGTAAATTATAGTCTGCACTTAGGCTTAAAAGTAGGAATGAAATGGCTTTCTATCCATTAATACAGGTAGGAAATCAACAGATGGACAATGTTTATAAAACACTGCAGGGATTACTTTGGAAAAACATCAACTTAAAGCAGATCCAACTTAGCTGAAGCTTGAGGAGCACCTGATGATCTCTTTGCTTTTCTCTCTTCCATGAGCTTTCTTTTTCAAGACAAACAGGGAGATGTTGTAGGTGGTGGCCCTGGAGCATAGCATAGATATTTCAGCTAAAAGGGTTGATGACTGAAGATTCAGTTGCAAAAGTGATCATCTTAAGAAGCAGAACAATTGAGCTCTGCAGTTGCTAAAACACTTTTATCACAGGTCACAACTCCTGTTTCCCCTTCTACCACAAGCCTGTTGGGAAGAGTAATCACAAATCATTTTAGAACAGGTGAGCCTTGGAGCTTTTAACAGTCATTGATCTGTTTATATTTGTCTTTTGAAGGTCATGGCCCAAGACTTGGGATCAATCCTCAGGCTAGTTCAAATGCAGGGGAAGACAATTCCTGCAAAGAAGGAAGTTTGACCTGCTTTACTCTCTTATATGTCTTTTTCTTTGTTTTGGCTGTGGTAACGAGTGAATTTCTGTACTATGCATATTTTCTCTCTCTTGAGACAAGGAGCTTAATGTGTGGCAGGACTGAGGTGGACTGAAGATGTTACCCACAGATTCTCCTGCTGAAATAGCTATGGGAATAGGCCCTTAACCTCTGTTCAGCTGGCTTCAGTTTTAAAATGCACATTAATATACGAGAGAGCAGCTTCATTCTCAAGAGTGAAAAGGAAGGGTGAGAACACTGTGCAATCCCTCCTGGATTGGAGAACAAGCGTTTGTCCTTTTAATCTAGCATTACTCTAGAGACAGATCAATGATTGCATTTGCATTAGCAAACCACAAGCCGGGCACGAAGTGAAGAAGACCAAGAGGGTCCCTTTAGAGCATCTGGTTTTTTTTAAATCTTTTTTTTAAAATGTTTTATTAATTTTTTAACATAATCACCTTAATATTCGGTAAACAGTATGTTGTCTGGGTTTACATTTAAGAAACATTCACTAAGAGTTGATTTCTATAATCTATAATCTGCATAATAACTTTACTTAATTTCCTCTTTTTCCCATAATGTTCTCTTTTACCAACCTTAAGTTAATACAATTCTTGTTTTAATGAATGATGATTATAAAAGTTTTCTAATATTTCTACAGATAATCACATCAATATAATATTTCTTTTCTATGTAGTCATTCTGCTTGTCTCATCATAGATCATGTTTACAGTTCTTGTTTACATTTGTTTTTCCCACAATGTTCAAAACATTCTTACTGGTTAAGATTTTCTCAAAGTTAATTACATTTAAATATGTAAGTCTATTTTTCTCATGTAAGCCAACCCAATACTTTTACCTTACTTAAGGAATAAATAAGACTAAAAAAAGAAAAAAGAAAAACAAGAATAAAAAACATAAAAAGATAGTATGCTATTTAAAATTCCTATTTCCTATAAGCTAATACATATTTATTTCCAAAAATTTGTTCTTTTTTACCATAATTAAAAATATATTTAATCTTTAAATATTTCATTTAATAAATCTAGTCCTCTAGTCTTTCAACTCTTATTCAAAACATTTTTTATCCATTATAATTTTCTTAAAGTCAATCACCTTTAGATATCTTAAACATTTCCTTTATATAAGCCATTTCAACTCTTATATTACTCATATCAAGAAATAAAATAAAAAAAAGAAAAAGAAAGTACTGTTACTTGAGGGGCTCTTCCCTCTTAAAGTCAAATTCACATCCAAAATTTTTCTATTTCTTTAACCATATTTGAACAGGTGTTTCTTTTTTGAATATTCTTTCTGATAGGCCCCAATGTCTGTTTGTAATTTTCACTTTAGCCTTTGTCTTTTGCCCAGTATCTTTCTTAATATGTTCTGCTGAGTCAAAGAATCTTTCCATATTCTTGTAGGTGTTACTATAGATATAAAAGGTAAGTCAAGTACAATATCTTTGTGAGAGGCATTTGCCCATCCTTTTTTGTTGAAAATCTTTTTCTTTCTTTTTCTCTCTGCTTCTTTTATCATTTTTTTGTCTCCCCAGTTCTAGTGTTTTTCCTGGCATCTCTGCAGTCCATTGTGTCCAATCTTTTTTCTTATCCTCAAATTTGTTTTGTGTTAAAAGTATAAGTTGTTTTTTCCAAATCCAGTATTTCGTGTAATTTTTTTCCACTTGGGTTAAATCATACTTCTTTGTTTTGTTAGGTTCCATCTTTAAATCTCTATCCTCAAATTTGTATTCAGTTGTCTGTTTTATCTGTTCCTTCTTTGTTGTTGTTTCCTGGGATTTTTTTGGTTGTAAAGTTAAATTGGAGATGAACTGGTTTATATTTTCAAAGTTATTTTGGATTTCTTAGTGGTTTGAAATCATTGTTATTTGAATGAGTTGCAACATATCATATGTCTCCTCTTGAAAAGTATTTTATTTTGATAGGTTCTATAAATCTCTGATTTTCCATGATGACCAAAAATCCAAATTAAATTACATTAAATTAAATAGATACTTGTAATCCAGAAAGTTCAAAAAAGTTTTTTTTCTTCCCTGAAGTTTGTAAGTCTCACTTTGTCTGCAGCCCAGATTGTTTTCTTTTTTTGTCACAGCTGTTCTCTATTGTTAGAGCTCTGAAAGTCACAAGCAGAGATTAGTTTTTTCCAGATTTTGCCAAGTCCTGCATGAAAGCCATAGCTGTCGTAGTCGTCATCCACCACTAGATGTCACCACTGGTTTATTTTTCAAATTTTCAAAATGAACAAATTGCCTCTAAAATGAGAATCTTAACCATTCAGTAACTTCAAACTTATCTAAATTTAAGTATTATAGTCATTTCATTTCATTTCAATACGTTTTGGTCCTCCATAAAAGGTTTAATTCACCACTTCCGTTAGTAAAAGGGTGGGGCAAAAATCCCCCTCCTTCATTTTTGGAGGTCTTTTGCTTCTTGAGATTTTTTTTCTTCAGGAATGTTGATAAGTAGGATAGAGAAAATTGATGTTCTTACCCAGATTCAAATGCGCTGTTTACAATCAGTTTAAAATAGTGCTTTTGACTTCAGTTGCTTGCAGCTTGGGCTAGACTCTGAAGTTAGGCTAGCCTTTCTCCTGTTGGTTTCTGGAAGGCTTCTCCTGGACCGATCGGGTTGACTGCCGTCTCACCGAGGTCCCCGGGACTTCCTTCTTTGCCGCCTCTTTGGGGCAGCTTCTGGCCCATTTAGGGTTCCCTAACAGGAAGAAACTCAGCCGAAGGGCACAGAGTCCTTAACCCTCCGACTGCTGTGCTGTTGCACAGGACCGGAAGTCTGTTTTTTTAAATCTTTTCCTTCCTTTGCTCCCTTTATTTACTTTTATAAAAATGCATTTTCTGTAAAAGTCCCAAAACAAGTGGGTTTCATCTACCTTCTACCTTAAAAGGCTATTATGTTCATGAGATTTGGCAGTAAGATTCTTCTTTTCCCCAGAGGATTTAAACATTTGTCAGCTACTATTTCTCAAGAAACACTTGGTATAAACTTGTTTAATTTCCTGCATAAAATATATGGTTTTAAGGGATATCTCACTGACTTCCCTTGCTGCTAGTAGACCAGACAGAAGCATGATCAAACAAGCCAATTCCACTTTATTGTAAGATTACATTAACAGAATCTTGAAAATCTGAAAGTACAAATCTCCTGTTGTCGGCTTGTTGTCCCTTTTTACCTATTGATAAGTCAGAGTGGATCCTTTCTAAGTTTCTTTCTGTGTCCATTATGCAGCTGCAGACTCCTTCTCCCTTTTATCTGATCATTTCCTAGGCAGCATCTTTTCTCCTGTCTCCCAAGCTCATTCCTACATACTGTACCATTACAACAGGCAGAACTTACTCCATCAGCAAATGGACACTGCTGAATTACAGTCTGTTGAGATTCCAAATTATTAAGGTCACATCAAGGGTAAACATTTATGAAAACAAAATATACTAAGTATAATCTGGAATTAAAAAAAAACTAGTGCTAGAAAGCGATCACATCTGTTAGTATCTTTATTCTTCTCCCATGGCATTTGGATGTGTTCATGATGCTACATCTTTCACCCCAGTTTGCTTTATTCGTAAAAGGTGATGTACCAAAGCAGGAAAGCTGTTTTCAGTTAAACCATGAAAAGATGAAAGAGCAGATTGTTAGAATTTCAAGATTAAGCACAGTTAGGATATACAGCATACAGAAGGATGTAGGATATGAATTTCTATGGGTATAACGTAGGAGGACTAGGGTCTGAGTCAAAGAAGTGGTAATAGGCATCTGGAGGGATGGAAAACAGAAATTCAAAGAGGAACACAAAACTGAAAAGTGGATTGGCAGGGCCAATTAATAAATTATAGAGCAGCCTTGCCCAGACTTTGGCATGAAGGCTGGATAACTTTGGGCCCGTCCCTCTTTTTCAGCATAACCCACCTCAAAAGGTTGTTGTAATGAGGAAAATAGAAAGCAGAGAGTATTGTGTGTGTTCACCACCTTGTTATTTATGAAAATAATAGGGATATGCAGGGCTTTTTTGTCATAGAACGCTCAGAACGGAGTTCCGGCACCTTTTTTGGATGGAACCTTGTAGGGTAGGCAAGGCAGGTTGTGTGACATGTGTGAGTTCTGGCACCTTTTTCTTTTACAAAAAAAGCACTGGGGATATGAATGAATGAATGAATGAACGAACGAATGAACCTAGCACCCTTCAGTTATATCAGACTAGAATTTCCATCAGGCAAACAAGTTGGTTCCCTCAGACTTGTTTCATGTAGTCCCATCCCTAAAACAATTTATGCATGTTTACAACACCAGAGATGCAATACACCTCCTGATACAGCTTGCTTGCCAAAATCCTCTTAAGAACTGTGATTCACACTTCCTTCTCTAGGCATGTATTACTTGTATCAACAAGATACAACTAATACTATTTTTCTTTACACAACCAATCTACAGTTATGGGTTACATGAACGAAGAAAAGTCAGACTTACACTCCTGAACTTCCTGCCTAATTGTTCCTGTTCAGTAAATAATTAAATAGCCGTCGGTGTGGCTATTTAGGCAACTGCTGCAGAAGAAAAGTGGACACATTCCAGTCACACTCCATCCAGAGAAATGAAACTGATGGGAAGGTGCACTGTCAAAAAGAAGGCTGAATGGAGAGCCAAATTGAATGTAATTGAATTGAAGAGCTGAAATAACAAGCTCTTTTTGTCCTCTTGTTTTACGCTACCAGACAGAACAAAGTGCTGAATTTTGAGTGGCACTTTTCAGTTACTCCAGATCTGGACATTATTACAGTTGTAGGGTCTTTTTGGAAGAGAGGCATCATTCTCTTCTGTTTGCAGGGATATAATCTTCCAATATTAATCTTTCACAATACCCTATCCATCAGAATGGACAGTTTGACTGTTGGTCTCTCAGTCTCATTTCTCAAGTCTCACTACATTCTCTGTGCCCATCTTTGACATAGTAATGGTGAATGACTTGGCATCTTGCTCCTTCTGGCATGATTTATTTCATTACTCATGCCCGCCAACACACAGATCATTCTAACTTGACTTTATGGTTAGTCACAGAATATACAATCAGTACCTTCACCTTCGCTTCATTTTTTATTTTATTTTTTTGCTTAAACATGGATGCTCTTCGATTTAGTCAAGCTCTGTGTCTCCATCCATATTTTATCTCATGATAGTCCAGGTTCTGTATCAATATATATATTGTAGTACAAGTATAAAATAAACAACCATCCCTTTGTTAGTTGGAATACTTTTTGGTAGTGTAATAAATATTGTGATGTTAAGGTAAGGTTTTGCATATGAACCAGAAGTCAAGAGAGAGATGTAGAAGTAAACAATCAGCATTATTTGATCATTATTTGATTACCGTAGTTTCTGGCGTATAAGACTACTTTTTAACCCATGAAAATCTTCTCAAAAGTCAGGGGTCATCTTATACGCCGGGTGCTGAAAAATTAGGGACAGGGCTGGCTGGAAAACCTGGAGCAGATCTCCCATTTAGTCTGCGCAGGGAAAGCGGGACCAATTGGAGAAGAAGCTGCAGTCTGTGATTTTTTACAGGCTGGGGTCTGGGCGTCTTTCCTTCTAAAGTTGAAGAGCAGCTGTAGTATATCCCAACTTGAAAGGCAGGTGGGGAAGGCAGCAGCCAGAGCAGCGGCTTAGCTCTAAGGACACATTTGACTCAGGAACTGAGCGGGCTGGCTGGAAAACCTGGAGCGGATCTCCCATTTGGTCTTTTTTTTAAAAAATCCCATTTATATCCTGCCCTTCTCCGAAGACTCAGGGTGGCTTACAATTTAAAGCACAAATCAATGTGCTTAGCAATAGCCTTCATTCTGTGTATATGCCTGTTTATTAGGGCTTTCACCACCACCACCCCAAGCAGCATTATTACAAAGTCAGCTTATTGCCCCCAACAATCTGGGTCCTCATTTTACCTACCTTGGAAGGATGGAAAGCTGAGTCAACCTTGAGCCTGGTGGGATGCAAACCTGCACTAATTGCAGGCAGCTGGTTTTACGTAAGGCTCTGCGCAGGGAAAGCTTTAGAGTGAATTAGGAAAAGTGAAAAAGTGAATTAGGAAAATAGGGAATGGTTGCTGGAATCAGGGGCTGCCACAAAGAAGAGGGAGTCAAGCTATTCTCCAAAGCACCTGAAAGCAGGACAAGAAGTAATGGATGGAAACTAATCAAGGAGAGAAGCAACCTAGAACTAAGGAGAAACTTCCTGACAGTTAGAACAATTAACCAGTGGAACAACCTGCCTCCAGAAGTGGTGAATGCTCCAACACTGGAAGTTTTTAAGAAGAGACTGGACAGCCATTTGTCTGAAATGGTATAGGGTTTCCTGCCTGAGCAGGGGGTTGGACTAGATGACCTCCAAGGTCCCCTCCAACTACTACTACTACTACTACTACTACTACTACTTATTATTATTATTATTATTATTATTATTATTATTATTATTATTATTGTTGTTGTTGTTGTTGTTGTTGTTATAGTTTAATCCACTTGCACTGTTTTATGTTTACATATTTGATGACAAACAGCCTTATGTTTATAAGTGACAGTTTTCCTACTAAGCACCTGCATGTCATAAGCATTTGAATTAAAATTACCATATTAAAATCAAATCTGATGTTTTTAAATTTTTATTTGGTGTGCGTTGGAAGAGGGGTATTCTTATACGGCGAGTATAGCCCAAACCCTATAATTTAACAGGAAATGTAGGGGGGTCGTCTTAGACGCCCAGTCGTCTTATACGCCGGAAAATAAGGTAACCCTCTTTTCCTTCTTTCCCTTTTTTCAATAGGTGCCACAAAGAGGGACCAGCATTGCTTTAGACCACTGTACAGCGTGTCAAACAACTTGTAGCAAACCTGTTTGGTCCAGTAAGTTTCTTATTCATTGCATTTATCAAGGCAAGTGAGGGGTTTTTAAAAGCAAACTTTTGCTGATTAGTTATTTGTTCTCCCATAGCCACCCACTTAAAGCTTAATAAATAATCTGCAAAGGCCAAGGCTGACAACTCAGTTTGCCAACTTGAAGCTCTTAATTATGGTCTGTTCTTCCCTATTGAAGTCATTTCTGTGTGTATTTCTTTGAACTCTCTTTGAACAAAGCTTGTCCTCATAATGGCACCCGTAATCTACAATGGTGCTGTGCTTTTCATGTGATTACAAGTCATCTTCATCATGCAGGGGGGAAAGCTAAAGGGTAGAAGCTGAGCACATGTGCTTAGCAATCTCATTCCTTATAATGCTGAAATAGAAAAGAGGGGAAAAAACAAAAGGAGAAGAAAGGATGGGATGTGAATAGCTCTGCAGTGTGTTTAGCTTGGCTATTTCATTGGGTCAGGTGTTGTTCTTATCTTTTAACTTACTTTGAAAACACTAAGGACATTTTCTTCTTTCATTAGTGTTTGGATGATGTCATTTGTTCACTTTCATCAATTTCATTTCCCAAGCAATAAATCAGGGGAACATACAACACTATTGTAAAATATTAAACTGTGTGAAAAACACTTCTGATGGTAGACTTCTCCTCCAGGCACTTGTGTCTTTAGTATTTTATTTTTATTTATCTTTCGTTTGGTTTAAAAATGCATATATGGATTGTAGTGATTTTCAATCTGAATTCCTTCGTATGCTTTTCTCTTTAACATCCCTGTGTGTTAAGGATGGAACATTTTCATCATACTGTATATTGAGGAATGAAACTGTAGAATGTTGATATCTTGAGAGCAATCTAGAGGTAGAGGAATTTGAAAAGAAATCCAACCTAGTATCATAATCATATAAATCCTTCCATATTAGCTTAGGATTTGGGGAATGTATGAATGCATGTAGGGCCATAAATATATGAAGTTTTGCATAGGATGTATTTGTTTCCATTTAACTAGTCTTTATATTTTGCAGTGTTATGAAACATAAGTATATACATGCCCATCGCATAGCTCCTTTTTGGGATTAGCAATGTTATGCAAAGTCCAGAAATAAGGTAAGAAAAAGAAATATCTAGTGTACACAGATAGCATTCACTATGGGTTTCTTCCCCATGCCCATATACTGCCTAATGTATTGAACTTTGCCTCTTTTATCTTCAGGATTTCATCAGTCTCATCCAATTACAACTTTCACTGACTCCCCCTTCCTCGCAGCCTATTCATTCTCCTTCTGTGTATTTATTTTGTAGTTCAGTCTTCATTCATTCTCTCTCTATGTCAAAATCATCTCAATGTACTTCTTCTAAATTGATCAGTCACTTTTGTATTCAGTCTGTACTAGTTCACATGTATTTTTTGACTCTCTTTTTGTTTTCTCACAAATACTTAAATTTCTTATTCAATGCATTTTTAATATTTCTCCTGACATACTCAAATCCCTATAAGAAACATACTCTTATACACAACTACTTTGCTTCTTTTAACACATATACCTCACAGCAAATGTCATATACCCACTCTATGTTTAGTGACTGAGTTGCATTCCAATGTGTAAGGACCTGCCTCCGTTTCTCTACCAAGAAAGCAGAACTCTTGAAACTGCCATCATTTCAAAATGAACTTTTATTGGCAGTTACAGAAAACAGGAAAGCTAGGCAGGATCTGAGGAATAGGTTAAACGCACGAAACAATAACCCCACCTCAATTGTCCATCTGGTTGGTTCAAACAGGCCAATCCACAGGTGACATTGAGCTGTGGGAAAGCAACCGATAAGGTGCCTCTCTCAAGGTTGTTAGGTATCCAGTTCCTCCCTGTGTGCTGAGATAAGTGTTCTGTACCAGCCTGCTACCGGCCTTGCAGAAAGGCAACCCCTGTACAAACAGCAGAGGCTGGAATACGTCTGCCAAATTTATTACACAAACAAACAAAACATGAAACAAGATACCGGAGCTTTGATCCTCTATCGGAGCGGTTGCTTTCAGCAAACCAGCCCTCCCCCAAACACTCCCTTTATAAGAGTTCAGGGCGTGGCCTCTCTTTGCCTCCTTCCGAGAAGTCCCACAGCCTTTCTCTGCTTGCTCCTACTTGACTGCCTCCTGCATCGGGCGTCCTTGAACAGGGCCAGCTGTGGGTCATCTTCATCCACACTGTTGGGCTCACACAGCTGGGTCTCCACCAAGTAAGAGGGGCCTGGCTGGGGGCTCTGCGGAGCCTCCAAGCCATCATCAGCAAGTTCTTCTTCAACACCCCCCTCCTCCCCCTTGTCTGAGTCATCCGACCCAACTGCCGAACCCACAGGCTGACCCTGAATCACAACAATAAGGCAGATTGCCCCGAGGCATTCCTTTCACACCCCATAAAGGATACATCAAAGCAGATAGAGCAGACATGTCAAACACAAGGCCCTGGGGGCCAGATCCGGCCCGTGAAGTGGTTTCATGCAGCCCGTGAAGCCATCCTGGAAACAGTGAGGGAACAGCCCCCACTGCCTTGGTCCTTCTCCAGAGACCCTCCTTCTGCCAGAGACCCTCAGATCTGTCCCACTCCTGCCCAGGCCCCCTAAGGCACCCTTGATGCGAACGATGTAGAGCTGGCCATGCCCACCCAGTAGGCCACGCCCACCCAGGCCATACCCACCTGGCACCCTGAGGGCAACCGCAATGCTGATGCGGCCCTCAATGAAATTGAGTTTGACACCCCTGAGATAGAGGAAACTGTCTATGTGCACTACAAGCCCCTGGCCACCACCCTCCCTCATAAGAGAATGGCAGAACCCAATTAACCTAAACCCAAAGAATATGCATGATTAATAATTGAGGGCTCTGACATACTACCCCCTAGAAAAATAAGAGGTCCACCTGGAAATAGAGAAAATAACAAAGAGGGAGACAGTTGAAACAACAATGTTAGTCAGGCTTATCCGGGTAACAGGCATGGAACTTTTTTAGCAGTTGGGGAGCCCTGACATACTTTTTATGCATCCATTTATTTTGCGATGGTGGAAGGTCTTTCCATGCCACCAAGTATTGGGTCAACCTATGATATTTCCTGGAGTCCAATATCTCTTTAATTTCAAAATGTTGCTCCCCTTCCACCATAATTGGTTGTGGGAGGGAGCTTCTGCTAGCCTTAAAGGGGAGGTTAGTTCCTGTTTAAGCAGGCTGCAGTGAAATATAGGGTGGACCTGTCTCAATGGTTTTGGGAGTTCCAATTCCACTGTTACTGGGTTAATTATGTGTTTTATGGGGAAGGATCCTACAAATTTTGGTCCTAGCTTTTTAGATGGCTGTAGGGATTTTAGAAATCTGGTTGAGAGATATACTTTACCCCCTATTTTGAATGGCTTAGGCTCCATTTGTTTGTTATCTGCCTGAATTTTATAAGCTTCCCTTGCTTCATCTAAAGCTTTTCTAACCCCAGGCTGGGTGTTTTGCAGCTGGTTAATCCACTCATTCAAAGAGGGGATGGGGGCTCGTTAACAGGTAACTCCGGCATTGGGTTAAAACTTTGTCCTGTTGCCACTTGGAACAGTGTGTAGCCGGTACTTGAATGCACTGCATTGTTGTAAGCGACTTTTGTGAAAGGCAACAGTTCAGTCCCATTGTCTTGTTGGTAATTTATGAAGCATCTCAGGTATTGTTCTAATACTGAGTTTGAATGTGCTGTCCCACCATTCATTTGTGGATAATGACTAGATGACAGTCCAAGTAGGTCCAGAAAAGCTCTTCAGAACTCTGAGGTGACCTGGACCCCCCTGTCTGATATAATGTGTTGTGGGGCCCCTTGCAACCAATACATGTGTAGTACAAATAATCTGGCTAAGGCTTTAGCAGTGGGAATCTTCTAACAGGGTATGAAGTGGACCTGTTTGGAGAATTGGTCCATCACAACCCAAATGACAGTGTTCTCTGAGCTTTCTGGCAATTCTACTATAAAATCCATAGATCTCTCTCTCCAGGGTGCTGAAGGGTTGGCCACCGCTTATAATAATCCTGGTGTTTTCGGCTGTCTCCGCTTTGCCCCTGCACAGACGGGGAAGTTTGCCATATAGCTTTCAATGTCCTTTTTTATAGATGGCCACCAGAATTGCTTTTTGGTCAAATGGAGGGTTTTCACGAACCTGAAATGCCCCACCATTTTCGAGTTGTGGCAGAGTTGCATGATTTTTATTCTCTGGGTTTTTGGCATGTATAACCTTTCTCCTACCCAGGGCAGTTTGTCCCTCATCGAACAAAGGTCCTTATGGTTAAGGAACCATTTGTCAGTTTCTAATGCTCCTCCTTCATTTCGGTGAATATTAGGATGTCATCCAAATACACCAGAACCCCTTTGTACAAAGTATTCCTGGAGGACCTCATTTATCATCTGCATGAATACTGTGGGCACTTCTTGTAATCTGAAAGGCAGGACTCAGAACTAGAAGCACTCCAAGGGGCAATTAAATGCCATTTTCCACTCATCCCCTTCCTTTATCCTAACTCGGTAGTATGCTTCTCTTAAATCCAGTTTGGAGAATATTTTCCCCTTGGAAAGATGAGCCAGCATGTCCTTCATTAACGGCAAGTGGTAGACATTGTTCTCGCAGAGAATGTGCGTGATCAATAATTGAGGGTTCTGACACAATGACCAGATCATTTAACAAAATGGTCGCAAAGTGAACATATGACACACACACAGACACAGACACACAGACACACAGACACACAGACACACACACACACACACACACACACACACACACACAGAGAGAGAGAGAGAGAGAGAGAGAGAGAGAGAGAGAGAGAGAGAGAGAGAAAAGATCACTAATTGTTGCCATCTCATTCAGATAAAGTTCTCTCAATCAGCTACGTTAGTTTTACTCTCACTCTGACATGTGGGGCTGTCAGGTGCACAAAATTTGGTCATAAATATGTACATTGGTCAGAAAATGATTTTTTTTATCACTGCTTATGGTTGTTAACCAAGATAGTTGCTAAACAAATAGTGGGATTTCTAGCCATGGCCTTTCTACCACCATTTGTATGGTTAAAATTTTTCCATACCTTTAAACATTTCTAAATTTTTATTCTTTTATAAATATTCTAGTAGGGGACAAAAATTACATACTACTTATTAGCCATTGTTGGGCAACCAGCAACTGTTCACTCCATATTCCTCTATCTGAAATAATTGCCAATATAATTGATCTTTGATACATTCATTTTCAGATCCATACTCCGCATTGCATCACACAGTCTAACCAACAATATAGTCTCTCTCTCTCTCTCTCTCACACACACACACACAAACACACGCACACACACACACACACACACACAAACACAAACATACACATACAAAAGTGTATTTTTGTTCAGGTATCTAACCGACACACTTCTATTTTCACCATCACTAAACAGCCAAAGGGACATGATACATCCTAGTCTTATGCCTGGCTAAATGTTGAACTATTCACTGTTTAGTTTAGTTTACATCCACCGTATACTCCTCTTATCACATTCAGCAACTCCATATTAATCCTTCATATACTCCTCTTACCACATCTAGCAGTTTCATATTCATGTAAAACATTCCATAATTCAAGCCTATTTGCTATCAGAGCACTGTCTCTGAACTAACCAAGGTGCAATAAATCTCCTGTCATTGATGTACTTCTCAGTTACCTGATAGAGAACTGAAATCTGGTCTCTACACCACCTGACCAGCATAAAAATGCACTGCATTTCCCAGATTGTACTAATTGTCTCCTCCTGTACCTTTTTGATCAGAATTCTGCCAAAGACTTTCCAGGCGTTCATTCATTTATTCATTTAAAATATTTGCATGGCTGCCCATCTTAAAGCCATAACTCTGGATGGCAGGCTTAGTAGACAAATTCTCCTGTAGTTTTTGTATTCACTCTTGCTTCTTTCCCCTTTGTACCGGGAACAATAATTGCACTCTTTATGTACAGTATCAAGTACAGATGCAGACTTCCTCAAACTCATATTAAATATGCCATGCGGTTGCTCAGTAATCATTTCAGATTCCTATCTGAACAAATTAATAATAATAATAATAATAATAATAATAATAATAATAATAATAATAATAATAATAATAATAATAATGAAGAAGAAGTTGGAAGGGACCTTGGAGGTTATCTAGTCCAACCCCCTGCTCAGGCAGGAAACCCTATACCATTTCATACAAATGGCTGTCTAGTCTCTTCTTAAAAATTTCCAGTGTTGGAGCATTCACCACTTCTGGAGGCAGGTTGTTCCACTGTCAGTAAGTTTCTCCTTAGTTCTAGGTTGCTTCTCTCCTTGACTAGTTTCCATCCGTTGCTTCTTGTCCTGCTTTCAGGTGCTTTGGAGAATAGCTTGATTCCCTCTTCTTTGTGGCAGCCCCTGGGATATTGGAACACTGCTATCATGTCACCCCTCACCCTTCTCTTCGTTAAACTACACATAGCCAATTCCGGCAACCGTTCCCTATAAGTTTTAGCCTCCAGTCCCCCAATCATCTTTATTGCTCTTCTCTGTACTCTTTCTAGAGTCTCAACATCTTTTTTACATCGTGGTTACCAAAACTGGATGCAGTATTCCAGGTGTGGCCTTACCAAGGCATTGTAAAGTGGTATTAGTACTTCTCGTGATCTTGATTCTATCCCTCTGTTAATGCAGCCTAGCGCTTTGTTGACTTTTTTGGTAGCTGCAGCACACTGCTGGCTCATATTGAAGTGATTGTCCACTAGGACTCTGAGATCCCTCTCACAGTTACTAGTATTGAGCAAGGTACCACCTATACCATACCTGTACATTTGATTTTTCCTGTCTAAATGTACAACGTTACTTTTTTCACCATTGAATTTCATTTTGTTAGATAGCGCCCAGTGTTTGAGTCTGTCCAGATCCTCCTGTATCTTAAGCCTATCTTCTAGAGTATTGGCTATTCCTGCCAGCTTGGTGTCATCTGCAAATTTGATGAGTTCCCCATCTATCCCCTCATCCAAATCGTTGATGAAGATGTTGAAGAGCACTGGGCCCAGAACAGAGCCCTGGGGCAGCCCACTACACACTTCCTTCCATGTAGATGCAGTTCCATTGAGGACCACACACTGAGTACGGCCTGTCAGCCAGCTATGAATCCATCTGGTGGTGATGCTATCTAACCCACATTTTTTATCTTATCAAGTAGTAGGTTGTGATCTACTTTATCAAATGCCTTACTGAAGTCCAAGTAAATTACATCTACAGCATTCCTCTGGTCTACTAGTTTTGTCACTTGGTCAAAGAATGCAATAAGATTTGTCTGGCATGATCTGTTTTTGACAAACCCATGTTGGCTTTTAGTGATGACTTTAAGGTGTTCGCTGATTTGTTGTTTATCTTTTCCAGAATCTTCCCAGGTATTGAGGTCAGGCTGATAGGTCTGTAGTTTCCTGGATCTATTTTTTCCCCTTTTTTGAAGATGGGAACTATATCAGCTCTCTTCCAGTCCTCTGGTAGTTCCCCAGTGCTCCAGGATCTTTGAAAAATATAGTTCAGTGGTTCTGAGATCACGCCTGCCAGTTCCTTGAGAACCTTGGGGTGTAATCCGTCTGGTCCTGGTGATTTGAAGTCGTCTAGGCTGGACAGGTGCTCACTTACCATTTTCTTGCCTATCTTATACCACCTATTCATACAAACTGATCACTTTTTCTAATGTCCCTTTTTATTCGTTCCTTTTCATCAATCTTTTTCTTGGACAATAACATGCACAGGTCATTCTTACAACCACAGTTGAGCCCCAATTTTCTTTTGGTAAGCAAGGCAGTTATTATGTGAATTTTGCTTTATTTTGCAATTTTTTTTTGCCACAGTTGTTAAGTGAATCACTGAAGTGAATCTGGCTTCCTCCATTAACTTTGTTTGTTGGAAGCCTGCTGGGAAGGTTACAAAGGGTAATCATGTGACTCCAGGACAGTGCAACTGCTATAAGTACATGCCAGTTGCCAAGTGCCCAGAGTTTGATCGTGTGATGATGGGGATGCTGCAATGGTTCTAAGTGTGAAAACTGGTCATAAGTTGATTTTTCTGTGCCCTTGTAACTTTGAGTGGTTACTGAAGGAATGGTTTTTTAAGTCGAGGTTACCTGCATAGTATTCCATTTTTCAAAGTATTACTGTTGTTCCATAAAGGTAAAGGTAAAGGTTCCCCCGCATATGTGTGCTAGTCATTTCCAACTCTAGGGGCTGGTGCTCATCTCTGTTTCAAAGCCCAAGAGCCAGCGCTTGTCCGACGACGTCTCCGTGGTCATGTGGCCAGCATGACTAGACGACAAAGGCGCACGGAACGCTGTTACCTTCCCACTGTAGTGGTCCCTATTTTTCTACTTGCATTTTTACGTGCTTTCGAACTGCTAGGTTGGCAGAAGCTGGGACGAGTAACAGGCGCTCACTCTGTTATGCGGCACTCGGGATTTGACCCGCCAAATTGCCGACCTTCTGATCGACAAGCTCAGCGTCCTAACCCACTGAGCCACCGCATCCCTGTTGTTCCATACAGATCTCTAAAATACTTTTGTTCCAATTTTTCTCACTTCAGTTTCGTGCCAAAGAATGTAGTCATTTTTTATTATATTCACTTTACTCCTTGATTAGACCTCTTCATTCTTTTCCCAAAATAATGTTGCATTTCCATCAAAATTGTTTTGATTCTTTTTCTGACCCTTTTAATTGTTCCTTGTTGTCTGTTGTTCTTTACAATTAACTTTTTTTTCTATAAACACATTATGGTATCTTTCTGTCATCCTTATTATTATTATTTTGCAACAGTCACTTTCCTAAATGCATCTTTTTGTCATCCGAAATCTCTTTTATTTCACTAAGCATCCTTTCTGATGCCATTGACATAGCTTCACACATTTGTGCAGCAGTGTAAACTTCAAAATTTAAGTCCAGCCACCTTAATCCAGCATAAGGATAATCATAATAAATAAAAATGACCCAAATAATAAATTGTGTTAGATCACCATGGGAGGAAGTTAATTAGAATTTAATTGGAAGCTGCATAGAGGCAATGTTATTGCACATACATTATCTAGTCAGGAGGGTTATATTTATTTTTTGTATTTGTATTTAAAACATTTATTTTCAGCCATAGGTTTTAGCAAAATTTGTCTTTATGGATTTTGTTAACTATAGCAGATTATAAAATGAGCATTTAATCTTGATGGTTATTGAGCCTTTCCTCCATCTTTTGAATAATTTGTTCTTATTCCAGCTTCTACAGTATAATGGCAACCAGTTAAAAGAAAAGAGTTGGAAGATCAAATTTCAACTCACTTTTAAATAGAACCTAACTATACACTGTTGGGAAAGAGGCTTCATCATTCAGAGCTCCTGTCACTAACTGTCAAAAAGAACCTAAGAGCAATTCCTTCTTTTAGTCTCTAGCAACTAAAGAAGATGTGATATGAGGTTGCAAATGAAGGATGACCTTGTTTGGACTTCCTATAAATTCTGGCGAATCAGGCCAACTTAGTGCATGAGTAAACCTTTATCAGGGCACACTTAAGCCACCTTTGGAATGGGGAAAATGCAACAAGAGATTAGAGGTCTTAGAAAAATATCTCTCATAAAATTGAAAGGAATGCAAATGAGTATTTTAAAGCCTAGACAAAAAACTCTGAAAAACAAAATTTGAAAGAATATTCAAACATGAAAAGTGCCGGATTCTAGATAGATCATTTTCTGTCTTTTATTTCAAGCCAGACTTCTGTATTCTTCTTGTGTATGTATGGTAGAAAAGTTAATTGCCTTTGTTCAGAAGAAACATGAAAAGGAGCCTGCTTTTTCAGACAGATAAAACAAAGGTTAGAATCTTTGTCTCATACGTGCTCTTCTGGCTGGCTCTGCTCTCTTTCTGATATCGTTTTAGAATGACTTTTTTTTAATGTTTCCATTTTGATCTTGTAGCGTGACTGCAGTAAACCCATTCCTGGGAGTGAGGAAGGGATGAACGAACTGTTAGAGAAGATTTGGAAAATATTACTCAGTCCAGGAAAAAAAGGAGAGCATGAAAAACAAAACTCAAAATAACCTCATCTAGATTTTATGTGGTGTGAGATGATATAGTAGAGAGAAACTCTGACAGCTTTCAGGATTCTGTTATTATACTCTTCAGAAATAAAGAACCATCTTGTAACCCTGGCTGCTCCTAATTTCTGACCTTGCCTACTTGAAGATTTTATTCTTTTTCCTTTCCCTCCCCTGAAGGAAATAACACTATTTAAAATGCATCAAACGAAACAAGCTCAGTAAAAATTGGATGATGGGGGCCTCTGATCTCACAAGTAAGAAAGACATCAGAGACTACCTATAAGCTCTAAGCATGGCTCAACTTATAGTATCTTTATGACTACATCTATGTAAGTTCTTTAGCAGCGGAACTGAAGTGATTTGGCATCACCTTTTCTGAGGATATGTTTTATTTCCTCCACTCTGGCCTAAAGTCCTGAGATTTCCTGTTGATTTCCTGTCCAAGCATTAATGAATGGGGCTACTGCTTCCCTTGTGAGCTTATATCAAGTTGGCCAGCTGTTACTACTGTTGAGGATTCATCAGCCAGATACAGAGGCAATTTTCAATAATTCGATATATAATAATTTTTCAAGTGCTTCCGGTGGCTGCGCGGCGCCGGAGACAGCCTTCCCGGGCTGCCCGCGGCTCAGCTGAGTGATTTTCGCCCGAAACAGCGCCGATCAGCTGTTCGGGCGAATTCGAAGCCCCCTCCTCGGGAGAAGAGGAGGGGGTGAGGCCCCAGGTAGGGGTCGAGTTCTCCGGGGCCGCCTGAGCTTGCAGCTTGGGCGGCTGAAGGATCGAACTCCCCCGTAGCCTGGGTCGCTCCCAGCTGGCCAGCGCCTCTGCTCCTGATTTCATGGAGCAGAGCCAGGCGTCTGCGACCACCCCTGCCTGAAGGAAGGACTATGGATTAAAAGGAGCAGGCAGAGCGGTACAAGAGGAAAAGGTGAAGAGGATTATTTTATTTTACTCTCGAGCTTGATGGACTTTTTTAAACTTTAAGTGAAAGTGCGTCACAATTGAAAGTTAAAGATGGCGGCTAAACCTCCCCCTAAAACTCTTCGGAGTGGTGGATCTTCTCCGGTGCAACAATCATCATTACAGGCGTTGCACCCTCCTGATGTATTGACACCGAAGGATTTACGAGATGCTTTGGATAAACATGCCCAGGTACTTTTGGAATCAATTAATCAATCAATTGGTGATAAATTTGCACAGATGGAGGAGAAATTGAAGAAGTTGGAGGAGAGAATGGAGGAGAGGATGGAACAGAAGTTCAGGGTGATGAAGGTAGACATTTTGTCTTCAGTGTATAAAGTGGCTGAATGTGTGGAAGATTTGGATGAAAAAGTGGAAGATTTGACTCAAAAGAATGCCATATTAGAAGCAAAAGTACTGGAGAATGAAGATTTAAGAGATAAAATGGATAGAGAATTGAGTCTTGCTCAATATTTCCAGATGCAGTTTGCCATTAGAATCAGAGGTTTAAAGGAGAATATTAAGGAAGATCTAAAGCAGCTGGTTTCTGAGGCTCTTGAAGTGGTATTGAATCAGCCAGCATCCGAAATAAAAGGAGGCATGGATAAAGTGTTTCGTGTGAATTCATGGATTGCTAGACAGAGAAAGTTGCCTAGAGATGTGGTGGTTTATTTTGCAAAAAGGGAAATTAGAGATGAAGTTATACAAGCTGCCTATGATACTAAAGTCGTGATTGCTGATCAAGAAGTTCTGGTTCTAAAAGAAATTCCTCCAAAGATTTTAAGGAGAAGGAAGGATTTTACATTTCTTGTGCAAGAGCTCAAGCAACGAGATATAAGGTTCAGATGGGAGATCCCAGCTGGGTTGATGGTGATGCATGAAGGTAAAAGGTACCGTCTGGTTACTGTGATGCAAGCGCGTGATTTTTACAATAATGTTTTAAAAGCAACCCCATTAACACTTCTGGAAGCTGCAAAGGGATCTGGAGAAGGAGAACATCAAGAGGCTGAAGATGGACAGACAGAGGAGAATGGTGCTGGAGGAGATCAAGTTATAACACCTTTGGATGATCCCAGAGAACAGAGGGTGACGCGTGCTGCTTTAAAACGATCAAAAAAGATAAAAGAACAAGAACAGCAGAAGTCTATGGAACTTTCACAACGTACTTACAGCCAAGTAGTGGGAGGTGGGAAAAGATTTGGGTGAGGAATGTAAAATTTAAACAAGTTTGAAATCTAAGAGAGAATTTTTACAAAATGTTTTATAGATGGTATTTAGATTTTAAAAAGCTAAGTATGTATCTGAATCATTAGCCTAAATGTTGGAGGTGCGGTGATGAAGACGTAATATATTTTCATATATGGTGGACTTGTAAAAAGGTTAAGGCTTTTTGGATAAAAGTCTGGTGGAACATACTAAGTTGATGTTGAATTTAATTACGGCAGCAAGACTTTTGATAGGTTAGTACTGGAAAGAGGAACTGCCGACCATAGAAGAGTGGGCTTTAGAGGTTTCCGACTTGGTTGAAATGGCGAAGATTTCGGCCTATTTGCAAGATTACTTGCAGGAACGCTATATTATGGAAGGGAGAGATTGGTTTGAGTTTATCCAGAATAAGTATAGGGTTAAGAAGTTTTATATTTGAATAAGGCTTCTTTCTTTGTTTCTTTTTCTATATTAGTTTTTTTTATATATATATTTAATATTACTAAGGTTTGTTTTATCCTATATAAGCTAGAGAGTGATAGATTTTAGAGTTTATGGTTGTTAGTATATGGTTGTTTATGATTGTTTTTTTTATATATACCTTGTATTTAGCTCTGGGAAGTCGGGGGGGGGGAGGGGGGGAGGGGGGGAGGAAGGGGGGGAGGGAGAAGGGTGGGGGAGGGGGGATTTTCTAAGGGAAAAATTGTATGTTAAAACTTTTCAATAAAAAAAAAATAATTTTTCAAGTGCTCCATGTAACTTGACAGATGCCTTGTTTGGCAGAACTTTTGATCTTACATACAAAGATTTAATCAAATTAAAAAATTAGGTTTCCAGAAACATCAAGGTACTGATTGCTCCTATCTTAATGCTTTAATTCGAAATAGAAAATGAGGATTTTGATAACTAAATGTAGTGGGGCAGTATTTTTTTTTCTATGGCTGCATTTATACATCATAGAATCAACAAGTTAGAAGGGGCCTTTTGGGCCATGAAATCTAGCCCCGTGCTCAGTTGGTGAGCTTCCTTGCATAAGCCATCCACTTTAGGCCTTTTCACAATATTTCTGTAAGATAAAGATGAGAGTTAATTATCATGTCTCCCTGCCTATATATCACTAGCTAGCTTATCAGCATTCTTTCTCAAGTAGATCCAGTCTGCCTGATCTGTACAGTCAGAGAGCTTCTGCTCAGAGATCTCCCTTTTTCAGATACACAGTATGGTGGGAGAGAACCTGATGCCAGGGATTTGCTGCAGAGATACCTCCTCTTGTGCAAAAGATTTTCTCTGGAAGTGAACCAGACTCAATTTTTCATGGCCTTTCATATATGATAAAACTCAGGCTCTTCTGGAAGGCCTTGAGATGTGTCAGTTTAAATAAGTAAGTCTGGGCAATTGGTGCCAATGTTAGCTTTAAATGTCATTGTAAATTTGTACTATTATTCCTATTGTTTCTCTTGTCTTATGAATTCCAACTGAATCATCGATTGAGAAGGTCTGCTCCAACATAATTGAGTAGCCCTTTTTTGTTACTTGTTAGCATTGTTATATCTTCATTGTGCAGTTGATATTCTTGTTCTTTTTCTTTCACTCTGAACATGTTCGAGGCAACTCTTTAAGATGTTGCTTGTATATTTAGTTAACTGAGTTCACCAGGACCAGATGGATTACACCCCAAAGTTCTCAAGGAACTGGCAGACATGATCTCAGAACCACTGAACTATATTTTTCAAAGATCCTGGAGCACTGGAGAACTACCAGAGGACTGGAAGAGAGCTGATGTAGTTCCCATCTTTAAAAAAGGGAAAAAAATAGATGCAGGAAACTACAGACTTATCAGCCTGACCTCAATACCTGGGAAGATTCTGGAAAAGATAATCAAACAAGAAATCAGCGAACACCTTGATGCAAACAAAGTCATCACTAAAAGCCAACATGGGTTTGTCAAAAACAGATCATGCCAGACAAATCTTATTGCATTCTTTGACCAAGTGACAAAATTAGTGGACCAGAGGAATGCTGTAGATATAATTTACTTGGACTTTAGGAAGGCATTTGATAAAGTAGATCACAACCTACTACTTGATAAGCTAGAAAAATGTGAGTTAGATAGCATCACCACCAGATGGATTTGTAGCTGGCTGACAGTCCTTACTTAGCATGTGGTCCTCAATGGAACTGCATCTACATGGAAGGAAGTGTGTAGTGGAGTGCCCCAGGGCTCTGTTCTGGGCCCAGTGCTCTTCAACATCTTCATCAACGATTTGGATGAGGGGATAGATGGGGAACTCATCAACTTTGCAGATGACACCAATCTGGCAGGAATAGCCCAAACACTCCAGGAGATAGGCTTAAGATACAGGAGGATCTGGACAGACTCGAACACTGGGCGCTATCTAACAAAATGAAATTCAATGGTGAAAAAAGTAAGGTTCTACATTTAGACAGGAAAAATCAAATGCACAGGTATAGTATAGGTGGTACCTTGCTCAATAGTAGTAACTGTGAGAGGGATCTCGGAGTCCTAGTGGACAATCACTTCAGTATGAGCCAGCAATGTGCTGCAGCTGCCAAAAAAGCAACACAGTGCTAGGCTGCATTAACAGAGGGATAGAATCAAGATCGCGTGAAGTACTAATACCACTTTACAATGCCTTGGTAAGGCCACACCTGGAATACTGCATCCAAGTTTGGTCACCACGATGTAAAAAAGATGTTGAGATTCTAGGAAGAGTACAGAGAAGAGCAACAAAGATGATTGGGGGACTGGAGGCTAAAACATATAGGGAACGGTTGCTGGAATTGGGTATGTGTAGTTTAATGAAGAGAAGGATGAGGGGTGACATGATAGCAGTGTTCCAATATCTCAGGGGCTACCACAAAGAAGAGGGAGTCAAGCTATTCTCCAAAGCACCTGAAAGCAGGACAAGAAGCAACGCATGGAAACTAGTCAAGGAGAGAAGCAACCTAGAACAATTAACCAGTGGAACAACCTGCCTCTAGAAGTGGTAAATGCTCAACACTGGAAGCTTTTAGGAAGAGACTGGACAGCCATTTGTCTGAAATGGTATAGGGTTTCCTGCTTGAGCAGGACTAGATGACCTCCAAGGTCCCTTCCAACTTCTTCTTCTTCTTCTTCTTCTTCTTCTTCTTCTTCTTCTTCTTCTTCTTCTTCTTCTTCTTCTTCTTCTTCTTCTTCTTCTTCTTCTTCTTCTTCTTCTTATTATTATTATTATTATTATTATTATTATTATTATTATTATTATTATTATTATTTTCTGCTTTCCTGACAGAAGTACTGAGATTCAGGAGTACCTGTCTAATCCCTTCCTTTGTGGTTTGACCCTTGTTTCACTGCTTATAGGTGTCCTTTTTGTTTTCAGATCTTTACTAAGCTTTTTCTGTAGCCACATAGTCATCATACATAAGCCTTGATTTCTAATCATGATTTATGAAAAAAAAAGTTGGCTGAGTTCCCAACAAGCTGTAACTGCAGTGACCACACGACCTTCATTATAAAGGACAGCCCTTTTTTTCAAAAAGTTCTCCTGTATATTTATTTAATTATTTATTTTTGTGATTTTGTTCTTGAATTTTCCTTTGTAAAGCAAACCTATAAACATAGACCTTTTTAAAATTCTTATGAGCCTCTTTCCAATTTGCTCCTTTTCCTGGTTTGTCTACTATTTCTTTCCAGGAAAATGTGTTTTGTAGCTATAACTCATGATTTATAAGCCAAAATGTCCATATACTTTACTAGGTCAGAAACAAACAAAACATATTATGACTTGGTGTGCTGGGCAGACCCACGAATATGTACATTGTGCTATCTACAACACACTGCTTCATATTCTAAGGGTATATTCATATGATGATCTCAGTTTTTAAATTAGGAGGTAAACCTTTCCTTAGTTGCCTGTGATTATGTATCCATTGCTTGTGTATCTTTAAAAAAACTGATTTCAGAGACTCAGAAAGGAATTGTTCTGTTTAAAATGTATGAGTTTATAGGGTTGTCAACATTACTGAGGCATTTCACCACATAAAAGGGAAATTTGCTTTGCATAAGATCAAAAACAGCCTGATTTTAGAACACATTCCAAAAGAAAAGCATTTTGATGCCTCTCACTCAAAATGCTTCAGCAAGAAATAAGAAAACCACATGCAATGTTCCCTCCATTCATTTTAGCAATCCTAAAATGGTGGGAGTGGGTATTTCAAGTGGTAGCCAGTAGTAACACTGCTTGAGGAAGGAAAAGCTTGTGTATTTTAGTACTACACAGAATTACAAGACACAGTTAATGCTGTAAGTTAATATTACCTTTCCCTAGAAACTAAGAAAAAATAGAATGAACATTTAAGTGATATTTTCCCACAGAAAAAACATAAATGAATGCTTTGAAATAGTAACAAAATTTTGTTCATTTCCTTTTTCAGTTTCTTGTGTTTGGCACTACAGTATTTCTTTGTTCTTTTTCATAATCAGTAAACCATTTCTTTTGTGCTAGATGCAGTAATTTTTGTATTCAAGAAGCTCTCTTTTGTAATAGCAAGTATACTTCAGCCTATAACAATAACATTCATGAAACAGTCTAGCTATTTTTTTTTCATAGAAACTATGTGATAAAGACCGAAAAAAATAACATGGCATAACAAATTTGCTTTTAAGATTTTCTTCCCATGGTTGCTTCTTTCCTATTTATCTTAATTTATTAAAATTGGACTTTTTAAAATACATGTTTGTGATTAACTTTTTTCTAAGTTTTTTTTATTAAAATCAATGACTCTAGCAACATGTGCTTACTTGCATTGAAAATTAGTGTTTTAATATATTTAATCAACTCCTCCCAGTTTATAAGGACCAAATCCAAGAAAATTAGTTTTCCAACCAATATCTGGGCAGTTGAAATTTCCCATCACAACCAGTTCATGTTTTTCTGTCGCTTCACTTATTGACTTTAATAAATCTTCCTTTTCTGACTGAATTAGTTATCTGTAGCAGACCTCTAGCAAGATACCCTTCTGTTAACTTGCTCTTTTAGCCCAGTTGCTTTTAGTCTTCAAAGTACCATCAGTTGAAGGGATGTACATGTGAGTTTAATCCTGATATACATTGCTATATCTCCTCTTCTTTCCTGTTTCTTGTTCTTTAGAAATGAAGTATACCCATCCAGCTCTATGTTCCACTGGATTCACCCAGCCATATGTATATAAAGGTAAAGGTTCCCCCGCACATGCGTGCTAGTCGTTTCTGACTCTAGGGGCTGGTGCTCATCTCCATTTCAAAGCCGAAGAGCCAGCGCTTGTCCGAGGACGTCTCTGTGGTCATGTGGCTGGCATGACTAGACGCCAAAGGCGCACGGAACACTGTTACCTTCCCACCGTAGTGGTCCCTATTTTTCTACTTGCATTTTTACGTGCTTTCGAACTGGTAGGTTGGCAGAAGCTGGGACAAGTAACAGGCGCTCACTCTGTTACGTGGCACTTGGGATTCAACCCGCCAAACTGCCGACCTTCTGATCAACAAGCTCAGCGTCCTAACCCACTGAGCCACCGCGTCCCTCATATGTATATAATCCCTGTTATATTATATTTAACAGAATAATAGAATAATGGAAGGGACCTTGGAGGTTTCCTAGTCCAACCCCCTGTTCAAGCAGGAAACCCTATACCAGGGCTAGGCAACCTCAGCTCTTTTATGACTCGTGGACTTCAACTCCCAGAATTCCTGAGCCAGCATGAGCCTCTCCCTTTTCTCTCAGTGTGGTTGGCTCAGGAATTCTGGGAGTTGAAGTCTACAAGTCATAAAAAAGCCCTTTGCCTATACTATTTCAGACAAATATTTGTCCAGTCTCTTCTTAAAAAACTCCATTGTTAGAGCACTCACAACTTCTGGAGGCAAGTCATTCCACTGATTAATTGTTCTAATTGTCAGGAAATTACTCCTTAGTTCTAGCTTGTTTCTCTCCTTGATTAGTTTCCATCCATTGCTTCTTGTCCTTCCTTCAGGTGCTACTTGTTTTGTACTTTATGAGATCTAGCCTATTTTACTTTAACCCATACTTTGTGCAATAGTGTAGAGATGTTTAAGACAGCAAATTATATTTTATGTGTTCAGTTTCCCTTTTTATTTCTGTATTTACTTTGTTAAAGTTATAATTTCTAAAACACTTCACTTTGCTGCCGTATTAAACCTACTACTTGCGAGCTCATTATTTACCAGTCATCCTTCAGTTGGCATGGGACTGGGTTATTTGGATCCTCCTAACTATGTCTATCTGCCCTATTAAGCCCATCAGGAAGAGCGTGCTCCAAATTCTGAATAATAAGGAGTGCAGTCTGGTGGGGCCCAGGAAGAGAGAGCCTTTTCTGCTGTGATGTCCGTCATTTAGAACCTCATTCCCCCAGATACAAGATTGGCTCCAACCATTTTAATGTTTCTTAGGGCCTTAAACACCTGATTTATAGCTAGGTCTGTGGATCTGGGTACATGCCTGATCCTGTGTCAGCCCTTCGAGCAATCAAGGCAAGAAACCAACACCTTGATTACTGACATTACCTTTATTGTAAAGCTTCAATAACAGAATCTTTTTTACTCTGAAAGCCCTTCTCCTTTCCCTTGCCTTTATTTTCCAGAGAAGTAGGGAGAGTCCCTTCTGACATGTTTCCCCCCATTCCTTTTGCGGGCCGAGACATTTCTTGTCTGACTGTTGCCATGGCTGCAGCTCTTCCTCCTGTCTCCCAAGGTTATTCTCACAGTTCATTACAGCTGGTGCAATAGTTGTGCTGATAGGCACTGGTGTTTTTTTAATTGGTATATGTATTTTAAAAATTGTTTTCTGTATTTTTGCACTTTTTAAATCTTTTAATTATTGTTAGTTATCCAGAGTCATGAATTTGAGATGGGTGGCCATATAAATGGAATAAATAAATAAAATTTCCACTTCCTTAGACTCTAGTTAAACCCTCTTGATCAGGTTAACCAGAGACACTGAGCGACGGTGAGAGACACTGTAGATGTACTTTCCCTCCTTAGTGAATAAATGATCATTCTCAGCAGTTTACTGTATATGTTGTAAACTATGGAGGATAAAATACTGTAAAATAAAGTTCTAAATGCCCCATAAGGCAATAATAACATTAGCCATCCTCCAGCATTATCTTCTGCAATTGAAGATAAAAGAGGCAAAATCAACGCAATACAGAGTGCTCCCACTTTTCTTCATTAAGAAGGATTAGGAAGGATACCTTGGATGGTGATACTGAAAATCATAGAAATGTCCAAGGGAACTAATACGGTCACAACTTTTTGTCATTTTACCAGTATGGACAAGGCAGTATGTTCTAAAAATAGGCTGGACATTTGGTTGAAATATTTTTTAAAATTCAGTTTCACCTTACAGTATCTGGGATTGATCAAGTTAATTGGGGAAAGATACAACAAGATCCCCTTCATGAATTACTGCCTTGTCGTGGTGAAGGGGCTTGCATAATTCAATGAAGCTATGAGCTATGCCGTGCAGGGCCACCCAAGATGGAAAGGTCATAGCAGAGAGTTCTGACAAAACGTGATCCACTGGAGAAGGAAATGGCAACCCACTCCAGTATCTTTGCCATGAAAACCCTATGGACAGTACCAAAAGGCAAAACGATATGACGTTGGAAGATGAGCCCCTCAGGTCGGAAGGCATCCAATATGCTACTGGGGAAGAGCAGAGGGCTAGTACTAGTAGCGCCAGAAAGAATGAAGCGACTAGGCCAAAGCCGAAAGGACGCTCAGCTGTGGATATGTCTGGTGGTGAAAGGAAAGTCCGATGCTGTAAAGATTTTTTCTCCATAGGAACCTGGAATGTAAGATCCATGAATCAAGGAAAGCTGGATGTGGTGAAACAAGAGATGACAAGACTGAACATCAACATCTTAGGTATCAGTGAACTAAAATGGACAGGAATGGGTGAATTTAATTCAGATGACCATCAGGTATACTACTGCGGGCAAGAATCCCTCAGAAGAAATGGAGAAGCCTTCATAGTCAATAAAAGAATAGGAAAAGCAATACTGGGATACAATCCTCAAAATGACAGAATGATCTCAGTTTGAATCCAAGGCAAACCATTCAATATCACAGTAGTCAAAGTCTATGCCCCAACCACCAGTGCTGAAGAGGATGAAATTGACCGGTTCTATGAAGCCCTACAGCACCTTATAGAACTAACACCAAAAAATGATGTTCTTATCATCATGGGGGATTGGAATGCTAAAGTAGGAAGCCAAAAGATAACTGGAATAACAGGCAAGTTTGGCCTTGGAGTGCAAAATTAAGCAGGGCACAGGCTGACAGAATTCTGTCGAGAATACGATGGTCATAGCAAACACTCTTTTCCAACAACCCAAGAGACGGCTCTACACATGGACATCACCAGGCGGTCAGCACAGAAATCAGATTGACTATATGCTCTGCAGCCAAAGATGGAGAAGCTCTATACAGTCAGTAAAAACAAGACCAGGAGCTGACTGTGGCTCAGACCATGAGCTTCTCATTGCAAAATTTAGGCTTAAACTGAAGAAAGTAGGGAAAAGCACTAGGCCACTCAGGTATGAATTAAATCATATCCCTGTTGAATATACAGTAGAGGTGACAAATAGATTTAAGGAATTAGATCTGATAGACAGAGTGCCTGAAGAACTATGGACAGAGGTTCGCAACATTGTAGAACAGGTAGCAACCAAAACCATCCCAAAGAAAAAGAAATGCAAGAAAGCAAAATGGCTGTCTGAGGAAGCTTTGCAAATAGCTGAGGAAAGGAGGGAAGCAAAAGGCAAGGGAGAAAAAAAAGATACGCCCAATTGAATGCAGAATTCCAGAGAATAGCTAGAAGAGATAAGAATGCCTTCTTAAATGAACAGTGCAAAGAAATAGAAGAAAACAATAGAATAGGGAGGACCAGAGATCTTTTCAAGAAAATTGGAGAGATGAAGGGAATGTTTAATGCAAAAATGGGCATGATAAAGGACCAAAATGGCAGGGACCTAACAGAGGCAGAAGAGATTAAGAAGAGGTGGCAAAATTACACAGAGGAACTATACAAGAATGAGCTTAATGTCCCTGATAATCACAATGAGGTGGTCACTGACCTCGAGCCAGACATCCTAGAATGTGAAGTGAAGTGGGCCTTAGAAAAGCTGAGCAACAACAAAGCTAGTGGAGGTGACAGTATTCCAGCTGAGCTATTCAAAATCTTAAAAGACGATGCAGTAAAAGTGCTACACTCAATTTGCCAGCAAATTTGGAAAACTCAACAGTGGTCACAGGATTGGAAAAGATCAGTTTACATTCCAATTCCAAAGAAAGGCAGTGCCAAAGAATGTTCAAACTATCGCACCATTGCACTCATTTCTCATGCTAGTAAAGTCATGCTTAAAATCCTACAAGTTAGACTTCAGCAGTATGTGGATCGAGAACTACCAGAAGTACAGGCAGGATTTTGCAGAGGAACTAGAGATCAAATTGCCAACATACGCTGGATCATGGAGAAAGCTAGAGAGTTCCAGAAAAAACATCTACTTCTGCTTCATTGACTATGCTAAAGCCTTTGATTGTGTGGATCATAACAAACTGTGGCAAGTTCTTAAAGAGATGGGCGTACCAGACCATCTTATCTGTCTCTTGAGAAACCTATATGTGGGCCAAGAAGCAACAGTGAGAACTGGACACGGAACCACTGATTGGTTCAAAATTGGGAAAGGAGTCCGGCAAGGCTGTATACTGTCGCCCTGCCTATTTAACTTATATGCAGAGCACATCATGAGAAAGGCAGGGCTAGATGAATCAAAAGTTGGAATTAAGATTGCCGGAAGAAATATCAACAACCTAAGATATGCAGATGGTACCACTCTAATGGCAGAAAGTGAAGAAGAACTAAAGAGCCTCTTGTTGCGGGTGAAGAAGGAGAGTGCAAAACCTGGGTTGAAACTTAACATTAAGAAAACCAAGATCATGGCATCCGGCGCTCTCAATTCCTGGGAAATAGATGGGGAAGAAATGGAGGTAGTGACAGATTTTATTTTCCTGGGCTCCAAGATCACTGCAGATAGGGACTGTAGCCAAGAAATTAAAAGACGCTTGCTCCTGGGGAGGAAATCTAGGAAATCTAGACAGCACACTAAAAAGCAGAGACATCACCCTTTCAACAAAAGTGTGTATAGTCAAGGCTATGGTCTTCCCAGCTGCAATGTATGGCAGTGAAAGTTGGACCATAAGAAAGACTGAGCGCCAAAGAATTGAGGCCTTTGAACTATGGTGCTGGAGAAGACTCCTGCGAGTCCCTTGGACTGCAAGGCGATCAAACCAGTCAGTCTTAGAGGAGATCAACCCTGACTGCTCTTTAGAAGGCCAGATCCTGAAGCTAAAACTCAAATACTTTGGCCACCTAATGAGAAGGAAGGACTCACTGGAGAAGAGCCTAATGCTGGGAAAGATTGAGGGCAATAGAAGAAGGGGACGACAGAGAATGAGGTGACTGGATGGAGTCACTGAAGCAGTAGGCGTGAGCTTAAATGGACTCCAGAAGATGGTAGAGGACAGGAAGGCCTGGAGGAACGTTGTCCATAGGATCTTGATGGGTCGGACACAACTTCGCAGCTAACAACAACAACAACACAACAAAATGTGAACAACAACCAAACATCCCTTTAAAAAGGTAAAGAGGAAAGCCAAATATTTTGAAGATGACTTTGCGATGCAAGAAGAAAAGAACAATATACAATATGATTAGCAAAATAATATCCATGAACAAATTCCGTTTAAATGTAAAGTGGTGGTTTGGCAAGTATTTTCTAGGAGAGAAAAAATTTTCACTCCTTCCTCCCCCTAATTCAGACAGGTGATTCACACACCTGTACATAGCAAAAAATGACTCCTGGGCTCCAGCACTGGCTATCAAATCTTTTGCACTGGGCTTTTGCAGGCAATTCTCTGCAGTGATGCCTGCAGGTGTTCATAGCTGTAACGTGTTTTTCAGTTGCCATAGCCTCTCGCTGCTAATTAAAATACAGATGATTGATGCATTCTACTTTGGCAATGCTTTCTGCATTCTCATTGGACAATCGGCTGCTGGTGGCCCTCATTGCCGGTGTCCCCCTCCAGCGTTCTGAACTTCAGGAAAAAAACGGTTTCAGAACATTTAAAGGAAATTATCTCTCTTGCTGTGCATTTTCTATAAAAAGTACACCCAGAATAATTTTCCTCCAAGCTGACTAACAGAAAAATAGAAGGGAGTATGGGAGAAAAGGGAAAGAAACTAATTTTCAGACAATTCCAATGATGCATTATAAGACTTTTGGGTAGATTATTTCTATTTGTATGAATGGGTGCAATTTACTTTCCTATCTTTGAAATGTAACTCATGGCCATTATCTCTCCCAGGTGATATTTGACAATCTGACACATAGTGTGACCTCTTAGTTTCCTCAGCTGTTCTACAGGGTTATAATATATGTGTATGTGTATGTTTGTGCCCAGACTATAGATATTTATGAATAGAATCCTCCTTGTGGTACCAGTTATAAACATTATCAAGCTATTCTGTCTCTTCTATGTAATTTTTTTAATAGGAAAAGTAATGAAACAGGTAAAGTAGTGGAAAAATACAGGAAACTTCAGTGGAAAAATGATATCATCTGAAGTATCCTATCTGTCCTCCAGATGAATTTTTTTTGAATGAAAAAGGATGATTGAATAATTTAAGCTACATCTGGAAACATTGTTAGCCATGCTTTAATTCCATTTAGACTCTGATTACAATTATATCAGACTTTAATTGATAAGGCCGCCGAATTCAAAAGTCTCTAAGCAGCATACAGTATTAAAAACTGCTAAAACAATGATTCAACAAAAGCTAAGGGACATAGAAGAATCAAAATGACTCCACATTGACAAGAATGCTCTTGCGGAAGCTGCCATCCATAATAGTCCAGGTTCAAAGAGCTTTTTTGAATAGGTCCATGCAGGAGAAATGCTGTTTTAGGAGGCTGAGCAGTCACAGAGAAAGCCTGCTTGCTGGATGTCATGAGATGATATTGTTTTATCACTGGGATCTGGAGCAGGGTCTATGACAATTTGCCATGGCCAACTCGCCACAGCCAACTCTCCATGGTCAACTTGCTGCAGGACAAGACTTACACTAATATCAAAGAAACAGTGGAATAAATGAAACATACAATATCAACTAAACAGTTAAACCAATGGAGCGAAGATAAAATGAATATTTCAGAATAGGCTAATTTCCTCAAAGTGAATCAATTTGTAAACTAAGGCAGTGAAACAGGCTGAATTGAGGTCAAGCATTCTGAACTAGCAAGGAAAGGAAAGAAAAAAGTTAAAACATATTAAAGATTGGATGCAAAAGGAGGGACAAAATGAAATGTGAATGACAAAAATGAAAATATTTTTAAATTTATTTTAAATAATTAAATTAAATTGTTAAATTGTCCAGTGGTGAGTTGTCCTGCAGCAAGTTGGCTGTGGTGAATTGTTCCACGGTGAGCTGGCCGTGGAGAGTTGGCCGTGGAGAGGTGGCCATGGAGAGGTGGCCACAGCAAGTTGGCTGTGGTGAATTCTCCCATTCCGTCTGGAGCATGCCAACTCTGTCAGATTAAACAGGATAGCCAGATGCAAAGGAGATTGATGATCTCTTGAACATCTAGGCCCCATGCCTTGAAGGATTTTAAAGGTCATAACTGGCAAGTTTGAATTGCACTTGAAAGTCCACTGGTAACCAGTGCAATTTAGTCATTGTTACCCCATTATTTTGAATGGAATTAAGATATGGCTAATTTAGGCTAATTTAGTCTTGATCTAAGATGCAAATTTTTATACAGGCTATGTGTTAGCCTTTGGAGCTAGTTTAATGTAGTTGATCTGTCCAAAGTTGAGTAAAATAGTTGGATTACAAAATGCATTTGCTAATAAGTTTTAACTTTTTTCTTTCCTTTCCTTGCTAGTTCAGAATGCTTGACCTCAATTCAGCCTGTTTTATTGCCTTAGTTTACAAATTGATCCACTTTGAGGAAATTAGCCTATTCTGAAATATTCATTTTATCTTCATTCCATTAGTTTAATTGTTTAGTTGATATTGTATGGTTCATTTATTTATTACACCTGGCACCTAGCACATTTAAATTATTTTCTGTTGAATAGTTAAAAAAAATGCTTATATGTAATGGTTAAAGTTGGTGGAGAACGAAAGTGTGTGGCATTGCAAAGAATAATTTGCAGCCTCTGTGGTATATTACATTTTTAAATATGTCTTGTTCTTGTAAACTTGTCACTTCACATATATTTGTTCAGACTTCTAATAAAATGGGAAGTTATTATTCTTCAGAGGTTAAATTTACATAGTTTAAACATTGGAAAGTTAAAAAGCTTTATTGACTAACCTGTTAAATCATTGGAACCCAAGAATTTTGAAGATAGAAGAGCCGTGGTGGTGCAATGGTTAGAATGCAGTACTGCAGGCAACTTCTGCTGACTCCTGACTGCCAGCAGTTTGGCAGTTTGAGTCTCACCAGCTCAGTGTTGACTCAGCCTTCCATCCTTCCAAGGTTGGTAAAATGAGGACCCAGATTGTTGGGGGGGGGCAATATGCTGACTGTTAACCGCTTAAAGAGGGCTGTAAAGCATTGTGAAGCGGTATATAAGTATAAGTGCTATTGCAATTGCTAGAAGAAAATATGATAGCACTCTTCCAATACTTGAAGGAATGTCATAGAGAAGAATGCCAAGTCTTCTCTTTTATCATTTCACAATTAGGATGTGAAATAATGGCTTTAAGATACAGGAAGTCAGGTGAAGGTTGTATAATAGGGAAAACCTTCCAATGGTAAAGAATCATGCACATCCACAGAATCTTGCTACTTTTGTTGAAATAATGAAACCATTGCTGTGATATCGCAAGATCTTTCTCTTGGGGATGTATTGTGATGTCAGGATTTATACAAAAAAGGGAGCAGGGCTTGTTATGACAGTGCTTCTGTCATTCTGCTCCCACTCCCCCATTCTTGGTAAAAGCTGTTTGACACTGAAATCAGTTATCTATACATGAGGTGGACTTTTACTGATTAGATCTGTCATATATTTTTAATTTGGGGTCTTGGAGAAAACTGAGGGTTGGACTACATAGTCCCCTCTAGATCTTTGAAATATATTGACAATAATATGAGCAAAGTTCATTTGAGAATGAGCAACTATAAATTTTCCCTCTGAAGGCCTTGCAAGGGTTTATTAAATATCTTCCTCAGTGTTGTAATTATGAATGGGATTTTGTTAAAAATTATACAGCCTACCGTGTTAGAAGTTAGATCATGCTGAGAGAGTAAAGAATGTCAAACATAAGTTCCATAACAATAATAATAATTCTATGACATGTAAAAAATGATAACATTATAGCAATAAAATTATATGTTTTTTATGGACTAGATTCCATTTTATAAATGCATTCTTTCAGGTAATCAAAGATTTAGGTTCTTTTTTTTTAACCACAAAACACAGACACCCAACTGGAGAAGATGTTCTCACAATTTTACTTAAAATAGTTTGAGTGCTTTTTGACATTAAAGATAAATCCCAAATCATAATCCTCAACTTGACTGACCTGAAAAGAGAGGAAGAAAACAAAATAACCTTTAGCAACTATTTTTTTTTAGAGATTGACCAATCTTCTCAAGTAAACTTTGAGAGACGCTGACTGTCAAAGTAATGCTTTTTTTATTTTGCATCTCTAGTGTTTTTATTCAGATGGCATGATGGTCCTACTAGCTACTTTATTTTTGTTTGCTTGCACTAAATGTGTTAGCTTAATATTACAGTGTCTTTGTCGTTGATTTTTATTGTTATGTTTCTAAGAATCTTTAATAATAATTGGCTGGATAGCTGTTAAATGTTTTGGTACTCTGTTCTTGTATAAGTAATTTGTTTTTACTCATGGCTTGATTTTGAAATCTTTGTGTTTAAAAATTCTGAAAGTGAACATTTTCAAGGGTTTCTGCTTAGCCATCTGTTCTGTAGTCAATCATGAGATATCTAAAAAATGATTAGGAAATATTTAGCCCCTGTAATGGATAAAGTAGATGATTGTATTTTTGTACTACATGATTAAATATAAATTTACAGAGGAATAAATAAGGAAATAAGTCCACTTCAGATTTTCTAATAATATTAAGTTTTATACCACATTCCCAGTGATAGTAGTGGCAGAACTATATCTTAACCTCTTTTTATAGGAGAAATGCCAGAAGTTTTAGAATAACATAAGAACTTTAACTCCTTTTCACAACACATTTGTTTCAGATTTGGAGAAAGCCTAGGTAGCTGAAATGGGACGGAGCTAGATTGTGACATAACTCAGCCACCTTTACCTAATCTATTGTATTTAGATCAAAACAAATGTAGCTGAGAATCATGGAAGTTTTGATTCCAACCTTTGAGGAGGAAGGCAGGACTAAAGAATAGAATGGAAGTGCTGATGGTATAGATGAAAAGAAGTAATTGTACTTTAAGATGTTATTTTGGATACTGTAGTCAGCATAGCCAACGGTAAAAGATAGTAGGGATAGCAGTCTAATTGCTGGATTGATCATTAATTGAGTTTGGATGGTCTTCATTACTAATAGTTACATTGGGGTTGGTCAAATAACTTTATAACCTGGTGGTATTCATGACGTCAACCTGGGAGATTTCAGTTACCCACATATTGACCAGGTCAATGTTTGTTCAAATCATTACAGAGAAGTAAAATTCTTATGTACTATAAAAAACTGTACGCTATAGTACTTGGTCATGGAATAAACAAGGAAGAGGTAATACTAGACTCATCCTTAAATATAATGCAGGATTTGGTGACAGATGTATGTGTAGTCAAATTGGACTACTGACCATATTGTACAAACATTTGATATTCAAAGAAATAATGACCTATACAGCAAGTTATTTGATTTAAAAAAGGGGGGATTTTTCGAAATTAAGACATTAAGAAGAAACTGAAAGGGAAGGCTGAAACAGTAAACTCATTTCATTCAGAAAGCTTGCTAATAGAGGTATTACTCCAGAAAGTAAGTAATAAAGACTTACTGTATTCTTAAAATTAAGAAAATGGCTCCAAAATCCAAAAAGAGGCCTGCATGGTTGACTATAAAGAAAGCTATTAGAAACAAGAAAGTGTCATTTAGAATGTGAAAGTCCTGCCCCAATGAAGAAGATACAACTCTGACAAACAAAATATAAAATGAAGAAGGGAAAAAGAAAAATTTGAGGAGTATATTGCCAAACGGTGAAGAGACATAATAACAGATTCTTCATATTCATTAGAAGTGGGAAACCAGCCAGGAGACTATTGGTCCCTTGGTTGAAGGAGTCAAAAACGTGCAATGAAGAGAAAAGGCAAATTCAGAGAATATGAATGGATTCTTCTGTCTGGACAGAAGAAAAATTGGGCCAGATCGCTGTGCCAGAGCTCATATTCTCAGGAGCCATATTTATTTATTTATTTATTTTATTCCATTTATATACCGCCCTTTCCCTGAGGACTCAGGGCGGTTTACAGGGAGTTAAAAAACCAGCGATACAAAAGTTAAAACCATTTTAAAAAAGATTAAACAAACCCTGTGCAATTAAAAAACCCCGAATTAAAATAAAATTATATAGTGGTGACAATAGAAGAAGTGCTAGGCCCAGGGCTTTTTTCCTCATAGAACGCTCAGAACGGAGTTCCGGCACCTTTTTTGGATGGAACCTTGTAGGGTAGGCAAGGTGGGTTGTATGACATGTGTGAGTTCCGGCACCTTTTTCTTTTACAAAAAAAGCACTGGCTAGGCCCCACTGACAAATTGAACATCAAAAAATTACCAGGCCCTGATGGTATCCAACCAAAGGTTATTAAAGAGCATAAAGCTGAGATTCTGGACTTCCTTATTAAAATATGAAAGCTGTTTCTGTACTTGGCATATGTAGTTGAAGATTGGAAAGTCACCAACATAGCTCATGGGAAGATCCACGAAACTGTAGAGGCCCATCAGCTTACCAACTGTTTTTGGGGAAGATTGTGGAAACTGCTGTTAAAGATAAAATTACCAAAAATTTGGAGACAAACTTGCTCAAGAATAACCAACATGGCTCCACCAAGGGACGGTCTGGTCTAGTTAATCTAGTAGAAGTTTTTGAGGGTATTAATTGCTTGGCCATTGATTTTCGCTATAGTGCTGTCCCTGCTCACAGAGATGTTCACAGGGACATCTAACCACATATGTCCTCACTTAGAAGCCGCTTAAAGTAGTCTTAACACATATAGAAACATGCTTTGAAGGGAGGAAACTGTTCCCAAGTGGAATGCCGTGTTGCATCTTTATCCTCACTGTGGGATTTTTCTTCCCTCCAAATCTTAACAGCCTCCTCCAGCCACCAAAAGGCTGGGCTTTGTCAGTTTTTTGCAGTCACCATTCCATTGCTTTAGATAAATCTATAAGTCTTACCAGAGAGATTTGTATAGATTTTCATTCTTCATATAAAAAAGCCTCTACTAATACATAAAAGTGATATTCCAATTTGCAGGCATTTGTTCTGCTTTTCTAGTATAACAGCTATCTGTTCCTTGCTATTGTGGACAACAATACTCAAAGACAGGAATACTGAGACTGGGAGTTGTGATCCTCCAAGAGGGTTGCAAGCAATTGAATGTTCTCTCTCTCTCTCTCTCTCTCTCTCTCTCTCTCTCTCTCTCTCTCTCTCTCTCTCTCTGTGTGTGTGTGTGTGTGTGTGTGTGTGTGTGTATGTGTGTGTGTGTGTGTTTTATTTTTAAAGCTGCAGTTGCGTGCAAGCACAGAAGGAACATTGTGAAAACCTGGCCCTGCTTTCCCTGCATCGGTTTGCAGTGGACTCCCATTTGTCAAGTGAGCATTGAGAAATGGTTAAACCTATGGGCTCTGCTTTGTAATTTTAAGTGTGAAATTTAGTAGCATACTCACTATCATTGGAGAATCTCTACTTATCGGCAAAGTTCAGGATTTGTATGCATTATTTTAAGTTTCTAGCCATTCAAAATGGAAAGTTCTTTTAGATAGTAATGGGAAAAGTAAAATGGTACTGATAAAGCTAAGTCCAAGTCTAGAAAGTATGATGAAAGTCACAAATCTATTAGCAAGTACATATTTCTTTTCTTGGCATATTTCCTAACCCCATTGTTTTATTCATGAGAAGCTTGCACAAATTCATTTATCATGGTAGGGGGTATCATAATGCTTGAGAAATCCTGCTCTAGACAAATCAAGGTCATTTCCCATACCTTGATTTGATCTCTAAAACTGACAGAATAAATCAAAAACATTCGTGTGTCCACAACATCTTCGGAAAGTGGTATCAAGGATTACATTTGAATTGATGTTATTATTTGAGTCACAGTAAAATAGTTTTCAAAATCTTCCATTATGTTAATTTCTTTTCTCTTTTATTCTGTTGTTATGTTTTTGGATGCTGAGGTTAAATAAATTAGTATTGTCAGTTGTCCGATAATGTTGTATAGGAGAGAGCAAATGTAAATTAGTTTCATTGAAGTTTAATAATGAACAATATAGTTTTGATTAAGATTTAGTATATTGTATAATTTTTTTTCTTTGCACTGGCCAACAAATTCTGGCTTCTGAAAGAAATGTGGATTTCTGTCCAATCGAAACAAAGGTTTATGCTTTCTTCTGACACATCAGTCTTTGTAAATTAATGTATAAAAGTCTGCAAATAAATATTTTGCAGCATACTTTCTTCATGCAGCAGTGATTTTTAGCTAAATGATAAATGGCCTTAAACTGGCAAATGAACTGTGCCTCATGTCAAGATGGATTACAATCCTAAAGGTGATCTGCTGAAAATAAACTGTGTGTTGAGTTTCTGCTTTCTTCCTCTTTTTCTTCTTCTTGGTACTTTGTCTTTTATAAGCACAGTCTATAAATGCATTTCTCTTTTACATTAGAAATTCAGATCATTCCAAACCTGCAAAAGTCTGTAGATATTTAAAGAAATAGTTTGAGAGAAAAGAAAAGAAATATTTTCTGGGAGAAGCAATAAAGATATGAGAGAAGACAAATTACCGCTGGTATTTGAATTTGTTCATTTGTCCTACTGATTACATTCACTAGTTTTTTTAATACCTGCAACAATACAATACCTGCAACATCTAAATGGTGGAAACTCTAATGGGATGAATTCATTAGGGTAGATAATTTGAAACCCATATTAGGCAAATATATTTATTAGACTAACTGAGAGTCAGAAAATAATATACAAATGTCGAGTTCACCAGAACATTAGGCAAATCAAATCAAAGATCAAGAAGATAAAATAGTCTGAAACTGCAATCATTTTGCATTGGTGGACACATTTGAAGTTTGAGAGTATGGGATAAGTGCTATTGGCAATAGCTGTCTGAGAGTCTTTTTTCACACGGACTTAGCATGGCACAATAATATCCCGGCAGCCTCTTTATCTTGCCATTTTCTCATGAGATTCTTTTTGTCCAACTTTTACTTAAAAATGAATAATCTTTAAATATTCTTTAGATATTCTGATATTAAAGCAGGCATCTTAAAATATTTTCCCCTTTAAGCAGGCAATAATCTTTGACAATTTTGCCATGGATATAATTTGACCAGCTTCACCAGTCATTTAAAAATGAGATTAGCTCACTGTCTACTGACCACTTTAGGTTCGTGCAGGCACCTTCCCTTCCCTGCACCCTGGGACATTACTTTCAGAGCTGTTAAATTCCCATTTTTTTTTCCTTGGGAAAGAATGGGGAATTGGGTACACTTCCAAATAAATCAATGAACTGCAACCAATTCCTTTTATTTTGTAAGAATGCCTGTGGGGTCATGTGAAACCCAGAGGCATTCTTGTATATTAAGTAGGAGGCTGCTGCTATTGTTTTTTTCATTTGAAAAAAAAATATTATCTTTAAAAATCAGATGGTTGATACTGGGGAGAGATCATGAGGCCCCAACTGGGAGTTCTGCATTGATTTAACAATCTAAATACTGAATGTGAGAACAGACTGAAAAAATTCAGAGATGATTGAATTGATGATTTTTTTTTACTACCTGATTAGTAATCAATGGTCTATTCTCCCCTTTGGCGGCGGGGGACGGGACGACCAACTATCAGAATTCTTTTCAGCCTTGGGCAGAAACCTAGATTTCTGGGGAGTAGTAAAGAAAAGAGATAAAGGACACCCTTTTAATATTAAGAAACTGTAGTATACTAGGGGGAAAAGAAGACAAACAAAAGCAGAATTAATAATGTCTTTTTTTCCAATTGCCTTTAGCACTCTAAAAAAACATAGTATTTATTTTCAGCCTATAACAGTCTTGGTAAGATACTTCTGCACAAAACATAGAAAGCTGGAAGTTGTTTTCTTTCAGTTTTGTAATTGCAAATTTCAAATAGCGTCGGCTCAGAAAAGTAGCTGGATGTGTCCTTATAAAATTGGTGCTATGGTCCTGAAATGGTGCATTGGTCACTCGACCCCACTTTCAGAAAGAGGTCTACGGTTGGACAAAACTCATGTAGCACTGGAAAGAGATAAAGAATTATTGAAAGTTTGATAACAAGGAGAAAAATTCCTACAGGTAGTGGCTAGCAAGGTTCAATTTCAATAGAACAAATTAGTCCTCCTGGTTTGAGGTGATAAAGGGGAGCTATTACAAATACTTTTCACCTTCCAGGAGAAAAAAAAAGGATTTTCAGCCTGCCCTCCCCTCAAAATGCCCCATATATCCAAGCTATAAACCTGCCAATCCCTGGATATATATCTCTGCCCAATTACTGTGTGCAGGTGTGATATATGTGCATTTGTACATATCTAGAAAGGGTAGCTGCATTAGGAAGGGAAGGGAAGAGGGAACAAAACTGGACAGTGATGATGAGAGAAGAAGCAATGAATACATAAGGAAGAGAAAGAGAAAAGAAAGAAGCCCTATTTAGATGTTAAAAAAGCCTTAAAACTAAAATTCATTAGTAACCAGCTTCCCTCAAGCATCAAGTTTTAAAGGCAAGGGATCCATGCTGTTCAGCACCACCTCCACCCCGTTATTTTGTTTTCCACATTTTCTGCTGTTCTCAACAGCAAACATAAGATGACACGTTCAATTTTTTGGAGGAGGAGGAAGAGCCTGCATTCCTGATGGTATACTGTTTTTTTAAAAAATTAGTGGTTTGAAACATGTCTTGAATTCAAGTGGTTTTCCATTGAAAGTGACTGTTTTGTGCTTAGGTGGGCTTTTCAGTCATTTTGGAAGTGACTTGAAACAGGTCTGGGGTGCTCCCTCTTTTGTTTCTGTGTCTTTTTTTACTGCAAAAGGGGGATGATTTTTTTGGATTCCTCCAACTTGCACTGGAAAATAACAGTCACTCCCCCCCACCCTCACCTCCAAACATATTCTAGAAGAAGGCAATGTGTCAACCTGCTGTGTTGTCACCCCAAGGGAATTAGATGGATGTAGCATACATTCCTGCTCTCAGGACCACAAAGCTTCCTTTGAAAGGATCATACATCAGGTTGTCAGTATCAATATTTTGGAAAAGGGGTTGACTTCAACACACAACCTTCTCATAGCCTGTTATTCAGGTTAAACCTGGGAACAGCATCAATAAACCCTATTCAGATACCACTGTTCTGCACTTTCCTTAGGCAGAGGTTGTTTCCTGTGCTTTTAAGCCTTGAAGACAGGATTCGAGGCATTGAAATGACAGTTCAACCAAGCACTATTACCAAGGGACATTTATTTTTGAGGTACTGTATGTCTCATTCCTTTCCTTTAAAGACAATGGCTTAGGAAGAGCCAATGCCAGAGAGCTGGCCTTTACACTAGCTAATTCTAATTTAAACGTATCTCAAGGAACACAAAGTTGGTACACATAGCATGGCAACTCAGGAACCCTGTGAATTGTACCAAGGTACTCCAAAACAAACATAACTATGCTTATATATGCATCCTTCATGCTATTCCCTTTTGGGAGAATTTGCATTATGTAAAGCACAGAAAAGGAGGAGATAGTAAATGCTAGAAACTAAAAACATGAGATAAAAAAGGAAATATGGATTAATCTGGTTTATACAGCCTGCTGGATCAGCCTGAGTTGTAAGGCTGCCTATACCAGGATGCATCTCCTCTTCAAATGCTTCCCGTGGCCCAGCCTTGCTGGATAGTGTCATCAACTCTTGTAAGGTATAGCTATGACCTGCAGAAAAGGAAAACCCTTGTGCATGCAAGGATACAACTGGAGCCCCCTGCTCTGTCTTACAAGGTATTGTGCCCCCTTGTTCCTTTTATATACCAGGTTTGCCGATCTAGAGGCGGAGCCAAGATGGTGGAGAGGCAGCAAAGGCTGTAAAGAGCTCCTCCAAAAGTAAAAGTTTTATTTTATTTTACTTTATTTTTATTTTAACTTTTTAAACTCTTTTAATATTGTATTTTAACCTATCCCTTTTAAACTTTTTAAACCCATTTTTAACCCATTTTAACCTTTTAAACCATAGTTTTAAACTTTTTTTTAAAACCTGTTTTAACAAACCTGAATGGGGAAAAGAAGGAGGAGACAGCACTCTGCAGCAGAAAGTATATCCAAGCCTTTGAAGCAGCAGAAAATGGAGGATTATATTGCAAACAGACACATCTGCTCCAGTAAGTAACTCATTCTCAGGCACCTTATCAGATAAATTTAATTTATGTGACTCATTGGAATGGGACTTACAAACCGAACTGGAGAGCAGACAGCGTGTGGAGTTGTCGTCCTCCCTCTTGGAGAATGGCTCCCCTCCTTGGAATCCGGCAACAGCCTTTTTTACACAGGAGAGAGATGTAGCAAATTTGAAGGGGGAAAATGTGACAGACTTCCTCTCTAGACAATGCTTGCTTACAGCTCAAACTGTAAACTCAATATATGATCTCTTGTCAATTGTCATAAATAAGGTCGACTGCCTGAAAGAATCTTTTGCAAAGTTTGTTAGGAGCCACCCAAATACTGTAGAAGGACTTGGGAGGATAACCATGGACAGACATGGGATGGCTAACTCAGAAAATGAAAGTAGAGAAGGACCTTGTTCTCCTCCCAAAAATTTGAACACCTACAGAGAAAACACTCAATCAGGCAAAGGTCTAAGAGATGACCAATATAACTACAGTCTGCAAACTAACCAGGTTACTTTGCAAATTTATGACAAGAGAGTAAATAGAGGGCGTTGGAGCAATAGAAAAGCTATTAGGCTGTCCCTGAGCCAGCTGCTCCGCTGTGAATTCACTCTGATAGATCTACTACATGCAGAGTGGCTGCCAGCAAGAACACAATGTATAAGAATTCTCCTACTGTTCAAGCAGCCCACAATTCCCTCCATGCTCTTCAGAATGAAACCCTTTCTGAGCATTTTCTCAATATTTCCAATAAGGGTCTTTTGTTCAGACAAAGTGTGCCCACTCCTGAAACAGCGTCATCAAGAGGGAACTGTTGCTTTAAATCTAGGCTGCAACAGCCCTCACACTACTAAGCCTGAGGCTGCTGCAACTGAACTGACCCTGAGAAAGCAAAGAAGCAATATACGAACTGTGTTACCCACAGCTGCAGGAACTGCTGAGGATGTGCCAGAGGAAATGTTGATTGACCTATTCAGTGCATTGCCAGAACCTGAGCAAGTTAACATCATTCAAAGATTGGATGACCTAAAAGAGGCATTGACAACAACTCAATCTAGAGCAAAGCCTCTATTTAATTTGGCTCCACTAACCACACAACCTTGTGACAAGATACTTAATCAACAATCTGCCTTTACCTCAACAGTAAAAAAGGTGTTGTCACACAGGCTGAGAGTGGAGTAACTGCGCTGACTGACCCAGCCTCTGAGAAATAACTGAAAGACAAAGGGCTTCATCATACAGTGCCTCCTAAGCTGACAAACACTAAGGACATAATCCAGCTTACATCCTCATTTGATTTAGAAGTTCCCACAACATCTTTCCACAAGATGAACCCTCAGCCATGCCCCTCCAAAAATGGACATAAATCTACATTTATAGACTTAAGCCAGAGTACCTGCCCATTGGAAAAAGGATCATTATTGGAGCAAGAGTGGAGGCACACTGGCGGCCGAGATGTAGAGGAGCAACAGCAAGTTCTGCAACCCATGAGGAGAAATATCGAACCTCACAACAACTGTGTTTATATGGGAAGCTTAGATGATATTGACCCAGCTCCAAAGTCAAGTTGACATCTGGCATTTTTACCATCTAGCCAATCAACCAAGCCAGACCACCTTGCCTCTGAGGCAATATTAGAATGCCTTAAAACAGAGAATGCTACTAAGTGGGCTAGAACAATACAGTCATCTACTACTGACTGGATGTCAGCCTTCAATGCATTCTCCAATCTTTGTAACATACTGAAGAAACACCTAACAGCTAAACCTACTACAAAAAGAGCCCAAGTGGGTAGACCTCGCTGGTTTGATCCTGATTGCCAGCGGCAGAAAAGGAAATTGAAGGCAGCCATGAGGCTTGCCCAGAGGAATCCTACTGCCCATATACAAGCTAAGATGCTGCACACAAGAAGGGAATATAAAAAAACTATAACATTAAAGAAAAAACGTTTTGCCATTTCAATCTGGTCAGAACTTGAGTTGGCTGCCAGAAGTCATAATTCAGTATTATTTTGGCACTCTGTAGCAGGTATCCTGAAGGAACGGAGATTTGCATTTGACATACCAATCTCTGCTGCGGACTGGGAGAATTATTATCAGTGCTTGTTTGCCCCCACCGAACCGGTAAAGAAATTATTTTTAAACAGTGATTTGGTAAATCCTAGAACTCTCCCCCCTTGGCCACCAGTCTCAGAAAAGGAGATACAGTCCATCATTAAAAGCTTAAAGAGCAATAAAGCCCCAGGCGAGGATTTTTTACCAGAAGAATTATTTAAGAAATTTCCCAACTGGTGGGGCCCTGTATTAGCAGGTCTTTTTACACACATAAATAACACCTGCCATATACCAGATGGGTGGAAGATGGCAATAGTTGTCCCCATATATAAAAAAGGGAATAAAAAGGATCCTAGTAATTATAGGCCTATCAGCCTGATTGACATTGTAGCAAAAATATATGCTAGGTACCTTTTGAACAGAATTGAAATCAGGGTAGAGGAAAACAACATCCTCACAGAAGAACAAGCAGGTTTTAGACAAAACAGATCTACTATTGATAACTGCTTTGTCTTGAACCATCTAATTGCCAAATATGCCTATAAGAGGAGACCCCTGTTTGCTGCTTTTGTAGACCTTACAGCAGCATTTGATATGGTAAATAGAGACGTACTATGGAGTAAATTGACATCTCTTAAAATAGAACCCAGACTACTGGCCTTGATTAAAGCCCTTTACACAAGTACCTGTTTGAGGGTGCGGTATGGGGTTAATGGGGCCCTGACTAACAGGATTCACACAAATAAAGGGATATGGCAAGGGTGTATCCTGGCCCCATTATTATTTAATTTATACATCAATGACTTGCCAGGGTTAATGAAGGATACCATGGTACACATGCCGATGATCCTAAACACTTACTGTAACAGCTTGCTTTATGCTGATGATATGATTTTATTATCATACTCACAAGTAGGATTACGTAGGCTATTAAGAAGATTCAGCTCTTATTGCCAGGATAACTCCCTAATCATTAGCAAATCCAAATCAAAAATAATGGTGTTTGGAAGAAACCATCAGAGACATAAGTGGCAATTAGATGGTGAACCAATTGAGCAGGTTAATACCTTTGTATATTTGGGAGTAACTTTTTCCAAGACTGGATCTTGGGCCTGCCATCATCAACGGAGTACATTTAGAGCAAAAGCCCGTTTGAACTTATTGCTCAAACTAAAGAACCATAGTTACCCAGGGTCCCTAGCTCCATTACTCAAGGTTTATAAGGCTAAGGTTACGACAATGCTCTTGTATGGAGCAGAAATTTGGGGTCTTTATTCAACCACAGTTCCAAGAACATCTGCTGCAGCAGTTAGAGCTGAATTGGGAATTCATACAATTCAGGCATTATCTAAAATTAGAGCTTATAACTACTGGTGCAAAGTTAATGAAATGGAGACTGATAGACTCCCCAAATTATGCCTACTAGAACAAATAAAACTACAATCACAAATCTCCTGGATCACCAAACTAACAAATTTTGTAAGTAGCTGTGGCCTTCCTGTTTCTTGCGTAACAGGAGAACAATCTAAAAAAAGACTTGCCCAAAGAATTAAGGATATAGAAGCACAAACTGATATAGCTATCCTTAGTAAGGTGGGTAACTTGAAATGGCTGAGTAAATACAAATGTACTTTTCAAGTGGACAGTTATTTGAAGTTAAAACTCCCAAAACATCTTAGGGAGATATTTACGAGAGCGAGATTCGAACAGCTTGATACAATGGTCAGATATGGGAGATTTCACACTATACCGTACAATGAGCGTCTCTGCATTTGCGGAGCGGTAGAGGTAGAGGACCTGGCTCACATCCTATTTGACTGTTGTTTGTATAAGAGGATGAGAGACAGCTATCTTTTTTTTTTTAAAATTCCATTTATATCCCGCCCTTCTCCGAAGACTCAGGGCGGCTTACAAGCTTAGCAGTAGCCTTCATTCTATGTATATGCCTGCTTATTAGGGCTTTCACACACACCCCAAGCGGCATTATTACAAAGTCAGCTTAATTGCCCCCAACAATCTGGGGGCAATCTTGGTCTATATACAATCTTGGTCTATATACCAAATGAATGACCCATTGGGATCCCCATATCAAAATAACTTATCTTATGTCCGGTCAGAACTTGAAAATAACATTTAGCGTAGCACAGTATTTAAACAAAATGATCCGGTTGAGATCTGCATATGTGGGACTGATTGGGGTAGATTGCAAGGGCGACTCCGAAATATAATGTTATCATATTTTATCTATATCTTAAATTTGTATTTTATTACTATTTCATGTTAAATTGTATTTTATTTTAATTCCATTTTAAATTGTATTTTATCAAATTCCATTTTGGATTGCTTTTATCAAGTTTTGGTGACGGTTTGTTGCTGGAACTTTGCACTTTGATATGGCCCAAGGGCTAATCAATAAAGTTGTATTATTATTATTACCAGGTTTGCCCCTTGCACACAGAAAGAGGAAGAATGTGTCACTTTATCTCCCTCCTTCATCACTCATTAATCAGTGCCAAACGCAGCTCTTCCAAGGATGGTTCCCAGACTCTTACCAAATTGCATACTACTGCTGTTATAATAATAGTATCTCTTTCCTCAGTAAATTTAATTTTAAGAGGTAAGGTTTTATTCAAGCTGAGCTTGACTTCTGGTGACTTCACGTCCATGTCTGTGTAATTTACTTAGAAGCACTACAGAAATACTGTTTTTCTTTCAGGATGGTTCCCCAATTTCCCAGCTTCTATAACTTTGAGATTTCCTGGTGGTGTCCCATCCAAACGCCAAGCAAATCGAAGCCCACATAGCTTCTGTTTATATTTCCTTTACCTTGTCTTCTGATAAACCATCTCCCTTTAATTTCTAAACCATCTCCCTTTAGCCACCTTTACTTTCAACCACATTTAAATGAAAAATAGTTTTTTTAAAAAAAAATGGCTCCTAGATAATTTGGGGAAGTAGGACCTCCAACGTGTACCACAATGATTAGGTGTGGCCCTCAACCGAGAAAAAGCTCCACTCGCCTGATTTAATTTTCTGTAAGATGGAGAAATCCAGTTTGTGCTGTTCTGCTTAAGGATTTCATTTCTCTTCAGACTTCCTACTTATGGTAATTTTCCCTTTGTATATTGCATAAAAAGGCTTTTCTTAGGTTCTCATTAGTTTTGGAAAGGTTCCTGTTAACATAAATGGTGATTGGATGAAAGTCAAAACGATTAACCACAGGTGTATATTAACACATGAATACACAAACGGTGTGGGTGTTTGAGGCCCTCTAGTGTCTAGACATGTTAGAAGCATAACTTGCAGAAACAATAATGTTCCACTTCTAGCAACAGAAATTGCAGTATTTTGAAGATACCATTGCTCAGCTCGAGTGATCAATGGCAAGAGATAATAATTCTCATAAAATTTCAGTTTGTTTAGTTGACTTAGTCTTGATAAGATCCCACATATTGTCTAATGAGCTGGTCCTTAAAGCTACTAACTCTCTTTTTTAAATATGCGATGTGTATTTAACCGTTTTCATATTTCTCTCAGAGGCTCAGCAGTGAGGGATGAGTGACTTTTTCAAGTATCTTTGACAGGAGAAAATGACTTTTAGTCTTTATATATACAGATGATTTTTAATTTTCTTGGCATAGTTGCTGATGGGAAAATCTGTAATATTTTCGGAGGATATAAATCTTAGACGCTTTTATTGAAAGTGAACATTAAAAAACAACATTGAAGGCTTTGTTGCTTATATGACTAAGATTAGGGCTTCCACATCTGAGCTGCAAACATCCAGATGTCTGCTTTGCTGCCCCTTACAAACACACACACACACACACGCACACGCACACACACACACACACACACACAGAGAGAGAGAGAGAGAGAGAGAGAGAGAGAGAGAGATCTGCAAAATGAAAAGAATTAGAAGGTGAATGGTTTAATATTATCCATCTATATCTTTATCCGTATGATTATTGTCACTGTAATTTTAAGCTTGTTTATTTGACCAGTATTGCATTGTACTAATAAATTAGGATGCAGCCTTATGTTTATTTTACTTATTTAAAAGATTATATAGCCACCCATCTTATAGCAAACTCTGGGTTGCTCCTAGCAAGTTCCTGGGTAGCACCATCAATATACCATTAATATGCTGTATGCATATACTGTATCTATTAAACCACAAACTTTAAAACCTGGCATCAAAGTTAATTTTTCCCTGTAGTCTATAGTAAGTCCTCTTGTCAGAAATAATAATAACAACAGAATAATGGATTTGGAAGGGATCTTGGAGGTCTTCTAGTCCAACCCTCTGCTCTATACGATTTCAGACAACTGATTGTCCAGTCTCTTCTTAAAAGTCAGTCTTACCCTATTCCAGTTCTTATGTGGAAAACCTAGGCCTAGTGCTTTTCAGAAGGCGAGGAGTGTGAGGGCCTGCCAAATTTCAGGGGAAGGGTGGGGCATAGGAAGATAGGGGCTGCTATGGAAAAGTCACGCTTCCTAGTACTCATAAAATGGTAACCTTAACTCTAAGGAAGGGATTAGGAGCATGCCACCCTATTTGATGGAACAACCCAGGAATACTGTAAAAGAACGGATTTGATCAAGAACCAAGATGGCTGACACTAGGACACTGAGGCAACCTTCAAAATCACCTCCCAACTGCTGTGCAAACAGCAGACCTCAGATATCAGAGAAGGCAGGAGAAAGATCATGGCAGACCTTGGGTGTGGTGAAAGGAGCTTTGGATCCCTCAAATTTCCAAATAAAAATCATTTTCTCAACACAGTGGAAATGTATACCAGTCCTGGAACTGGAGTGATGGAATTCAAAGCCCAGGAAAGCTGTTGGAAATTGCTTGTGCTAGTTTGTTTTTAACTTTAAGTAGGGCTCAATTCTCTTAAGCTCGTGTAAGCTCTGAATAGATCTGTTGGGCTTTGGAAAGTGCACAGCAATTTTTCCTGATATTCTTTGCATATAGTGAAGCATTGGAAACATTTCATTTTCTCTGTGAAAGTGGTAACATGCTGCATTTCAATTTAATGTCTTGCCTTTAGAACACAGGCAAATTGGCTTGCAATTATTTCGGTAATCGGACAATTTAGTGTTTTAAGCATGTTGATGGAAGTGTTTCAAATCGCAACATGTGTCTGCTAAGATACAAATTTGTTCTAAGGAAGGTTGTCCTGATTGCATTCTACATTTAGAGATATATTTTGTTCCCTAAGCTTAAAATTCCCATTGCAATCTCTGGTATGAAGTATACTGATAATAATCTTATTTTTAGTTTTGAGGGAAATTTTTCTTTCTAGCTTTGTTCATTATCCAATCCTTTTCCCTAGCTAAGAATCCTGGCAGCATTCAGGAAGTTCTTAGAGATTTGGCTCTTCTCCCAGATTTTGGAATAGAGCAGAAGGTTGAATCCCTGTTGGATGGATTTTCCTAGGTCATATGTTGTTGTTGTGATTCAGCGTCAGCCTGTGGTTTCGGCAGCTGAGTCTGATGATTCTGAAGAGGAGGAGGAGGAGGGGTTTGGAGAGCCTTTGGTGTCAGAGGAAGGTTCTGATGCACTGCAGAACTCTCAGCCATGCCCCTCCCATCTTGTTCCTCCTCAGACTCAGCTGTGTGAGCATGAGGGATTGGAAGAAGATGATCCACAGCTGGCTCTGTTCAGGGATGCTAGGAGCAGGAGGCAATCTAGCAGAGCAGAACCGAGGAAAGCAATGAGGCAACTCGGGAGAAGGCAATGAGAAGCCACGCCTTGGGACTGCTGATAAAAGGGGAATGTGTGGGAGGTGCTGGTTGCTGAAGGCAACTGTTTGAAGACCTTCTGCTAGAAGTCCTGGTCTGTTATTCTTGTTTAACTCTTGTTTAACCTTTTGGTTTAAGTCTTGTTTGAACTTTTCGTTTAACTTTTTTTTGAACTCTTTGTAATAAATTTGGTTGGGTTTTTTACAGCCTGTTGATTATAAAAAGGGGTTGTCCCTGACATTCAAACCAGGCTGGTCATAGGCTGGAACAGAACAGTTGTTCTGGGGCTGTCCATGATTCTTTTTCATGGTTTGAATGGTTTGTACTTTTAATTGTAACCTCCCCAGAGTCATTGGGGGTAGAGCATCTTATACATTGTAAATAAAATAAAATGCAGCTATTTTCTAGGCCTGCCCTGCTCTCCAAATGTCTTGGGTCTGTAGGTTATAGAAATCCCAACTAGGGCAGCCAATTCACTAGATAGGGAAGCCTTTACAGACTATGTACAGGCACTGGAGAGAGTGGACAGAGCTTGTGCGTTGATTTCCATGTCTTCATATTTGACATAATAAGCAGTTGCCTCATACAGTAGAATCTGTGTGATTGAGTTCCCCTTTGCTCCATGTTACAAGTGTTCCAGCTACCCTTAAAGTTGGGAAGAGCTCCTCTAAATTTCCTTGCAGCTACAGATTGTAAAGGAAAAATAACACTGCTGAGCAGTTGGTGATTTATTACTGATCTTCATGCAGGGGAGGACTTGAGAAATTTCAAAGAATTCTAGGATTTCCAGAACTGCTTGAACAAGACTGCTAGATATCACAGCCTTCAGAAAACTATGCTCAATTGTTAAAGGTCTCTTCATTTCTTCCTTCCATCCATCACCCTTTTTTTAAAAAAAAACACTAATTGGTTCTTTTTGGCACAGCTCCTGTTTTGTGTTCAAGGCCCATCCATCAGTCCTTGAGCTGGTGGAAAAGTAAGCTGACACAACATTTGTTAACCCTGATTGCCAAGGTCTATTCTGACCCAAGAAGAAAGTCAACAACTGGTGCTTTCCATACAATTTCAATGTGAGATATGTTAAGGAACTGGAATTGGTGGATTTTCCTAATGTATCCCCCCACCCTTCCACCAAGCAATGTCTATCAGTCTAAAAATGACCATCAGTTATTCTCTTAACATGGAGCGGTGAATCCAACTAATTTAGCTATTTGTCAAGTTGCTCAGCTGATCATCACAGACTTGGATGTACTCTATTCCTGTGACCTCTCAGTTCAGCTATTTCTGAACATTGATAGATAACTTCACTTGCTTCAGTGAAAGGGCTGATTTATTTTCTATTTTGTGACAACTCTGAACAGTTTTATAGGTGAGATTTATCTGAATGAAAACAATAGCTGCTGCTGCTGCTGCTTTTGGTTTGTTCAGTGTAGGTTGTGACTGCATGTTGTGTTTGTTAATGATCAGCTGAGATTTATTCTTGCCATCTTGCTGTAGGACTCTGAAATCTTAGAGGCAGACTTCACTTCTTAAGGAACTGAAACTTAGCGTAATAGCATAGACTTATATACCACTCACAGTGCACTCTCTGAGCAGTTTACAAATGTCAGCATATTGTCTTCAATAATCTGCATCCTCCTTTAAACAACCTCAGAAGGCTGGAAGGCTGAATCAACTTTGAGCTGGTCAGGTTCGAACTGCTGGCTATGGCCAAAGTTAGGCTGCAATACTGCATTCTAACCACTGTGCCACCACAGCTCCATACCTGTAAATGTATTGGCAAAAGCTTTTAGCTTGTCCACATTCTCATAAAATCATCATCTCAAATGGAGTTGTATCAACCATTTGCACTGAAAGGAAATACTTTTATAATTTTCCCTCTTTGATCACTTAATGAGTAAGAAGCCATTACCAGATGTGAATGAGAAGGTCAGAGACAATTCTGCTACAAAAGCTATTTGTTCATAAATTGCTTCTATTAAATGGAAGTGTAATTTTACTCTGTATTTAGTATGTATGTGAGGTTATCTAATGTTAAATTAAAGAAGCGCTTTTGTTTCTTTTGACCTTGTTGAATATTCTTAGAAAATGGGGCATGCTAAAGAAAATGAGGTTCAAAAGACATTTTTTGAGATTTTGTGTACTGTACACGTTTGCCTATTGTGATTGTGATGATTGTGCTAATTATTTAGTAATTATTATATACCGTATATACTTGAGTATAAGCCGAATTTTTCAGCCCACTTTTTGGGCTGAAAAATTCCACTTCGGCTTATACTCCAGTCAACAAAAAAACTTACCGAGGACTTGTGCGCGGCCGAGGCTTTGGTGCTTCCGGGATCGCGCGCACCTCTCCCAAGCCACCGCCGTCCGGAGACCTGCCGAAGTTTGGGGAGGTTTGGGGAGGTGCGCGCGCACCTCCCCAAACCTCCCCAAACGTCGGCAGGTCTCCGGACCTCCGCGCCCTGCCTGCCTGCTTCTTTCCGCTGCGGAAAGAAGCAGGCAGGCAGGGCGCGGAGGTCCGGAGACCTGCCGACGTTTGGGGAGGTTGCACCTCCCCAAACTTCGGCAGGTCTCCGGACGGCGGCGGCTTGGGAGAGGTGCGCGCGATCCTGGAAGCACCGAAGCCTCGGCCGCGCGCAAGTCCTCGGTAAGCTCCGGGCGGTCACTTGCTTCGCGTCTCCTGAGGGAAGGGGGGGCGACTGGAGCGGGCGTGTTTCCTCGCCTGCTGGGCGCCGCGATTTGCCCGGGGAACGCGCGGGCCCCGAATGGCAGCGTGGAGCGAGGAAGCGGACAGCCAGGGCTTCCCCGAGAGCCACGGCCACACAGGGTATTCCTGTGTATTCAGGCTTGCAAAATGGCGGATCGAGCCTCTGCTGGTGGCAGAGGCTTGCAGAGCGCGGATCCAGCCTCCGCCGGCGGCAGAGGCTTGCAGAACGGCGGATCGGCTTATACTCGAGTCAATAACTTTTTCCAGTTTTGGGGGGTCAAATTGGGGGTCTCGGCTTATACTCGAGTCGGCTTATACTCAAGTATATACGGTAATTACTATATTGGTAATGGAATTTCTGATGTTGCACTGAAATATACATAACATTTAAGACTGATAATAAGTGAACCAGTTTTTAGTGGGCCTCTGCATCCTTGCTGGTTGATAAGAATATTGGACTTGGTAGTTTTGGTTGGATCCAACAGTTAGAATGACACCACAGTGAGGTTGTGTTTTCAGTCAGTTTTAGCAACATACTTGGAAATACTATTTTGAAGAACACAGGCAAAGATTTTGCATTATTTACTTATTCTAAGAGATTCTAAGTATTTCCATTTTGTGAATCTGCAACATGTCTACTGAAGTACATTCAGTTCTTGCTGTCCTCACTATATTATAATTCCTTAAGCCATTTTCTGATATTGAAACAGATATTTAAATTGTAAAAGTAAAAAACAAACAAACTGGAATCTTTTGCATATTCTTAGTTTTCCCTGTGCAATGGTGTTATGATACAAGTTACTTGCCTCAAAGGCTCCTCCAAATTGAGATTATGGATATAGACCAAAGTGCAGTAATATGAACTGTCACTAGTTGTCACTCATTTACCATTGAAAAAGAATATCTGTGGGAAAGAAAGCAAAGCAGCTGCTCTTATCTGCAATGAGAGCAATAACTACAAAGAAAACCTTTGCCTTTGCAGCGTGTTTTAAGGTGAGGTTCAGAAACATCTTGTTGCCACTGCCTCAACTCTGGGGTTTACTTGGATGTGCACGTAAACATTAAATACAAACATAAAGATCCCAGAGGTTCAGTATTCTTCTTAAGATATAAAGAACATAAAAAGAACGGTTGATGGAATTGGGAATGTCTAGTTTAATGAAGAGAAGGACGAGGGGTGACATGATAGCAGTGTTCCAACATCTCAGAGGTTGCCACAAAGAAGAGGGAGTCAAGCTACTCTCCAAACCACCTGAAGGCAGGGCAAGAAGCAATGGATGGAAACTAACCAAGGAGAGAAGCAACTAGAACTAAGGAGAAATTTCCTGACAGTTAGAACAATTAATCAGTGGAGCAACCTGCCTCCAGAAGTTGTGAATGCTCCAATAATGGACGTTTTTAAGAAGAGACTGGACAGCCATTTGTCTGAAATGGTATAGGGTTTCCTGCCTAGAAGACCTCCAAGGTTCCTCCCAACTCTGTTATTCTATTCTACTTTATATTTGGTCTGGGTAGGAAAGTACTTGGGATAGTTATTAGACAGTGGAAAACTGAGAGAGCAAACATGGCATGGTATATGTTAAACGGAGAAGGCCAGACAGAGCCATATGGTGGGGGACTATAAGGGTGATTCTGCTTGAGTGGGTTTGGAGGCAAACCCAACTCAGCAAATATGTTTGGAAATGAATTCTGTTAAGACACGGGTGTCAAACTTGCAACGTGTTGCGCCATATCGTGACTCTTTTTCCATTGCCCGCAATGGGGTGGGCGTGGCTTCGGTATGATGAAACCGGCCTGCGGGCCGGCAGTTTGACACCCCTGTGTTAAGATACTTCAAATATGAAAGAATGCTGATCAAATAATGATGTTCTGATAATGGTAGTTTTTGCTTGTGTAGACTACCACTCCAGCAAGTCACTATATCAGGCTTTTTAAAAAATCCTTAAAAGGCATCAAAATCTTATGAAGTTAAAACCTTGATGAAGGCTTCTTTGTATGCTGATTTTGGGTTGTCTTATATTGCTTTCCTTTCAGCTGTTCCTGTTTTAGAGCATGCATGCCTAGGTACCTATGAGTTCTTTGTATAGCTATAATAAATGGCAGCTGCTTCCTCAGCACTTTGGGAAAAGGATAATCTATTATAGATTACAGCTGTACATTTAAACTAGTTACCCTCATTACTTTTCTTAAAATTTAAGGTGGACAGTGTAGGATAACCTATGATTTCTTTGCAGGATTAAGCCTTCCATTCAGCTGGATGCTGTGCATTCAATTCAGTGGGGAATTTTTTGAATATATTTAGCAACTTAATAAGTAGATATTAACCACCCCATCCAAAATGTTGCCTAGGTCCTACAACTTAGCCTAGAGATAACTGAAATTGTTATGGTGAATTTCCCTGGAAAAAAAATTATCTCTAGTTAAGGGAACTAACTTGAACTTGAAAGTTAGCCTTGATGTTTGATGCTTGCTGAGTGTGTGTAAAGCATCTGATTGTCTGACATAGCATCGGTTGGGCAGTGTTCACCATCGGTGTTACATATTTTTGGAATGTTTTATTAGTAAAGCACTATACATTAATCACTTGAGCCAAAAAGAAGATGTATAAAGGAAGGAAAAATGAAGAAATGATTAAGAGGATGAAAATTAGCTGGTGATTTGCATTGAGGGGAAGGGGGAACTCACTGACCCTTGTCATCTGACCAATGCCAGAGGCAAAAGCGACTCTTTCTTTGCTTCTGTAGATGCAAGAATGGAGAATATTGATAAGCTATGTTAGACAGTTGTTGGGCCAGGGAAACTTATATGAGATCACAGGGACAAATGTGATGTTGTAGCTAGTAGGCCTGGGCAGTACTTTAGATCCAAAGCCAAATAGGTGCTTTGGAGGATATGGCGGCAGGGGGGGGGGGAAGGGATGTGTAAATTTTTGCATACATAATACAGGTAGTGCTCGACTTACGACCACAATTGAGACCAAAATTTCTGTTGCTAAGTGAGACATTTGACAAATGAGGTTTGCCCATTTTACAATTTTTCTTGCCACTGTTGTTAATTGTCAACTCTACAATGAGCATGGCTGCAGCCATTTCTCCCCACCCTGCACCCCCATTCTTGGTTGCCACATAGAATGGAGGGAGGGGTGTTGCCCAGGTGCTTTGTTAGTCAAAATAATCTTTTGTCCTGTGGAAACCAAGGTCATCTACTGTTCCTGCGACCAGGGTCTGGGCGTTGCATAAAAAAGCCCGCCAAATGAAAATATTGGGGAACATAGTTGCTTGCATAATTTTGTGGGTGGGACATTATACTTTGTAACTGGGTAATTGTTACTTGTGTATTCAGACTTGGTTTCACTTTTGACTGTGCCAATACTTTGTAACTAATAAACATGTTCTTTGAGGAATTTTCAAGCCTCGGAGTTCTGCTTTATTAGTCTCTCTCTGTCAGAACCATGACATGAATCACTGCAGGTGTTAAGTTAGCAACACAGCTGTTAAGTGAATCTTAACATTGACTTTACTTGTCAGATGGTCACAAAAGGTGATTACATGACCCTGGGACACTGCAACTGTCATAAATATGCATCAGTTGCCAAGTGTCCAAACTTTTTATCACGTGACTATGGGGATGCTGCAATGGTCGTAAGTCTGAAAAAAGGTCATAAGGCCTTTATTAGTTTGTGATTTAATGATCAATTGCCTGTGAGAATGTGATGTTCTTGATGAAATTAACTAGTCAGATCCTTAAAAGTATTCTTTTAGATTATATCTGTTGTATACATGTTTTGGTCTGTTGTGGATTTCCTGGCTTTAAGTGGCTCTTGCTCATATGCTACAGCCATCATATTGGTATGTAGGTGTATATTTCTACAGCTAGGTATTTATTAAAATCTAGCTGAAAATCAACAAGAATAAGTTTTTTTCTGCTTTTTTATGGTTGGTTTTATATTAAAAATATATGCTTCTTTGTTCATAAATCTATCATGCTTGTTTGTTATTGCTGCTGTTGATTACTTTTGCTGATGGCAGGTTTTACTGTGTGCCATTTACCGCTGAAGCAGAAGGGTTTTTTTCCCCAGGATCAGATAAAAGCAAAGTCCCAGTGGGAAATTAAAATTCTAGAATTTTCTAAAATTACTTTTAAAAAGGAGAGAAACACAAACACCAAAATGGCTAGAGCATGGGTAGGCAACCTCGGCTCTTTATGACTCATGGACTTCAACTCCCAGAATTCCTGAGTCAGTATTGCTGACTCAGGAATTCTGGGAGTTGAAGTCCATGAGTCATAAAAGAGCCGAGGTTGCCTACCCCCCTGCGCTAGAGCATCTAGCTCTTAATTGTCTCTAAATGCTCAGCATCTAATTGAATCATAATATTTTTCTTTTAAGAGTTGTTTCCATGTGGGATTTTAAATTTCAAATACTGTAGTAGTCATTGTTCTGAGAGTGCATTATTTCCCTATGAATGTTGTTTGTAGCAATATTTCCTGGGACTGATGTTAGTATCAATTCTCTTTTGCTGGTAACTATCGAGGTACTTAGTATTGAATTCTTGCCAACTAACATTGAAAGATAAACCTCTAATCTACACGTGTCTTTTGCTTTGGAAGAAAAAGAGCAATAATATCTGTTTAGCATCTAAAATGTGATCATGTGCAATGGCATATTTAATTACAGTATGCCAACAACTTGTTTTACTTATGAGGATAAGACAATTGTCTTAAAAATTACTAATACCTGCTTGCCAAGAAGACCATCTGATACAATTGACAAAAATGGCAGTATTGATAAACATAGTCATACTAAGGAATAATAATTATTTTTGGCTTTGTTGTAATTTTGAAACCTACTAATTATGGTTTAGTGTGGTGTGAACCTAGCCATAAATAAAAATGCAAATTAACTCAGCTATTATAATGTCCTAAGTGTTATAAACTATAGAGGCAGATGGACTTGGAAGTGGGGGGCAAAAGCATACTATATCAGTGGCGTAGCGTGGGGGGTGCAGGGGGCCCCGGCCGCACCGGGCGCAACATCTGGGGGGCGTGCTCGCACTCGCAGCTCTCTGCCCCTGCCTGGCTCACTCACTCTCACTGCAGTGCTGGCTGTGCGAATCCGATCCGAGCCGCCGGGTCGCCGCCCACTGTGGAGGGTGTGTGTTGCCAGGCATGCGGTGCGGTGCGGAGAGAGAGCGAGGGACTATCTGGCGGAGGGACAGTGCAGCAGCCGCCCAGCGGGTTAGGGGGCGCAAATTACTTGCCTTGCCCCGGGTGCTGACAACCCACACTACGCCACTGCACTATATGAATCTTAAAGTGACATTATGATTGCTTTACCCATGTGACTTAGTTTCCTGTAATCTTGGTAACATGTAAAAGTTAGTCATCATTTGGTAATAATGGTACTTCCCAGGCTAGCCTTTCCCAGTTTGGTGGCCTCCATTTGACTCGAAACAAAATTAGGGAATATTTGGATTTTTGGATGCTGCTGAATTATAAAACTCAGCAGCTAAAATGAGCATGACCAATGATGAGAGAAGCTAGGAGTTCAGCAATATCTGGGAAAGCAGATCTTCTATCTACCACCTAGAAGAAGTGAAAAGTAGTTGAACTCCAAATTAGAGAAGATGGATTGATTCTATGTCATTAAGTCAGTATTACCTCTGAATGAACAGTTATATAAACCTTCCAGAGGATGATCTACTTTTAACCAGTTCCATCATATTTTCTGGTAGTATAGATCATATAGTATAAATTGCCATTGTGACTATAGTAAAATCCATCCACTTTGCTGATGGCTATCCCTTTCCTTCTACCTTTCCCAATCCCAAATATGCTTTTTCACAAGGCAACTGGATTTTCTTGTTTTTCTTTGAAGACAGCATCTTAGGTGACAGAACCAACCTCAGCCCAGACCACATATGTGCCATGCTGGACCTCTGCCTGACCACTGTTGTTGTTAGCTGCGAAGTCGTGTCTGACCCATCATGACCCTATGGACAACATTCCTCCAGGCCTTCCTGTCCTCTACCATCTTCTGGAGTCCATTTAAGCTCACACCTACTGCTTCAGTGACTCCATCCAGCCACCTCATTCTCTGTCGTCCCTTCTTCTATTGCCCTCAACCTTTCCCAGCATTAGGCTCTTCTCCAGTGAGTCCTTCCTTCTCATTAGGTGGCCAAAGTATTTGTGATCCCATGACTCTAGGATTTTGTAAGTACAAGGACCAGGCAAAAATCACTATGTTCAGTGCCACTGTAACTTTGAATTAAATGAATGATTTTAAACTGAGGACTACCAGCATGCCTTTTTCATTATCATAATAATGTCATTAACAAAGCACGGGCTATTCATGTCTCTTTCTCCAGTTTTAAAACCATACTTATGTTCTTTCAATCAGTCCCTCTCAATATATTTGAGGGAACAGGGGGAGCTGGGATTACCTGATTTTAAATTGTATTTTGTTGCCTGCTATTTGGTTTGGAGGAAAAAATGGCTGTTGTTAAGAAATATGAAACTCATGAGATTAGAAGATCATGGTCTAAGGTTTGGATGGTTGCTTATGGGATGATAAAGTAAATGTAGATTTTGTTGTTATTAGTTAGTTGTGAAGTCGTGTCTGACCCATTGCGACCTCATGGACAACGTTCCTCCAGGCCTTCCTGTCCTCTACCATCTTCTGGAGTCCATTTAGGCTCACGCCTACTGCTTCAGTGACTCCATCCAGCCACCTCATTCTCTGTCGTACCCTTCTTCTCTTGCCCTCAACCTTTCCCAGCATTAGGCACTAGTCCTTCCTTCTCACTAGGTGGCCAATGTATTTTTTTTTTTAATCTCATTTATATCCCGCCCTTCTCTGAAGACTCAGGGCGGCTTACAATCTAAGAAGCACAAATCAATGTGCTTAGCAATAGCCTTCATTCTATGTATACGCCTGCTCATTAGGGCTTTTGCCCCCCCAAGTGGCATTTTTACAAAGTCAGCTTATTGCCCCCAACAATCTGGGTCCTCATTTTACCTACCTCGGAAGGAGGTTGTTCCTCAGTGCTCCAGGATCTTTTAAAAATATAGTTCAATGGTTCTGAGATCACATCTGCCAGTTCCTTCATAACTTTGGGGTGTAGTCCATCTGGTCCTGGTGACGTGAACTCATCTAGGGTGGACAGGTGCTCACTTACCATTTTCTTGCTTATCTTAACTTGTGTTTCTAATCTGATTTTTACAGTACTGTTTTTGATAGGTTGGACTGTTTTTTCCCTTAGTGCAGGGGTCAGCAACCCAAAACAGCAAAAGAGCCACTCAGAACCGGTTCCGTCATACACACAAAAAAGTGGGAGCCGCAAAATGTACGCGCGCATGTAGGCATGCACGTGGGCACGCACGCGCATGCGCAGAACAAGCAAAAACATACACCACCCCTACACCCGCACCGCATCCTCAGCCGCATGCACCTGTCACTGCCCAGTGCCGCCAGCTTACACGGGGGGTGGGGGGAGGGACGGACTCGCAGGCGACGGGCACTAGGTTGCTGCGGCGCCTTCAGCCCGGGCGCCGCCGGAGCCACCCGAATGCCCTGCCCCTCTCCCGGGACCTCCAAACCTCTGTGTTTGATGAATGCAGCAGCTCTCCAAACCGCCGCCGCCCCATTTGCAGAGCTGCTGCATTCCTCCGTGTTTGAAAGAAACTGAAAGAAACACGGACGAACTCAGCAGCTGTGCAAAGAGGACGGTAGCAGTTTGGAGAGGTGCGCGTGCACTCTCCAAACCGCTGCTGTCCCGTTCGGAGGTCTGCCACGCTCATCAAACATGAACGAACGCGGCAGCTGTGCAAACGGGACAGCGGCGGTTTGGAGAGTGCGCACGCACTCTCTCTCTCTTCCCGTCAGCCAGCTTTGGTGGGGCTGCCTGCCATCCTCTCTTTGCTCAGCTCAGCTCCGCTCTGCCCTGCTCGCCTCCGCCTCCCTCGCCCGCCATTACCTCAGGCAACACCCTCGCTAGTCCGGAGGCGGCCACTGGAAGCGGGGATTTTAACGCCTCACCCCCTCCCTTATCCTTCTCTCTCTCTTCCCCGCCGCCGCCAAAGAGAGAAAGAGAGAGAGAGAACTTCAATCTGCGCGTGCCACTTCTTCCCTGTCCCGCCAAAAGCGCCCGAGCAGAGCGACGGCGCTCCGTCCCAACCACCCCAGGACTAGCGCTCGCGGAGATTCCCGCAGCGCCTCACTTGCTCCTCCGCAGACTGAGGAGGGCCTGACTAGGTGCTTCCTGCCCAGAGCGGAGCGGAGGCGGCCATGGCGGGGATTTTAGCGCTGGGGTCCAAGCAGTCCCACGCTGGTCCAAACAGCGAAGGGAGAGGCGAGACGTGGCAGCAGCAGCCCCCGTGAGCTCCTGCCGCCTCCCCTCATAGGAAGGGGAGGGTAAATCGCTGCTAGCCGCGGCAAGGAGAAGGGGGGGGGAAATCGCCCTTTCCTTCTCCCTGCCGAGGCTGCTAGCCGGGCAAGGAGAAGGGGGGGAAATCGCCCTTTCCTTCTCCCTGCCGAGGCTGCTAGCCGGGCAAGGAGAAGGGGGGGAAATCGCCCTTTCCTTCTCCCTGCCGAGGCTGCTAGCCGCGGCAAGGAGAAGGGGGGGGAAATCGCCCTTTCCTTCTCCCTGCCGAGGCTGCTAGCCGGGCAAGGAGAAGGGGGGGAAATCGCCCTTTCCTTCTCCCTGCCGAGGCTGCTAGCCGGGCAAGGAGAAGGGGGGGGAAATCGCCCTTTCCTTCTCCCTGCCGAGGCTGCTAGCCGCGGCAAGGAGAAGGGGGGGGGGAAATCGCCCTTTCCTTCTCCCTGCCGAGGCTGCTAGCCGGGCAAGGAGAAGGGGGGGAAATCGCCCTTTCCTTCTCCCTGCCGAGGCTGCTAGCCGCAGCAAGGAGAAAGGGTGGGGAAACACGCCTTCTCCCACAGCGAGGAGAAGGAAGGGGGGGAAGGCACCTTCTCCCCGCCGGGGCTGCTAGCCTCGGCGAGGAGAAGGGGGCAACCTTAACCCTAACCTCCCCCACCACAAACGAAGGGGTGGCGAAGGCAGCAGATCTGCAAGCCTCCGCCACCCCACCCTGCTCACCTTTTTACTTCTTCCTCTCTTCCTCCACTCTGCCAAGTACAGTTAAAAAAACAGAGGTTTGTGGGTAGTCCCACAAACGGTTTGTGGGCGGTCCCACAAACCAACCAATCAATTTAAACTTTTCAAGTTTTTTTGTGAGAAGTTTAAATTGATTTTTTTTTTGAAAAGTAAACATGGCAGAGGGAGGAGGCCTGGGAGCCGCATGGGACAGCTCAAAGAGCCGCATGCGGCTCCGGAGCCGCAGGTTGCCGACCTGTGCCTTAGTGTAAATACGGATGCAAAAACCGAGTTCAGTAGTTCTGCTTTCTCCCTGTTGCTTGTCACCTTCTTGCCACTTTCTCCCACTAATGGACCAATCCTCAACTTTCCTTAATTTTTTTCTTGTTTTTTACATGTTGAAAGCAACTTTTTTTTGTTATTTTTGACTTTTGTTGCAAATCTTAGTTTATTTTGAGCCTTAGCTTTCCTCACTTCATCTTTGCAGGCTCGGGCTATTTGCTGATATTCTGTCTTAGTTATGTGCCCCTCTTTCCACTTTTTATACTTGTCCTTTTTGTCTTTCAATTTATCAGAGTTCTTTATGCAGCCATGCTGGTTTATAAGTACAAATATGTACAATCCAGGCTATACCCCAAAATACTTCTGTTGGTTTCAGCCCAAGAAACATTTTTACAGAAAAGACACAGTGGGCAAAGGCAAATGGTTAACATTTTAAGATTTACTAGTATAGGAAAAAAATGAAGAGCTCAGGATATTATCAATAAATAATTGACTGCAGAGGGATTTCATTTTCAGTGTTCTCATAGGCACAGTTAAGAGAAAGATTTGTTGTTGTTGTTAGTTGCCCCAGGCCTTCTTGTCCTCTACCATCTTCTGGAGTCCATTTAGGCTCACGCCTACTGCTTTAGTGACTCCATCCACCTCATTCTCTGTCATCCCCTTCTTTTCTTGCCCTCAACCTTTCCCAGCATTAGGCTCTTCTCCAGTGAGTCCTTCCTTCTCATTAGGTGGCCAAAGTAATTGAGTTTCAAAGGAAAGATTTAATATAGATTAAAAAAAGGACCAGGAATAAAATGTGATAAAATGGAATTTAAAAATTAATTGTGTAGAAATGATGAACATGTGAATTGGTAAAATGCATAAACTTTTGTTGAGATTTCAAACGGAAGAGCAGGTTAAAGAATGTAAACAAAATGGGCCAAGAATTTTGGTTATAATATTCAGTTGGATCAATGGGAAAGAATATGGTTAAAATGTTTAAAATTCATATTGTCTTATGATATGAAAGAGTACTTTTTAAAAATTGTGTACCATTTGCATATGATACCAGAGAAGTTGTTTAAGATGTAAAATGGTACCTCTAATCATCCTTGGAAATATGAAAAACATGAAGGGACATTTTATCATGCATTGTGTACTTGTGAAAAGACAAAAAGACATTAGACACAAATACTATATACATGATGAGGCAGAGTGTTTTAAAAAATAGAATTCAGATGAATTTGGAACTTTTCTCATTAAGATTTATGGACAGTGAACTAGAAAAGGCTCATGGATGTCTGGTTCTATGTACAATAACTGCAGTGAGGTTATTATATACACAAAAGTGGAAGACCACAGAAGCACCCATAATGGAGGAATGGATCGTGAAGAGGGCTGAGTTTGCAGAAATTGCTAAATTAACTTGTTTGATTAAAGATGGAACTACTTTTATAAAAGTCTGGAAACCCTTCATGGACTTTTCACTGAAAATTGATAAAAATGAGCTGTGACTAGGGGATTTAGTGGTTGAAAAATTTTGTTTATGGGAAGAAGGGAAACATGATATGTAATTTGGGAAGGTGGAGTTGTTAATTACTATGCTGCTGAAAAGAAGAGTGGAAGTAGCTTTGGATACCTTTTTCATTCTTTTTGTTCTATTTCACCTTTTCTTTTGCTCCTTTATATGTTCTTTCTTTTCCTACTTTCTTTTTTATTTCTGTAATTTATTAAAGCTATGTAATTTCTTATAATAAAAATCATAATAAGGAATATATTTGACGGTATACATAAGAAAAAAAATATACAATCCTTGCTGATCTAGAGACAGCCACTTTCTCCAAATTACATCTAGATTGTGTTGTCTTCTGGTTTCACATGAGAAAAATGAGATGTTCTGGGATTCCCATTTTCCTAAGAATTTTCCACAGTCTGACATAGTCACCATCATTAAAGGCATTTCCATAGTCAATGAAGCATATATTGACTATTTATAAAACTAACTGGAACATCTGACATTTCTATTTCCATGTAGAGAACTTATCTGCATTAAATGATCCTAATAATTATTTTGCTACCATGTGAAATTAAGGTTATTTGATAATTCGCGTACTCAAAGTCGTCTTTTTTGGTTTTGATATATAGGCTGACATCTTCCAACCTGTTGGCAACTGCATCACTGTCTAGATTTGCTAACATACTTTAATTAGATACTTCACTGTTTCAGCTTTTGTTGATTGCCATATTTCTGTAGAAATTCCATCAATTCGTATAGTGTTCCAACCCCATGACTGGAATGTAGATCTAACTTATAGTACTAAAATTCTTGGAATGGAGAATATTTTCTAAAGCAGAGGTCCTCAACCTTTTGGGCACCAGGGTCCAGTTACTTGGAGAGAGGTTTTTCTATTTCCTAGTCTTTGGCAGTCTTTTTTTACATTCATCCATAATTTTTTTTTTATTCCGTTCTACAATTCCTCTGTTGCCTCTCAGTGAGGTTCAGGACTTCAAAGCAATTCCTTATGTTCCCAAAAATAGTGAGTATATGCTCGAGATCATATTGTGAAAAAAGGTTGATTTTCTTCTTCCATTTTAATTTGACTTTGAACTCACATATGTGCAGTTACAGAGGAATTACATAATTACAAAGTTAACAGGGACTTTGAGGGTCTTCTAGTACAACCCCCTGCTCAAGCAGGAGACCCTATAACATTCTGGACAAATGGCTGTTCCATCTCCCTAAAAACCTCTAGTCATGGAAGAGCAAATACTCCTCTTTGTGAATCCTCCATAGCAGACAGTGCTTGCATGTAGTCACTCATCCAGACAGAAATCTAAACTTTTCCAGCCCCTCATACTATGTTTTTGCTGTTGTAACTGAGTCTTTCCACCTCTCTGTACCAATAATACAGTCAATTTCATTTTGGTGCACTCTGTCTGAGGATACACAAATTACTTATTTTTCTTGAAGAATCTGTTAGCAATGAAGAAATTACTGGATTGGCAGGAACTGATAAGTCATTCTCACAGGGTTTCCCCCCCCCCCCCGTTTCCTGGGCCATACAGTCTAACCAAGTTTTCTTCCTTATGGTTTCTAACTTTGGCATTCCAGTCTCCAACTATGCCTACCTATGCTAAGGCGACTGAAAAACTTTCATGCCTCGGTGACCCTGCTGATGTATATATTTTTGGGGTCTACTGCGCTACACTAAGGCAGCATTATGGGACCTGTGTGTGTGTGTATGTCTGTGCATTTGTCTCCATGCATGGACACACCACCCACAAAATAAATTTGGAGATTAAAAATACATAGAAAAACGAAAGTGCACTCATTTTGAAAATATCACAGTGTTAGTATCAGATGTATCTCCCTGGGATTGACATCTGTGGCCATGACTTAAAAGACTGTCTCCTCTGAAGACAGCTTTCTCTAATTATGAGGACATTTTATAATGTCCTCTAATAATGAGAAGAAGAGATGTGAGCTAGCTGTGCATTGTATAATAATTCTGAATAAAATATTCTACACACTTTGCTTGTTTGCATTTGAGAATTTGGTGTCAGTCTGCTGTGTAACTATTCATCTCTCTTAAATTTGTTTTCCCTTCCCCTGTTGCATTAAGCAAGCACACATTCTTAAATAATGTATATTTTTAACAAATACACATTCCTATAAAAAGCCATGCATTTCAACATTTACCCTCAGGAATTAACAATTGATTGATCGTGTCTCATAATTGTATTTCTAACCATCTGAAGGCACAATACATTATTTGGAATCTACGATCAGAGTTATTTAGAGTAACTGCGTTTTAAATCACCAGGCCTTTGGGGTTTGTGTTGATTAAGAGAAGAATGCCAGCTGTCTCAGGTACACTAGGTGTCAAGAAGAGATTAATTAATATTTTGAATAAATATGTAATTTTCAGAGTGCAGGCTTGCGGCTTTGGTTAAATAAATGTTAAAAGCTATTGCCAACATTTTTGACAAGCAACCAACAAGGAAAAATATTTTTTTTGTTCCTGAAGTACTTCAGAATCACATAGTTGGAATAAACACATCACCATCAGCTTTTAACCTGCTTGCTTGTGTTTCCAACCCCCACCCTGAATGGTTCTTGTATGAGGAACCCTGCTTTATGAATGAATCAGGTTTAAAGAATCATCACTCTTAGTTCAGAAAAATAATGAATAACAGAAGTCTTCTAGTCCAGGGGTATCAAACTGCCAGCCCATGGGCCAGATGCGTCATCTGGTAGCCACGCCCACCCCATTGCTGGCAATGGCGAAAAGGCTCCGATATGTTACGCAACATCACGTCTGTTTTAGTCCAACCCCCTGCATGAAACCCTATACCAGGGGTCTTCAAACTTGGCCCTTTTATGATTTGTGGACTTCAACTCCCAGAATTCCTCAGCCAGAGTGCCTGGCTGAAGAATTCCGGGAGCTGAAGTCCAAAAGTCATAAAAGGGCCAAGTTTGAAGACCCCTGCCTTTTACCATTCCAGGCAAATGATTGTCCACTCTCTTCTTAAAAACTTCCAATGTTGGAGCACCCACAACGTCTGGAGGCAAGTTGTTCTGCTGATTAATTGTTCTCACTGTCAGGAAATTTCTCCTTAGTTCCAGGTTGATTTTGCTTACCATACATGCAACAGTTCAGAATTATTACATGCAGTCCTTGACGTATGACAACAATTGGGTTCAGAATTTCCATTGCTAAACAAGGTGGTGAGTTGCACATGATTTTACAACCTTTTTTTGCTATGGTTGTTAAGTGAATCACTACAGTTGTTAAGTGAATTACACGGTCATTAAGCAAATCTGACTTCCCCCATTGATTTTGCTTGTCAGAAGCTGGCTGGGAAGGTTGCCAATGGCAATCACATGGCCCCGGGATACTGCAATCATTATAAATGCATGTTGGTTGCCAAGAGCCCAAATTTGGATCACGGGAATACTGCAAGGGTTTGGAAGTGTGAGGACTGGTCACTTTTTTTCAGCGTTGTTATAACTTTGAACAGTTGCTAAACAAATGGCTTAACTACCACAAAGGGTTGTTAGTTTTGTTATTGACATATCATAAGAATGGGGCGGGTCCTGAGGTTGAAAGTGAAAATTAGTGTACCGTATATACTTGAGTATAAGCCGACTCGAGTATAAGCCGAGACCCCCAATTTCACCCCCCAAAACTGGAAAAAGTTATTGACTCGAGTATAAGCCGATCCGCCGTTCTGCAAGCCTGAATACACAGGAATACCCTGTGTGGCCGCGGCTCGTCGGCAGGTCTCCGTTCCTCCTGCCGACCTTTGGGGAGGTTTGGGCGCCTCCCCAAACCTCCCCAAACGTCGGCAGGTCTCCGTTCCTCCTGCCGACCTTTGGGGAGGTTTGGGCGCCTCCCCAAACCTCCCCAAACCTCGGCAGGTCTCCGTTCCTCCTGCCGACCTTTGGGGAGGTTTGGGCGCCTCCCCAAACCTCCCCAAACCTCGGCAAGTCTCCGTTCCTCCTGCCGACCTTTGGGGAGGTTTGGGCGCCTCCCCAAACCTCGGCAGGTCTCCGTTCCTCCGCGCAGACCTGCCGACCTTTGGGGAGGTTTGGGCGCCTCCCCAAACGTCCCCAAACCTCGGCAGGTCTCCGTTCCTGTTTGGGGAGGTTTGGGCGCCTCCCCAAACCTCCCCAAACCTCGGCAGGTCTCCGTTCCTCCGCGCAGACCTGCCGACCTTTGGGGAGGTTTGGGCGCCTCCCCAAACGTCCCCAAACCTCGGCAGGTCTCCGTTCCTGTTTGGGGAGGTTTGGGCGCCTCCCCAAACCTCCCCAAACCTCGGCAGGTCTCCGTTCCTCCGCGCAGACCTGCCGACCTTTGGGGAGGTTTGGGCGCCTCCCCAAACGTCCCCAAACCTCGGCAGGTCTCCGTTCCTGTTTGGGGAGGTTTGGGCGCCTCCCCAAACCTCCCCAAACCTCGGCAGGTCTCCGTTCCTCCGCGCAGACCTGCCGACCTTTGGGGAGGTTTGGGCGCCTCCCCAAACGTCCCCAAACCTCGGCAGGTCTCCGTTCCTGTTTGGGGAGGTTTGGGCGCCTCCCCAAACCTCCCCAAACCTCGGCAGGTCTCCGTTCCTCCGCGCAGACCTGCCGACGTTTGGGGAGGTTTGGGGAGGCGCCCAAACCTCCCCAAAGGTCGGCAGGAAGAACGGAGACCTGCCGAGGTTTGGGGAGGTTTGGGGAGGCGCCCAAACCTCCCCAAAGGTCGGCAGGAAGAACGGAGACCTGCCGAGGTTTGGGGAGGTTTGGGGAGGCGCCCAAACCTCCCCAAAGGTCGGCAGGTCTGCGCGGAGGAACGGAGACCTGCCGAGGTTTGGGGAGGTTTGGGGAGGCGCCCAAACCTCCCCAAACAGGAACGGAGACCTGCCAAGGTTTGGGGACGTTTGGGGAGGCGCCCAAACCTCCCCAAAGGTCGGCAGGTCTGCGCGGAGGAACGGAGACCTGCCGAGGTTTGGGGAGGTTTGGGGAGGCGCCCAAACCTCCCCAAACAGGAACGGAGACCTGCCGAGGTTTGGGGACGTTTGGGGAGGCGCCCAAACCTCCCCAAAGGTCGGCAGGTCTGCGCGGAGGAACGGAGACCTGCCGAGGTTTGGGGAGGTTTGGGGAGGCGCCCAAACCTCCCCAAACAGGAACGGAGACCTGCCGAGGTTTGGGGAGGCGCCCAAACCTCCCCAAAGGTCGGCAGGAGGAACGGAGACCTGCCGAGGTTTGGGGAGGCGCCCAAACCTCCCCAAAGGTCGGCAGGAGGAACGGAGACCTGGGGAGGTTTGGGGAGGCGCCCAAACCTCCCCAAAGGTCGGCAGGAGGAACGGAGACCTGCCGAGGTTTGGGGAGGCGCCCAAACCTCCCCAAAGGTCGGCAGGAGGAACGGAGACCTGCCGAGGTTTGGGGAGGCGCCCAAACCTCCCCAAAGGTCGGCAGGAGGAACGGAGACCTGCCGAGGTTTGGGGAGGCGCCCAAACCTCCCCAAAGGTCGGCAGGAGGAACGGAGACCTGCCGAGGTTTGGGGAGGTTTGGGGAGGCGCCCAAACCTCCCCAAAGGTCGGCAGGAGGAACGGAGACCTGCCGACGTTTGGGGAGGTTTGGGGAGGCGCCCAAACCTCCCCAAACGTCGGCAGGTCTGCGCGGAGGAACGGAGACCTGCCGAGGTTTGGGGAGGCGCCCAAACCTCCCCAAACGTCGGCAAGTCTCCGTTCCTCCGCGCCCTGCCTGCCTGCTTCTTTCCGCTGCGGAAAGAAGCAGGCAGGCAAGGCGCGGAGTTTGGGGAGGTGCGCGCGCACCTCCCCAAACCTCCCCAAACTTCGGCAGGTCTCGGACGGCGGTGGCTTGGGAGAGGTGCGGGCGATCCCGGAAGCACCAAAGCCTCGGCCGCGCACAAGTCCTCGGTAAGTTTTTTTTGTTGACTGGAGTATAAGCCGAAGTGGAATTTTTCAGCCCAAAAAGTGGGCTGAAAAATTCGGCTTATACTCAAGTATATACGGTATGTGCAATGTGATGCAGTGGGAAGACGGTCCACAGAAAGTTAAGAACTGGAAAACCAAGTAATGCAAGCCTACATTTCCAAGGTTATTTGCAGTTGACAACCATGTTTTTAATGTTTATGGTTTTAATAGTTTTAATATGGTGGGGGGTTTTTTGTACTACTTTAATTCATGAT